>NC_039363.1:136755247-137391458 GCF_003573695.1 Papaver somniferum | reverse complement strand
CCCAGATTATCAACTCTGTCTTAAGAAGGAGTTCAGCTAGTTACGACTGTTTTGTCACTTCACCATATGACTGTTCATCTAGTGTCATTGGAATTTTGAACCTCCGAGTGTACCACTTCCTGGAAGTAATAGAGCCTGGCTTGATTGGGGTATACCCATTTTGTTCCCATCAAAGGTAGTGTATTAAGGGGTGTTTGAAAGATGTTAAAAGACCAAATTATCCTTGCTATCAATACCCTGCCGACTGAAACTTGGTTTTGAAAATTTTCAAAACCAATTCACCCTATGAGGTTCATCTGTGATGAAATCGAAAATCAAAACAAAACTAAAAAAAAATCCAAAATCCAAAACCAAAAAACAAAACCATAAGAAAAAAAAATGGCTATGGGATTTGAGATTGGGCATGATCCCAAATTTTTACAAAAGTCGGTAGGGTGTCTTTTTGGTGATCTTGCCGACTAGTTTCAGTCGGTAGGTTGTCGACCTTGCCGAATTTTACCACTGAAATTAGCATTTACAGGGTCGGCACAGTATTCATCCTTATACCTTGCCAGGTTATGAAATTAATACCTTTCCGACTAATCATGCATTTGTAACACCTTTCTCTGTATGTCAACAATCCTATAGTCGGCAAGGAATTTTTTGTCGACCTTTCCGATAATAAGTTAGACGGCAAGGTAAAAAATCAATAATATGTCGACTAGTGAAACATTTACAACAGTCTCTTGTGTGTCAAAAATAATAAAGTCGGCATCTTCTTCATTCACCGACCTTGTCGGCCAAAGCTAGTCGGAATTTTCTTCATTCGTCGACCATGCCGGCCAAAGTTAGTCGGCATTGTCTTCATTCGTAGACTCTGCCTACTTTTCATAGTTTCAGAACTAAAAGTGTTGATTTCTTCTTTAATTTTGAGTATGATTTCATACATCAGCTTTGCAATCCCCTTTTAAGAAGTGTTTGGGTAGTATGTTTTCATTTTCGTTGCAGAAAAAATTCTCAAAACAAAATTTTTCATCAAAAATATTTCCACATGAGTTCAATCAAAAACAAAATTTCATAACTTAAATTCATAAGTTTTAATCTACTCAACTAATCAATCTAAACTCAATTATTAAGCTAATCAATTTTTTTAGTGTTGATTAAACAAGGGTATATTACCCATTTAGAAAAACATAGTTAAGGGGTGGCTTCTTTTACTCGAAAATGACCTACATTTTGTCTCATTAGGTATACCCCAATTAATTTGGGTATATACCCCAATCAAACAAGGTAATAGAGATGTTAACTTATACCTATAAAAGTGACCAAATTCTCAATATTGCTAATAGGGGGTGCCAAATTAAGTGAGGGTGTACCAAAACTATAATAAGACAAAATAATTTTTGCCTTGGATTGGTACACTCCCACTAAACCTGGGACCCCATTAGCAACCTTGCAAATTCTTAGAATCATACACTTTCGCATTATGAAGCTAAGGCGGTGGAATAAATAACTGTAATTCACCACAAAATATAGAATCACATATTTTGTACGTGGGATGTCTTTTCATTCATATTGTCAGTGCGGGATGTCTTTAAAATAAGTAGAAATTGACGTTTAGTTCCAAAGTTACTGGGTTTGGGACGCTTTAATCCTCTCATCTCAGGCCTAGTACTCTCTAGTCCAAAAAAGCCCCGTCTCAAACAATTTAATCCAAATATGGACGAGTTAGTCCAACATTTGGGACCGATCCCGATTTTCCTGTATTTCCAATATCCCGTAACTACCCTTGAGACGATTCCATACATAAAACAAGGATTTGAAATCGAAAATTTCAGATCTCAAACATGAGTTCAAAACAGGGAGCCGGACAAAGAAGAAATTCGTAGGCGATTTAACAGTTTCAGAGAGAAATTTGGTTGCGATTCAACTTCAGGTTACTGGTAAAGTGTAGCTACGGGATTATTTTTTATCCCAGATTTGAATTCACGTCAGATTTCAGAGATAGATCAATCCAGAATTCAACTTCCGTTTCAGCGATATAACAGTTTCATAGAGGTTAGGTTGGATTTCATCGTTTCTGATATTTAACGGAATTCAAATTCAAGTTAGTTCTGTTTTTGCTTAATCGTTGAATCTCTTTTCTGATATTTAGTTGTTTTTTTTTTTATTTTATCAGTTGATGATATGAATTCAATCTGTTACATCTTATTGTTTGTATGTTATTGATTTGATTTTTGGTGTATTTTAGCTTTTGATTTTCGTTAAATGATTTTGATTATTGTTTTTTGGTGTTTGGTGTTATGATGCATGATATGAAATCGAACTGATATTAGATCATATGCTTTTGGTTTATTCAATTATGTGTTTTAGTAAGATTCTGAAGCTTATATCTTCGATTAATCGATGGAGTAGTTTTGATTTGTAGTTTACTGTTATTTGATTTTTGCCTTCGATTAAATGTGTACTTTCCTGTACACTCTTCAAGTTTTAGGTTATGCGAATCTGAAACTATTATTATATCTTTTGTTATATGTAGGTGTATCAAATATGTCTGAGAAGTTTGTTCATGCTGTTTTGAATCATGGTGAACATTCTTCTGCGTTTCGTGTTAATACTTTAATCCCCGTTGATGAATTGAAGCATTTTGACTGTAAGCAGTGGAGGTCTTTGTCCCCTTTGAGTATACGTTTTTCCTATATGGATACTAATCAAGTAGTTTTTATACAAGGTGATATACAACTTCAAGGTTTAGTTACTCTTGTTATTCAGATGAACAATGAAGATTTTTATTTGAATGTTGATGTGATTCCGAAGCATACTGGTTGTAGCAGTAGTTCAAGGTCTTTGTCTCATTCTAATTCTGGTTGTAGCAGTAGTACTGGTGCTAGTACTTAAAACTCTTGTGTAAGTGAAAGTCCTAATCTTGTAAGGGTGGTCGATCATGACGCGGACAAGTCCAAGCCTCTCATTATCGATGAACGGCGTTATGTTTTTGACAATATTGGTAGAGAATTTGTGGGTGGTGTTAAAGCTGTAAGGATTGTTGTTGATCAATACAAGATGTGTACTTGTTACAAGATTCTTATTCTTAAAAACGACAAGACTCGTTTTACTGCGAAGTGTGAAGAAGATGGTTGTGGTTGGAAGATTCACTTTGCGCCTGTGAATGGTGACATTTCTCGGGTTGTGCTGAAAAATTCTAACGTTATTCACAGGTTAGTGGTGTTCACTTGTTTTTTTGATCCATGTTATTGATTTTTAGGTTTTAATATGTAGACTTGTTTTAGGTGTACATTGTGGTGCACATTACTTGTTGTAGGCTTTTTGGGTGGCACTTGTGGTGTAAATTTCATATTCTTGCTTGGTCTGTGCTTTCTTTTTGCATGTGTGTTGTTTTTTTTGAGATTTTATTAAGTGTACAATGTGGTGCACATTACTTATTCCAGATTTATTTATTTTTTGTAGTTGTGGTGTTGGTTTGAGGTTGAAGAGTCCTGTGGTGACAACCAAGTTAGTTAAGCATTTGATCGATGATAGTATACAGGGTGATCCCACTTTAAAACCCAAACAGATCATGTCACTCTTTAAGAAAACTTATGGGTCCAATATTAAGTATCACCATGCCCGTAGAGGGAAAGAAGCTGTATTTGAAGATCAATATGGTGACGACGAGAAGTCGTATAGCGATTTAAATTGGTATGTGAAAGCCATTGAGCAAACTAATCCTGATAGCTTTGTGAAACTTGAAGTTGATGAAGAAAATGGAAGATTTAAGCGGATTTTCATCTGTTTCGGTGCTTGAAAGCATAGATATAGGTATCTCGGGCCCATGATTTACTTGGACGCTACTTTCCTCATTGGTAGATTCAGGGGTACTTTGATGGCTGCAACATGTGTCAATGGAAATGATGGTTTTTACCCATATGCCTTTGTTATTGTTTTATCTGAAAACAAAGAAAATTGGTTTTGGTTTCTGGATAATCTTCAACAAGTGGTCGATGATCGTCCGATTGTTTTCCTTAGTGATCGTCACGATGGACTTCTGCAGGGCATTCCAAGAGCATTTCCTGGTTCATATCACAGCTATTGCTTTTACCACATCAAGTGCAATCTCCCTATTGGAAAAGGTGATGAAAATTACAATGCCGTTATTGATTTGTTTTACAAAGCTGCTTACTCTTACACAGCAGCGAATTTTGAAGAAGCTTTGCGGGGCATGCATGCAATTGGTTGTGGACATGTTGCTAATTATCTCAGGACCATTCCAAAAGAGAAATGTGCAAATGCATTTTTCCCTGTATGCAGATATGCTGCTCACTCTTCATCTATTGCCGAGTCATTCAATAACTGGATTCTTGAGTTTAAAAAGCTGTCTACTTTTGCTCTTCTCGATGCAATACGATGAGTTTTATGTTTAGTGTTTCATTCATTTATTTTTTACTGTCACACACATGGATTTGCTTGATGTGTACATACTTGTACACATGTTATATCTGTGATTCTGCAACTGTGTGTACATTGTTGTACACATGTTTTATCTGTATTTATTCTATATCATGTTTTGATTTTATGATTTGTGTTTTTATTATCTTAGTTTGAAGGTTATGTAGATGAATTCTAAGAGAAGGGTAGAAGGTCTTGAAAATTTTAACACTAGGCTCACTCCTGTATACGAGGATTTACTAAACGAGAACATCAACATTGGTCGTACTTGGACTGTTGTTGAGTCTATGGAAAGATTGTGTGAAGTCAGATCTCCCCGCACTCATTCTATAGATCCGTTGGAGAGAACTTGTACGTGTCACAGGTGGCAAGTAAATGGTTTTCCCTGCGCACATGATTGTGTTGCCATTCAATCTACAAGGGAGGACATATATTCATTTGTTGAGCCATACTTCACCACTGAATGGTACAACAGGACATACCAAGCGATCATCTTGCCAATCCCCAATTATGACAAGCCGCAGTCTTATGATCCTAGTGATAGGATTATTGTTCCTATTCTTGTGCCTCCACCCGGTAGACGAAGAGAACAGCGTTTCAAGAAGGCTTGGGAGAAGCAAAAGAGGCCTATGATGTGCACAAAGTGCTTCACTCTTGGTCACCACAATAGAGCTACCTTCCCCATGCCTTGATGCTTTTTATTATGTTTGATTTGTTTGAAAGATTCTATGTTTTTTGGTTTTTACTTTTGGTAATGTCTTTTCATTTTTCTATACATGGATAATTAGTGTCAGGATCTGTGTACCATTAGTACACCTTCCTGTGCACTTCACTTTTCTTACCTGTCTTTTTACATGTGTAGCATTATGTACACCTTGCTGTACAATGGATGCTACTAGTTTATTTTGTTTAGTAATATTCTATCTTTTCAGTTCTAATGCCAGTAATTAGATTTTATTTTTGTTGTTTAATGATTGATACTAGGTTATTACTTTTTCAATTTTATGTTTCTGTTAGTACATGTGTACCATTATGTACACCTTCCTGTACCATTGCCTGTCAGATTTTCTACTCTGTCAGAAACTGTGCACAATCATGTACACCTTAATATTTCCTAACCTGTAATACATACTTTAGTACTGACACAAGTCTATTTTCAGAACATCAATATTGAAACTAATAAAAAACATTAATCCAAGGTCTTTATAATAGTGACAAGTCTTAAACAGAAAGTTGAAAACTTAAATTTGTCTGAAGATTAAAAATGTTTCGAACAAATTCAGAAAGTGATCTTGAATGAAGATTAAAAACTCTTCTTCCTCTTCAATGGTTGCTTTCCTGTAGTCTTGCGCCACTGATTATGCTCATCGTCCTTCGCTATATCCCACACCTTTTCATACCATTCGACTTTTGTCAATATCTTGGCCACCAATTTTGATCTCATTTGCTGAAAAAATGTCTTCGGCCCTCTGCTGACCTTTTTCCATACCTTTTGTTGTCTTCATACTTCGTTTCATAAAGTAACAAGTATATATTAGACAGTTCGGGTTGATTCCTTGTAAAGGGCATGTCATGATGTTTAATTCGTGCTTTTCTATAGGTGGGTGACCCTTCAATGCTCTCTTCTTATTGAGTTCCACTTGTACCACATATGGTAGTTTCTTTGCATCGTCTTTATATGACTGCTCATTTTCTGAGTGTAACGAGTTATACCATTTCCATTCCTTAGCTTCGAAATCAAAATTCAAAAGCGACCAGTGCAATCCCATCCTCGTTTGATCTGTAGAGTGATTGATAGGGATTACAATAACTTCCATATTCTCAGGCATGTCCCGTATGAAATCAACCACAAGCTTTTGCACCTCGCTGGTGATATTATACTTGACATAGTACTGCAATTAATAATTTGTTAGAAAACAAAATTAATTAGGCTCACCTTAATCAGAAAACTAACAAGCATGTACACTACTACAGAAAACTAACAAATCAAACATTGTAGGCCTGAAAACAGACCGTATATCCATGTATGATATACAGGTGTACACCTATGTACACACCTATATAAATCTAACAATGAAGAATTAGCATACCATGTGTCAATCATATATGCATATTGGTGTACATCAATGTACATAGCTAAATAAATCTAACAATCAACACTTAACAGACCATGTGTCAATCATATATTCATATTGGCGTATATTAATGTACACAGCTAAAGAAATATAAAAACACATAGAACACGCCATGTCAATCAGGTGTACAACTATGTAAACAATATTAAAGTAACTATATATGATATTTCTTATTTGTTTTGCGAAACTTACACATGCAGTAGGACTCATAATTTCACAGCTCAGGTACTTTATGTCATCTGGATGACGAATGCTATCTCTGACAAGTGCTCTTCTACGTCGATGGATGTAGAACTGGAGTACCTCTTGGTCTAGATATTTGTTGAACATCAGTTCACGAAGTACTCTTCCAACAATAAAAATGTCTTCCTTGACTGTTGGATCATCCAGTCTTATTAGTTGCCAAGCTACAGAGCTGCGGAAACATAAAGGAAATGTTAACATGGTGTAAAAAGTTGTGCACATAATTTTTTTTATAAGATTCAATCATGGTGTTTTGTGAACTTACTCCATGCTTGCATAGTCAAAGAATTTTTGTACCCTTTTTTTGTCCTGTCCTGGTTGCATAGCATGGTATAGTGGTGATAAACGAACATCTAGAAATGGATTTTGAGGACGATATACATCTCCTTTTCTCTTTATTGGGGAAGGATAGCCTGGTTCTTGTCCCTCTTTGATCCCCTTGCCTTTTGGATATGATTTTATCACAACTCGTTTGGTTTTACCCTCGGCAGTGAATTCAGGATCTAGCTTTCTTTTTGCATTTCTATTTTGTGGTGTCTTGGACAACTTGCCAGCGGCTTGTGTCTTCAACCTCTCTGCTTCCTTCATCCTCCCTGCTCTTGTCCTCACTGGAGTCGTCTTCTCTTCTTCTACCTCTTGGCTGCTAAAAAATTCACTAGGATTTTGTTTAATGAACTGCACTGCTTCTTCAATGATCCTTTCTCGTACATCTTCATTGGATAATGATTTTTGCAACGACTCTTCTTTTGGATCTTCTTGGCTCAATAATGCAAAGCTTGGAAAATCGTGGCGGATCAGGGTTACCATATTTTCCTTCACTTCAGATGGTGCCGTTCTGTAACAACCTTTTTCAAGGTTTACGAATACAGTTTCAGACAAGTTATCTATAAGGTCCTCAATTGATGTATAAGTCTCATTCTGTGATTCTTCTCCTTGTGTGAGTAAAAGTACTTCTTTAGGATCCAACTGACATATGGCTTCAGCTGCAATTATAGTAGCTTCATCCATTTCAGCTGTTCGAGTGCCATCCATCACATTCTGGTCATCAAGGTTCACTTGGTCTTGTTTATCTTCATTGTTTACACTTGTCTTTGGCATAGAAGTACTGAAAAATGAAATTTTTATGAGAATTTTCAATGGTGTACAGAGTTTTACACCAATGTACAGGTATGTACACAAATTCAGAAGAAGTCATAAAGGTGTACATCCTTGTACACACATGCTGAAAACAAAATATATATATATATAAGTTGAGATCATTTTATTTATACCTTTTCTTGTTAGCAGCTTCACACCCAGCTACTTTGTCAATTTCATCAGTTTGAGCAGTATCCTGGTCATTAAGGTTCATATGCTCTTCTTGACCTTCAGGGATTTCAACTTCCTTTGGCAGAAGAGTGCTGAAAAAAATGCAATTTTTTAGAAAATAAGAACTCACTAAGGTGTAAATCTTGATACACACACAGAAGAAATCACTAACGTGTACATATTGGTACACATATATAGAAAATAAGAAGAAATGCGAGCTACACATATACCTCGGATTGTTACCAGTTTCAGACTCAACTCCTTGGCTTGTTCCATCCTTGCCATCCTCTTCTTCATTTGCCTCATTGGTCTTTGGTGAAGGAGTGCTAAAAATATTCAAGTTTTGAGAAAAGGTATTAGCTTTCACACACTGGTGTAAGAGTATGTACACACATAAAAAAAGAAATGACTTGCAAATTTAAAAAAAGTGATGTTGTACCTTTGCTTTTCAGGAGTTTCAGACGGAACTTCATTCCTTTCAGATTCAGTTCCATGCTCGTCATCACCACCTTTGCTACCCTCTTTGTCATTTTCATGATCATGCATATCACCACCCTTACTACCCTCCTTGTCATAGTCATCACCATCATCATCATCATCATTATGATCATGCATATCACCATCTTCATTGTGCTCCTCCTTGTCATTGTCATCATCATCATCATCATCTTCCTTGTGCTCCTCCTCAACCTTTTCATCCTCCTCCTCATCATCCTCATCCTCCTCAATCTCATCATCTTCCTTGTGCTCCTCCACATCATCCTCCTCCTCATCCTCCTCAATCTCCTCATCCTCCTCAGTTTCAAGCCGTATTTCCTTTGCACATTTAAAGATTTCATGCAAAGTGTAATTACGGAAATCATTAGCTTCTCTTTCTGTCAATCTCATTAGACCAACTTCATTAACTTTTAGTATTTTCTATTCAATGAAACTAAGAAGCCTTTCTTGCCTATCCAGAACTTCAGTAAGCTCCTCATCCAACTCCTTTCATCGCATATCTGAAATGCGCATCTTTTCCTTCACATCATCTATGTTATTTTCTTGTTTCTGCTTCCGGTACTCATCCAAAAGCAATTGCTCTTCATCAGTATAAGCCTTCACCCATCCTGGTTGCATCTGAAAACATGCCAAAGTATCAACATTGATCACAGGTGTACAATTTTTTACACATGTTGTAAGAGTGTACATTGTTGTACACAAGACAAATTTCTTAAAATCTATCAACAATGTACAATCATGTACACCTTATTAAAGGTGTATATCAATGTACATATACTATTCTAAGAAAGTTTTTTGAGATACCTTTTTCATGGAATCATTCAGGTCTTTCTCGATTGTATTACTGACGTCGCTGATGATCCACCTAAGAAGCCTTGGCACACCTTCCTCATTGCTTGGCTTCATGATTTTGTTGTGTTCAGAAAACCAATGTTGCATTAACAAATAGGTGAATAGTTGGAAATGTAAGAGAAAGAAACAAACACAATGAACAGAATCATTTAAAATGGTGAATGGATATATCAGGTGTACAACTGTGAACTCACCAACATATAAAGCACACAACCATTAAATTTAAGTGGTGAATCCTGATGTTTCTTAATGCTCGCCATGAGATACTCATGTATATGAACTGGCCAGCAAGTTCTCTTCATCCTATCCAAAGACTCAAAAAAGTGTGCAAACTGGTTCTTGCTAATCATACTTCCGTTTTCCTGGGTAAAAAAGACCGTGATGCACAAGTACATAGTAAACAACACCACTAAGTCTTCAGCATTTCTTTCAATCTCCATTTTTGACTTTGGTTTTAGCTTCATGATACGTACGATTTCCTCTTCCACATCTTTTTTTCCCAGCTCAGTTCGTTTCTTAAGAGTCAATCTGTTTATCAGCGGACCGTATTTTTTTTCAGCTGCAGTTTTTACATCTTCCCCTTTTTCAACTTCCATTGGCACCATCTTAATCCCATAAAATAGAAACAAATCCTCAGGTTCACTCTTTACTGCCACTTGCTTGTTCTTCTTGGTAGTATCAAACATGAAATAATGTACCCCTGAGTCACAAATTTCATGGCGGTACTGTCTCATAATTTTCAGAATTGAGTTTGGGTTCTTAGTCCATATATCATCTCTCTTTTTACTTGTATCTTTCTCATCTTTCCGGTCTGCTTTTTTGTGGACAAAGATATCTACAACAGACCAGAATGGTCCTTCTTTTTGCTTCTCTAGTTGATAATTGGTGAACCATACTTTTTCTCCTCTTTTTGTTTCATCTTCCTCAAGGTTTCTATTCACAAAGTCACTGAAGCCATGGAAACTTGACCTATATGGTTTGTTGGTATCTACGAAAATGGACCAAGAAGAATAATACATTCATTATACTCATACAAGTACAAATCATATCACTGTACGCATAAATAGGACCATATCATACAGGTGTATAGCTGTGTACACTCCTACAGAAAACTAACTAAAGCAACATTTGTTCCCACACAACATGCCATAAATCAATGTGCGTGTACAAATCTTTACACTCATGCAGAAATCTATCAAAAACATCTTTAAAACACACACAACAGGCAAAATAAAGGTGAAATAGCATGCTGGTGAAAAGATGTGTACACCAGCACCAAAAACGATGGGATAATATGTTGAGAACATACACATTAGTCCATATGAATATGAAATAGCATGTTGGTGCAAATATATGTACACCAGTAAACACAAGTGACGGTACAAGAAGTTGACAACACACACAACAGACCATATGAAGGTGAAATAGTATGTTGGTGCAAAGGTGTGTACACCGGTGAACACAAGTGATGACACAACACACACATTAGGCCATATGAATTTGAAATAGCATGCTGGTGTACAAACCAGTACACTGCTACAGAAACATCTTTAAAACAGACAGAACATGACATGAATCACTGCAACAGCATTGTGGTGTACTAGTATGTACACACCAGCAACAATTCCAATAAAAATTGCTAAAAAAACAGATAGAACTGGACATGAATCACTGCAACAACATGGCGGTGTACAGATCTGTACACATGTACAAGAAATTGAATAAAAATTGCTCAAAAATAGACAGAACTGGACTTGAATTGTTACCTTTTTTTGAGATAACAGATGTTGAAGGCTTTGAAGACTTTGGAGGCTTTGGAGGATTTGAAGGCTTTGAAGGCTTTGATTTCTTCTTAGCTTGTGATTTTTTTGAAGTTTCTGGTACTGAAATTGATGTTGAATCTTCTAATGATCTCTTCAATCTCGTTTTTGGTCTTGTTGATTTCCGAATCTCTTCTGTAGCAACTGATGGTGTTGGGGATGAAATTGGTGTTGAATCTTTTAATGCTGACTTTGATCTCGTTCTTGGTGATGTTGATTTTTGAATTTTTTCTACCGCAACTGTTGGAATTTCTTCTTTAGTTGATGTTGAATCTTCCACTGTTGGTGGTACATTTTTCTTTGAAGATACTTTTTTTTCTTTCAACATGATGTTACTGATTGTTCAACCATCTAGTTGTTTTGATTAGTAAGATGTTAGAGTTTTTGATTGAAAGTTTCTGTGAATTGAAAATTTTCTAGGGTTCAAAATGTTGAGGTACGAGTAGTTTTGATTTTTTTTCTTCTACTTTTCAGTCTTCAATAGAAAAAGAAGGAATAAATGATTTGTCCGTTACGCCGTTTAACTCAGTTTTTAATTCAGTTTTTTTTTCCAAACTACGTGTCACAACTACGTTTGTGGTGTCAGTTACAAAACTGTATCCATTCGCTGCACGTGTGTTTTATGAAAAACATGCGAAGGATAGCAACGTCTTTATACATTTTTTGGACTAATCTGTTCCTAGTTGGATCAAAATGGACTAATCTGTTCTTTTTTGTGCGGTTTTGGAGTGAACCGTTTTTTTTCCTTAAAATAATTGTCCTTTAATTTTCTTTAACAGTATGTGTAGATGGTATTTCTCTCCGGAACCCAATGACACGGTAGATAACCAATTTTAAGACACGTTTTCCTTGGCTTCCACTTCTTTTTTTTTTCCTTCTTTTTTTTTTGGCGCCAACCCAAGTCAATCTTGAAGGAATTCCTGTATACGTGAGTTCTCTTGCTTTTGATATTTCTTATTAGCTCCAAAGTCCAAGCCAACGAAAAAAGTTTGTTGCATCAGGATCGATTTTTCTTATAGCAGTTTTCAAATTTTCCGTTCGTCTTCAAAATGAAATCGAAACTGGAGGTCAAAATTGTAGGTACGCCACAATGACTCTCAAGCAGAACTATAACAGCAAGTATCTATTAATTTTTTTGGTCTTTGGCACCCGTTTACCTACATCTTCAGCTGGCCGGTATCGTTTCTCAAGGTCGACTTTTTGTGTTTTTTTTCTCCTCATATTTTCCGAGGAATTCCATTTGTCTCTCCAAAATATTTTCTAAATAATTACTTGACACTCTTACCCTACATTTGCAGCATTCCATATTCATACCTTATATCATACCTTATAAAAGCAAGTTTTATGGTGGAAGATTTTCATCTTCCATATTCCATGACACCTCAGCATTTGCAATCGATCATGAAAACTCAAATCCTATGGTTTAATGATAGAAATGCAAATCTAAATAGCGCTAAAGTTTTACTTTGGTTTTCTTAGTTTTAGTGTCAACAGATGCAGAATAGAATAAACGTATTTCACCAATTATGATTATTTTAACATATTCTCTTTATCTTGTTTTGTCTGCTAGTGAAAGGTTAGCCAATAATTAGTCGACACGTCATATATACCCTTGTATTCAAGGGATTTTTAATTTAATACATATTTCTTTTCCCAACTTCTTACAAACAAGCGTGTATCATACCTTGAATACCAAGATCAGGTTTTGGAGTTTGTTACGGGAGAAAAACAAACTAATAATATTTTAATGGAAAACGCTATTTTGAATAGCGTCCAGTGCTATTTTGATTAGTGTTTTTGTTTTCTAGTGCGCTATTTTGGATAGCGTCCAGTTCTATTTTGATTAGCGTTTTTCTTAGATTCCAGCAACCATTCTATAAAATCATGGAACAGGGCTTGGAAAAAATGTGGATGGCACTAACTTGGAAGCCATTAAACTTGACATTCCACAGTTTTTTCATACTTGCAATGGCTTGGATTGCACCATAAAACTTGTTCTAATCAAGTCCCTATTACCATGAATTATCCAGCTTTATTCCATCTCTCTTTACTCTTTTATTATTCTTTCGTCTTCTATAAACATGACTGATCTTTATTTGTTGTTGTTTTAAAGCGATACTGCTTTCGAAGTTTTTTTTTTTGAGCATGTACGAAAACATGTTGTTTAGTCGCAATACTACTTTTAGTATTATTTTGAGCATCATATGAAATAATCAAATGTCGTACCTATTTTTGTAGGTAGAGACCAACATAATTTTAGAAAACACGATCAAATATACACAATGTTCTCTTTATGTTCCAAAGCATGCATGACTTAAATTCACTAACAACAATGCAGTTGGGTTCAATGAAAACAAATAAGAAGAGGATTGAGGCGCAACATGATTGAGTTATCTAAATAATATTGTGTATGCATGAGAAAAAGAAACAAATTAATGGGGACGAAAAAGAAAAAAACACAAAGAAAATACCTCAGAAGAAGACGATCTAAAGGACCAACTTCCCTGGAATAAATTCAATTCGCATTCAACTTTAATTTCTCTCTTGCTTAATCAATGGTAAAGAAGAAAACAAATAACTGGGAAGAAGACGATAGATAAATCCTAGAATAACATCGCGCTCAACTTTAATTTCTCTCTTAATCAGTGGTGAAAAGACGAGGGTACCCAAATATACCTCAATCTAAAACTTTTCCACCTATAAGTCCTTTCTCCGAAAGTGATTGTCTGTGGACTGAGTCGAGATAATACAACTAATCGGTTTACACTTCGTGTGATCGTCTATGGATACGACATCGAGACAATACAACAACGAAGTATGTTTACTTGATAAAGGGTTTGGACTTAACCAAACACGGTAGGATTACTATAAAGTAAATAGGAATTAACGTTTGTGTATTTTACTTATAATTATAATAAAAACAATTATAATTGCGGAAATAGAAAAGTAAAAGGCACGGCAAGATTTTGTTAACGAGGAAACCGCAAAGGCAGAAAAACCCCGGGACCTTGTCCAGAATTGAATACTCTCGGGATTAAGCCGCTATACAAAATCAAACCAACTTCGTATAGTTGATACCAAGCAACTAAACCTATAGTTCACCTAGTTCCGTCTGTATTCCCACGCCTCCAACTTATGAGTAAGTCACGTCCTTAGAACAATTCCTTTGATTCGTAGTCCAAACAGTAAAGGAACAACAAATCTGTTTGGTATCAACTCTTTTCAACCAAGTGATGTGAGTTCGACAAAAGGCTCTTCCGTTTATCTCAATAAACTCATTTGTCTGGTTCTTAGATCTATCCACTAACGGCTACCAAAGTAATTGCCTAGATTTTGCAATCAATACCTTGAATCACAAAGAATCGTATTGATGCCGATCTACTCAACTAATCAATCCAATCTACCACAAGGATAAATTGATTATAATTGGATCCTCTTTAACCGAAACAAGTATTGTGCACACCAAAGATTATGAACCCAAATCAGAAATCTTCAAAGTCTTCTTCGTCTTCAAATCTTCTTAGATCTTCAATAAACACCTGCACAGAATCAACTTGAATCTCTTATGATTAGTCATGCACAGAACGGATTATGTTAACAATGGATTATCACAAGAAGTCTTTAGATCTACAAACAGTCTAAAGATCCCCGTCGAAACTTCGATCTAATTTGAGTGAATCTTATATCAGAAGAGAAGATTCTCAAGCATAAACAAACTAGGTGCAATCAAATTTCAAAAATTGTTAGTCAATCAAATCAATCAAAAACTAATAGTAAACCGCAATTATCTATTTTCTCACCAACGGTACAAATAGAGCTTCTCAATCCCAAAGAAGTCTTTAAACTGAACGACCGTAAGAGATTTCGCCTAATTAGGTTACTTTCCTCTCCGAATAGGCGGTTCCACCAGTAATAACATAACTAGGTAGTTTTGCTGGCTCTGAGTATTAGTTTGCTCGAAATGCAAACTCTGGTATTTATAGACCAAGGAAGTTTGGACACTAAGAAATTTCTAAAACCGCAAAAATATTCTCAACATATGCAATAAATTCCAGATTCGGTTTCCATAATTCCTGGAAATGCTTTGTCCAAACATTGACCGAAAATCTCTTAGAAAATCTCTACCAATTTTCATTTTTATAAAAATAAAATTAATAACCTTAATTTAAAGATTTTTAACTTATATTTCGATATGGGATTTTCCTTTAGCTATTAAGGAATATTTTTGAACAATAAAAGATAAGCGTTACTGCATATGTTCAAAGAATGTCGACATCTTTACTTTGTAAGTCCTCTTTCATACTTACAATATTGAAACCGATTTGTCACACTTCCAAACAAGTTTAGGATTGGTTCATCCGACTTTCATGAACTATGTGATTGATTAAGAACACTCAATCACAAATCATGGGTTTAACGTTTCTACCAAAACAAGTTTCGGTTCTACCTCCATATGAGTACTGTGCATAGTCACACTAGCTTTCCAAAAATTCGGTTGACTAGGTACTATGATCGTTTCCCCACATACTTATGGTAACTACTTGTATTTGTTGCACATGTCCATAGGATCGGTTCCCTCATCTTCTAAAAACGTGTTGCACCTCTTACAAGGATCGATTCCCATTTGTGATCGGTTGCACCTCTTCATAGGATCCGTTCCCCTTTGCCTAGATTTGGTCATACCAATAACACTAAATCGATCATACCATCTCAGGTGATTACTTAATATCGGTTTCACTAATGAAAGTCATACCAATACAAAAGTCAGGCCTTATGAATAGTTTTACCAAGAACATAAAAAAGTCATGAGCGGTTATACTAATCACACGTATTGGTAGTTCAAAATATATGCAATGAATCACAATACCAATAATCCTAGCGATTTCCCTTTCGATTCACAAAATAAGTTCATGAATTTACTTCCTTTAAACGAATGTAAAACATTGTTTCCTATGATGAAATCTTTACCTCATACCCATACATAATCACAATAGCATTCAAACGATTATGTCGATGTCTTATATATAAATTTTAACGGTTTAAGCAATAACCTTCGTATTGTATTCCTTAATACTACGTCTAACTAAAGTGTAATCATTCACGCTTCGCAGTTATGTTTTCAATATGCACGACTTGAAAGATACGTTAGGGAATGAAACTGTTCAAGTCAAACATCACTAACCTCAAGTGGAAAGATGATGTTGTCATTGTAGATCCTTACTTCTTCACTTCTTTCAGTCTTCGCAATACTTGTAATGTCTCATATCCTAATAATTTTAAGCTAACCTATACGAAGTTGACTCTAGTACATAACCAAGTGACTCTTTAAATGAGTTTTGATTCACCAAAATATGACAACCAAACTTGACATACCAATGCTTGGTGGGTTCAACCGATCTATGCTCTAACAATCTCCCCCTTTGCCAACTTTAGTGACAAAACTCTTACATCATATGGATAAACAAATTACAAGAATTTATTACACATACACTTGATTCCCAAATTCAATAGCAGAATAACCTGTATACATTCAATCCATAAATGTCGTTTTTTACATTATCATAACAAAGCTAATACTCCCCCTAAAGGTAAGATAGGTATATTTTCAATCCGCGCGTCTTTTTTATTCCTTTGTAGTCCATATAACTACAAGTATCGTATGATATGCTACTCCCCCTTAGTCTATGCTTTACTCTTTTTGTTAGATAAACGTTTAAGCAATAATGTCCTTTCCCTTAGTGATAACAAACAATATAAATCAATACCAATATCACTTGTTTACTCCATATATTTCTCCCCCTTTTTGTCACAAAATAACAAAGAAACGAAAAAATAAAGGACAAACCGAAAGGATCTTACAAATCTCAAATAGACTTGCAAACCTATAAGAGTTAAGCACGAGGGTTCCACACACCATTTTTGATAACCAATATCAAAATCGAAACTACAAAGTAATTTTTTTTTGATATGTTACCAAGGAAACAATTTCCAGAAGCAATTTTCCCTACTAGTTTAGCAAACCAAAAATCGATTTAAGCACCTTAGTTCCTTTGCTAAACCGATTGTACAAATACAATTGCTTGTTCGATAAGACCAAAATAAAGATAACTCTATTTTTCTCATCATATTCTAATTATCCATATAACTTAGACCTTTAAATTTTAAACAAGACAAGTACTAGGTTAGTTAACTAGCATTCCTTGTTAAGGCATTCGATTAGACTTGAATAACCGAAACCTCCACTTTGATAAGTTAACTAAGATCATAATTAACTTAGTTTCTCTTATCCGAAATTGAATTGGACTAAACAATTCACCCCGTAAACTTTTTCTTGCGTTAGGCCATAAATAATTCATACAAACCAAATAAATCAACTTGCATAATTATTCACCTCAACCGGAAGCAATTGAAACAACATAGACATTAAAGCACCGCAATTGCACCGAAATTTTGTAAGCCTAAACAATTGATTCCAAACAATAAAGCAAGACAACAATAGTTTTTCTTAACAGGAAACAATTGAATCACACATACATCTATACACAAACAGTGGAATAAAAAATTAATTGTACCGAAATTTTGTTAAGCAAAAACAATAAATATACGCAATAAACTAAGGTTTTTCTTAAACATGAAAATGATTAACTAACAAAGTCGTTACCTCCAATTTCACATCCTCTTCTCCAATATGTTTGCATCTTCTTCCGGGGACAATTGATATCGAAATATCATTATGTTGTCATCCGTATGCAAAACAAAAGAATAACAACAACCAACCTTTACCAGAGAAAGGTTGAAAACCGGTTTTAACTATTGCAAGTAAAAGTTGAAAACCGTGAAACACATATGGTTTTATGCTAAACCAAACGATTCAACATATTGTGACTTTTTCACATATTATTTCAATCAGAACCCATCATGATCCTTTGATAAATCATACCAACATGGGCTAGAACTTAATCCTGTTAAACTAAAAAGTCACCCAACCATAAGGGTTCACAACATATGACATCGAATATCAAGGTTAGAAAACTGAAATCAAACATCCCATACACATACATAGCAATAAGATAAAACATTCAAGCACATGATATGTAATCATAAACTATCACAAAAAAAAATTATAAATCAAATAATTTTATTTATAAATAAGATAGTTTTATTCATAAAGACTTTATTGAAAGAAATCAAAAACTATTGTCTATTATTCTTCAACCTTTAGATAGGTTTTTCAAAGATCATCTTCAATTTCCTCAAATTTTTCAGGATCTTCATCAACAGCATCTTGACTGATATCTCGGATTCTACACACAGTACCTTGATTATGTTCACAGGCTAAAGCATTAACCTTTCGATTAATATTTCGAGCATACTCCATGTTATTGATTCCAAGTTTAACCAGCTTTCTTTGGTTACAGATAACAGTTCCTTAGTAGTGCATGTCTATGATGAGTTTCAATAGTACTGAGGAGGACTTGACGTAGATTGATAATATCAATCTTAACATCCAAACTGTTTTGGATAAGGAGATGAGTCACATTTTCTTTTTCTTTTTCCATATCTTCACAACCAGATTTCATGAAGGTATCATCAAGATGAACAGTTTCCTTAGAAGTCATTCCACTCAAGGCTTTCAGAAGTTTTGCTGGAGATCTGGTTTGGGAATACATCCTTTAGTATAAGTTCTCAGACACGTTGAGTACATATACTTGAAATACCTTTAACACATACCAAACACAGGTATCAGCCTTAAATAAATAATTTTGACCAGATTTGAAAAGCTTTTTCGCATCTAATGTGTTACTGAAACACAACATTCTCCAATAAGAGATTATCTTCAAGATCGGTATCAAGAGATACTTCAAACAACTACACTAATCCTTTTTACACAAGTTGTTGTAAGACAACCTTTCTACACTTAATAATAATTAAAGTATCCTTAAGGTAGATCGTGTATTCTCTCTATGTTAAATAAGAGATATTAGTAGGATTCTGATAGCCCATGTATATGTGCTTCCTTGTATCCAAAGATTTCGCATTATGAGGATTCACATTACAATGCCATTAAGCATTAGGATAAGTATCTTCCTCATAAAATACCTTTCGAGGAGATTCTTCCTCCTTTTCCTTAGGAGCATTATCATGTTCCTTTTCGTGGGTTTTAAACCCATCCCCTTGGTTAGGAAAATTGCGAGATGCAATATCTTCAAATATATCATGTACCCAGGATGGAATATTCTCTGAACTTGAACCCGTGTGATCAAGATTTTCCATTCGACAAATTGTTAATGTCTCTCGTTCAAGACATTCTATATGTCCTCTTAAGGTATCCATTCCTTGTTGGAAACATTTTTCTAAACACCCGTTTAGATATACCTCTTGACATGTTATTGTAAGAAGTTTCTCAATTAGGATCTTATTCCTTATTTGTGAATGTTCTAGCGATTGATTGAGAATATTACACTCAGCAGTCTGTTGATGAACTTCATTGCATAAATCCATTTTTTGTTCGTCATAATCTATCAGATTATTTTGAAGACTGAGTATTTCGGGCTTTCCTTCACAAACTCTTACATTCATTTAAACAATAATTTCTAGGACATCATCTAGGCTGTCAATGGTTTTTTCCTTTTCTGAATAGTTTACTTTTCAACATGTTTGAAAAATCTTTCCAACACCTTTCGAAATTCAGAACTTGGGCAAACTAGTGAATTTAATATCTTTTCACCTTTGGAAACATAATATTTTTCACTAGAGATTGGACTCGGATCCAAAACATGTTTCTTGAGTTTCATATTCATTGTTTTCTCATCAGGAACCTGATTCGCAATCAAGTTATTATTCATAGACTTTTCTTTTATTTTCAAAAAGACTTACGAGACTAATTTCCATTGACCTTCTCTGAGAGATTATTCTTATTATCTTGACATACATTAACTGAATCAGACATGGATTCAATTCTTATAGGTTGGATCGCACCAAACACAGATTGTTAGATCTTTTCGTGTTTTCCTGTTCTGATACCAATTGAAAAGACGAGGGTACCCAAATATACCTCAATCTAAAACTTTTCCACTTATAAGTCCTTTCTCCGAAAGTTATTATCTATGGACAAAGTCGAGACAATACAACTAATCGGTTCACACTTCGTGTGATCGTCTATGAATACGAGATCGATACAATACAACAACGAAGTATGTTTACTTGATAAAGGACTCGGACTTAAACCAACACAATAGGATTACTATCAAGTAAATAGGAATTAGCGTTTGTCTATTTTACTTCTAATTATAATAAAAATAATTACAATTGCGGAAATAGAAAGTAAAAGACACAACACGATTTTGTTAACGAGGAAACCACAAATGCAGAAAAACCCCGGGACCTTGTCCAAAATTGAATACTCTTAGGATTAAGCCGCTATACAAAATCAAACCAACTTCGTACAGTTGAGACTAAGAAACTAAACCTATAATTCACCTAGTTCCGTCTGTATTCCCACGCCTCCAACTTATGAATAAGTCACGTACTTGGAACAACTCCTTTGGTTCGTATTCCAAACAGTAAAGGAACAACAAATCTGTTTGGTATCAACTCTTTTCAACCAAGTAATGTGAGTTCGACAAAAGTCTCTTCCATTTATCTCAATATAAACTCCTTTGTCATGTCCTTAGATCTATCCACTAACTACTACCAAAGTAATCCTCTAGATTTTGCAATCAATACCTTGAATCACAAAGAATCGTATTGATGTCGATTTACTCAAATAATCAATCCAATCCACCACAAGGATAAACTGATTATAGTTGGATCCTTTTTAACCGAAACAAATATTATGCACACCAAAAATTATGAACCCAAATCAGAAATCTTCAAAGTCTTCTTTTTCTTCAAATCTTCTTAGATCTTAAATAAAAACCTGCACACAATCAACTTGAATCTCTTATGATCAATCACGCACAGAACGGAGTCTGTTAACAATGGATTATCACAAGACTTCTTTAGATCGATAAATAGTCTAAAGATCCACGTCGAAACTTCGATCTAGTTTGAGTGAATCTTATATCAGAAGAGAAGATTCTCAAGCATAAACAAACTAGGTGCAATCAAAGTTCAACAACCGTTAGTCAATCAAATCAATCGAAAACTAATAATAAACCACAATTATCTAGTTTCCCACCAACGGTACTAATAGAGCTTCTCAACCCCAAAAAAGTCTTTAAACTGAACGTCCTTAAGAAATTTCACCTAATTAGGTTACTTTCCTCTCCGAATAGGTGGTTTCATCAGTAACAACACAACTAGGTAGTTTTGCTGGCTCTGAGGATCGGTTTGCTCGAAATACAAACTTTGGTATTTATAGACCAAGGAAGTTTGGACACCAAGGAATTTCCAAAACCTAAGATATTCTCAAGATATGCAATAAATTCCAGATTCGGTTTCCATAATTCCTGGAAATACTTTTTCCAAACATTGACCGAAAATATCTTAAAAAATCTCCAATTAGTAAATGCACATTACCAATTTTCATTTTTCTAAAAATAAAATTAACAACCTTAATTGAAAGATTCTTAACTTATATTTTGATCCGGTATTTTCCTTTAACTATTAAGTAATATTTTTGAACAATAAAAGGTAAGCGTTACTGCACATGTTCAAAGAATGTCGACATCTTTACTTTGTAAGTCTTCTTTCATACTTAGAATCTTGAAACCGATTTGCCACACTTCCAAACAAGTTTATAATTGGTTCATCCGACTTTCAAGAACTATGTGATTGATTAAGAACACTCAATCACAAATCATGGGTTTAACGGTTCTACCAAAACAAGTTTCGGTTCTACCTCCATGTGAGTATTGTGCATAGTTACACTAGCTTTCCAAAAATTCGGTTGACTAGGTATTAGGATCTGTTCCCCACATACTTATGGTAACTACTTGTATTTGCTGCACATGTCCATAGGATCGGTTCCCCCACCACTAAAAACGTGTTGCACATGTTCATAGGAGCAGTTCCCCCATCTGCTAAAAACGTATTGCACCTCTTACAGGGATCGATTCCCCTTTGTGATCGGTTGCACCACTTCATATGATCCGTTCCTCTTTGCCTAGAGTTGGTCATACCAATAACACTAAATCGATCATACCATCTCAGGTAATTACTTAAGATCGGTTTCACTAATGAAAGTCATACCAATACAAAAGTCAGGCCTTGTAAATAGTTCTACCAAGAACATAAACAAGTCATCAGCAGTTATACAAATCATACATATTGGTAGTTCAAAAGATATGCAATGAATCACAATACTAATAAGCATGTTGATTTCCCTTTCGATTCACAAAACAAGTTCATGAATTTACTTCCTTTAAACGAATGTAAAACATTGTTTCCTATGATGAAATCTTCACCTCATACCCATACATAATCACAATAGCATTCAAACGATTATGTCGATGTCTTATATACATAGTTTAACGTTTAAGCAATAAACTTCGTATTGTATTCCTTAATACTACGTCTAACTAGAGTGTAATCATTCAGGCTTCGCAGTTATCTTTTCAATATGCACGACTTGAAAGATACGTTAGGGAATGAAACAGTTCAAGTCAAATATCACTAACCTCAAGTGGAAGGATGATGTTGTCGCTCCTTACTTCTTCACTTCTTCAAGTCTTCGCAATACTTGTAATGTCTCATTTCCTATTACTTTCAAGCTAACCTATACGAAGTTGACTCTAGTACATAATCAAACAACTCTTTAAATGAGTTTTGATTCACTAAATTATGACAACCAAACTTAACATACCAATGCTTGGTGGGTTCAATCGAGCTATGCTCTATAAAGTGGTGGTAGAGGTAGCTCGTTAGGGTTTTAATTTCCGGATCTATTCTTGCTATACATACTGGTAGCACGGCAACATGATGTTCGTTTGTTAGTTATAGGTCTAATAGGGTCACAGTTCGAGTCAGGTAGGCTTGGCCACGACATAAGGTTCAGAGTTGGGAATCATATAGGCTAGGGCCGCGACATAATTAATCTCAGCCGTCCAGCCTCAAAATAATCCTATCCGTCTTTTCTCCATCATAGACACCACCTTTCCTTAGAACATTGATAAGGACTATTTGACGTTTGGTACCCGATAAATGACTAACACCTTAGTTTGGTACCCAACAATTTAAAAATCAAGGGATGGTACCTAGATTAAACGTTGATTGTCAAAGTCTTTGTTTGACCAAAATATTTCCCACTTTTTATAATTTTAATTAAACAAAAAATATAGTTTTACAAATTTACCCTAATTCTTATCTTCTTCCTCCCTTCTTTTTTCTTTTATACCACCACTAATTAGTATCGTTGGCTGTCGTCATTATAGATGGTAGACATCCGAGGCGCAGGCAGCTCTATGCAAGGAGTTGCAGTTGCACCCCCTTGATTTCCAAAATCTACAAAGTCTAGTGTTTTTCAAGCCGAAAAAAAAAAGTAAAAAAATGTTTGCACCCTCATGGATATTAATAGTTGCACCCCCTAAGCCCAAAAGCGAAATCCACTTGACTATCTCCCATAATCGTTATCGTTCACACTTCACACACATAAGAGAGACATATATTCGAAAACCAAACCAAAAACATAACTCTCGTTAGTAAGATACTTCGTTTTCTTAAGAAATTTTTTTTATTTTCCCAATTACATCACGATCATGAGAGTGAGAGCTTGGATTATGTTTCTCGTGCTGTTGATCATTAGGTTCCAAAGTTTTTCTTTTTTATGAACAATTTTATTTTAATGTGTATTTTATCTTGCACCATCTCTTTTGAATTCCTTCCTCCGTCCCTGGTAGACATAATTATAAAAATCAAGCCCACACATTAACATCTCAAATGTTTAATACTCGACCAATTTCATCACAATTATATGTAAGTTTCTTTGTATGACAAAACAAAACTCCTTAAACAATATCAATTTTCGTCGAAAACTAATTAAATAGACAATTCTATACATACTTCAGTTGAAGACATCACATGAAATTAAAGAAACAAATAATTTGAAATACCCCCTTAGGGTTTGATTCAAATCGAAATTAGGGATTAAAAAGAAATTGAGAAGTTAACGATGTTGAATCGCCCTATGATTTTCTTTCTCTCCAGCGGAAGTTGCTAAAGTCCTAATGATTTAGTTTGAAATATTCAGTCGAGATGAGATTGCAAATCTTCTTAACACTTCGGTCTTGTTTGTTTTGATTTCATTTTGGGGAGTTTGTTCTTTGTTTCTTCGGTTAGTTTTCTAGTACAGGTGAATGCCGGTTGTGAATACCAGACAGAGTAAATCAATTGAAAGAGGAAACCTTAGCCAGGAAGTGAACACAGCTGAGAGAGGTGAAGTGATGAAGGGTTTTTATTAGGGACAAATTTTTCAATTCAACTATTTTTTTAATAAGAATTGGATTAAATAAAATAAAAACCAGTCAAACAAAGATTTTGACAGTCAACTGTTGGTCTAGGTATCAACCTTAATTTATGAATTGTTGGGTACCAAACTAAGGTTTTGGTCATTTTCCAGGTACCAAACGTTAAATAACCCTTCTTATAATGGAAATTATTTCTTGAAATGTTCAAGGATGTGATAACCTGCTAACACGGAACCACCTAAAATATATAATAAACCAGGATAAATTTGAAATCATCTTCTTATGAGAAACAAACTTAGAGATCCTTAGTGTTATAGCATTGCTCGGTTGAACCCACTAGCGTTGGAATGTTAAGTTAGTTTTCAAATTTAGATGACAAAATGCATCCTTGATTTAGTCTCCCAAAAGTCAGTTTCCAACTAGATAAGATTTAAGGCGTAGAATATAGAATCAAAGCTACCATTGAAGAATGGAGATTGAAGACTACACGAAGACATATTGTAAAACTTCATTCAATTTTTGTAACAAACCCTTGATTCTCTTGTCTATTCTACCTTTATATCTATCTAAACAAGTTCTCACTCTATGGAACAATTCCTATGAGGGTAAATATACACTTATGTATACACTCAAGGATATTTGAGCCCAATACTTTTATGAGAATGATCTTTTTTCCTAGAATGGTCCTCATGTTGTAGAGAATGAAAACATGAATCCAGCGAGCCAATAATCACTCACCGGGTTATAACAAAGAAGTTATGAGTGATTTATTGTAGTAACACTTATATGTGTGGCTAAGGTTGATTTCGTGAATAGGAAATTGTACACGAACTTTTTCCAACAATTCACGAACTAAAAAGGTGAATACGTGACTAAAGGCCTATTTTGGTCAAATTACTTGGTGTTTTCTTTTCTAGACAAGGTAGCTTTGTTTCCAAGAAACCTAGCCTTGATCATTCACTATAAGGTTTCATTTAACCACACAAACTATCCATCGGAAAATTATGTGTGTGTTGCATAAGATTATTTTTGATTCCTTTGTTCTTCACGAACAAGATAGAGGTTACAAAATACTTTACTTGGACATTGTAAAGCACAGGCAAGCTATCTTCTATGATAGTTATGGAACCTGTTTCTCGGTGTCTTTCATAAACCCTAGATTTTATATATCAAGATATCTTTAAATTATTTCTAGGTAATCTTGTGAAGAAGAATCAATTAGGTTACAGAACGACAAATGTGAAGAAGTAACGAACTACAACGACCACATCATCCTTCCAGTTGAGGTTAGTAATATTGACTTGAACTGTTTCATTCCTAACATATCTTTCAAGTCGTGCTATATTTAAATCCCCTTATCATCTAGCCCTTTTTTTATTATTATTAGTAGTATCCTTATTTTTGGGTGCACATATATATATATATATATCCCATCACCCAAATCAGTAATTGTTGCAAGATTTTTGGTGGAAGAAATTTCAGATATTTTAGGAAAGTTGACCAAGAATATATGGCAAGAGATTAGGGTTATTTTTCTTCTTACAAGAAATCAAAAGATACCAGCCGTCTAAAATGTTTTCTCTCTAAAACCTTAGTTGTCGCAAGGAAGAGTTTGAAGAAACGAGATTGATCTAAGAGCTAAAGCTTGGTATCGTTAAGAGAATCACCTTCTTGCCACAGATCAGGTAGGTTTTTCCATCTCTTATAATGTTTATAGATAAGATAATGAAAAAGTATACCCTAGTAATGGAGTTTAAGTGTTTTTCTTTTTTAACAAACCGGTAATACAAGTGATCTTTCGATTGCACCTCTTTCCTTTCCAAACGGGTTGGCGACCTTTTCCTTGCTGATGGTGATTTAAATCTTGTATACCATTTTTCCTTTCTATGTGTTGGTATCATAACCCTGATTTTAATGTTTGATGGAGTTTACCACGAGTCTGATCTCATATGGTGGTTAGTATAAAACGTAGTTCCAGTAGGGTCGGAGAATGGGTCCATTTCAAAATAATTTCTAGGTCGATTAAGTTAGCATAGCCTAATTGAGGAACCATGTTTTAGGGCATACATAATTTTTTTAGGGCATATCAAGTAAAGATAAAACCGGATCATTAGATAGTAAATCTAGAAGGCCCTTAACCAAATATTTATAATAATGACAAAACTTCCCTTTTAGTATTAGTGGTTAATAAAATAACTAGTTGTTAATAATTTTGATTAGTGATTAATTTATAAAACTTTGTGTTGATTAATTTTGGAGAAGAAGAATAAAAGGTTAGGTTTTCTTTTGGAGAAAGAGAAAAGAATTGAAAAAAAAACTTGTATTTTGATTCAAGTAATCAAAATGGAAGAGTAGAGACAATTTTCATTTAGAAAAGGTAGGAAAATACACATCAACAACAATAATGATTCGGAAATGGCTAATTTTGTAGGTTACGAGAATCATTTTACCCAAACTCAAACTCATAGTGATGATTTTATGAGCCAAATCATGAAGATGAATACATCGATGAGGAACCCAATGCTAATAATACACAAATATACTTCAAAATTATATTTAATTTCATTTTTCTAGGTTGAAATCATCAAGAAATTGATTTTTTTCACCCAAGTTTCGCGAACCAGAGATAGGTTCGGCTTGAAATTATCAGCCGAACCTAACTGGTATGTTACAGAAGATGAACAGTTCGGCTTACTTGAATTACAATAGTTATTAGCCGAACTTACATTTTTGTAACTTACGGCCTACTTAATGTTCGGCTAATAAGAAAATTTCATTATAAGCCGAATCTTTTCGCAAGAGTTTCAAAAACACTGAAATTATAGGTTTGTTTTTTTTATTATAAATAGCGTATCAGCCGAACCATATATCCTTCCAAGTTCTGCTCATATTCAAAAAATTGTATCAGCCGAACATGTTACTGATATTCTAGAAAACACTTAGGTTCATACACCTTTAGGGGTTCGGTTTTTTTATTACGTTTGTTTTTTATTGTGCGGACTTTGTTACGATGAATCAACCAAAAAAATTAGAAATGACTGCAAAAGTGTTAAGATAATGAAGTCTACTAATGGAGAATACCAAGGTCCAAATTCAACTCATTAAAATCAAGTAGATTTTATCTTTATTTTGAACAGAATGAAAAGACGAAAAAGATGCAAAAAGAATGAGGTCATTCCAACATCGGACGAAAAAGTTATGGTCAAAACAAGATCGAAAAACTTGAGTCTACAGAGAGAGGTTCGGTTGATAACTCATCAGGACGAGTCAGCCGAACCAGACGATCTTGGCTTAGAGAGATGCGCCTTTTAGCTTGGAGCCTATAAATCAAGATTTTTTAAGTGTTTATAGAGAGATGTTCGGCTTGAAAGTGAGCTAATCAAATTGGCCGAACCTGACAACCACCTGGGGTAAATTTTACTTCTCAAGTTCGTCCGGGAAAGGTTGGCAAGGTATTAGCCGAACCTGACACTGTTCCGGGACATATTTAGCGGCAAAAATGACTTCTACCTCGAGTTCGGCTTATAAACAAACTATCGAATCAGCCGAACATGTCTTATTAATGGAACCTTGAGAAATGGTGTCAGGTTCGGCTGATAATGGATATGAACTTATAAGACAAACTGTTCATAAGTACTTTCAGGGTGAAAAACAATGAACAGTTCGGCTGGTAGTTAAGACTAATTATCAGCCGAACATCAATCTGTGATCCTTAAAAACCAACTTTTTTCCGAATCAAACCTATTCTATCGATCATAAACAATAAAATAAGAGATACGTTTGTAATAAATACTTTTTAATCCTCATTTCAGGAGTTGGTTCTTCATTCGGTTCAATTTCTGGTTCAATTTCAGTTTCTACACATTCATCTTCTATCTGTTCAATTGATGAATTAAAAGAGGATTCAGAACGTCTATTTATACTGTTTGCATTGTGCGAGTCATTATATAGTTGAATTTAATCGATGATCAAATTTTTACCAATTTACGACTAATTGTGGATGGAAAAAAAATTTGTCAGAAGGTTCGCGAGGGTTGGCAGAAGGAAGAAAAAAAGATGTCTAGGATAGACAACTAATTTTGATTTTCAATTTTAAATTTTTTATATGAATGTAAGGGTAGATTAGTGATTTCAATTGTTTAAGGGTACATAGGTAATTGAATTAATATTAGACACCCCTTATAAAGTCACCCTAGATGGGAAAACAATTATGTATGCCCAGAAATTTTCATGTATGCCCTAAAACATGGTTCTAATTGAGGAACAATTGAAAATCATGGATTTAGAGCATCCTGAGGCTAACTCCTATGGGCTAGATTGTTCATCCACATTAGCTAGGACAACCTCCTAAGTCCTTTGGTATTTCTAATCTAGTAGCGAAACGCTGAATAAAACAGCGCTGAACGCTGAACCAAACAGCGCACATAATTTTATTTTATTTCTCCCTCCTTCTTTTCCTCTCTCTCCACGTTTCTCCCTCCCTCTTTTTCTTCTCTCTCCTTCTTTTCCTCTCTTTTTACGTTTCTCTCCCTCTTTTTCTTCTTCTCTCTCCTTCTTTTCCTCCCTCTCTACGTTTTTCTCTCCCTCTTTTCATTCTCTCTCCATCTTTTCCTCTCTCTCCATGAGAAAAAATTATATAACGCTTAATGGTTCAGCGTGAGTAACACTTTTTGAGCGCTGAATGATTCAGCGTTTCAATCTCACTGCTAGTTGAACTGCGAGCAAATGTTAGGAGAGAGAAGTATCCAGAAGTAGTGTTAACTTTTTTTCCATACTTTTTTCTTGATTTGCAACACTTTTTGGCCAATCTAACAGATCAATCTTGGCCATAGGGGTTAGCCTGATTATGTAGTCTAAAACTATATTAGTTGGGTTTGGTTACGTTAGAATTAACTAAACTTAATGTGAAGCCCGTGGATTAACCGTTGTATATTTAATATGGTTTTAAGTATTAATTTCTGTGGACATACATATACCGGTTGGTACAACGGTTAATGGATTTTGGATTATAGTGTTAGTTGCATGCTTTTGTTTTTTTTTTTTTTTTAACAAAGGGGATAGTTCATTAAACGAAAGCTCTAAGGAGCAACTTTACAAGACCCCATGACAAAGTAAACCAGTTGCCGTAACAACAACTCATAAACCGACTAATTTCTACTAGACACTAATTGGAAATCCATATTATTGGAAATCCCTGGAATAAATCCTAAAGGACAACTAACATCCATATTGCAGATAACTAAAGAAGCCAAATCGATACACAAGGAACCGATTCTGAGAATAGATTCCACCGAAAAAAGTGGAGGCAACAAAAACAGTTTACAAACATCAGAACAAACTAAAAAACACGCCAACGAAAGCCAACTTAAAAAAAAATCGAAACAGACAAAAGGCATATACAAAGGCAGACCAAAGCTCAAGCCCAACAAAATAGACCCGCCCGAAAACCGGCACTCCACAACCCGAACCTGACACCAGCTGCATCCTTTTGTTCGGTTTGTACTGAATCTGTAGTATGAAAACTAGATAGGAGACATTAGTATAATATTGGATGGTATATTAGAAATGTTACTGTCAGTTTGCTTTTGGTTCGAGTGTTTGATGTTTAAGGAGCCAAGAGAAATGATTGTGTTCCCATAACGGTGCTGTGATCATTTTGGCAGTTGATCCCATTGCGGTATCGTTGTTATGGTAATGCTATGTGATGGTGAATAGAGATATGTAGTTCGAAGCCACGGTTGGCTCGCCTCTCATGAGTTAGATTGCCACGACTAAGGGGTCGCACAATAATCCATGGTGTTATTGGATGGGAGAGTCAATGTGAACACTTATTTACCTAACGCACGGTTGGTTAATTGAATGGACCGATAAAACGGCAGATGTAAATTTTATAGTTTTGGATTAAGGAATTTAACTAGAATATCATAGTGACCGAGCTGATAAGAGCGTGAGACGTTCTAGCTTCCATCTAGTACTCATGGGTGTCTTGGGACCTTACACTTTTTTCATTTTTGCAGTAACTTCTATTTATTTTACAAATATTGAAGCATTGTTTTCCACTAAAATACTTTTACTGTAAACACATAGGCTTTATTTAAAAAGGGGTATTTTCTATTTGTTTCGTTTTCCAATTCGTTTGAATACGATTTAAACCTTTTGGATCAATCTATCGATATTATATAAGTGTGTGAAACCCACTTTTAGTTGAAGTGGGATCCAATTTATTATTTTTTAGGAAATCGGGACGGCAGAGCAACCTAGCTTGTAGATTGCATTTCTATTTTTGAAAAACTAGATTTTTTTAAAGATTAGATTTTAATTTCATTTCTAATAAATTTTTAACATTTATTTTTGGGGACGACCTGCTCGTCGAAGATCTTTTCTGTATTAAAGATTTTTATTAAATTTTACAACATTTTATCTATTTCATTAAATAAAGTTTATCAATTTATGTATTATGGTGAATGTGCTCCATATGATAGCCCGATATCCATTTGTTGGCTTGACGGTTTGAGTGTGTAAAGTGGTCCATGAGTATGCCACACTTGGGATTTTAGGGAGGCCGACCTAAAATACAAAGTCGGACGTTACATATATTGAAAACAGAACTACGAAGCTGTATATACTGTACATATTGTATATAATACTCTAGTGATGTGACATGATCAGAATAATACGATCATAATATTAAGGAACTAGACTATGAAGTATAACACTTATCTTTATAACTTCGTAGATATGACATCGACATAATCTTGTATATAGTGTAACGATTATGTGAATTGTTTACGGTGAAGATTTCATCATAGGAAACAATGTTTTACATTTGACTAAAGTACATTCATGAACTTGTTCCGTGAATCAAAAGGGAAATCAATAGGCTTATTGGTCCAGCTATTCATTGCATATCTTTGGATGACCAATATGTGTGAGATGGCAGAACCGATCTTAACTCAGGTTATGTATCTTGGTATAACTAATCAAAATGCCTAGACTTATGATTTGGTATGACCAGTCCTGGTAATTGGTGTAACCGATCCTAAGTAATCACCATGTGATGGTATGACCGATCCTTGTAATTGGTGTGACCGATCCTAGTCATTGGTGTGACCGATCCTTGTAATTGGTGTAACCGGTCCTGGTAACTAGTGTGACCGATCACAAGTAGATACCATGTGTAGATGGAACTGATGCTTGTAACTGGTGTAACCGATCCTAATGACTGGTGTGACCTATCACAAATAGGTACCATATCTAGGTATAACCGATCCTAGTGATTGGTATAACCGATCCCAGCCCATGTATGTGATTTGGTATGAACAATCACATAGTAGTCTTGGAATACAGGAAAACCAATTATAACCTTGTTTGGAAGTGTGGTATAACCGATTCCAAGAAAGAAAATCCATGTAAATATGAAATAAGGATTTACAGTGAAAAGATGTCAACATGCTTTGAACACGAGTAGTAACTCCTATCATTTATTGTTCAAATATATTCCTTGGTACCACTAGTGGAAAAGGGGTTGTTTGAGACAAAGTGAAACGACATAAACTAACTATTGCGATGTGACAACATATGAAAAGTGTGGCTGATTAAAGTCAAACTGTCGTTGTCGGGGAATTTTGGTGACTCAGACAACAACATCTTGAAGTGTGGTTGACTAAAGTCAAACTTCCGTTGTATAATGACTTTTGTTGACTTACCCAACGACAATCTAATAATATAGTTTCCATGGTAAGGTATACGGTTAGGATTTATTCTAAAAAAATGAACGGTTGGATGAAAAAATATCTCACTTATTTCTTATCAACCTTATCTGCTTTCGTTTTCCTTTCTCATTTCTCTTTCTCTTTCTTCTCTCCCTTTCCTCTCCAGAAATCTCACAGCTAAATCCCAACTTTTTGTTACGGATCAGTCATGGCTTCAGTGATAAAAACTGAGGAGTTTTATAGATCGTGAGCATGAAGAACAAGTTGTAGCCGAAGTGATGAAAACAAAGAAGATTTAAGGGTTACTGTTTTTTAGGGATTGTTCTGAAAATCTGAAATCATATTATAATCACTTCGTTTTGTTTTAAAAATCCTAAATCTTAAACCTAAACCCAAAACTAAGTCTGATTTTCTGATGGTCACTTCATTGATTTTGATGGGTTAAATATCATCACTAACTTATAATATTCTGATTTTATCGATAACAAAGTGAAGCTTGAGTTTGAATCAATTGCTGAACTTTGTGGATTCCTTGTTAAATCTTGTATCTCTTCACCGTGTATGTCCAAAATTCCTATTTATTCATGTGTTAGGGTTTTGAAGATTTATTCTTGAATTTTCACCCTTTTGACATGTATTATTTCTGATCTGATGACGTGCTTTGGGGGTTCTGCTAGATTCATGACTTTTTCTTAAGTTTGGCATTTGTTAATTGGTTTAGTATTGATTGTTGATTGCATCTCAAGTATAAATACACGTTAATAGGGTATTGAGTTTTAAAGGTGAGGTTTTGAAGATGAAGAGATGGTGATAATTGGGTCTTGTTAACATTTATTTAGTTTGAAGGTGTTGTTTTAGTCTTAGTCTGATAAGTATTTAAAGATTTACTTATGTGAATTTTAATATTTTTAATAAGAATTTTTCTGATTTACTTATATATACGTTTTCTTTCTCTTTTGTCATGTTTACTTGATAAATTAAGAATTATTTAATTAAGATTTTTGGTTTTATATGCTTTAATTACCAGCAATTAATGCATAGCTCTAGAGAATAAAAATTAGTAATCTGCATTTACTAATTGGAGATTTTCTATTGAGAGATTTCGGAAATATTGGTCAAGCATTTATTGGAATTATGAAAACCGAATTTTGACATTCATTGCATATATTGAGAATATTTTTGGTTTTGGAAATTCCTTGGTGTCCAAACATCCTTGGTCATTAATACTTAAATTTGCATTTCTATCAAACTATCCTAAGAGCCAGGAAAACTTCATTTCTTGTTGTTTCTGGTGGAGCTGTCTAATCGGAGAGGAAAGTATCCTAATTAAGTGAAATCTCTTACGACTGCTTATTATAAGACTTATGTGGTATCAAGAAGCTCCACGAGTATTGTTGGTGGGAAACTAGATAATTGCAGTGTTATTAGTTTTCGATTGATTTGATTGACTAACATTTATTGAAACTTTGATTGCTCCTAGTTTGGTTTATGCTTGAGAATCTTTTCTTCTGATATAAGATTTACTCAGACTAGATCAAAGTATCGACGGGATCTTTAGAACTGTTGTTAGATCTAAAGACATCTTGTGATAATCTATTGTTAATAGACTTTGTTCTATGTGTGATTGATCACAATAGATTCAAGTGGTGTTGTGCAGGTTTTGAAAATAAAAGAAGATTTGAAGACGAAAAGGATTTCTTCTTAGTTTTCGTATCTTGTGAATTGTGTGCACAAACCTTGATCGGTTGGGATCCAACTAGAATCGATTCATCTTTGACAGATCTGGTTGATTAGTTGCTTGAGATCGACATTCTCTATATTTCTCTTTGAGATCTATATTGATTGAGTGTGAATATATACTTGACTATTTCGGTAGTTAAAGTAAGATTGATCTAACCAGACAAAGGAGTTTATTAGATTAAACGGAAGAGCGTTTGTCAACGGATTATCTATATCTTTAGCAAGATTGATTAGAGTATTTACCAAAAATATTGTTCCTTTGTTGTTTAGAATACGATCCAAAGGACTTGCTATTCACGTGTGTGACTCTACGAAGGCGCGGGGATATTGAGGGAACTGAGTAGCTAGGGGTAGTCTTCTTGGTCTCAACTATACGAAGTTTGAATTAGGTTTTGTATAACGACTTAGTTCTGAGAGTATTCAAAACTGGACTAGGTCCCGGGGTTTTTCTGCATTTGTGGTTTCCTCGTTAACAAAATATTGTTGTGTCATTTACTTTATTTTTCCGCATTATAATTGTTTATTATAATTAAAGTAAATTGCACTTTACGTTAACTCCACAATACTTGATAGTGATCCTATAGAGTTTGGTTATTACCGAACCTATTATCAAGTAGCACACTTTGTTGTAGTATTGTCTCCATCTTGTATCCATAGTCAATCACACAATTTATCTTTTTGTTGTATTGTCTCTATCTCGTATCCATAGACAATCACATGAAGTGTGAACCGAATCGTCGTATTGTCTCAACTCTGTCCATAGATGATCACGTTCGGTAGAGGACTTATAGGTTGAAACAAAAATATTATGGTGTATTTGGGTACCCTCGTCTTTCCAAAATCTCGGTATCTTCTCTACAATTTTTCCTTGTCATAAGGTATGAGACATGCAGGACATATGTTCTCCACAAAAGATATAATGTATAAAAGCTCAATTCTACTTGTTCAGAAAAAAAAAAAGGATAATGACAACATATCCATCCATCGACCTATAAGTTAAACAATTCTCAAAATCCAAAATAAAAACTGCAAGGGAACACGAAACTCACTGTCTCCAATCTCAATCAAATGGTCAATTGTCTGTAAGATATCGACGACGGAAAGCAATGTTAATACATATGAAATTGCAACAACTTGGGAGCATCTTAGGAATTAAGAGGGGAGGAAATAGTACCTTGTTGTCGGCTCTTATACCCGTCACTGGTAATTAAAGATACTAACAAAATGTTAATTAGTCAATACCATATGGATAGTAAGTCCATTTGATGAAATTAAAGAATTCAGTCATGTTAGAGCATTGCTCGGTCGAACTCGCAAGCGTTGCTATCTCAAGCTTGTTTGACAAGTTTAGTTGATCAAAACTATAGTCTTGATTTCTAGTTTACCTATATCTATGTCTCGGATTAGGATAGAATGTGTAGTTGAGCTTTAAACTTCACGACATTCATCGATTGAAGACGAAGATCTACTGAGGAGAGCTTGGAGGAACTTCATCAATAAAAGGTATGTGGAGACTAAAACTTATCTATCACTCAGAAATATATTCTATTTTATCTTCTAATTATACTAAGTCGTATAGCTATATAGACTTTTATATTATACACATTTGATATTTCGAGCCGAGTTTATCTCGCTTATTTATTTCTCGAAATATGTGTTGGAAGATTTTTGCTTTAACTATGTTCATCATTATTTTTGACGAGATTAGTTGGAAACAATTAATTTGTTAGAAACTAAATATTATGTTAAAAGATGATCATGTGAAAATTGTCTCAAACATCTTACATGATTTGTCTCAGACAATCATTTGATGTCGACTCGGAAAGTTTCATATTGATCATTCTATCACTTTAAAATTACTTGAAGCTAATAGTTTGTGTAAGATAACTATTGTCGTCTTCTAAGAATGTTTCAATGATTGAAATGAGAGTTTAGAACAATAAGTATATTTCCTTATCCAGGAATAATACCTTGTCTAGGAAATATTTCTTTTCTAAGTATATTTATTTATCTAGGAATATTACCTTGTATAGGAATATTACCTTATCTAGGAATGCCTTAAAAGCAGAAATCCCTCATAAAATATAATTTTATCCTCAATGCGTCTTGAGGATCACTAGTTCCCGAAGAGAGGAAGATACACATGTATCATGCGCCCCCACTCAAGAATTTGAACTCCTGTGAAAGTTAGATTTGGAGGTTAGGGAACTCGAGGGTTCCTTTCACCCTGCTGAACCATCTATCTTTGCTGGAAACTTGGCCTTGACGTCTAATTTGAAAATATTTCATATCTCTTCGTCTTGTCTTACTCAATCTTCGATCCATAACGTAATCTTGTTCGAGTGGTTCTATTTCTTCTTCCTCGTTATTTTCTTCAAAAACACCAGATGAAAACTTAATCTTTTTCTTCGTCTTCGACTTGGGTGTATAAGACTCCATGTTTATCTGTAGCGCATCCACCTTTTCTTCTATAGTTTGTGGTTTTCTTTGCTTATGCTCATCATATGACTTACCCATCTTAATCCCCTTGTTCTTCTAACGTATTCATGCTTTTAGAGTAACTCACCAAGTTGTTTGTAGAGAGATCCAGTGAAGACCATAAACCACGGAAATATTCCCTAAAAGAAACGAACTTGCTCTGACACCAACTTGATACGTATTGATCTCTGTACCTTGGCGACTATTATTATTGAGGCGGAATTCAGAATAATAATAGACGAGAAACTTAGAAAACAGAAAACAAATAGTAATTCGAAGAAAATATCTTCTCTAGATTATGAACAAGAAAACTATTACAATTCTCTCTTTTTACGCTCACAATCTCTCTAAACAGTGGATCAACCTTAAACTGTTTGCTAAGCTTGCTTTTGCAATAATCAATTGCCTCACAAACTTTTCTCTCTATGTGTGCGTGTTAAACCTCCTTTTCTAGGGGTAAAACCACACTCTCTAGATTGTCTTAGCTATGAGATAAACATCTCTGGTTAAACTTGGAGGTTAGGAACCCGAGAGTTCAGAATAATAATAGACGGAATATAGAGGCGGAATATTCCTTCCTTTTCTAGGTATATTTCTTTATCTATGAATATTCCGCCTCTGATACCAACTTGATACGTGATGTAGTTTTTACAAGTTGTAAGAAAAGGCTTCATTGTTCGGACTTTTTAAAGATTTGATTTTAAGATTAATTAAGAAAAATACTAAACAAAATTGCTAAGATGATCAATGTGAGAGAACCTAGGGTTTTGGATTCCACCAAATCAATAATGTAAAATAATCATTCCTCTCTAAAAAAATATTCATAACACTACTCAAGACAGTTTTGAACCCAATCGCATGTCTTGAAAAATATCACAGTTAAAATTAAATAACAACTTATGTTGTAAACCAAAATGATATAATCTCATTCGCTTATAAAAGATCGATAGCCAAACTACCCAAAACAATTATTATGAAGCTAAATATGAAGAGAGATTAATTAAAATATTTTAAATTCCAAAAAAATATTTATTCAAAGAGTACTCGAATTTCTTACACGATTTATTGGCGTCATCCGTATCCCCAATAGAAAGAGCTATTTTTCCATTACAAAAATGAAAACAAATGAAATAATCTAAAGCTACGGTGTTGGCTCTTGGCCCTAGGGAACTCTGCCTATTCGACCGTCATTTATTTATATAGGTAATAAGAAATCTACATTCCCTCTTATACTTCACGCCACATCATTAATCCAATTAAGTCACGGCATGTGTTGAATGTTAGAAAAAATCACCCAATAGCAAGTGGCCACATCACCCTTTACAACACTCCAAATCTTGGCTTCAGAAATGTATTCTTCCTTTCTATTTAAATGTCGTCATTACAGTGTCACGCTACCAACTATAATTCCCTTCTTAGCCAATGATACAATGACATGTCATCTGCTCCTATACATCACCAACTTAATGAAGTCCAAATGTCTGTTAAGCTTCCCTGTTTTGTCGCCGTCTCAAAGAGAACATGGTGTCATTTACTTTCGCCAAGTCCTCTTTATTCCCATATATATCTTCACTTACAAAACTCCCATATACATCTTTGGCACGCCGTCTCAGCTCATAAATCGTCGAAAGCTGCCCCTTAGCTCCGGCAACTGATGGTCGGTCAAATAATGCATAAGCCACTTTTTAGCCGTTTTGTTCGCCAGATCCGGTTTTATTCGTGTACCCATAAAATACAATAAATACCAAAAATTAATATAAAATTAAGAACCAACAATGTGTATTTTGGGCGGTAAATATGTAAGAATTTAGCACTCATCACACCCCCAAACCTATATTTTGCTTGTCCTGAGCAAAACTAATCTAGAAAATAAAATCCTAACTCACTAGATGGCCCTAGTGACCGAGTTATAATCTCGGGAGGGTTTACCAGAGGTGTACCCACAAAACCTTGACTTCTAATTGGTCACAAGTATCCAAAGAGCTTTGAGGACATTCATATTCTCAATCTATCTCCAAGTAACTAGAATGCCAGAGAAATTAAAGGTACCAGCTCTAAAGATGAATAAAGAATAGGGGAGACACATCCTCAACACTGCTAGATAAAGAGATATCCGTTACGCAGCTAGATAAACATTGTAAGAAGCATCCGATTTATAGCTGGATAAGATTAGGAGAGAGATAAAGATGAGAGGGACATCTGCTACACAACTGGACAAATTATGTGTGATGAGTCGAACCAGTGCTAGAAAGATCTTGTGTTAGATGGAAAGCGGACTAACAAAGCAACCAATATGCATCTCTCTTCGACTCTCTCATAGTTCTTAGTAGAAACAACGTCTTCTTCGTCTTCAACTATTGATGATAAACTCTCGAACCTCGTAGAACCTTGACGATTTTAACTTTTCTCCTTAATTTCTTGCTTGAAACTTCCTTATAGATTTATACTTCACTATGGCCTTATTGAACAAAAAAAAACTGATTAAAATGTAGGGATGGTTTATTTTTTTCATTTTTGACTTTTTTTTTTAAGATGGCCTTATTGAACAAAAATTTACATGGCCATGAGAGAAAGACTTTAGAACTTGGACCTTCGCAACTTGTAATGTCTTGGTATTATGAACTTCAACAACTTATATCTTTTGATTTTCTTTGCTCTTATAACTAAGTCTTCAACTTTGATTTTTGAATTATTCTTTTCTATTGTTGCTTCTATTCCTTAAACGTCTTCAAATTTCTTTATGGATTTTGATGTCGCTTTTCTACTGAGAGAGAGTCGTAATCCAGTAACGAAGGCTACATTGTGAGGTTGCTTTGTCTTTCTGGCATTTCCTTCGGGGCTATTTGCCTTTCCTTAATGGATGTTTCGGTCCATCACGATTACCCTCTAAAAGTAACATGTTCTCTCCTGAATGTCAAAGATCTCAATGTCTTTTTTTTCTAATGTCTCAATAGAATGTTATCCTTAGCAATTCCAATTTCCATCTTTTCGGTGAGAAACAATATGTAAACTTAGCTAACCGGATACCATGTGACGCTAGAAGTTTCTCCTTTACCCCCAAACTTAAATCTAACATTGTCCTCAATGTCTCAAATTAAAGTGCAATACCAAAAAAAAAAAAAAGTAACAAGAGGAATCGATATATAAGAAGTCATAAAGATAGTACCTGGATGAAGCGTAGCAATCCTTCCATGGGGAGCAAGAAAGAAATAAAATAAAATAAAAACAAAACAAAAGCAAACTAATGTACAAAAGGGTCCTCCAGAGGGACCTTAAATTCACCATGTATGGGTTGACTCCCATAAAGCGCTAAGTTTAGTAACTTCTGATAGAATTAGTCACCACATAAAATCATATAGCAATAATCGGAACCTATATGGGTCATCGAAACCGAATAAAGCTACCACAAATAAAAGGAATGCCAAGAAAATGAACAAAGAAAGCAAACCCTTATCTAGTTTCATTTTTAAGACAACTACATCTAGATGTGGTTCGGGTTCAGGCTCTATGAAAGGGTCTAGATAAAATATTTTCATGGGCTGGATTTCCTCATATGCAGGATCCGGGGGATCAGGTTGTAGAGTCCGAAAAAACTCAAATAAATACTTAGAAGCACAAAATAATAACCTGAATAATTGTGGATCCTCAAAGTCAATTAGATTTGACTTACACAATTGACCATAATGGTGGTCATTCTTAAGTAAATGTGTCGATGATTCTAATTCCCTAAAATGATTAGATTTAGTTCTAAAAACTATAAAATGACACATTTCAAATTCAGATACTCCCACATTTGGTAAATAAAATCTTGGTGGGACAACAAAGTCAATTATGGCATCATGGACCGGCTTAACCACATCAACCAGAGGATGGGTTTATATCAACTGAGTTTCTTTCTGGACATAACTAGGTTCAGGAAATCGTGCATGAAGATAATTTGGCACAATGGTTGAGGCACATATTTCAAGTCCCAAGTGAGGGATCTCTGTAAGAGCTAAAGGTAAGGCACATGGAGAATGATAATCACCCCCAAACTTAGAGTTTTGGGTGTCTCTAGATAGACTAGTTACAATTTCCCTAATTTCTAGATCATCAGAATCCTGAAAATGGTCAATTGCTTCGTGTAGATTATACGCAGGTGATGCATCCTCACTCATATTTAAAAGCTCTACGAGTTCATCTTCTTTGTCTAAGACTAATCTTTCTAAATCCTTGGACTCTAAAACAATATTTTCATAATAAACTCGTTCCTCAAAACCATTATCGGCTTCGTAAAAAGGAAATACTACATCGTCTAAAACAGTATTTCTAGTCAAATCCTCGTCCTTTTGAATAGGTGAACAATTGTTAAAATTATTAGGATTTGAACCAAAAATAACATTATTTTCCTGAAGCTCAATAGGAGTAGCAAATTCATTATTATTATGCCTACATGTTTCATATTTTTCATTAGCACTATCCTCATCATAATCATTATCATCATAATAATATGAAGACGGCTGAACCTCGTCTAAACAAGTGGTATTACCAATTCTAACCTCGTCATCTCGATTATGTGAATAACTATTCTCATTTTTAAGGCTAAATTGGAAACCAAGATTATTCCGAGCAATTCTTTCGTCCGTCTCTAAAACAAACCTATTTGTATTCTCAGCTATCATCTTGAGAGACTCTTCAAGAGGAAGAATAGGACCAGAAGGATCAGCTATTTGTTTGAGAGATTCTTCTAGAGGAATAATAGGAACAGAATGATCATAATAAGGACTAGTTTTCAACTGTTTAATTAAGTCGTCCAAAGACGAGGAACTAATACTATAATATTCCTTATTTTCTTGCTCGTATGACCGGTGCACGTGCGAATAGTAATTGGGCTCACCATGGTATGAACCATAACCTTGAAAAGGTTGGTCCTCCCAACCACTATGCACACTATGGTCAAAGTAATAGTGTCCATTTTGAAACTTTGTCGGATATTCATTGTATTGGTCTTTATGATACCAGCTCGACATTTTTTTTTTGGTGCACATGCAAATGCAAGGTCGACTAAATAGGTAGGATCAGGTTACCTCAGCAAAATATACCTACAGGTACGAAGCTGAGGCTTGTGGAATTTCGGCTGGTAACTCCCATAAGGCCCAAGGCACGGGTCCAGCGTACTTTTCCACGGGTTTTCCTAAAGTCGGTTGTCTGACGATGCAATTGGTGTGTGCAACGTGTTTTTTTTAAATAAAAAAAATATTTAAAAAATAAATATATAAAAAGAATCCTAAATTAATATGTACAAATAAAAAAATATAAAAAAAAATCAGAATATTTCCAAAAATAAATATTTACAAAAGGGAACAAAAATAAAATCTTGGATACTTACCTGTTTGGCTGCTTATTCCACTTTCCACTTTTAATTTCAAGAAAAACCTGCACACCAAAAATACAAGAAAAATACTCAAAGACGTAAAATAGAAAAAAAAAAGAAATAAAAATACTAGTAAAAACAAAAAAAAAAAAAAAAATCTAAAACCTAATCAATATACCGTCCGCGTCGGCGGCGCCAAAAACTGATGTAGTTTTTACAAGTGGTAAGAAAGGGATTCGTTGCTCAGACTTTTTAAAGATTTGGTTTTAGTATTAATTAAGAAAATACTAAACAAAAATTGCTAAGATGATCAATGTGAGATAACCTAAGGTTTTGGATTCCACCAAATCAATAATATAAAATAATCATTCCTCTCTAAAAAATATTCATAACACTACTCAAGACAGTTTTAAACCCAATCACATGTCTTGGAAAATATCACAGTTAAAATTAAATAACAACTTATGTTGTAAACCAAAATGATATGATCTCCTTCGATTATAAAATATCGATAGCCAAACTATCCAAAACAATTGTTATGAAGTTAAATATGAAGAGAGATTAATAAAAATATTTTAAGTTCTAAAAGAATATTTATTCAAAAAATACTAAAATTTCTTACACGATTTATTGGCTTACTCCGTAACCCCATTAGAGAGAGCTACTTTTCCATTACAAAGATGAAAACAAATGAAATAATCTAAAGCTACAGTGTTGGCTCTTGGCCCTAGGGGACTCCCCTTCTCTGCCTATTCGACCATCATTTATTTATATAGGCAATAAGAAATCTGCATTCCCTTCTTATACTTCAAGCCGCATCATTAATCCAATTAAGACTCGCCATGTGTTGAATGTTAGACAGAATCACCCAATCCACATTACCCTTTACAACACTCCAAATCTTGGCTTCAGAAATGTGTTCTTCCTTTCTATTTAAATGTCGTCATTACAGTGTCACGCTACCAACTACAATTCCCTTCTTAGCCAATGAGACAATGACATGTCATCTGCTCCTATACATCACCAACTTAATTAAGTCCAAATGTCTGTTAAGCTTCCCTGTTTTGTCACCGTCTCAAAGAGAACATGGCGTCATTTACTTTCGCCAACTCCTCTTTATTCCCATATATATATATATATATCTTCACTTACCAAACTCCCATGTTTTCTTTGGTGGTGTAAAAGATGGGCACGCCGTCTCAGCTCATAAATCGTCGAAAGCTGCCCCTTTGCCAACTGCGCCTTAGCTCCGGCAACTGATGGTCGGTCAAATACATGCATAAGCCACTTTTTAACACTTTTTAGCCGTTTTCTTCGCCAGATCCGGTTTTATTCGTGTACCTACAAAATACAATAAATACCAAAATTAATATAAAATTAACAGCTAACAATATGTATTTTGGGCGGTAAATATGTAAGAATTTAGCACTCATCAATACGTATGATCTCTGTACCTTGGTGGCTATTATTATAGAGGCGGAATTCAGAATAATAATAGACGAAAACTAGAAAACAGAACACACTAGAAACCAGGTTCGAAGAAATATATCTTCTCTAGATTATGAACAAGAAAACTATTACAATTCTCTCTTTGTTACACTCACAATCTCTCTAAACAGTATATAACCTTAAACTGTTTTGCTAAGCTTTCTTTTGCAATAATTAATTGCCTCACAAACTTCTCTCTACTATAGTTTGTATCACAAACCACACTATCTGGATCTAGGTGTATCTGTATCTCAAACCACGCACTAGATGACTTAGCTATAAGCTAAACATCTCTATTTATAGGCTTGGTTGGTTTCCCAAACCCCTTAGGAATCTATTTTCTTATCTAGGAATAATTCCTTTTCTAGGTATATTTCCTTATCTAGGAATATTACTTTGTCTAGGAATATTCCATATCTAGGAATAATTCATTTTCTAAGTATATTTCCTTATTATCCAGGAATAATACCTTGTCTAGGAAATATTCATTTTCTAGGTATATTTCTTTATCTAGGAATATTACCTTGTCTAGGAATATTACCTTATCTAGGAATGCCTTAAAATCAGAAATCCCTCATAAAGTACAATTTTATCCTCAATGCGTCTTGAGGATCACTAGTTCCCGAAGAGAGGAAGATACACATGTATCAACCTAGTATGCGAATGGTTTCGCCTGAGTTAGGTCCAGGACGGCTGGTCGTGTACCTAGTATGCGAACGGCTGGACAAGACCAAGGTCCGGGATTGTTGTTTACGTATCTGGTTTGCAAACACAGTGGTTAACTTCTAAAATCGGGTAAGTATGATTCTCATACTCATGAACTAAAATATTTATGAATTAAGGAATGCAATCTTTGCAAACCGTGGCTTAATGTTCATGAATTGATTCTTGTATAAGTACTTTGTACGATTACGAATCAATCCGATTTTGTTTCAATTGGTTCATATGTATATTTCTATGAGATAATGAACAATTGAATAACTCTATGTGAAACAAAATTAGATTCATTTGATTATCTTTCATGATTGGTTGATCATCATATTTGATCTAGAAGTGTTAAATGAATATGGTTAAGACAAAAGTGTGCATATGGCTAACTTCGGTTAATTGTTATTGAGCCAACTCAATGTACACGTTTAGGTACGGTTACCCGTATCTAAATGAAAGTATATTTCATTTGTGTGTAACAAGCTAAGACCATCTAATGGTGGAGATTAATTGCTTTATTTTTAAGTAGACTTACACCTTATTTGTTTGCAGCTGACTCATCTGAGTCATCTAGATCTGAGTCGTCTGGATCTGAGTGAAATCACTTGACTCATCTGGATCTGACTCACTAAGGTCTGACTCAGAAAATAAGTTTGTTTTGTGAGTCAGACCTGACTCAACTGACTGTATTTTTTTGGACAGAAAATGCCCTTGTGCACATTTTAAACCATAAACATTTACCACTACTAAAACATCACAAATTGTTCCATTGCACTCTGAGCAACTTTGTTTTGAAGAAAATAAGCATATTAGACATCACAAAATAATAAAATATAAAGATTAAAGTCCTAAAAACATAAAAGCAACAATAAAATCCAAAGGAGACTAGATATCTCATCGCGTAAACTGTTTATATATAGTTGCTCTAGTCGTCCAAATAGACGAAGTGCATTTTCTTCCGTTTCAGTTTCCGCTTCCTCATCCACCTGTGTTGTTGCAGACACTCTGCGGTAATCACGTAGCCAATACCTTATGTTGTGATACAGACACATAAACCCCTTTGCATGGGAGTACGCAACATCACATGGATAGTATTTGTCTGTTAATGTTCAACAAAAATATTATGAAGTCATGTCTGTGTTCTACAAAAAATTATCCATAAAGCAAATAGATTCGTGGGCACCAGGCAGGTTTAAACATTACTTTTCTAAAGTGTTGTATTTCAATGAATAACTTATTTCTCACCCCGATGCTGAATCTAAAAAAGTTTTACAATACTCCAGAATTCTAAGGTACCAGGGTCGGACTCTTCTATACTTATCTTTCTCTTTTTATATTGATCGACAACCTGAATCAGATGTCTAAAAACTTGGAAGGGCATAACTACTAAAATTGAAGAGGGTGAGAAAAAGTCAGAGAAAGGAGAAACGACCACACAATTATCAGTAATATGTACAGGATAATTAAGCATACTCCAGGTGGAAGTGATAACATATATAGGAAGCACTTTTGTAAGAAAAAAATGACAATGCTGTTTCAAATCTATGTACAGCTGTTGGATCAAGTCTCAGACATTGCAATCCTCATTTATCAAAAAACCCACAAGAATCTAAATATAGTTGTCTACAGAGAACATACTCAATGCATAAAAACGAGACTTAATAGTGATATTACCTGGTGGAGGTAATGGAAACTTGAATAATGGATCACACACTGACTCAGTCAACACTCTCAAGTCATGAGAAATGCCTTCCCATCCAACCACTACATATAAAAAGTACATATCCCAATCACATTTACAAATTACTTAACAAAATAAATTACCACTAAGCATAAAAGCCGCAGAGCATGATCTCGTATACTAACAGTAGGAACGGGCACTCAAGGTCTATAATGTGTAGAGATTAAAGTAAAGTTCAGTTGGAAACCGAACTAAAATAGTAGTGCCTACTTTTAAACAAGTACTATTGGAATCATTACAAGACATGTCAAACAACGACTACCGAAATGGATCCCCATTTGCTCAAATAAGCATAAGCCTATAGGTGATTATCAGGTGTATGTATTAAAATTACGAAATATTTAAAAGATCACAGAAATGGTTCATCCATAAACTCAAAGTCTATACAGTAGAAGAAATCTTCTAACTGAAATTTTAAACAAACACGAAAAATGTAGTCTACTATGCAATTTGTATGTACCATTATTGGCTAGAAACATTTTTTTTCGTGTGGTCAAGGTTATCCTAGCTGATGAGGAAGAGAACTATTAATAGCAATTTGTCTATTATGCAATTTGTTTTTGCATAACACCTTACCAAGGCAGGACTAGGTACGGTTATTTTCTTGTATATTGCACATTTCATTAGCAAGAGTGCAGGCAGGACTATGTGAAGCAGAATGGCCCACGCAGAGGATGCTCAAGGTTGCACAAGCAGCTTGATTAATAGTAATCAAAGGCATCCAAATCAACTAAAAACGGGACAATAACAACACATGGAACCTATAATTGAAAATGAATTAAAACTAGATTATATACAAATGTAACCAGAAAATTGTAACTAGATATACAAATGTAATAAATCCAATAATGGAAGTTAGAGAAGTATAAGTTCATCATGTGGATTAAAGTAACAAATCTAAATAAGGGAGATTGTCGTAGTCATGCACATATAACATAAACATTAATCAGGCAACTTGAACTTCTTTCTTCTAACAACTTCATTAATCCAAGGCTGCTAGCAATGGTTCATAAAAAATGACCTCGACACTTTCTGTTTAGAGCCAACTGATCTTGACTCAAAAATGTATCTCTCAATAACCTTTTAAAGGTATGACATGACATAAAAATCCATATAAGATGACAAATTCTATCATGCTTAATGATCAAACAAAATACTTTTCTCTTTGGCATTTTCACAAACACTAGCTAAAAGCTAACAAAAACAACCATCAAATACTCAAATTAGGATATGAAAAAAAAAACCATCTTCCAAAATCATCAAAACCCCATGTAAAAATGATAGAAAACATATGGATGTCGAAATTATACCTGATGTCCATGACTCTTTTAAAAAAAGCTGATGAGTTGAAAAAATAGAGAGATTAGATGAGAGTGATGAAGGAGACGATCTGTAGATATGTTGAGTGAGGGATGAAGAAGATCATCATCTGAGAAGGAGATCCAGGTTTTTCCCCGTCCTCCATCCCTGTTCTCGATGGAAAAACTTGACGGAAGTAACGAGAAAAAGAGAAAGAAATGAAATATGTGATTTAAAGGATCGAGGATATTTTCGTATATTTTCACGAGTCAGGTGTTTGAGCAATTGAGTCAGGGGTATCTTCACACCTGATTCCATAGAGTCCGAGTCAGATGTTGGTAGCGAGTCAGATCGCGAATCAGGGATTATAATAAATTGAAAACAAACAGTCTAACTGCTGACTCGGCGTGAGTCAGGGGTTGACTCAGACCCAGATGCCAAGTCAGCTGCAACCAAACAAGGTGTTAGCTTGAATCTTAAATCAGGATTTCATCTTACGGTGAATATTGATTGCTTTGTTATCTTAGCTTTGATTGTAAGCAAACCCTGATTTGAAAGACTATATAAGGGAGAACTCTAGAAACTGGAAAACCTAATCTCGACACTTTCTTGTGTCCTAATTGCGTATTAGAGTTGATTAAAACTAGGTTTTTCCAAAACCATATTAGGTCAACGACTTGAAGACTTCATTTGGGATTCGTGAAGCCAGATCCAACTATTATCTCTGTAATTGCTTATTCTGATCTTACTTGTTTTATCGTATTGAATACTACCTTATCTAAGATTTGCTCGAGATTTATCAATAATAGGTAAGATATAAAAAGTAATTACAAAGTTCTTCGTCTCAAACTTTGTGGTTCCGCAGTAACTTCTTCTACCACCATATAGTTAAGTTATTATGAGGTGATTGATATTTTTAGGATGCTCTTCGGGAGTATAAGACCGGATTATCAATTGGTTCTTGTTCACCTTGATTTATCATAAGACGAAACAGAACTTCATAGGTACGTCTGTGGAAGACAAATTTATCTATCAGAATAGACTTATCTGTGTGAGATAAGTTTGTTTATAAGTCTTCGAATTTGGGTCGTAGCAACTCTTTGTTGTGGGCGAGATTATCTAAGGGAATCAAGTGCATAGAATCCTATGTGGTTCAAGAGGCGTAAGGAACGCGACTGTTCCTTAATTGTGTGAGACTTGGTTAGGGATCAACTACATTCCAGTCTGAAGTTAACTTGTAGTAGGCTAGTGTTTGTAGCGGCTTTATACATTGTGGTGTTCAAATCTGGACTAGGCCCCGAGATTTTTTTGTATTTTCGATTTCATCGTAAACAAAATTTCTGGTGTCTGTGCTATTTCTTTTCCTCATTATATTTGTTTATATAATTGAAATATCACAGGTTGTGTGTAGTTCAATCAGTTGAGAAATCCGACCTTGTTTGTTGGATATAACTTGATTGACACTTTGGCGTTGATCTTTGGTACCGTCCAAGGTATTTCTGATATCAATCAGGCTCATGGATTTCTATCTGTTCGATTTTCAAATTGTATTGAGAAATAGAGATAAAGCTCTTTGATATATCTCTTGATTGAGCTCTCTTTTAAGTAGGTGCTCTCGGAATTATATTGGATTTTAGTCCATACATATTGTCGAACGAATTATTGGGTGTGGTCATTATACCCCCGTTGTACAATTGGTATCAGAGCAGGAAAACACGCTAAGACCTCATAAATTTGTGTTTGTAGCAATCTGACTCTATGGATAGAAGAGATATCACTATAAACGTGTCGCCAGTCTCCGATGTCTCGAATTACTTATGGTTGAAAATGGATATGCGTGCCTTTCTTAAAGCGCGTAATTTTCAATCATGGGTTCGTGTTGTTAATGGATATAATCCTCCATTAGTCACAGTAAACGGTGTAACTGTTGCAAAGGATATTGGTGAGTATGATCATGTCGAGATTCTCACTGCAAAGCAAAATTCTAATGGATTAAATGTTATCATCCATTTGTGATGATGTGTTTAAAGAGAAATATTTTATTTAGCCGAGTTGGCCAAGATAGAGAAATATTCTATGATTTGTAAGAATGGGTAGGATGAGTGACGTGAAAAGGCACGGGATGCCTCAGAATTCGTGCGGAGGGTCTGAAAAGGAGAATCGATTCCTACATGAGGCTCGTGCCTATATCATGGGGAATATTCGACCCTATCTGAAATTTCCCAAGAGATTTGAATCTCTCTGAGATTTTGCAGACGGATCCAAATCTCTACGAAGATTTTCTTAACAGATCTGAATCTCTATGTGGTCAGCTGGGACTCATCCTGAAGAGAGAGAAAAGTCTTTGTACGCCCGATTAATGTCTCTGCAATACTTTGGATCACTTATCTTTGACCAACATATCTTACAGAGATGTGCTAGGAATCAATTATGTCTGTATTTATGGGGCCAACATTACCAATGTATCTTAGAAGGATGTTTTAGGAATCTGTCGAAAGGGCCCAGAGGTAGAATAACCAGTGTATCTCGCGGGGATGTCCTAGGAATTATTCGGAAACCTCAGTAAGTCGAGTCAGAGCCTAGAGTAGACATGACCAGTGTATCTCACGATGATGTACTAGGAATTAGTTCTTGATCTCAAATAGAATAAATCGTGTTTACAGGAGACATGCATATCTCCGCTCCGGGTCATAAGTTCGACGGGGACATTTTTACGAATCTACAGAGCCTACATGACCAGCAGTATCTCATCGAGGATTTATACTAGAATCATGGCATCATAATTAGTTGCGTGTCATGAAGACATGCTAGAATTTTGGTTGTTCTGGTTCATAAGTCTGACGGGGACGTTTTACGCTCTACAGAACCTACGTGACCAGCAATATCTCGTCGAGGATGTGCGCTCGAAATCATGGCCGCGGGTGGGAAGGTACATTGGATGGGGTTAGTCCAGGTACTTCTCATGAGGGGAAGGGAAGTCGGAGATCTGCTTTTCTCTTTCCAGTAAAGCAGGTGCAGTAGTTGCCGATCTCTTTGCCGCTTCATGAAGCTCTGAGAAGGTCTGAAAATGAAGATTTTCCAATAAAGCTCTGTAGACCGGGGTCATACCGTTAATACATAAGTCTACCAGTTGTTTCTCCGTGACGTTTGGATCATGACAGTCTAGGGCCCGGACTCTGAATCTTTTCACGTAGTCATTGGGGTGTTCATTGCTCCTCTGAAACATTCTTCCAAGATCAGAGAGAGTAATTTTCTCTGACAAAAAGAAGTACTTTCTGTAGAAGGCGTTAATCATTTCTCCCCAATTGTTGATAGTTCCTGGTGCGATGTTGTTGTACCAGGTGTATGCTCTGCCTTTCAAGGATTTTGAAAATTATTTGAGGCGAACAACATGGTTATGTTCATGTTCACCTAAGGCTTCCAGGAACCGAGAAACATGTTCCCGGGAATTGCCTGTTCCGTCATACAAAGTGAAGGTTGGAGAGGTATAACCTTTTGGAAAAGGAATCTTTTGCGTAGAAGCAGGGTATGGAGGCTGGTGACAGTGGACATGTGACTTCTTGTCTTTTCCATGGTTCTCCAAGAGGCGTTCCAAATCTTCTCGAGTAATGAAATTTGATGATTCCTTCGCTGATGGATCGTTTTCAGCTTTGCGGACTTCGCTATCATCCACCGTATGAATTGGAACTATTTCAGGATCAGCATCTGAGGATGTTTCCTTTTATTTTCCTTTTCCTTTTCCTTGAGTCTTCTCTGACATCTTGTCAGTGAGAGTCTTGAGATGGTTGAATAGCTCCTTCTGTGTTGCAGTCATGTCAGTTTGATTCTTTACAAGAGTCTGTTGCACCTTGATGAGATCAGCCATGGTAGGTGGTGTATTTCCCCTGACTTCCTCAGGGTGTCGGCCGAACAGGGGATGACCTTCCATGTTAGTGTGAGGAGGAATAACATCACCACCGTCATTGTTAGAGGCCGGAATGGTTTCCGGGATATCCTCATTGTTATTGTTGCTAGTGCTAGCGTCGTTTGTGTTGGAACTTGTAACTAACCCATACCTAAGACCAACCATCTTTGTGAATACCAAGATTGCAACCGATAGAATGATCTCCCACTGTGGTCGCCAATCTGTAGATGGGGAAAAATGATTTGCTGATTTTTACGGAATTGAGGAGACGACCGTGCGGAGGAGACTCCTTGAACCGAGCGAAATGGTTAACCTCACACAGATGCACTGCAAGAAGGGATTGCTTTAAGTTTGAGAGATCAATCTGTAGGACTCCAGCCTAAACCAAGACAATGGTCGTTCCAGAGTCAATTCGGTCACAAGAGAGGATGGGTCGATCTGTATGAGGGAAGCTGAGAAGTGTATGAGATCAATGGTGATCGAAATTTTTGGTGTATTGTGTATTCTGCGTAATAAAGTTCTGAGTGATTGAATATACTCAGTTGAGAGTGATTGCTCAGACGATGAGTTCGTGTAGACAAATGATTGTCTGTGTGAACTTGTCGAGAAATTCTTGTCTAGACGAATGTTGTCCTTTTCAATCATGATTCAGAAGTCTTTTATATTGCTGGAATTGTAAACACCATGATCCCATGAAGTGTGACAGTTGCTGGAGTCAGATAGTGGGGAAGTGGGAAATCGTGCTGAAACCAATTGCTCATCGTGCAAAGACTTGGTTAGCTTTCCACCCACTACTTTGATAACTCCTCCAACTGATTGCACGACTTTCTCACATTCTCATCGTGTGTATGAACACACGTGCCGCAGACCGCCAGACCAAAACTCTAGTTAACATCCCCCCATGTGACACGATTGATGTCTCGTGAATGTGGAGTCTGCAAGGCAAACGTGTATTTAGTTAGTCAGTTGATGACTTTATGGGACGATGAGTCTTTGTATTGCTAAGTTGAACATAATTTGCAAATATTCTGAGACTCATGAGATGAACATGTCTGCTGAGACAAAAAATATCATTGTCGAATAAATGTTGATAACCTGAGCAAACTGTGCTGCTGAGTTGTTGAATATTTATAGTTAAACCAATATTCCTTAGTCTAAGCAAATACTGCTAGTCTGAGCAAATATTGCCCATCTGAGCAAATGTTACTCGTTGAATATTGATAGTTGAACCAATATTCTTTGGTGTGAGAAAATGTTGCTAGTCTGAGCAAATATTGCTCATCTGAGGAATCATTGATAACATGACCAAGATAAATATTAATTTAAAATACTGGAAGTTGAGAAGAGTATAATTAATTAGGGTATTGATCATGGGATCAACATAAAAATTATTAGCGTTTGAATCTACTCGGAATTACGTTTTTGCAGAGCTCTGGATTTGAAACCCTAATTTTGATCAATTGCTGATCAATTGATGATTTATTGAAAATCAACCACGGAGTGAAGGAGGGACCGGTTACATGGGAAGATGAGTCGACCATGTAACACCCAGATGGTCAAGTGAACAAAATACCAAAGTCTCTGAAGACCAGTTGGTGAAAAGATGATTAAATGATGGTTTAATCATTTATTAAAATAATGCTCGTGTGAGCGTTAGGTAGTAAAACCTAGTTATGAAAAGATGAGGGACTGACCAAGAGAGCATGAGACCGTCCCTTGGTGGTCATGGGACTAGCTGATGGTCATTTAAGCAAACTCCAAGTTTTTCGAAAAGAGTTTGGACCTAATATGAGCAATTGAGCAAATTAGGTCAAAATTATTAAAACATGTGGGACCGGCTATTTTTGTTTATTTTCCCTGATGTGAGGGAAGTACCATGAAACTGAAGAATTCCATGAGATTGAGGAATTTCCGTAAGATTAGGGAAATAATAATAATAATAATATAATAGGGAGTGATGAAGTGTGGGACCGGCTACGGTTAGGGCATGGTCGGATGGCCAATGGGCATGGTCCCAAGGCACTCTTCCCAATTTTATATAATTTTTCATGATTTTAGAGAAATATCATGAAATCAAAAAGGTTTGTTGAAACCAGGGAATTTTGTTGAAATCAGGGAGTTTCCATAAGATGAGAAAATATAAAAAATAATAATAAAGCAAAGGGGCGTGTGGGACCGGCTAGGGCATGACCGGCCGGCTAGAGCCCGGTCCCACGAGTTTCCCTAATTTTATATTATTTTTCATGGGTTAGGGAAATATCATGAAATCAGGGAATTTTCATGGGATGAGGGAAATAATAAGGAACCATGAGGTGTGGAACCGGCCACGGCTAGGGCATGGCCGGCCGGCTAGTGAGCTTGGTCCCACGACTCCTTTCCTAATTTATTATTATTTCTTTGATACGAGGAAACACCATGAGACTGGGGAGTTTCCTTGAGACGAAGGAGATTTGCTCAAATGAAGGGATTTTCATGAGATCGGGGAAAATAATAAAAATATGATAAAATATAAAATTGGACGTGGGACTGGCCACGACACTACTAGCCGTCCGGTGGGCCCAGTCCCCCAGCGCCTCAATTAATATTTTATTATTTATTATTTTCTTCCTATTTTGCATAGGTTCATCGTTCCTTCGTGTTTTAGAATGCTCGTTTGTGCATTATTGCCGAGTACACTTGCACCATTTTGGTCGTGGCTTACTCGAGAGTTGCTCAGATGCCCATGCGTTGAACATTTATCACTAACCTGTGGAATTCTGCTGGGAAGAACCACAATTTGAAATGACGAAATATTACGAAGAATCGTAGAATATTGCTTAATATTCGGTTAACGATTAGAGATAATTAATTGATGGCTTTATACTAGCAGGCATGCTGTCTAGGAGCATTAATTATCTGAGAATTGAGAAATATGAGCTTGTTGAAACGTCATATCTCTTTTATATAGTCAGGAAAACCTTGTTGCATCCTGAAGACGTTATTGCTCTATATTAGCAGGCAATCTGTCTAGGAGCCGTCCAATTGTTCGATTCTATATAAAAGTGATTACTGAAATTGCTCAGTATTCATGAGATATGCCGTTGTCTCAGTTGAGAGACTTCACATCTGCATATGCTCTGATAGACAGTACTCTCAGTCAGAGGTTCTTGCGGCATGAACTTTCATGCTTCAATGAGAGACATGAGCCTCAATACTCATCTGATTGCTTGATCAGGAGTATGTACAATTATGGTTTTACGATTTTAGCCTTTGTCAAAAATACACCATCTACATGCACAAGTTCTACAATCTAGATCGGTGGATTCAAAATTTGAAACAGGGTTTTGTGATGGCAAACTGGCAAATGATAAAACTAACGGAAGTTAACAGCTTGACCACTACACTTACTTGACAAACGGGTCAACGACCCAAATGCTAAATTGGACAAACTTAGGACCCAAATCCTCTACTATATAAAAATATACAACCCAAATACTAATTAACTCTATCATATACATGAAAATGAGCAGTGAAGCAAGGAAGCAAGGAAGTGATGGCTGCATGATATGGACGACGAATTTATTGTTTTCAATGATAATTAATTACATAAAATGATTACGCGGATCTACTTCACTTCAAAGGGATCTTTCTTTCAAAAAAAAAAAAGGTATATATCGATATGGCGAGCATAAAACACGATTAGAAGATAGCACGAGCAAACCAAAGCCCGTACCGTTACGGCACGGGTGATACCCTAGTATACTTATATGAGAATATAGCAATTGAACAACTCTTTAACTAGTTTCATTTGAGTCATTTTAACTAGTTATGGTTAAGATGAACAAGGTCGGTATGAGAGTGTTCATATGGCTAACTTCGGTTAACTATTGTTGATCCAACTTGGTGTACACATTTAGGTACGGTTAATGAAACCTAAATGAGGGTACATTTCATTTGTGTGTAACGAGCTAAGTTATATCTAACGGTTGAAAGATATTAGCTTGAATGAATCAAGTTTTTCATCTAACGGTGAATATTGAATGCTTTGTTACCAAGGTAACTTAGATTGCAAACCCTGATTTGGAAACTATATAAAGGATAACCCTAGCAACTTGGAAACCTAATCCCCACACCTCCTATTTTATACCAGTTGCATAAACTAGAGTCGATTCTCCTTTAACCTTAGGTTTCTCACGAAACCCTGTAGGTTAACGACTTGAAGACTTCATTGGGTTTGAAGCCAGACACTTAACTTTTTTTTTGTAGTTGCGCGTTCTGATCTTGCGTGATTCTATCGTTTGAGTATTATCTTATCTAAGATTTGCTCGAGATTTATTTATCCGATAGGCAAGATAAAAAGTAATCACAAACATCTTTATCTCATCGTTTATGATTCCACAGTATCTAGTTTCGCTTCTATACGATTTAGATTATTGTAAGGTGATTGATCATACTAGGCTGTTCTTCGGGAATATTAGTCCGGTTTATCAATTGGTTCCTGTTCACCTTGATTTATCGAAAGACGGAAAAAAACTCATAGGTATTTCTGTGGGAGACAGATTTATCTATTCCAATAGACTTTTCTATGTGAGACAAATTTGTTTATCAAGTCTTTGAATTTAGGACGTAGCAACTCTTACTTGTGGGTGATATCATCTAAGGGAATCAGGTGAGTAGTATCCTGCTGGGATCAGAGATGTAAGGAGCACAACTATACCTTGAATCAGTGTGATATTGATTAGGGTTCAACTACAGTCCAGTCCGAAGTTCATTGGTAGTAGGCTAATGTCTGTAGCGGCTTAATACAGTGTGGTGTTCAAAGCTGGACTAGGTCCGGAGTTTTTCTGCATTTGAGGTTTTCCTCGTTAACAAAATTCTGGTGTCTGTGTTATTTCTTTTCCGCATTACATTTTGTTATATAATTGAAATATCACAGGTTGTGCGTTGAATCGATCAATTGGGAAATCCAACCTTTGGTTGTTGATTGAAATTGATTGATCCTTGAACATTGGTCTTTGGTACCATTCAAGTTACTTCTCTTATATTCAATCGGGCTCGCAAGTTCCTATTTGCTGATTGCAGATTGAATTGAGAAATAGATATATAAACTCCTTTGATATAATTTTCTAAAGATTGATTCTGACTGTCTAGTTGATTCTCTTGAAAGTATATTGGATTAAGTCCTCTCGGATTGCCAAACGAATTGTTGGGTGTGGTTGTTGTACCCCACCTTTTAAGTTTCAACACTTGCGGAAGTCTATTGGTGTTTTTTTGGTTCATTAGATTTCTAGTTTTTTATTTCCCCCTGGATTTATCTATACATTTTTCTCAATAAAAGCTTGAAGCTCCTGTGTAGTGTTGTTTAAATTCTGCATTTGTTTCTAGTAGTTGTATTTTGTTTCTGTGAAGTATCAAAGTATACAAAGAAATCCTCCTTTCTCGTAAATGTAAGGTCGCTCATGTTTTTCTTTCAAGAATGACATCAAATGGGGGAGATTTCTTAATTGAACTTGTGCTTAATTGTCATATCTTTGTGGGGAGTGCGGTTGTGGAATATTGTAGGAGTTAACTTGTATCTTTATAAACTCCTTGATGAATACATTAAGTTTTGACAATATGAAATCATTGAAACAAAGTTGACATGTTCTCTTTTAGTCATGAATTATCTGTTTGACAATTTCATTATGATCTCGTAGTTTTCTTACCATTGTCAATTTATATTGACAAAAAGGGAGAGAATTATTTGGTAGTTCACACTACATACATATGGTTTACGGATCATTATGTAAGAGGGGGTGGTTTTCATTGTGAGATGGAAGTATTGAATAAGGGGGAGTGATACATATCAATATAGTATTATTTCAAAGTTGTGATGCAACCGGACTTTGATTCGATATAATATTAATACTATGACACTGTATATAACATGATTGAGAACATCTGTTTTTTTATTTTTATGGCTACGGATCTTCAACAACAATGATGCTGAGTTGACCACATTTAGAGTTGCTGGAGTACTTCGAGTGGAAAAGAATTCAAGGAATGTTTAAGAGCCAAGGAAATCAAGCATGATGGATGAGAAGCTACAAAGTTTATTTATTTTGTAATTGATGCGTGTCGTAACCACAACAAATTAATTAATATTTTTCTCACTCATTAACAAGTAATATAGCAATAGTAAGGATCGTTCCCACGAGGAGCAAGAGGTTGTAGTTGTCTTATAATGTCACAAAAAGGGGAGGTTTTAAATTTTATAAAGTAAAAGAAATAAACAAAGAAATTAAAAGTGTATGTTGAAACCAATAAGAGAGATTAGATCAAGGAATACTTCTTCGTTGCAAAACAATAAATCAAGTTATGTTCTTTTCCACTTTTTATTAGTCACAGATTATCATCAACCGTAGGTAAAGCAGCTAGCTCAGTGCTAAACCCCTAAATCCCTAGTATCACCGGATACGGAAGTTCTCGACTACCGGATTCTATTCACCAAACCACCTAGTAGTAGCTCACTCAATATGTAATTTAGTTAAACGCATTAAGATTTATGAATTTATTAGGTTGATATTAGTAGTTAGACTCTTAGCTCAAGGTCTACTTGCTAACGTTGTTTCCACACACAGTTGCTCCACGGAATCCCTCCGCAAGGTCTCGTGTTTGCTACTTGTGTAAAGAGTCAAGAAACGATTACTTATCCCCTAACTTTCACTAGCTTTAGATTAATTAACAAATCAATTTAATTGGCCTCCTAAACAATCTATCAATCAACCATGAATATATAAACATTCGTATTAGTAAAAACAAACGATAATCATGTGAAAAACTTCAAAGTAGATTTAAAAAAAAAAACTCAAAACATGTTAAGAACTAGGAATTCATCCTTAATCAATAAGAAAATTAGCTACTCATGTTTTTTAAATTCACACAAATGATTAAAGGGAGAATTTTTAAAGTTCACACAAATAATTAAAAGAAGAATTTTGAAAGCAAGCAAAAACACAAGTGTTGTGTGTGTAGAGAGGTGTAGAAGTTGTGTAGAGAACTTCTCTATTTATAGGCTTCAATTTCCTAGCAATCATCTTAGGAATAAAATCCCTTTCCTTTTGTAGCTCAACTTCCAAATCCTTGTCTTTGTAAAACTCTTCCACCTTTTCCTTCCAAATTCAAGCCCAATTCCTCAAACCCATGAGTCTAGAGAATTTTTCACAAAAATCCGCACTTTTGTTCGCCTGGAAAAGTTCTCGGGATCACCGGAATCCGGCCTGAAAGTCACCGTCGGCCACCTGAGTATCACTGTCGGTCACCGCAGGAATATACCATCTGATGCCGTTAAAGTGAACGGTCAAACTAACGGTCGTTGGTAGTCAATGGAGTCAAGGGAATAGAGAGTCAGCCATTGAGTCAGTAACGAATCAGATGACTTGACTTGGCTGAATGGTCTTACTGGCTTGGGTTGAATCGGCTCATCGGCCGGTAATGAGTTGACTCAGCCGAGAAATGATTTTAGCAGAGTCTCGTTTGTTTTCTGGCATTTCTCAGGCCGAGTTCATGCCATTCTTCTTCTCCCTATAGCAATCCTAACATACATCTAACGCAATTTATCAGCTCAATCATTCTGCTACTGCAATAACCGCTTCAATTATTTATTTTTAGTCTTCCAACATCCACAGCTGCAGCTTCTTTAATCGGAATCATTCACACAATTTCAACCACAAAACTTCTTCATAGCAGCAGCTACTCATCCTTATACACAACCACTGACCTATTTCATCAACAGCATCACTGGGATTCACTCTTCTCATTTACAGCACCAGCAGACCATCACAGACTTCTTTCAATCTACCATGCTCAAAACCCTTGAATCTCCTCCATGAATTCCTCTTCTACAACTTCAACAACATTTGCATCTACTCCAAATACATTTTATCATTAAACCCATTCACTCCTAACCTATTTTACTGAACTTCAACAGAAGATTCTGTTTACAAGCCCTAACTATCAACATCTCTTTCATCCACTGAGTTCGAAGGCAACAACTCCAATTGTTCACTGTAAACTCTAAATCGAGGAAAACCCATCTCAATTTCAGCTTCAATTACTTATTCAGTTCAATCAAATTTCCATCTACAATATCTTCTCAAACCCTAAATCACCTTCAACAGCACCTCCAACCCATGAAACTCACCAGTTTTAACAACTTCGAACCCTAATTCTTCTGTTTTAATTTCTCAATCACATTGAATCATAGAAGAACCCTAAGTTCATCTCAAATGGAAACACAGATTCGAATTACATAAGAACCCTAATCTCACTTCTGTTCTTCAATCTCTTGACAACATCTTCTTGATTGGTTTCTTTCCAGCATAATTAACAGCTCTATAAGTTTCTTCATCTGAATTTCCACCTTCAACCATCTTCTTCTCGATTTCTTCTCATCTGTTGATTTCAAAAAACCCACAGATTTCATGTTCTTCCCTTGTCTCGATTTGATCCATACCTGCTGTTCTTGAATCCATCTCTTCTTCTACTCGATTTCAGTCTCTCAATTTCACCTCTCGGTTCTGCTTATGGTTGTGCAGCTTTTCTTCCTTCTCAATTTCAGGTGCAAGGACAAATGAGAGTAATGAGACACTCTCTCGATTCTAGGGTTACAAATGATTGGGGTGGATTTAGACACCCCACTCTATAAGAACCTCCCAACTGGAAATCCCCTTATCTTCGGCTTGACTGTATTTAGTACTCCTCCAAATAGAGTTGCCCCTTAACCTTGATTAGGCTCCAAATAGTGTTCCCCCATGAAATGACAGTTTTGCTCTTTTTTCTCTTATTGGATGATTTCTTCTTCTTTCCGTCCGCATGACTTCAGAGTAGCTATAAAACTCAAAACAAGCGTAAAATACATAATTTCCAAGAAAAATAGCAGAGAAAGCATAAACAATAGATAATAAATAGGATGTATTCTACACCCTATCAAATTCCCCCACACTTAGACTTTGCTATTCCTCGAGAAAATAAAACTAAAACTTACAACTTCAAAGCGTTCCAGTGTCCCAAGCATCCAAAGATTTATGAGGACATAGAGTTTCTACATGCTAGTAATAAGAAGTTAGAAATACTAAAGAACATATTATCATTCTTAAATGTTGAGTGAGAAATAACCACACCATAATGAGAGAACGCGTGTTTGAGAAGCGATCAATAAGCATTTCGCCTCGACTTCTGCCTCACCAAAAGGATTTTCTGATAATTGCACTCAATAAGACGGCTTTTTTTATGGGTCTCACATGTGTGCAGGTAGGAATGAAGAGAGAATTCCTGCAACACGTTGAATGGTGGGAAGGACAACTTCCGAAATATTTAAAAACCCACATCTTTTAACATATTAAAAAACCATTTTTCTGACGATCTCTAAGAAAAGAAATCAACCACTATTATCGAGGATGAGATTACTTACTCACCTTCACATCTGATTGCCAATGATGATAACACCACTCTCACGGCATCCAATAGAAACGTCTTCCACTCCTCGTCTTCATCTTCTTGGTCTTCGTCTTCGACTTCAACTATTGATGATAAATGCTCGAACTTCGTAATTCCTTGACAGTTTGTAACTCTTTACCTTAAATCCTTGTCGCTTGAAACTTCCTTATAGATTTTTCCTTCCCCACGGCTTATTAAATAAAAGATAAAAACAAAAATTTCTCTTGCCATCATTTTTTTTTTCATTTTTTTTTTTTACTTTTTTTTTAGAGACAAGAGAAATAAAATACAAAACAAAGTGAAAATAAAAACAAACCATAGCCGTGGGAAAAATACTTTACCGCTTGATTCTTCACAACTTGTATCGTCTCGAAATCATAAACTTCAATAATTCTCACCTTTTGATTTTCTTTGCTCTTGTAAATAAGTCTTCAACATGTATATGTAAAAATCCGCTCATTATATGTTGCTTTACTTGGATATGAAATTTACTTATTTCTTGTTCCGTTGCTTGTAAACCTTGAACGTTTTCAACTTTCCTTGTAGATTTTGATGTCGCTCCCTTGTTGATGATGATGGTGTTTCTATGGATCCGTTGTTGTCGAGAGAGAGAATGGTGCTAATTGCAAATCGAACTACAAGAAGGAGGCTTTCATCTATATATGTCACCCTCATGATTGACAAAATTAACACTCAAGAGATCAAAGAGTAGTTCTTCTATTGGTGGGAGGTTGGGTAGCTCACCATTCTACCCGGAATTAACGTACGGTGACACACAGTCAAAACAAAGCTCTTTAGTTATTTATAAAGAAATCTGGTCGGTGCCTCGCATGATATAAATAGCGCAGTCTCCATTAATGATTGATCAGCAACTCCACTAATGCATGTCTCCCTGCTCCTAATCTGCATCACCGGCATGATTAAATCCATTATTTAACACTCTAACAAGCAAGAAATCCGAACATAGTTCCCTAAAACTTCCAAGTTCGATTATGTCGGTCAGAATTCTCTATGTAAACATACCTAGAAGTATGCTAGTGACTTTAAAATCTCTAAAAGTTGGAGGTTTTATGCAATTTTTTTTTTATAAAAACCACTCCCCCACACTTAAAACTTACATTGTCCTCAATGTAATTGAATCGTCCAAGTAAAGTCAAGGTGGGAAATCCTAGTATGATATGGAACAAGGAAAAAAAAAAGAAAAAAAAAGTAAAAGGATAAGAAATACAAAACCTATGGGTTGCCTCCCATTAAGCGCTTGTTTTAAAGTCGACGTCCCGACTTAGCTCTTGCTTCACATTACTCCTCCAGAGGGAGTGAATCTTCAAATGAAAGTTCATCCACATTCACATATGCGATGTTCTCGTAATATGGCTTCAATCTATGGACGTTGACCTTGGAAACCGAGTTGTCTCTAAGACTAGTAATTTCAACTGCACCATAAGGAAAAACATTAGTAACAACATATGGTCCAATCCAACGGGACCTTAACTTTCCAGGAAATAGTTTAAGGCGAGAATGATATAAAAGGACTTTTTGTCCCACTTTGAAGCTTTTCGAGAAATCATCTTTCATGAAAAAGCTTGGTCTTTTCCTTGTAAATCCGGGCACTCTCGTAAGCATCATTACGTATCTCCTCTAGCTCATTAGTTGTAACTTCTTTGCTTCCCCGCTTCTCATACTCCATGTTGCATTCTTTATCGCCCAATAAGCCTTATGTTCAAGTTCAACCGGAAGATGACAAGCTTTACCATAAACCAACCGATATGGAGACATTCCAATTGGTGTCTTGTACGCCGTTCTATACGCCCAAAGTGCATCATTAAGCTTAAAGCTCCAATCTTTCCTTGTAGTATTCACCGTTTTCTCAAGAATGGACTTGATTTCCCGGTTTGAAATTTCCGCTTGTCCACTAGTTTGTGGATGATAAGGCGTACCAATCTTATGTGTAATGTTGTACTTCTTGAGGAGAGCGTGGAAAGCCTTCTTGAAATGTGAGCCTCCATCGCTTATCACCACTCTTGGTGTACCATGCCTAGTGAATATGTTTTCTCTTACAAAATCACAAACAACTTGAGAATCATTAGTTTTGGTGGCTCTAGCTTCCACCCATTTCGAAACATAATCCACCGCAAGAAGTATATAAAAATTTCCATTTGAATTGACAAAAGGGCCCATAAAATCGATTCCCCACACATCAAAAATCTCAACAAGATTGGTGTGAGTGGCATTTGATTTCGAGCACCTAGATTGCCCGTTCTTTGACATCTATCACACGATTTACAAAAAACATGTGCATCTTCAAACAAGGTGGCCAATAAAATCCACTCTCGAGAACTTTGAGAGCGGTACGTTTAGAACCAAAATGGCCACCACAAGCAAGAGTGTGACAAAAAGAGAGATAGATTGAAATTCGGAATTAGGCGCACCTTCGTATCATTTGATCCACGCCATATTTCCATAAGTATGGTTCATCCCACACATATTGCTTGGCTATCTTCTTAAGTTTCATCTTTTGGAAGTTAGACATTGTATTAGGTACCTTCCTTGTCACCAAGTAATTCACTATATCCGCGTACCAAGGTGTAGAATTTTCCAAGGAGAAAAGTTGTTCGTCCGGAAAGCGGTCTTGTAATGGAAGTTCTTCTTGAGACATAACAAGTCTACTGAGATGATCCGCAACGGTATTCTCCACACCTTTCTTGTCTCGAATTTCTATGTCGAACTCTTGTAGCAATAGGATCCATCGGATTAGCCTTGGCTTAGCTTCTTTCTTCTTTATTAAGTATTTAAGTGCGGCATGATCGGAATATACAATAACCTTTGTGCCCACCAAGTATGATCGAAACTTTTCCAATGCAAAAACTATAGCCAATAACTCCTTCTCCGTGGTAGAATAGTTGATTTGTGCATCATTAAGGGTCCTCGATGCATAATAGATAACATGGGACAATTTGTCCACTCTTTGACCCAAAACGGCTCCAACCGCATAATCACTAGCATCACACACATTAATTCAAATGGAAGATTCCAATCCGGTGATTTGATAATTGGCGCACTTGTCAACATTGCCTTCAATTTGTCAAAGGCATCCTTGCATTCCTTGTTGAAGTCAAAAGGTACCTCCTTTTGTAATAACTTGCACATCGGCATGGAGATTTTGGAGAAATCCTTGATAAACCGCCTATAGAAACCTGCATGGCCAAGAAATGAACGGATTTCCCTCACCGAAGTGGGATATTGTAAGTTCCTTATTAAATCTATCTTTGACTTGTCCACTTCGAGCCCTCGAGAGGACACGATGTGACCAAGTACTATGCCATGGTTTACCATAAAGTGACATTTCTCCCAATTAAGGACGAGGTTTGTGTCTATGCATCGTTTAAGAACTAGTTCAAGGTTGTCTAAACAACTATCAAAAGAATTGCCATAAACACTGAAATCATCCATAAATACCTCGATGATGCGCTCCACATAGTCCGAGAATATACTAACCATGCATCTTTGGAAAGTAGCCGGTGCATTGCAAAGACCAAACGGCATCCGTCTATATGCAAACGTTCCAAACGGACAAGTGAAAGTGGTCTTCTCTTGGTCCTCCGGTGCAATAACAATTTGGTTGTATCCCGAATAACCGTCCAAGAAACAATAATGACAATGCCCCGCTAACCGCTCCAACATTTGATCAATGAAAGGTAAAGGAAAGTGATCCTTTCGAGTTGCGGAATTAAGCTTTCTATCAATGCACACTCTCCAACCGGTTTGAACTCTTGTAGGAACAAGTTCATCGTCTTGATTTCTAACAACCGTAACACCGGACTTCTTTGGTACCACTTGTACCGGACTAACCCATTTGCTATCGGATATTGGGTAGATCACCCCCACACTTAGCAATTTGAGTATCTCTTTCTTCACAACCTCCATCATGGGAGGATTAAGCCTACGTTGAGCATCACGTACCGGCTTCACGTTCTCTTCCATTAGAATTCTATGCATGCACACGGATGGACTAATGCCTTTGATGTCCGCAATTGTCCACCCAATAGCCGTTTTGTGCTCTTTCAAAACTCTAAGCAAACGGTCTTCTTGTACCGGTGTGAGGTTCTTTACAATAATCACCGGAAGCTCATCTTCATCTCCCAAGAAAGCATACTTCAAATGTTCCGGAAGTGGCTTCAATTCTAGCTTAGGCGCCTTCACAATAGATGGTACAAGTAATTCATCATCCATGGGTAAAGAAATATATGAAACATTACCCTTTTTAGCTTCTTGCAATGCCGTCAAGGCACCACACATCTCCACCAATTCCTTGGAGATTTCAACATCCAAATTAGACAAGTCGTGGACGTCCAATTCAATGCTCTTTTGCAACACCACCTCAAGTTCGTCCTTTTGACTCAATTCCACCATTTGTTGCGCTAACGAACTAACCACATCAATGGAGTAAGCGGAATGCACATCACTTGGGTAGCGCATGGCTTCAAATATGTTAAAGTGTATTATCTCCTTATCGAATTCCATAGTAAGTGTACCCTTGTCAACGTCAATCTTCGTCTTTGCGGTCTTCATAAATGGCCTCCCAAGAAGTAAAGAAGTAGATGACCGATTCTCATTGTTGTCCATATCCACCACGGAGAAATCAACCGGAAAAATTAGATCATTCACTTGCACTAGCACGTATTCTACAAGTCCCTTAGGATATATGTTAGACTTGTTTGCTAATTGGATAATAACTCTTGTGTCTTTCAAAGGTCCAAGATTCAAGGTGTCATATATATCGGCCGACATTACACTTATAGAAGCTCCCAAGTCAAGTAAAGTATGTTCAAACCTTTTTGTACCAATAGTAATTGGTACCGTGAAACCACCGGGATCCGTGCACTTTGTAGGCATCTTCTTCAGTAGCATAGCCGACGCACTCTCGCCAACTTTAGTAATTTCATTATCAAGCAACCTATCCTTTTTTGTGCATAATTCCTTCATGAACTTAGCAACCTTGGCATTGTCTTGATGGCCTCTATGAATGGGATGTTGATTTCGATCTTCTTGAAGATATCCATGAGTGCCTTGTCTTGAACTTTTTTCTTGGATTTAGCAAAACGACTAGGAAAAGGAGGTGGAGTAGTGAAACTAGGAACCGTTTCCTTGGATTGGTTGGTAGGTGTTGGATTCTCCTTTGGTGTGACTTCCTCCTTGTCTTTGACTACCTCTTCACTAGCTTCTTCATGGTGACTTGGACTCTCCACTTGTATTCCACTTCTTAAATTAACCGCATTAACATTCTCTCTTGGATTTACAAATGGTTGTGAAGGAAGCTTTGTGGATGCTTGAGATTTCAATAGATGCACATCGGTTGCCAATTGTCCCATTTGAGCTTCCAAATACTTAATGGCCGATTCATTCTTTTTTTGGCTTTGTTGTAACATAGAATTAAGACCTTGCATGCCTTGCATTAACGCATTGAGCTTGTCATCACTCGAAGAATCACGCTCCTTGACTTGTTGTGGTTGGAATTGTTGTTGATGTTGGAAGCGTGATTGTTGGAAACCACCTTATTGCACATATGGATTAGGAGTCGCCGCTTGCTTGTTCGCATAAATAAAGTTGGGATGATCATTCCAACCGGGATTGTAAGTATTGGAGTATGGATCGTACCTTGGACTTTGATTTGGATATAAAGCATTTACTTGTTCGATCTCGTCATCCGGAATAATTACCGCGACCATTCGTTGCATTACCCTTTCCATGCTCCCCATCCTTTGTTCAAGGTATGATGATGAATCACTAACTTCATGCACTCTCCTAACCATTGGTTCTTCTCTTGTGTATAATTTTTGTGATTTCGCAGCCATACTTTCAATCAACTCTCTAGCTTGGGTCAACGTATTGTTCATTAGTGCACCACCACCTGCGGTGTCAAGAAGAGATTTATCACTTGGTTGGAGAGCTTCGTAGAAGTATTAGAGTATCATGACGTCACTGAATTGATGATGTGGACAGCTTGCCACCAATCTCTTGTATCGCTCCCAACATTCATACAATGACTCTCCCACATTTTGCTTCATCCCACAAATCTCCTTGCGAATTTGAGTAGCTTTTGATGCAGGAAAATATCTCTCGAGGAAAAGTTTCTTCATCCCATTCCATGTGGTGATACTTCCGGAAGGCAAATAATACAACCATTCCTTATCATCGCCCGCCAAGGAGAACGGGAAAGCTTTCAACATTGCTCCATCCGCATTAGTTTCCGGTGGAAGCATAGCCATGACTATGGTAGAGAAGTCCATAAGATGTTTGTTTGGATCTTCATTCACCATGCCATGAAAACTTTGGTAACTCTCTAATCAACCCCGCTTGATCTCGAAGGTTGAGTTAGTTTGGATACACCATTGTTGTGTATCGAGCTTGTGAGAAGCTAGATCCATGAGTGTACGATCAGCCATTTCTTCTTCGTCTATATCGGAATCTGCGAACTCACTAGATGAAGAAGGAGGAAGCGGAGTATTAACCGCTCGAAAGAGGTCCTTTAATTGAGTGCCGGATAGAAGACGTATACCAATTGGACTCGGTCTTCCCTCTTTAAGCATTCACCAAAGATATAGTACCTGAAACAAGATCCTCGAAAACTAAGTTAGATACGATATAGAATCTAACAAAGCAAGAATAAAGCAAAAAGAAAAATAAAACAACTAAAATCGGCCGCTGCTCCTCGGCAGCGGCGCCAAAATTTAGTCACAGATTATCACCAACCGTAGGTAAAACAGCTAGCTCAGTGCTAAACCCCTAAATCCTTAGTATCACCGGATACGGAATTTCTCGACTACCAGATTCTATTCACCAAACCACCTAGTAGTAGCTCACTCAAGATGTAATTTAGTTAAAAGCATTAAGATTTATGAATTTATTAGGTTGATATTAGTAGTTAGACTCTTAGCTCAAGGTCTACTTGCTAACGTTGTTTCCACACAGAATTGCTCCACGAAATCCCTCCGCAAGGTCTCGTGTTTTCTACTTGTGTAAAGAGTCAAGAAACGATTACTTATCCCCTAACTTTCACTAGCTTTAGATCAATTAACAAATAAATTTAGTTGGCCTCCTAAACAATCTATCAATCAACCATGAATGTATAAACATTCCTATTAGTAAAAACAAACGATAATCATGTGAAAAACTTCAAAGTAGATTTAAAAACAAAACTCAGAACATGTTAAGAACTAGGAATTCATCCTCAATCAATAAGAAAATTAGCTACTCATGTTTTTGAAATTCACACAAATAATTAAAGGGAGAATTTTTAAAGTTCACACAAATAATTAAAAGAAGAATTTTGAAAGCAAGCAAAAACACAAGTGTTGTGTGTGTAGAGAGGTGTAGAAGTTGTGTAGAGAACTTCTCTATTTATAGGCTTCAATTTGCTAGCAATCCTCTTAGGAATAGAATCCCTTTCCTTTTGTAGCTCAACTTCCAAATCCTTGTCTTTGTAAAACTCTTCCACCTTCTCCTTCCAAATTCAAGCCCAATTCCTCAAACCCATGATTCTAGATGAGTCTAGAGAATTCTTCACAAAAATCTGCACTTTTGTTCGCCTGGAAAGTTCTCGGGATCACCGGAATCCGGCATGAAAGTCACCGTCGGCCACCTGAGTATCATTGTCGGTCACCGGAGGAATATACCGTCTGATGCCGTTAAAGTGAACGGTCAAACTAACGGTCGTTGGTAGTCAATTGAGTCAAGGGAAGAGAGAGTCATCCATTGAGTCAGCAACGAATCAGATGATTTGACTTGGCTGAATGGTCTTACTGGCTTGGGTTGAATCGGCTCATCGGCCGGTAATGAGTTGACTCAGCCGAGAAATGATTTCAGCAGAGTCTCGTTTGTTTTCTGGCATTTCTCAGGCCGAGTTCAGACCATTCTTCTTCTCCCTGTAGCAATCCTAACATACATCTAACGCAATTTATCATCTCAATCATTCTGCTACTGCAATAACCGCTTCAATTATTTATTTTTAGTCTTCCAACATCCACAGCTGCAGCTTCTTTAATCGGAATCATTCACACAATTTAAACCACAAAACTTCTTCATAGCAGCAGCTACTCATCCTTATACACAACCACTGACCTATTTCATCAACAGCATCACTGGGATTCACTCTTCTCATTTACAGCACCAACAGACCATCACAGACTTCTTTCAATCTACCATGCTAAAAACCCTTGAATCTCCTCCATGAATTCCTCTTCTACAACTTCAACAACATCTGCATCTACTCCAAATACATTTTACCATTAAACCCATTCACTCCTAACCCATTTAATCGAACTTCAACAGCAGATTCTGTTTACAAACCCTAACTATCAACATCTCTTCCATCCACTGAGTTCGAAGGCAACAACTCCAATTCTTCACTGTAAACTCTAAATCGAGGAAAACCCATCTCAATTTCAGCTCAGTTACTTCTTCAGTTCAATCAAATTTCCATCTACAATATCTTCTCAAACCCTAAATCACCTTCAACAGCACCTCCAACCCATGAAACTCACCAGTTTTAACAACTTCGAACCCCAATTCTTCTGTTTTAATTTCTCAATCAGATTGAATCACAGAAGAACCCTAAGTTCATCTCAAATGGCAACACAGACTCGAATTACATAAGAACCCTAATCTCACTTTCCGTTCTTCAATCTCTTGACAGCATCTTCTTGATTGGTTTCTTTCCAGCATAATTAACAGCTCTGTGAGTTTCTTCATCTGAATTTCCACCTTCAACCATCTTCTTCTCGATTTCTTCTCATCTGTTGATTTCAGAAAACCCACAGATTTCATGTTCTTCCCTTGTCTCGATTTGATCCATCCCTGTTGTTCTTGAATCCATCTCTTCTTCTACTCGATTTCAGTCTCTCAATTTCACCTCTCGGTTCTGCTTATGGTTGCACAACTTTTCTTCCTTCTCGATTTCAGGTGCAAGGACAAATGAGAGTAATGAGACACTCTCTCAATTCTAGGGTTACAAATGATTGGGGTGGATTTAGACAACCCACTGTATAAGAACCACCCAACTGGAAATCCCCTTATCTTCAACTTGACTGTATTTAGTACTCCTCCAAATAGAGTTTCCCCTTAACCTTGATTAGGCTCCAGATAGTGTTCGCCCATGAAATGACAATTTTGTTCTTTTTGCTCTTATTGGATGATTTCTTCTTCTTTTCGTCCGCATGACTTCAGAGTAGCTATAAAACTCAAAAAAAGCGTAAATACATAATTTACAAGAAAAATAGCAGAGAAAGCATAAACAATATATAATAAATAGGATGTATTATACACCCTATCAGTAATCCATATGTATTGATAGTTTTGTCACTAAAACTGGCAAAAGGGGATATTGTAAGAGCACTGCTCGGTTGAACTCGCAAGCGTTACTATCTCAAGCTTGTTTGCCAAGTTTAGTTGATCAAAACTATATACTTGATTTCTAGTCTACTTATAGTTATGTCTCGGATTAAGATAGAATGTGTAGTTGAGCCTTAGACTTCACGGCGTTCACCAATTGGAGATGTAGATCTATTGAGAATGTTGGAGGAACTTCATCAACAAAAATTTTGTGGAGACTGAAACTTATCTATCACTCAGAAGTATATTCTCTTCTATCTATTAATGAGACTAAGTCATATAGATATATAGACTTTTATATTATACACATTTGATATTTCGAGCTGAGTTTATCTCGCTTATCTATTTTTCTGAAAATACGAGGGTACCCAAATATACCTCAATCTAAAACTTTTCCACCTATAAGTCCTCTTAACGAAAGTGATTGTCTATGGACTGAGTCGAGACAATACAACGAATTGGTTCACACTTCGTGTGATCGTCTATGGATACGAGATCGAGACAATACGACCACAAGATGACTTATGTGATTGACTACGGATTCAAGATTGATACAATACAACAACGAAGTATGATTACTTGATAATAGGTTCGGACTTTATCAAACTCTATAGGATTACTATCAAGTAATACGGAATTAACGTTTGTGTAATTTACTTTAAATTATAATACAGATAATTATAATTGCGGAAAGCAAAAGTAAATGACACAACAATATTTTGTTAACGAGGAAAACTGCAAATGCAGAAAACCCCGGGACCTAGTCCAAAATTGAATACTCTCGAAATTAAGACGCTATACAAAATCAAACCAACTTCGTATAGTTGAGACCAAGTAGCTAAACCTATAGTTCACCTAGTTTCTTCAGTATACCTGCGCTTCCGACATTCGATAGGTGCACGCACTGGAACAATTCCTTTGGTTCTTATTTCAAACAGTAAAGGAATAACAAATCTGTTTGGTAACAACTCTTTTCAAACAAGTGATATGAGTTTGACAAAGGCTCTTCTGTTTAACCAATAAACTCCTTTGTCGGATCCGAGATCTATCTAAATACACAACTACCAAAGTAGTTGGGTTTAGATTTTGCAATCAATATTATAAATCACAAAGAAATATATTGATGTCGATCTATACAACTAATCAATCAAGTCTACCAAGATAAACCGATTATAATTGAATTCCCCAGCCGATCAAGTTTTGTTCACACCAAATATTATGAACCCAATAAGAAATCTTCTTTGTCTTCAAATCTTCTTAGATCTTCAGTAAACACCTGCACACAACAACTTAAATCTTTTGTGATCAATCATGCACATAACGGAGTCTGTTAACAATGATTATCACAAGACGTCATTAGATCTAACAACAGTTCTAAAGATCACGTCGAAACTTCGATCTAGTTTGAGTGAATCTTATATCAGAAGAGAAGATTCCCAATCATAAACAAACTAGGTGCAATCAAAGTTCAACCACCGTTAGCCAATAAAATCAAATCGAAAACTAATAATATTACAATTATCTAGTTTCTCACCAACGGTACTCGTAGAGCTTCTCAATCCCAAAGAAATATTTAAAACGAGTAGTCGTAAGAGATTTCGCCTAAGTAGGGTACTTTCCTCTCTGGATAGACGGCCCCACCAGTAACTACACAACTTGGTAGTTTTGCTGGCTCTGAGGATTAGTTTGCTCTAAATGCAAACTTAGGTATTTATAGACCAAGGAAATTTGAACACCAGGGAATTTCCAAAACCGAATATTCTCAAGATATGCAATAAATGCCCAAATCGGCTTCCATAATTCCTGGAAATGCTCTGTCCAAATACTGGCCGAAATCTCACTAGAAAATCTCCAATTAGTAAATACACATTACTAATATTTATTCTCCAGAGATATGCATTTAATTGCTGGAAATTAAAAGCATATAAAACTAAAAAACCTTAATTAAAAGATTCTCAATTTATTTCGATCCGGGATTCTCCTTTAGTTATTAAGGAATATATTTTAACAATAATAGATAAGAATTACTACACATGTTCAAAGTATGTCGGCATCTTTACTTTGTAAATCCTTTTTCATATTTACAATCTTGGAACCGATTTACCACACTTTCAAACAAGTTTAGAACTGGTTCATCTGATTTCCAATAACTATTTGATTGATCAAAATATCAAATTACCAATCATGGGTTTAACGGTTCTACCGGACACATGGATCGGTTCCACCTCCATGTGGATACTAGGACCGGTTACAACAGTTTCCAAAAATTAGTTACCTTAGTACCAGGACCGATTACCACAACTCATGGTATTACTTGTGATTGGTTGAACAAGTCATAGGATCGGTTACACCAACTAGTAAGACTTGTTAACCTCTTACAAGGATCAATTACACATTCTCTTTGTAATCGATCACACCAACTACTAGGATCGGTTACCCAATGAATATGATCGATCACACCAATTACAAATATCGATCATACCATCTCAGGTGATTACTTAGGATCGGTTGCACTAATAAAAGTCATACCAATACATAAGTCAGGCATTGTGATTAGGTTTACCAAGATACATAAACAAGTTATGATCTGTTCTACTTAATCACACATATTGGTAATCCAAAGATTTGCAATGAATAAAAATACCAATAAGCCTAGCGATTTCCCTTGTGATTCACAAACCAAGTTTATGAATGTACTTCCTTTAAACGAATGTAAAAGTTATTTCGTAGGATAAAATCTTCACCTTTACCCATACATAATCACAATAGCATTCATACGATTATGTCGATGTCTTATATACAAAGTTTAAAAGATAAGCGTTATACTTTGTATTGTAATTCCTTAATACTATGTATAACTAGAGTATAATCATTCACAGCTTCGCAGTTATGTTTTCAATATAGCACGACTTGAAAGATACATTAGGAATGAAACAGTTCAATTCAAAATATTACTAACCTCAAGAGAAAGGATGATGTCGTAGATATAGCTATTTACTTCTTCACATTCTTCAAGTCTTCGAGTAATACTTGTATGTCTCACATCCTAATAACTTTCTAGCTAACCTATACGAAGTTGACTCTAGCATATAATCAAGCGACTCTTTAAATGAGTTTTGGTTCACTAAAATATGACAACCAAACTTGACATACCAACGCTTGGTGGGTTCAACCGAGCTATGCTCTAATATTCTAGAAATATGTATTATGTTAGAGCATAGGTTGGTTGAACCCACCAACGTTGGTATGTCAAGTTTGGTTGCCGTATTTTAGAGAATCAAAACCCATGTAAGAGTCACTTGATTATGAACTAGAGACAAATTAATATAGGTTAGACTAGAAAGTCTAGGATTATGAGACATACAAGTATTACTCGAAGACCTGAATAATGTGAAGAAGTAACAAGTTACAACGACGACATCATCCTTCCTCTTGAGGTTAGTAATATTGACTTGAACTGTTTCATTCCTAACGCATATTTCAAGTCGTGCTATATTGAAAACATAACTGTGAAGCTGTGGATGAATACTTTACTCTATTAGTGAGACATTATCATATGATCGTAGTATTAAGGAATTAGAAAACGAAGTATACCGCTTATCTTTTGAACTTCACATATATGACATCGACATAATCGTATGAATGCTTTTGTGATTATGTGTATGGGTAAAGGTGAATATTTCATCCTATGAAACAATGTTCACATTTGTTTAAAAGAAGTACATCCATGAACTTGTTTGTCATATGCCTTCTATTTCCTTAGTTTACTCTTGGCTTCCCCATCGTATGATCGTCTGTCCTTATCATTTTATATAGTAGTTGTAACATGTCGCCTGATCATTTGGAAATTGTTGCCTGTTAGGATTGTGACACGCGTCTGGTTTAGATTAGTTAGCAGTAGGTTTTTATCCTCCAATCATTGGAGTATTTAAGTTGTAACGAAACCTTAAGGGTAAGAATGAATTGATTGAGTCTAAGGCTGCTCCGGCAGAGTTACCATTTCCGTTAATTATCCATTCAATTTCCGTTGCTCTCTATCGAATTCGTTTCAGATCTTACTAAGAATAGTACGACTGGCATCAGATTTGTTCCGTCCTAGCATCATGGTTTCTCAAACTTGCAAGGAGCTACAAGAAACCAACAACAGGCAACAAAATGAGATCGATACTTTGCATTCGAAGGTTAACAATCTAGCTCTGCAACTCAGTACTATGTCTACCAAAGATGATTTATAGTTGTTGAAGCTAGAGATGAGTACTAATATGCAACACTCAGGTCAGATATTGAAAAGAGTTTTCAATCTCAGTTAGAATTTTTTTTTCTAATCGAGATCTGAACAAAAATCAAAATGAAACTTCTGTTTCAAATATTGGAGGATTCAATTCTAATTTTCACTCTAGTGGACGAGATTCTAATCAATTTCATAAAATTCCTAAGTTCGATTTTCCTAGATTTGATGGCGATAATCCAAAAAACTGGATCCGGAAATGTGAATACTACTTCCAGATGCACAATATACAAAAGGTTCACAAGACAAGGATGGCAGCCATACATCTAGATGGTAAAGCAAATAAATGGTATGATAACTTTTGTCTTAATAAACCTGATATTCCATGGCCTTATTTCTGTGATAATGTGTGTGCAAGATTTGAGAATCCTTCCCAGGATAACATAGTTGGTTTGTTCAATAAACTGGCCCAATTAACCATTGTTGATACTTATTTTGAATAATTTGAGTATTACAAGGCTTTATTATTGAGTGTTCACCATGATTTTCCTGAATCATACTTCATTGCCAGATCTATTGGAGGTTTAAAAAAAGAACTTAGAAGTTCAGTTTTAATGTTTGATCCTAAAATACTTCTACATGCTTTTTTACTTGCAAGAATGCAAGAAAAAACCCTTTTGATGCAACAGAAAACACTTAAGCCTACACCAAACGTTTTCTCCATCTCATTTTCCACCACTAGACCTTTTCCACCTACCACTTTTTCCCCTAAACCTCCTATTGTACCATCCACTTCATCTACTACACCTCCTACACCAAAAGCTACTCCAACCTTGCCACTAAAGAGATTAACTCCTGAAAAAGTGCAAGCCAGGAAGGTACAAGGATGATGCTTCAATTGCGATGAGGTTTACAAGAGAGGCCATATTTGTAAAATACAATATTTATGTGTCATTATAGGGGAGGAATCTAAGGAGATTTTTGACCAAGGAGGTGAGGCTCCAAATAATAATCATGAGGATCCTCCCTTAGAAAGTGATATGGAGATCTCATTACATGCTTTAACTGGTACCATCTCTAGTGACACCATAATAATCCCTTGTTGTGTTCAGATAAAAGCTATCTCCATTTTAATTGATACTGGTAGCACACACAGTTTTATAGATTCTGCTTTGGATACTAGATTAAATTGTTCAATTGCTCAAACTGGTAGCTTATTGGTCACAGTAGAAAATAGGGATAAAACTGTGAGTTCTGGTATGTGTTCTTAGTTGGAATGGACTATACAAGGTCACAAGTTCTGTGGTGATTTGAGATTACTTCCTCTTGGAGGGTGTGACATAGTTTTGGGAGCCGATTGGTTAAGGAATTGGGTGATGTTCTCTTCAACTTATCCAAGTTATGCATCACTTTCAAGCACAAGGGTGAGAAGGTCACATTAGATTTCATTTAGCAAAAGTCTTCACTCAGCATGATGAGTGGTTCTGCAGTTAAGAAGTTTTTACAAAAACACTCTCATGGCTTAGTTGGTTAGTTATTCTCCATTTCTAGCTCATCTGTCCAACCAATACCCCCACCACCCATTACCACCTTACTCAACCAATTTCCTGATGTTTTTACTGAGCCAAAATCCTTACCACCTGAGAGGCACTTCGACCATAAAATCCCTCTCAAGCCACATTCTGAACCAGTGAATCTCAGATCTTACTGCCCTTATATTCAAAAGTCTGTTATGGAGAATCTGGTAAAGGAGATGCTCAACTCAGGCATTATACAACCAAGTCACAGTCCTTTTGCTTCTCCTATTTTGCTTGTCAATAAAAAAGATAACTCTTGGAGATTTTGTGTGGACTACAGGAAATTGAATAGCCTCACAATTAAGGATAAATTTCCAACACCAATTATTGATGAGCTCTTGGATGAGTTACATGGCTCCAAATTTTTTACCAAAATTGATCTTAAGTCTGGATACCATCAAATCAGAGTTTCTCATTCTGATATCTACAAGACTGCATTTAGGACTCATCATGGGCACTTTGAGTTCAAAGTAATGCCATTTGGCCTCACCAATGCACCATCCACTTTTCAAGCTCTTATGAATAAAATTTTTCTAGACCATCTCAGGAAGTTCATCCTTGTCTTTTTTGATGGCATATTGGTCTACATCCATTCTTTGGTGGAGCAATTAATTCACTTAAAGACAACATTGGAGCTAATCTGAACACATCAGTTGGAAGCTAACTTTTCTAAATGCTCTTTTGGCCAACCTGAGATTGAGTATTTTGGACACATCATTAATGGCTCTGGAGTTATGGCTGACCCTGAGAAGATATCCACAATGGTGGATTAGCCTACACCAACTAACATCAAAGCATTAAGAGGATTTTTATGCCTCACAGGGTACTACAGAAAATTTGTGAAAGAATATGGTATTATTAGTAGACCACGTACTGATCTTCTGAAGAAAAATGCTTTCCTCTGGTCTCCTGCAGCCACTGCAGCTTTCACAAAACTCAAAAAGGCAATGCCCACTACTCCTGTTCTTGCTCTACCTGATTTCAGTAAACCAGTCATTCTGGAAAATGATGCTTGTGACTTAGGCATTGGAGTTGTACTTATGCAAGAGGGTAGAGCTATTGCATTTTACAGCAAACCACTTGGGCCAAGAGCTGATGCCTTGTCCACTTATGAAAAAGAACTCCTAGTAATTGTCCAAGCAGTCACTAGGTGGAAACAATACTTACAAGGACAACATTTCATTATCAAGACTGACCATCAGAGCATTCACTACTTCTTGGAGAAGAAAATTTCTACAGTCTTGCAGAAGAAATGGCTTATGAAGCTGTTGAGTTTTGACTATGAAATACAGTACAAGAAGGGATCAGAGAACAGAGTGGCTGATGCTCTCTCTAGAAGAGACCACTCCACTGCTACCTATTCATCAATTTCTCTATCTCAACCAGCTTGGGCATAAGACATTATTGCTAGCTATGCTGATGATTCTAAGGCTAAAAATCTGATCACTCAGCTGACCATTGCTCCCCACTCTACTCCTAACTATTCTTACATCAATGGAGTCTTGAGGTACAAAATCAGACTTTATGTGGGCAGTTCTCATAACACAAAGTCCCAAATTTTGAGCTCCATACACTCTTCAGCTGTTGGTGGGCATTCAAGTATGCAGGCTACTTACCTTAGAGCCAAGTCTCACTTCTTTTGGCCTGCTATGAAACAAGAAATTCTACTGTATGTTTCTTCCCGTGATGTGTGTCAGAGACATAAAGGAGAACACACTTTCCCTGCTGGTCTCCTCCAACCTTTTCCAATACATGACCATGCTTGGCAGCACATATCAATGGACTTCATAGAAGGTTTACCAATGAGTGAGAGGAAATATGTTATTTTGGTGGTGGTTGACAGATTGACAAAATATATCCATTTCATTGGATTGCATCATCCATTCACTGCTGCTTCTGTTGCAAGGGAGTTCATTACTCATATCTTCAAGCTTCATGGTCTGACAGAGACAATATCTTCACCAACAATTTTTGGAATGACCTATTTAAAGATTTGGGCACTCAATTTAAAACTCGGTACAGCTTACCATCCACAGATTGATGGTCAAACTGAGAGAGTGAACTCTTGCCTTGAGGGGTACTTGAGGTGCATGTGCAGTCATCAACCTAAGAAATGGCATGTATGTCTCCCACTTGCAGAATGGTGGTATAACACTAATTACCATACCATCTTGAAGATGAGCCCATTTCAAGCTTGGTATGGCTATCTCCCACCTCACTTGGCCTTTCCTTCAACTGCTACTACTTCTGTTGCTGAGGTGGAGTCTTAATTGAAACAGAGGGATGCTATGCTTGACTTACTCAAAGAAGCTTTACATAAATCTCAATAGAGAATGAAGTTCTTTGCTGATAAAAAGAGATCTGACAGAGTGTTCTCTATAGGGGACAAGGTTTACTTGAAGCTGCAGCCTTATAGACAGGCCTCTGTGGCTCTCAGGAGGAACTTGAAACCAGAAGCAAAGTACTATAGCCCATTTTACATCTTACAGCAGATTGGCCCTGTAGCTTACAAACTTCAATTACTAGTTGAAGCCAGAATTCACAATGTCTTTCATGTTTCTCAGCTGAAAAGCACATTGGTACCACTCACATTCCATCCCCAACACTGCGTGTTTTGGATGCAGATGGTCAGCATCTTGTAATCCCTAATGCTGCACTCTCCTCAAGAACCATTCTGCGCGATGGTATTTCTGTGCCTCAGCTGCTTATACCATGGACGAACTCTTCTACTGCTGATGCTACTTTGGAGGATTCCAAACACATCGCTCACCATTTTCCAAAGTTCTATCCTTGAGGACAAGGATTTTCTGATGGTGAGGGTGTTTTCATATACCTTTTATTTCTTTAGTTTACTCTCGGCTGCCCCATCGTATGATCGTCTGCCCTTATCATTTTATCTAGTAGTTGTAACGTGTCGCCTGATCATTTGGCAATTTTTTCCTATCAGGATTGTGACACACGTCTGGTTTGGATTAGTTAGCAGTAGGATTTTATCCTCCAATCATTGGAGTATTTAAGTTGTAATGATACCCTGTTAATGGTAAGAATGAATTGATTGAGTCTAAGGCTGCTCCGGCAGAGTTACCATTTCCGTTAATTATCCATTCAATTTCCGTTGCTCTCTATCGAATTCGTTTCAGATCTTACTAAGAACAGTACATTGTTTTATGAATCGAAAGGGAAATCGCTAGGATTATTGGTATTGTTATTCATTGCATATCTTTGGATTACCAATATGTGTGAGTTAGTAGAACCGATTATAACTTGTTATGTATCTTGGTATAACTAATCAAAGTGCCTGACTTATGATTTTGTATGACTGGTTTTTATTAATTAGTGTAACTGATCCTAAGTAATCACCTGAGATGGTATGATCAATATTTGTAATTGGTGTGACTGATCCCAGTAATTGGTGTGGCCGATCACAAAATAATTATGTAATCGATCCTTGTAATTGGTATAACCGGTCCTAGTAATTGGTATCACTGATCCTAGTTACTGATGTAACCGATCACAAGTAATACCATGAGTATATCGTAACCGGTCCTGGTAATTGACGTAACCGATCCTGGTAACTGATGTAATCGGTCCTGGTAACTTGTGTGTTCGATCACCAGCAAACCATATTGAGGTAGAATCGATCCTTGTGTTTGGTAGAACCGTGAACCCATGATAGTGATTTGATATTTGATCAATCACATAGTTGTCTTGGAATTCAGATGAACCAATTCTAAACTTGTTTTGAAGTGTGGTATAATCGATTCCAAGATTGTAATATGAAAGAGGATTTACAAAGAAAATATGTCAACATACTTTGAACACGAACAGTAACTCTTATCTTTTATTGTTCAAAAAGATATTCCTTAATAACTCAAGGAGATCCAAGTCCGAAATCAATTAAGAATCTTTTAATTAAGGTTGTTAGTTTTATATACTTTAATTACCAGGAATTAAATGCATATCTCTAGATAATAAAAATTAGTAATGTGCATTTATTAATTGGAGATTTTCTATTGAGAGATTTCGTAAAATATTGGACAAAGCATTTCCAGGGATTATGAAAACCGATTTGGGAATTTATTGCATATCTTAAGAATAATTCGGTTTTGGAAATTCCTTGGTGTCCAAACATCCTTACCTAAGTTTGTATCTCTTGCAAACTATCCTAAGAGCCAGGAAAACTTCTACTTTTTGTTGTTTCTGGTGGAGCCGTCTATCCGGAGAGGAAGTACCCTAATTAGGCGAAATCTCTTACGACCGCTCGTTCAAAGATTTCCGTAGGATCAAGAAGCTCTACGAGTACCTTTGGTGGGAAACTAGATAATTGCAGTTTATTTTAGTTTTCGACTGATTTGATTGAATAACGGTTGTTGAACTTTGATTGCACCTAGTTTGTTTATTCTTTAGAATATTCTCTTCTCATATAAGATTCACTCAAACTAGATCGAAGTGTCGACGGGATCTTTAGAACTGTTTGTATATCTAGAGACATCTTATGGTAATCCATTGTTAACAGACCTCATTATGTGCATGATTGATCACAAGAGATTCAAGTGGTGTTGTGCAGGTGTTTATTGTAGAATCGACTGGGATCCAAGTAGAATCGGATTTATTCGATTGATTAGTTGTGTAAAATCGGTATCACTTTATTGTTTCTTGTTGGAATCTATATTGATTGATTGAAAATCTAAACTCTTCTACGTCGGTAGTTGTTGGATAGATTGATATAACAAGGCAAAGGAGTTTATTAGTTTTAACAGAAGAACCTTTGCATATGACTTGAGATATCTTCATCTGAAAGAATCAAGAGAGTTGTTACCAAACAGATTTGTTGTTCCTTTACTGTTTGGAATACGATCCAAAGGAATTTTCCAATGCGTGCACTTATTGAATGTCGGAAGCGCAGGGATACTGAAGAAACTAAGTGAACTAGTTTTAGTTGCTTGGTCTCAACTATACGAAGTTGGTTTAGATTTTGTATACGATGGTGTTTTTTTAGTTCAGGGTTAAATTTGTAAAAGTCTATCTACCTGACCCGGCATCAGGTGTAGTAGACATTGATATGTCTATATTCCGCAGGGAATTTGGAGAATATATTAAAATCCGATGAGTGCCTATGTCTCTCTTCATATTATATTGAAACTCAAGCTTCTAGATGAATTGTTCACTAGTATAGAGCCTAATGAGTGTATAATCTCCTAGCTGCATTACTCACAAATGTCAGAGCCTGCTGAGTACTTTTCTTGTGCTTATGTTCCCCGGCATAACTCTTAGTATTAGTATGGCATGACGAATTTGTGTTCACTCGCAGCAGAGTGGCACGAATTTCCAAGTATCAAGGTTAAGGTCCTTGCATAAAGTACTCAATCAGGAAGCGTACTGCTCTCTGGAAATAAAGAATTCTGTGTCAACACATAGAATTCAATCAATTTTGTGATAGTTCACAAAATTCATAAACCTAACTAATTTGCAGAAATTAGGGTTTTGCGCCCTGCACAGTATATTAGACCCCATTGGTCGAAATTAAGCTTAGGCAACTAAGTAATCGATCAGTCGTGGATTAGTAGGTGCAAACTCCTACCCAAAACCAGAAAGCAAGGAATAAAGGAGCCGCGAAGAAGGAGCAGCAACCAAAGAAGGTGTGGCCACGCCATAGGCCAGCCGACGCCACTTGCAAGTGGCCACATCCCATGTTGCCCAAACCGGCCCTTATTCCCTGTCGACCAATCAGGTCGCTTTAAACCTTCCACACTCCCATGAGTTGTGGATGGGCCCATACTTGTCGTCCATATTCCCCATCAACCAATCAGGTCGCGTTAAATCAGCCATGCGCACCAGAAGTATGGCAATGCCCGTGCTTGGCCGGCCCTCTCTTTTTATTGACCAATCAGGTTGCTCTAAACCTACCACAATATTAAAAGAGGTTTAATTGCGTCAAGTGGTCACCATGCCAAGTTGGCTTCACAAAGACCGCGCCAATGGCTTGCTAACGGCATGCCAAGCCGCATGCCAAACGTGCTACCTTGCCGCAGTATCACGCCAAACACGCCAACGCGCCATGAATAGCGCACCTATGTGCCAACCCACTTTCTGATCGTGGCCAACGCCATAACGGACTTCAACGTGGTTATTCTATCCATAAGCACGATCTTGCTTTAGTGGAGATTGATGAAACCCTAATTTCCAGTCGTGGCAAAAACTATGCCAATTCGGGCCCCACAACATGCCACGAGCCGTGCGGACTTAGGAAACCCTAATAAAGGCGCCACACCATATCCACTCGTGGCAATACTTGCTCCTGTGGCCACTTCCACATGATGGCCTGGCTATGGTTCCTTTGGCGTGGCTCTGGCATCACTTGCACAAAACGCCATTGTGCCACAGTCACATGCCGCATGTGCTAATTAGGGTTTCGGCATGACAAACCCTAATTTAGGCAAAGTTGTTACGCCAACCAAGCCAAATAATGTTCCACAGAACATTGGGATTGATGTGGCTACTGGAATTGATGTTGCCACACCACATTTGAGTCCAACACCAATGTGCCAAAATCTGGCGGCCATGGCTACGCTAGGCGCCACTTGCACCATTGTGCTACTAGCATGCGCTGACCATGCCAACCATGCCACCGTGCCACTGGCATGTGCTAAAAGCGCCACTACGCCATTAACATGTATCAATGGCGCCACTATGCTATTGACCGGCACCAACATGCTGTGGCCATAATCAATGACCACCCTTTCTCATGAGATACAATCTTAGCCGTCCAAATTCGCCATGGAATTGACAGGCCTGTGGAAAGTTTTTGGAGACCAGCCAAGACAAGCCACCACATGCTATTTTCCTGTGGCAAGTCTCTTGACTTTGACTTGCCACACGTAGCAGACTGCTACACGTTTTCCACGAAAACGCTCGAGACATCAAACATGTCACAAACTGGGGGATACTTATCAGGTTATTGGTCTGGCGGTTTATAGCGTGCGGCGTGCAACACGCCCATTATAAGAAAGTGTCAGGAAACAGGGCAGTTAGTGGTGGCAAGAAGTAATGGGTGAAAACAAACCCGTTTCCTTCATCGTGGAAACGTGGTTTCTGGTGGTTACACATTGCTCCATCCTTCCATCACTCAGTCACTCCCACTTCCTATGAAACCAGGGTGCGTTCAATTATGACTTGTATAAGTAGGTTTCACCTATTTCCACCAAACAACAGTTTTTGGTCAGAACAAGAACACGGTATCCAGAAATCACCAAAGAACTGATAACTTACATTCCGCAAGCCAGTTCCATATTCTGATACAAGTCATAAAATAGCCACACCTTCAGAATTAACCATTCTGGTTTCAACACCTTCTTCGCTTCCCTCCCTAAGACCAACCCTTCTCCTTCACTTTGTGACCGACGCAAGCCTGGAACGGTCATTTCTTGGTTTAGGACAGGATTGTACAGATTGATCTCTCGAATCTAAAGTACTCTCGTGCAGTGCATTTGTCGGGTTTACATTCGTTTCTCATCCATACACCCAAATTTACCAAAACCAGCAGAAACAGTTTTCACCCATGAACAATTGGCGGCCACAGTTGGAGATTAAATCTCTCGATTGCAATTCAATTCCCAATTTCATTACCATCCCAATTGGTCTTAGGCCAAATTCAAACCCATTTTCAATTTCCTAAATTTCTCAAGATGGTTGATCTTAGGAATGGTTCAGAAACCCTCAATCCTAATTTTACTTCTCCTAGCACCGAAAATACTCAATCCAATTACATATTTTGATACAAGTCATAAAATAGCCACACCTTCAGAATTAACCATTCTGGTTCCAGCACCTTCTTCGCTTCCCTCCCTAAGACCAACCCTTCTCCTTCACTTTGTGACCGAAGCAAGCCTGGAACGGCCGTTTCTTGGTTTAGGCCGGGATTGTACAGATTGATCTCTCCAATCTAAAGTACTCCCGTGCAGTGCATTTGTAGGGTTTACATTCGTTTCTCATCCATACACCCAAATTTATCAAAACCAGCAGAAACAGTTTTCACCCATGAACAATTGGCGCCACAGTGGGAGATTAAATCTCTCGATTGCAAATTCAATTCCCAATTTCATTGCCATCCCAATTGGTCTTAGGCCAAATTCAAACCCATTTTCAATTTCCTAAATTTCTCAAGATGGTTGATCTTAGGAATGGTTCAGAAACCCTCAATCCTAATTTTACTTCTCCTAGCACCGAAAATACTCCACATGTTATCCCTGAATCTGTTCTTTCATTCAAAACCATTATCGAGGCTATGAAGTCTCGATATTTAACAACTACTCATGATTTGACGAAAATCCTAAATGATATTGTCGAGAATCAAGCTATTATTTTCAAGACGCGGGACGGAGTATTTACGCTTTTGAAAGCGCTCACGGATCAACTGTCAAAAGAATCAACACGTATTCATTCTAGAGGAAATGCTATCAACCATTCATTTTGGATCAATGCTGATGTTGGTAGTCATTTTTCCAAGATTCATATTCCTACTCCTAGTGAGGAGGATGAAGCCTATGGTCACGCTGAATGGAAAGGTATCCACCAAGCTAACTTGTATGCTCATGAAGATCAAAAGATGTTTCCTCAAGATCAGAAAGAAGACTCGTGGGATTTATCACGTTCTCATCAGAGTCCTCGCAATGAAAAGGTGATTTCATTATGTGCATCCTTCCTGGAAAATATCAATTCTCGTATTGCATCAGAAGCTGCTAAGAGATCCTCTGCTTCTTTACTCATTCAATCCGAACCGTTCCAGAATGAAGAAGCTCGTAAAGACGTTCAGGAAAGCAAGCATCTTTCTAATAAAATATCCAACCTCCAGTCAATCTCTAATGAAGGAAGAAAGTAAAAAACTCCAGCAGCGGAACAACAACCCAAACGTGTGGCACCAGCGCATCAGACGGCTTCACCCCGGAAGGTCGCGGCTAAGATTCATGTGCAACAACAAGAAACTGGAGATGTTGCTCCAAACTTCCCGTTCCCGATCGAGAAAGTAATTGAACTCCTGGAAGTATGGATTGAAGACGATGCCATCAAACTACCTCCTGTTAGGCGCCTACCAACTAAAGAACAAATGGAAAATCCTAAGCATTTCCATTACCACAGGTTCGTCAATCATCCTACCAGTGAATGCAATGCTCTGAAGCGCATCGTCCAAGAAAAGATAGATTCAGGGGAATTTCGCCTGGGGATTGGAGATCCTCCGTCTTTTTGCGGATCGGCATAAAGATGTTACACAGAAAATAAAGGACGACTGGGGACTTCTCACGGCCAGGATTGCGTCACACAATAAACTCGGATTTACAACCTGAAAATTCAGTTTTTTGGAGAGACCCCTAAGCGAATAGAGTATGTGGCCGTATCGGACGAGAGCAAAAAGGGAATGACCAACACCATGGCGTTACATCCTCTACCACCAACACCAAAAGAATCCCCTCTATGGTGACGCCTCTTATTACCAGAGCCAGAGACGCCGCTACTCCTAATATTTCTTCGAGTATGACGCCTCCAATCATCACCAGGGATGCCACCACTTCTTCGTCAGGACGTGATACTGGAGGAGCCAGAGGAAACCAACCTTTCCCATTACCATTATCGATTTGATGGAGAGACGGGAAGTTCTTGCCAAAACTCAGACGGACATGGCCACAACTCAGAAGGAGCCTCTTCAATGTTTCGCCCCAGAAGCCGCTCCTCTTCAACGTTTCGCTCCAGAAGCCGCTCTGCTTCAACGTTTTGCTTCAGGGGACGCTTTAACGTTTCGCTCCAGAAGCCGCTCCGCTTCAATGTTTCGCTCCAGAAGCCGCTTCAACATTCTCTCCATAAGTCGCCACTCCTCCCTGTCAAGGATCGTGCTCACAACCAGCCAAGGTTCGTAGTTGTGGCCACTTTTTGATCGACCTCTCCAAAACCCATGATCATGGACAGTTTACTCGCTTACGCATCCAGCCAATCCCTTTGCTTCCATGGACGCCCATGCAATTCCAGCCAACTTATTTTGGTTCCCATGACAGTGTAGTCTCTTCTGATCACATTTTCTACCAAGAACTGTTGATGCTCGCTTGTTGATACCGGTCAGAGATTTACCATAGCAACAGCCACTACAAAGGTAATCCATACTTCTCCATATTTTAGTTTCATATGGAAGAAGTAATAGAGTCACCGGTACGGATGCAATATGGTGTCTTTATCATGGTCAACTCACCGACCATACAAGATAGAAACATGTAAACCACACTTGGATACTGAGGCTCTATACGGAATCCCTTCATTGTCAAAGCTCAGAAGACACGGTCAACCGAAAATTCATAGCCACGACAAGGTCATATCCTCTTCATTGGTGTAGCGTAAGGATATCATCACCTCTCTGTCTAGAAGGCGCCTGCAACACTTTACGAGGCCCACGAAGGATCACAGGCCTACTTAGAGAAAACAACTTCAGTAACCAAAGAGAAGTGCGATTGGGGACTTCTCATCGCGGTCCATCCCCGATAACAATCAATAATTCATGAGATAACTCCAGAGACGCGGCTGAAACATTTTTCTTGAAGAGACAGAGGGAGCCACGATTAACGACTTAACTCTCTCACTTCTACCTCTTCGTTATCCAGAATGTTTCGTCCATGTGAAGTTCCAAGAATCCCGTCGAGAGTACAATAATCTTGTATCAAATCCCATAAGCGTGGATTCAAGGCGATGCAATTAAAGTAGGCTACACTTGGGGGCTGAATCCTCCTTCAGGTTAGAAGTTTAAACGCAGTAACCGCCTTACCAGTGAATGCAGTAGAAGCACATCTTCCACGAGAAAATAAACTCAGGATAATTACACATGGGGACTTCCAGCATGGGATGCCTTCACTTCCTCAACTAGGTTATTTATTATTTCAACATCATCATTGTCAAAGCTTTACGAGCCGCGGGAATTTCTCAACATGAAGTCGTACACGTGCGTCAAAGACTCCAAAAGCACGCCACAAAGATACATTCACATATCCGACCAAGCCATCGGATTTAATAGAAATATACCTGGGGACTGCTCATCGCATCTCATTCATACAATAGTCCAAGATTCAGAGGATGGTTCAAAGGATGTCGTTTGGAACGAAGTCCTTGAAGACTTGATAGCAGCACATCGGCAATGGAACGCCTCTCAACTCATTTATTTCACCCAATGGCTCTGGAAGATTTCGACCATACAAGCATCCACAACATATCATCATCGCAATCAGAAAGTCCAGGCACTAAATAACTTAAAGTCAAGGATGGACCAACAACGAAACCACAATCTCCAAGATTAGCCCTGACATGATCTTTGCTGAGCATATATTTTATCCATCCATCCCAAGAGTGTAATGGAGTTTGGTAAAACTTTTAAATCCACTGGAGAGGTTAGATACTCATTCTTCTGGAGTCAGAACCTTATTACACATTCTAAAGAATATCGATGGTACTGTCGGGTGGCTACATGCGCAAAATGGAAGAGAGCACCTACCTTGAGTTCTCCTGGCTCGCCTTGCTGCTGATTATAACTATTGGAGATTGATTTGTTGTCGTTAATACTCGCTCTACCAACGCTAACAAATGACGAAGTGGAGCTAGACGCTGCAGACGAAAGCACGGAGCCGGGCGAGCAATAAAAACATAAGAGGGTCGATATCCCCTTTTTCATACGAACGGAGTTTCTAGAGTTTGAACAGAAGAAGGATTCCTTCTTGTTCCATGAACGGAATAGATGAATGGGCGCACCACACTCATACTCCATAGCTGAACAAGCAGTGTGCCAAAATCTCCGTTTCATAGCCGAACAAGCAGCGTGCCAGCATCAGCACTTCGTGTCCAAAGTTACAGCGACAGCATCATTACCGCTCTGTGGCCCAAGTCAGCAGCGCCATCACCACTGCTCCGCCACACCAAGTCAGCAGCGCCATCATCACCGCTCTGTGGCCAAAGTTGCGGCGCCGACATCAATGGTTTGTGGCCGAAGTTGCAGCATCAGCACTCCGTGACCAAATTTGCAGCGTCAACGCCATCACCCTGTGGCCGAGACGGAAATACGCCAGGCCACGATCACAAGGACCATAGACTACTCATTCCTCCTGCCAAAGGTTAGTCGAATTTTCCTGGCAATCTCTTCATGTCTTGATTTTTAGATTTTACCCTTGTCTGTCATCATCTCATGCTTACCCCCCAACAATACCACTGTTACGAGCTAAGCAGGGGACTTAATGTTGATGGTGTTTTTTTAGTTTAGGGTTAAATTTTTAAAAGTCTATCTACCTGACCCAGCATCAGGTGTAGTAGACATTGATATATCTATATTCCGTAGGGAATTTGGAGGATATATCAAAATCTGATGAGTGCCTATGTCTCTCTTCATACTATATTGAAACTCAAGCTCCTAGATGAATTGTTCACTAGTATAGATCCTAATGAGTGTATAATCCCCTAGCTGCATTACTCACAAATGTCGGAGCCTGCTGAGTACTTTTCTTGTGCTTATGTTCCCCGGAAGAACCCTTAATATTGGTATGGCATGACGAATAGAGTAGCACGAATTTCCAAGTATCAAGGTTAAGTTCCTTGCATAAAGTACCCAATCAGGAAGCGTACTGCTCCATGGAAATAAAAAATTCTGTGTCAACACATAGAATTCAATCAATTTTGTGACAGTTCACAAAATTCATAAACCTGACTAATTTGCAGAAATTAGGGTTTTGCGCCCTGCGCAGTATATTAGACCCCGTTGGTCGAAATTAAGCTTAGGAAACTAAGAAATAGATTAGTCGTGGATTAGTAGGTGCAAATTCCTACCCAAAACTAGAAAGCAAGGAATAAAGGATCCGCGGAGAAGGAGCAGCAACCAAAGAAGGTGTGGCCACGCCATAGGCCAGCCGGCGCCACTTGAAAGTAGCCACACCCCATGTTTCCCAAACCGGCCCTTACTCCCTGTCGACCAATCAGGTCGCTTTAAACCTTCCATACTCCCATGAATTGTGGTTGGGCCCATACTTGCCGGCCATATTCCCCATCAAACTATCAGGTCGCATTGAATCAACCACGCGCATCAGAAGTGTGGCCACGCCCGTGCTTGGCCGACCCTCTCTTTTTATTGACCAATCAGGTTGCTCTAAACCTGCCACAATATTAAAAGAGGTGGAATTGCGTCAAGTGGTCACCATGCCAAGTTGGCTTCACAAAGACCGCGCCTATGGCTTGTTAACGTTATGCCGAGCATGCCAAGCCGCATGCCAAACAAGCATGCCAAACGAGCATGCCAAGACGCATGCCAAACGTGCTACCTTGCCGCAGTAGCACGCCAAACGCGCCATGAATAGCGCACATACGTGCCAACCCACTTTCTCTTCGTGTCCAACGCCATAATGGATTTCAACGTGGTTATTTTATCCATATGCACGATCTTGCTTTAGTGACGATGGATGAAACCATAATTTCCACTCGTGGCACAAACTATGCCACTTCGGGCCCCACAACATGCCAAGAGCCTTGCGGATTTAGGAAACCCTAATAAAGGTGCCAAACCATAGCCACTCGTGGCAATACTTGCTCTTGTGGTCATTTCCACATGATGGCCTGGCTATGGTTCCTTCGGCGTGGCTCTGGCATCACTTGCACAAAACGCCATTGTGCCACGGTCACATGCCGCATGCCGCATGTGCTAATTAGGGTTTCGGCATCCCAAACCCTAATTTAGGCAAAGTTGCTACGCCAACCAAGCCAAATAATGTTCCACAAATTTTGGGATTGATGTGGATACTGGAAATGATGTTGCCATATCACATTTGAGTCCAACACCAATGTGCCAAAATCTGGAGGCCATGGCTACGCCAAGCGCCACTTGCACCATTGTGTTAATAGCATGCGCTGACCATGCCAACCATGCCACCGTGCCACTGGGATGCGCTAAAAGCTCCATTACGCCATTAACATGTATCAATGGCGCAATTGTGCTATTGACAGGCGCCAACAGGATGTGGCCATAATCAATGGCCACCTTTTCTCATGAGATACAATCTTAGCCGTCCAAATTCGTCATGGAATTGACAGGCCAGTGGCAAGTTTCTGGCGACCAGCCAAGACAAGCCAAATATCACCACATGTTATTTTCATGTGGGAAGTCTCTTGACTTTGACTTGCCACATGTAGAAGACTGCTACACGTTTTCTACGAAAACACTCGAGACATAAAACATGTCACAAACTGGGGGGATACTTATCAGGGTATTGGTCTGGTGGTTTACAGCTTGCGGCGTGCAACACGCCCATTATAAGAAAGTATCAGGAAACAGGGCAGTTAGTAGAGGAAAAAAGCAATTGGGTGAAAACAAACTTGTTTCCTTCATCGTGGAAACGTGGTTTCTGGTGGTTACACATTGCTCCACTCTTCCATAACTCAGTCACTCCCACTTCCTATGAAACCAGGGTGCGTTCAATTATGACTTGTATAAATAGGTTTCACTTATTTCCATCAAACAACAGTTTTTGGTCAGAAAAACAACACAGTATCCAGAAATCACCAAAGAACTGATAGCTTACAATCCGCAAGCCAGTTTCATATTCTGATACAAGTCATAAAATAGACATACCTTCAGAATTAACCATTCTGGTTTCAACACCTTCTTCGCTTCCCTCCCTAAGACCAACCCTTCTCCTTCACTTTGTGATCGAAGCAAGCCTGGAACGGCCATTTCTTGGTTTATGCCAGGATTGTACATATTGATCTCTCGAATCTAAAGTACTCCCGTGCAGTGCATTTGTTTAGGGTTTAGATTCTTTTCTCATCCACACACCCAGATTTACCAAAACCAGCAGAAACAATTTTCACCCATAAAAAAACGGCTTAATTCTGAGAGTATTCAATTCTGGACTAGGTCCCTGGGGTTTTCTGCATTTGCGATTTCCTCGTTAACAAAATCTTGTTGTGTCTTTTACTTTTATATTTTCTCAATTATAATTGTTTATTATAATTTAAAGTAAATTACAAAAACGTTAACTCCGTATTACTTGATAGTGATCCTATAGAGTCTAATTAAGTACGGGCCTATTATCAAGTAATCACACTTTGGTTGTTGTGTTGTCTCGATCTAGTATCCATAGACGATCACATAAAGTGTGAATACCGATTTGTAGTATTGTCTCGACTTTGTCCATAGACTTGGGGTAAGAAGACTTATAGGTGGATAAATTAAAGATTGTGGTGTATCTGAGTATCCTCGTCTTTTCATCTTCTAAGCGTTTTTCTTTAACTATGTTCATCATATTCTTGATGAGTTTAGTTGGAAACAAGTTATTTGTTGGAAACTAAATATTAAGTCAAAGATGATCATGTGAAAATTACCTTGAACATCTTATTGTTTGAGGGTGAAAACGGATTCTGCTAATTTCGGTAATTTCGGGCGTGTGGGTGAGAAACGAGTCTAAACCCTAAGCAATGTACTACAAGGGAGTACTTTAGATTCGAGAGATCAATCTGTACAAATCCGGACTAAACCAAGAAATGTCTGTTCCATACTTGCTTCGGTCACAAAGAGGAGGAGAAGGGGTGGTTTTGGGGAGGGAAGCGAAGAGAGTGTTGAGACCAGAATAGTTGATTTTGGAAGAGTATTTGTTTTGTGACTTGTATCAGAAAGTGGGAAGCTAACAGATGGGAAAGCTAGCAAACGTTTTCTGAGTGTTGTATGCTCCTGTCCAGAACTTGTTGTTCGGTGGAAATAGGTAATGTCTATTTATACAAGTCGAAGTGAAACGTACTCTGGTCTATTTAAGAAATGGAAAACGGGTGAGTAAATGGGAGGAGGTGGTAACCGGTAACGCTTGGAATTGATGTTCCATAAAATAAAGTGTTTCACCATTACTCCCTATATTTACTAACCGCCTCATCCTTATGACACTTTCTTATAACGAGCGTAGTAAACCGCCAAACCAATACCCAATGAGCATCCCCCAGTTTGTGACATGTGTTGATGTCTCGAGTGTTTTCGTGGAAAACATGTAGCATGTTGTTGTTGTCTGGCAAGTTGATCTTGGGAGACTTGCCGGCTCGGTGGTGACCTTCAACGGTCGAGATTTTGCATCTTAAGAGGAAGGTAGCCGTCGATTATTGCAACCTTTCGTTTGGTAGCCAGTGGCATGACAGTATGATCAGTATGGCTTTAATATGTCCCAGTTTAGGGGCGGCCAAAAGTTAGGGTTTTGAATTTGTTTAGGCGCGACCAAACTAGGGCCAAAGGTTGGCATGTGTTAGATGGTAACCTTGGAAGGCTAAGATCAACATCTTAGATGAAAAAGTGGTTGTTGATTGTTGCAGGCCTTCGTTTTGGTGGCCGGAATGGTATGGCGCGGCAAGGTGGTTGGCATGCCATTGGCACATGTGGCATGGAATTTTTGGCGCGGTTTAGCGTGGACAAAACTAGGGTTTTGGGCCAAAGGTTACCATGCGTTGTTTGGCGACCTTGGACGGCTAGGATTTGCATCTAGGATGGAAGGGTGGTCGTTGATCGTCACACGCCTTCGTTTTGGTAGCTGCATGGGGAAGGCCGGCATGGTATGGCGCGGCAAGGTGGTTGGCATGCCATTGGCACATGTGGCATGGCATGCCTTGGCGCGGTTTGGCGTGGCCAAAACTAGGGTTTTGGTCCAAAGGTTACCATACGTTGTTTAGCGACCTTGGACGGCTAGGATTTGCTTCCAAGATGGAAAGGTGGTCGTTGATCGTCGCACGCCTTCGTTTTGGTAGCCGCATGGGAAAGGCCGACATGGTATGGTGCGACAAGGTGGTTGGCATGCCATTGGCACGTGTGGCATGGCATGCCTTGGCGCGGTTTGGCGTGGCCAAAACTAGGGTTTTGGGGCAAAGGTTTGGCACGCCATTGGCGCACGGTGTGCCTAGGATGGTTAGGGCAAAGGCAAGGTGCGGTTGGCTTGACATGGTGGGTCCAAGGGTTTGGCATGCCATTGGCGCATGGTACGTCTAGTATGGTTGGCATGCCTTGGCGCGGTAGACGTGGATGGCATGGTTTTCCATTGGCACAGTGGTGCGGCTGGCATGGTTGGCATGCCTTGGCCCGGAGATGTGGCTGGCATAGTTTGCCATTGGCACAGTGGTGCGGATGGCATGGTTGGCATGCCTTGGCGCGGAGATGTGGATGGCATGGTTTTCCATTGGCAAAGCGGTACGGCTGGCATGGTTGGCATGCCTTGGCGCGGAGATGTGGCTGGCATGGTTGGCATGTCTTGGCGCAGTAGCATGAGAATTAGGGTTTGGCATAGATGATGTCGGTCAATGTTAAGGGTTCTTCCGTGGAACATGACACATAAAATAAAGGTACCTTGGTAATTCTTACGTAGGCATGCTGATCGATTCAATAAATATGCTAATGGTCATAGTGACGTCATGTCATTTGTACGGTTTTACGATTTTAACCCTAAGCTAAAAACCACAATCAACATTAAGTCCCTTGCTTGTCTCGGAACAGGATCACTGTTGCGAGGTAAGCATAAGATGGTGACAGACAAGGAAAAAATCGAAGCGGCGGGTCATGAAGATCCGACTAACCTTTTCTGAGAGGTAAGGAGAGTCCATGATCCTCGTGTTTGGAGGCCTTGCGTAGATTCTATTCGTGGTGTAGACCGTGAAGTGGTGAGATGAAGATCATCGGCTTAGTCTGGCTATGCATCACCTTGGATGGGTTAGGGAACATCATGACGCTGGCTTGGCGAGTTGTCGGTGTTGGTGTGGCAAGTCATGGCGTGGACGGCTTTGTATGGTGGGTCCAAGACATTGGCGCAGTTTGGTGAGGCAAAGCATGCGCGGACGGCTTGGCATGTGGGACCAAGTCATGGAGCGGTCCTGGCGAGGCAAGCATGGCGGATGGATTGGCGTGGTGGGGCCAAGGCAATGGCGCGGACGGTCTTGGCATGGTGATTGGTCTTCGCGGCCCGGTTGCCTCTTTTTTTTACTTGACTCAAATAGGAAGTCCTTTCTTTATTCAAACCTCCAAGTATCACGCCTATAAAAGGAGGGTCGGCCTCTCCTTTTAATTCACACCTATATTTTTTTTTATATTCAGGCCGTGTGGTTACAGTAAAGCGAACGAGCGAATCCCAGGTATGTCTTCCAACACTTCCTCTTTAACTTGCTTTTATTGTTTATTTTTTTTGTGTTTGTGTAAACCCTAGCTGTAGGCGTACCTTTTCATGAACTTGTAGAAATGTTATCCTTCTGCGTTGGTATGAATCCTAGCCGTAGGTATGCTTTGCACGAACTTGTAGTAACATTTAGGCGTGAATACCGTAGTGATGTTGGCCGCCTCAATTACCGTGCAAAGTAGGCATGCATGAGCTGGTAATTGTCATTCCCTTCCCGCGAAAACCTAGATTCTAAGGTTTACTCCTTTTTCCTGGTGTGACCGTGTGTATGGTTCCCGTGGTGGGGCGCGCTGATGTGATTTGTAGATAGTGGTAAAAGTGGTTCGATTCTCAGACTTGTGAAGGATATTAATTAGACATAAATTCTAATATTAAAATAGAAAACTCACTAAAAATTATAGCAAACTCAATCAAAGATGATATCAATACTAAAAGAAACACTGAGGATAAGATTCCACTATTTTCCAAGTTCAAAGTGATTAAACCAATACTTATATTTATGCAATTTTCTTGTTTAATTTGATTATAAAATATTGCAACAAGTAGATTTTCAAAACTAATAATTGTAAATATCAAGTATGAAGCATCAAAAGTCTTAAAACTAAGCATACTCCATCAAAATAGATCACAATCACTAAAATAAAAATCATATTCAATAATAGTTCAAGGCAAATAATGATATAATTATTGCAAATAAAAAGATAAAATAGAATATACCAGTTTTTGTTGGAAAAATAGATTCCTCTATCGCCTCAGCAATGGGATTTAGCTCCTCTTATTAATCATGATCTCAAAATATGTGTTTGTTTCTCAAAAGATGATTAAAAGAGTGAAAAGTAATAACACAGACTGTTTGCAACAGTGTATTGGTGTTGCAAAACAGTTGTTACAATGGAACTGTTACAAAAAAACTGTTGCTTTGCCGCTGATTTTAAGACCCTAGAATACGACTGACCTGCACAGCTTAATGTTCTTCAGCTGTTAAACAACGACATTGTTCTGCGACTGTTTCCCGTGCGTCAATGTTCTTCGCGTTCTTCTTCTTTAGAAGCAGCAGCAGCAGAAACAGAGTTTGGTAAAGCTCTGATTTCTTCTTCTCTGTCTCTCCTTAGGTTCCCAAACTCTCGACACCTCTTCTATATGACCCAATACATCTATTTATATCAAAAATACCGATTAAATCTCTCCCAAATCTTCCAAAATCTCTTTCCTTCTCTTCATGGCCAAGTTGCGGTAATTTCTTGTTTTAGAATTTCTACGCATTTCTGAGCTTTCCTTTTTATTCTAAACTCTTCCTTAGATAGATACAAATCTTTGGGAAGGTTTACAGCGCTTTAATCTCTCTAAAATTCCCTAAAACAGGTCACACACGTGACTTTCCATATTTTCTGTTATGAGAAAAATCCGTCGATTGAGCCCAGTCTAATCGATTTAAACACCCATATCAGATTCCTAGACCCATAAGGAGTCTATCCTATGAAAATCAGAGGTTTAATCGACCTTAAACACCTCCAACTCACGATTGGAAAAACTGTTCTTCACTGCACCTATTTTCCCGCCAAAAACCTGGTTTTTGAAATGTTGAAGATGGTTGCCCCTTATCCAGGTAGGGGTGCGATTAGAAACTGCCTGGAAATGAGATGCCCCTAAGTAATTAGGTTACCCCTTATCCAAAGTGAGAGTCTGAATAGCAAATGTCCTCCGGGTGCTTTCTGACAACTTTTCGAGCCAATTTTTTCCAAAAATGTTTATTGGCCAAAAATACCTACAAATAAATAAAACACCATAATAAGTACAAAAATGAGCCCTAACAATATATAGAATGGAGATAAATCGGACACAAAAATGTGTCTATCAAATACCCCCAAACCTATTATTTGCTAGTCCTCGAGCAAAAATAAAATAGAAATAAAATCGTAACTCACTGTCGCATGCATCGTCGATTGCATTTAGCGTATGCAATAAGCCTTTAAACCCCTAGGTGTCCCTAGTGGCGGAGTGTTGTCTCCGGAGGGCTTACCAGAGGTATACCCACAAAACCTTTATACTCCAGACCCTAGCTATCTACACAGAACCTTGGAAAGCACTAAAGAATCTCCTTGGTTGGCATACTTATTGACTACAGGAGGAAGTACCCTGATGCGAAATTTCAATTGTTATACACGAGTTTGCACTCAAGCATAATAAAATTCATATGAAGTGACAGAGCTCTACTCAGATAGTCGCACTATGGACATCAATATCCGGAGTCAAAACTAATCACATGGATAGATCAAGAAGATGGATATAGAAAAACATAGATGGTTTTGATGTTTACTAGGTGAACGGTGTTTCTCATATCTGTCTGAAGGCCTCCGCCAAAATGAACCTATCCTAATGGACTGAGATACGTCTGACTAATATCAACACACTGGCATATACAAGGGAACCAGTGGTTGATAATCCTAACTCTAGGTCAACACAACTGGCATATACAAGGGTTCCAGTGGTCGACTTTATTGAATTTATTCCAGTTGGTCTGATGGTCTGGTCTCTTTTTTTTTTTTTTTTTTTTTTGTATCTCAATCACTCTAATTCACCCTAGCATTGGTAACAACTTGAATCGTGAGCCCCACCTAATCACTTAGAGAAACATAGTTTAAAAAAAAACAAAATAAAAACAGAAGTGAAAAGGACTCAACGAGATATGGTGAAACTATCATGTTATTTCTAACACCTGAGCTCTGTGCTTTTATGAATAGACTCTTTAGATGTTGCCATCTAGTCAGATTGGTTCCTCAACTCCTACAACCAAAATGCTTCCATCCACTTAGATTGGTTAGTGCCATCCTTAATAGGGATAAATTTCTAGGCTCTGGAGTTTATTATTGCAACGAAAAGGTAACAAAAAGTTCTACCCACCCCCAAACTTAAATCTAACATTGTCCTCAATGTTTCTAATCAAAGAACAGTACCAAAAATATAAGTAACATGAGGAAATAGTAAAGAGAGAAGTCGGAAAGATAGTACCTGGGTGAAGTGTAACCAAAAACCTACAAAAATATTATACAACATACAAAATCGCCTCGATGGTCAATCAAGGTAAACAGGGTCCTCCAGAGGGACCTCCTCAACATCACCTGTAGGAAAAGACTCTAAAAAGGGATTCAATCGCTGACCGTTAACCTTCGAAGAACTACTACCATCTGGTGTCTCAATCTCAACAGCGCCATGAGGAAAAACAGTACGGACCACAAAAGGACCGGTCCACCGAGAGCGCAACTTCCCGGGGAATAGATGCAAACGAGTGTCATACAGAAGAACTTTTTGACCTGGAGAAAATGACTTTCGTAAAATATTCCTATCATGCACAAGTTTCATTTTGTTCTTATACTCCTTAGCACTATCGTATGCATCTCTACGAATCTCGTCCAACTCATTGAGCTGGAGCTTTCTTTGAGCTCCTGCCTTGTCAAGTGAAAAGTTTAAGTTCTTAATAGCCCAATAGGCTCGATGCTCTAACTCAACAGGCAGGTGACATGCCTTGCCAAACACTAAACGATAAGGTGACATTCCAATGGGTGTCTTAAACGCAGTACGGTAAGCCCATAAGGCATCAGTAAGCCTCGACGACCAGTCTTTCCTATTTGGATTAACTGTTTTCTCTAGAATACGTTTAATTTCCCTATTGGAAACCTCTACCTGACCACTAGTCTGAGGGTGATATGGGGTTGCTACTTTATGGGTAATACCGTATTGTTTCATTAAAAGAGAAAACGGTCTATTACAAAAGTGTGAACCTCCATCACTAATTATAGCTCGCGGCGTACCAAAACGTGTAAGTATATTCTCTTTCAAAAACTGGACTACGACCCTGTGGTCATTCGTTTACACGGAACCGCCTCAACCCACTTAGACACATAGTCTACAGCGACAAGTATGTAAAGATAACCAAACGAAATAGGAAATGGACCCATAAAATCAATGCCCCACACATCAAAGACCTCAATCACTAAAATAGGGTTCAAAGGCATCATATTTCTACGGGAAATGGTTCCTAACTTCTGGCAACGCTCACAAGAAACACAATGACTATGGGAATCTTTAAACAACGAAGGCCAGTAAAATCCACACTGCAAAATCTTAGCAGCAGTCTTCTTAGCACTAAAATGACCCCCACATGCATGTTCATGACAAAAGGAGATAATACTAGACTGGTCACTCTCAGATACACATCTCCTAATAATCTGGTCCGGACAATACTTAAACAGATAAGGATCGTCCCAAAAGAAATGCTTAACCTCGGCTAAAAACCTAGAACGATCTTGCTTACCCCAATGTTGAGGGGTTCGACCAGTAACAAGATAATTCACTATATTTGCATACCAAGGTGATTGGGAAACAGAGAACAATTGTTCATCAGGAAAGCTATCCCTTATAGGAAGGGAATCACTAGGGGAACTAACAACTAGCCTAGACAAGTGATCTGCTACTACATTTTCTGCACCCTTTTTGTCTCTAATGTCTGGGGAAAATTCCTGTAACAATAGGATCCATCTAATCAATCTAGGTTTGGTATCCTTCTTAGATAAAAGGTATTTCAAAGCAGCATGATCTGTATAGATTATGATCTTAGAACCTAATAGGTAGGACCTAAACTTATCCAAGGCAAACACGATGGCTAAAAGTTCCTTCTCGGTAGTTGTGTAGTTCATTTGGGCATCATTCAGAGTTTTGCTAGCATAATAAATCACATGAAGTAATTTGTTTTCTCGTTGTCCTAAAACGACGCCTATAGCATAATCTGAAGAATCACACATAATCTCAAAGGGTAGGTTCCAGTTAGGTGCCTGGACTATCGGGGCAGTAGTGAGTAAAGTTTTAAGCTTCTCAAAAGCCTCTAAACAAGCATCATCAAAGACAAACTTAACATCTTTTGCAAGCAAATTGCAAAGAGGTCTAGAAATCAAGCTAAAATCCTTAATGAATCGACGGTAAAAACCTGCATGCCCTAGGAATGACCTAATATCTTTTACGGTTTTTGGGACCTGTAAAGTCTTAATAAGGTCAACTTTGGCTTTGTCTACCTCTATACCCTTTGAAGAGACGATGTGCCCTAATATTCCTGATTTAACCATGAAATGGCATTTTTCCCAATTAAGCACTAAATTTTTTTCCTTACACCTAGTCAACACTAATGTCAAATGATGCAAGCACTCATCGAAAGATGAACCAAACACTAAAAATCATCCATAAAGACCTCTAAGAACCGTTCTACCATATCAGAAAATATGCTCATCATACAACGCTGAAAAGTTGCAGGGGCATTACATAGCCCGAAAGGCATGCGTCTATACGCAAAGGTACCAAAGGGACAGGTAAAAGTGGTTTTCTCTTGGTCTTCTGGGGCAATAACGATCTGATTATAACCGGAGTAGCCATCTAAGAAGCAATAGTGACTATGTCCAGCTAATCGCTCTAGCATTTGGTCGATAAAAGGAAGGGGAAAGTGATCCTTCCTTGTGACCTTGTTCAATTTCCTATAGTCAATACACACACGCCATCCCGTGGTCACTCGGGTTGGGATTAATTCATTATTATCATTCTGGACTACAGTGATACCTGATTTCTTGGGGACAACCTGAACAGGGCTGACCCACTTACTGTCTGAAATTGGGTAAATAATACCCGCATCTAACAACTTAAGCACCTCTTTTCGAACTACCTCTTTCATGTTAGGGTTCAGTCGACGTTGCATCTCCCTAGAAGGTTTGGAGTCTTCCTCTAAATGAATCTGATGCATACACACAGTAGGACTTATACCCTTAATGTCTGCTATAGTCCACCCTAAAGCTTCCTTATTGTCTTGAAGTACATTTACTAGCCTACTTTCCTGATCACTATCCAAATTGGAAGCTACAATCACAGGTAAAGTCTCAGATGGGCCTAAAAACACATACTTTAGAGTATCGGGTAGTGGTTTAAGGTCCAACTTTGGGGGCTCTTCTAAAGAAGGAATTAGGGTAGTCTCAGAAACTGGTAACGGTTCGAACCTAGCTTTCCATCTATCAGTGTCTAACACAGGGGTAGAATCTAATAGAGCATTCACCTGTTCAATAGTGCTATCGTCGTCAAAATCTAAACCAAAATGGGATAGACAACTTTCTAATGGGTCTTCAGACAAGATGTTTGGTAATGACTCCTGAACTAAGGCTTCTATCATGTTCACCTCCTCAACACATGTGTCATCTAGCTCATGAGGTTGCTTACTGACATTAAAAATGTTCATCTCCATAGTCATATTACCAAAAGATAAACTCATCACACCATTTCGACAGTTAATGATCGCATTAGACGTAGCTAAAAATGGGCGACCTAAAATCACAGGTATCTGGTTCTCTGGGTCAGGGACAGGTTGGGTATCTAGGACCACGAAATCCACTGGATAAATAAACTTGTCGACCTCAATAAGAACATCCTCGATAACACCTCGAGGGATTTTAACAGACCTATCAGCTAACTGCAGTGTCATCTGAGTAGGTTTCATTTCACCAAGTCCTAGCTGTAAGTATACATGGAATGGCAGTAAGTTCACACTGGCTCCTAAGTCAAGTAAAGTTTTTCTACCCGGAAGTTACCTATTGTGCAAGCAATGGTAGGAGAACCTGGGTCTTTGTACTTTGGAGTTGTGGTGTTCTGAATGATTGAACTTACGTGACTAGCTAAAAAGGCTTTCTTATGGACGCTAAGTTTTCGCTTTCGCGTACACATATCCTTAAGGAACTTGGCATAAGCAGGAATTTGCCTAATTGCATCTAATAAGGGAAGGTTTATGGTAACTTGCTTAAAAACCTCCACTATGTCATTAAAGTTCGATTCCTTCTTTGTTGGTACTAATAGCTGAGGAAATGGGGCTCTAGGCCTAAAATCAGACCTTTCAGGAACCGAATTCACATCAGAAACTTTATCAGTCTCTTCAGCTACTGGTCCTGAGAGGTGAGATCCTGAGGGGTGAACTACAGTATGTTCACTATCGGGCATGGTTACCTTATTGTCTACAACTCTACCACTTCTAAGGGTTCTAAAACATTCAATTGATTCGATGGTTTTGCACCTAATTCATGAACTCCTCTAGGGTTGGGTTGTGTTTGACTAGGAAACTTACCTTTTTCTCTCAAAGAATCACTTATCAGACCAACCTGGGTTTTTAACTCGGAAATAGCCTGACTATTTTCTTGTCCTATCCTGTTACTAGCTTGTAGACTCTGTTCTACGGATAACTGGAATTTTGCAGTTTGCTGAGTTAACAAGGCGAGAGATTCCTCTAAACTTAGGATTTTCTTATCTGACTGATTCTGAAACTGAGCTAGTCCTGAAGGATTCTTAGTATAGCCAAAACCTGGGGGAGCATTAGAATTACTAAACTGACCTTGACTTTGGCCCTTAGACCACGAAAGGTTCGGATGGTTTCTCCAACCAGGATTATAGGTTTCTGAATATGGGTCAATCTTTTGACGGTTATCAAATCTAGTGTTATTATAAAGAGCATTGGCCTGCTCTTCAATATTCTGGCCTTCCCAAAAAGGCTCCACTCTACCACTAGTCTGGCCCACTTCTAAGGCTTCTAACCTTTTTGCTATAGCAGCAATTTTGGCATCTGATTCATAGCCTCCTTCTACCCTATTAACGTTTCCTCTACTTAAAAGAATTGTTTTCTGGGGTGCCCTACTATTTTCCCATTGCTGGGTTTTTTCGGCGATTTCATTAAAAAATTCCATCGCCGCATCAACAGTTTGGTTTTCAAATCCACCAGTGCATAGAGACTCAACCATGGTCGTTGTGGAATAATCTAAACCCTCATAAAGGATCTGAACTAGCCTAACCTTTTCTAAACCATGATGAGGACACTGGGATAATAAATCATTGAACCTTTCCAAATACCTATATAAAGATTCTCCCTCTTGTTGTGAAAATGTGCATATTTGCGTCCTAATAGACGATGTTTTGTGCCTAGGGAAAAACTTATTGAAAAAGGCAGATGTAAGTTGTTCATATGTCTCAATTGACTCGGAGTCCAAACTATACAGCCACGACTTGGCCTTATCTTTCAGGGAAAATGGGAATAACCTAAGTTTCAAAGCATCATCATCTAAGCCTCTAATTCTTAGAGTACTACAAATTTCCTCAAAATCCCTAACATGGTAATAAGGGTTTTCATTTTCTTTCCCTAAAAAAATGGGGAGCATCTGTAAGGTCCCAGGTTTCAGTTCTAGGGTGCCTCCGTTTCAGCTAACTTAATACACGAAGGACGGGTAGTCCTAGTTGGATTCAACAAAGCTTTCAAAGTTGCCATTTCTGGCGCTATCGGAGCAACAGGGTCTCTCCTCAGTCAAAGAACGTTCAAAAACAGACTCTTCAAAAGACGGACTTTCTAGATTAAGGTAATCGAGACGCTTCGAACTACTAGTTTTCTCTTTAACAAATCTACCTAGTGTGTCTCTTTTACGTTCAGGCATACAATAGAATTTTCTAAATTGGAAGGGTAAGCAAACACAGATCAAGGACGACTCAACCAAATCAAACCTATTGATTTCTAGCAAACAAAAAGCATGATGGCTCCACTTAGATTGTTTCTAGACCAGCTTCTAATCCTTCGAACGCGAATTCGTTACAATTTAAGCAAACCCCTCTGGAATCAATCCGAGTTAACGTAAGTTGAATAGAGGCGAGGGAAGCTCGATGGAGATTTGATGCCCAAGGCCTCACCGGTATTACAAGGCGGCGCAGTCACGCATTCAACTTACAGAAACCGTCAAGAACTTCGAAGTATGCTTAAAAGATTAGCCAATATTTTTCGAATGACTTTCCTGTTAAGCTCGTTACCTTATCGGTCTCGTTCTAGTCAAAATTTTAGGCTTAGGTTCTTGTGGGTTACGTGTTCCTAAAGCGGGCAAGAAGAGAACGGTGATGAAATCCGAACCCTTATCTTGTATGGCCAGGCCTTGCCCTTTACTAGAAAAATAAATGTCCGTATTCAGTCCTCAACATATATGCATACGAAGGAGTCCAGTAACTCGCTGACAGGGGATTCGTGAGTGTTTAGAATCTTACCTCCGTTCCAGACGGGGGATGAATCGGTTGTAGTCGACTCAGGCCACTGACTCCGATGTATAGTGTACGAACCCAAGGTGCAGAGACAATATCGTAATTGTCCTCCTTCTCTGCAAACAGTTTATATTTAAAGTACCCGTAGGGTAATAGAAAAAACTAATGTCCCAAAGTCCAAAAGTCCAAAAAAATAAAGAAAATTTACAAAAATAATAAACCCTAATACAGTTTTTTTTTTTGTTTTTTTAAATAAAATAAACAAACCCTAAACTAAAATTGTCTAAAATAAAATTGTCTTCTTTTCTGTTCTTTTTTCTTTAATCTTTAGCTCCAAGTCTTTATGAAATCACCAAACTCCTTGGCTCAATTTTCTTTATGATCCAGAACCTGTAGACACAAGATAAATACCCAAAAACATAAAAAAGGACAAAAATAATAATAAAAAAATAATCTAAAACCCTAAAAACAAGTCAGCGTCGGCGGCGCCAAAAATTAATGTGATTTGTAGATAGTTGTAAAAGTGGTTCGATTCTCATACTTGTGAAGGATATTAATTAGACTTAAATTCTAATATTAAAATAGAAAACTCACTAAAAATTATAGCAAACTCAATCAAAGATGATATCAATACTAAAAGAAACACTGAGGCTAAGATTCCACTATTTTTCAAGTTCAAAGTGATTAAACTAATATTTATATATATGCAATTTTCTTGTTTAATTTGATTCTAAAATATTGCAACAAGTAGATTTTCAAAAGTAATAATTGTAAATACCAAGTATGAAGCATCAAAAGTCTTAAAACTAAGTATACTCCATCAAAATAGATCACAATCACTCAAATAAAAATCATATTCATTAATAGTTCAAGGAAAATAATCATATAATTATTGCAAATAAAAAGATAAAATAGAATATACCACTTTTTGTTGGAAAAATAGCTTCCTCTATCGCCTCAGCAATGGGGTTTAGCTCCTCTTATTAATCATGATATCAAAATATGTGTTTGTTGCTCAAAAGATGATTAAAAGAGTGAAAAGTAATAACACAGACTGTTTGCAACAGTGTATTGGTGTTGCAAAACAGCTGTTACAATGGAACTGTTACAGAAAAACTGTTGCTTTGTCGCTGATTTTAAGACCCTAGAATACGACTGCCCTGCACAGCTTAATGTTCTTCAGCTGTTAAACAACGACACTGTTCTGCGACTGTTTCCCATGCGTCAATGTTCTTCGCGTTCTTCTTCTTCAGCAACAGCAGCAGAGTTTGGTAAAGCTCTGATTTCTTCTTCTCTGTCTCTCCTTAGGTTCCCAAACTCTCGACACCTCTTCTATATAACCCAAGACATCTATTTATATCAAAAATACCGATTAAATCTCTCCCAAATCTTCCAAAATCTCTTTCCTTCTCTTCACGGCCAAGTTGCGTCAATTTCTTGTTTTAGAATTTCTACCCGTTTCTGAGCTTTCCTTTTTATTCTAAACTCTTCCTTAGATAGATACAAATCTTTGGGAAGGTTTACAACGCTTTAATCTCTCTAAAATTCCCTAAAACAGGTCACACACGTGACTTTCCATATTTTCTGTTGTGAGAAAAATCCGTCGATTGAGCCCAGTCTAATCGATTTAAACACCCATAACAGATTCCTAGACTCATAAGGAGTCTATCCTATGAAAATCAGAGGTTTAATCGACCTCAAACTCCTCCAAATCACGATTGCCAAAACTGTTCTTCACTGCACCTATTTTCCCGCCAAAAACCTGGTTTTTGAAATGTTGAAGTTGGTTGCCCCTTATCCAGAGTAGGGGTGCGATTAGCAACTGCCTGGAAATGGGATTCCCTTTAGTAATTATGTTACCCCTTATCCAAAGTGAGAGTCTGAATAGCAAATGTCCTCCGGGTGCTTTCCAACAACTTTTCGAGCCAATTTTTTCCAAAAATGTTTATTGGCCAAAAATACCAACAAATAAATAAAACACCATAATAAGTACAAAAATGAGCCCTAACAATATATAGAATCGAGACAAATCGGACACAAAAATGTGTCTATCACGCGCCTCCTCGGCCGGGCGTAAATTTCCCGCTGCAGGGTACGGTCTTGGCATGAGGAGGTGATGCAGGGTCTGTCAGTCCCCATTTCTTTTCCTATGCGTATTATGACTTTGAAATAAATTGGCTTGCGTCTAAGATGAATCTCTGTTATCTGATAAAATAATTTCCATGCACTTTCCGTAATAATTTCTCTTCGTATTGTTCCATTGTAGTTATTTCGAAGGTGGAAGTAGCGTGAGAGAATTTTCGTTAGGATGTCATTTGAGAAAAGTCCTTCCGTATCGAAATATGTTGGCAATTCCAAGCCAAACATAGATGATGAGTTCTTTACAATATCCGCCACGATTAGGAGAAATCATCCCAAGTATGTGTCGATTCTTATGACTGGTCTGGAAAGTGAAGGAGAGGCCCGGTCGGTTCGGCCAAGAGGTGTAATAAGGTTTGTTTTTCGGAGGAAAGAGTATCATGCTTCTCCTATTGACTTTGAAATCTCTGTGAGTCTGTTGTGTCCCTTTGAGAAATGGATGTGATTCATGATGAGCCAGGAATGTGTAAAAGCTAGTTTGACCAAGGTGTAGATCATTGATGCTGTCGCGGCTTCCGCAATGCTTCAAATTAGGAAAGATATTCCAGGATTGGTTTCTTTTATTTCCAGATGTGTCCAGACACTCACACGGACATATGCAGGTGGGGTGAAATGACTATCTCCTTAGAGAGCGTGGCCGTGTTGCTGAACCTTCCTGTAATAGGAAACCTCGATGTTAAATTGTTTGCAGATGAAGAAGAAATGCGCGCCGCTCTGGTTGCGAAATCAAAAGGATTTGTTCGGAAATAAAACGAGACGAGGTGCTTCTATGGCTAGTAGGTGTCTCAGTGGTTTCCCGATGGGTTGGAGCCGAATCAGAAGAATAGTACGTTTCATGTCGCGATGTTCTTGGCTCTTTGGTTATCCAGAGATATTTTCGATGACGGCTCGGTTAAGAAGGAGATAAGACTGTAAATTATCAAGTTTGCCATAAAATTGGCAAAAGGTGTCCTCCCTATTGGCGGCTTGTTTCTTGGTTCTCTGTACACACACTTGGATCAACTGGTCGCATACATGTGCGCTTCAAATGGTTACATGAAAGTGGATTCGTATATTCATGCCGCCTTTATCCATGCGTGGCTGTGGGAGCACTTCTAAAGGTATGCTCCAAAACCGTTGGCCGTACTTCCCGAGTCTTGGGGTGGCTCTAGGATACTGCGCTGGTCGAATAGGCGCCCAAAGATTGGTTCGAACCTGGTTGGATTCCTTGACAACTCGCACACGGTCAATTTTCGTCCATGGGCTCCGGTGCATGCGTCCATAACTCAGATCAGTACCTTTGCTCCTGCTCTGATCATGTCTTTGTCTTCTGATAAAGAGGATATGAGTATTGGAGAGATGGTGTTCATGCGAAGCTGCACGCCCGGTTATGTGCCGTCTTTCTTTCGAGGATCTTTCAAAGCAGTCTCCTACAATATCGATAGGGCGGCTCGGCATATGGGTTTTGACCAAGGGACCCCACTTATTCGTTAGCCGGTTGTTCCAGAAGTCTCGTTGCCAACTTTTCTCGATGCTACTGTTCTTGTGTCGGGTAAAAATCTCTCTTTCCTGCTTGCGGAACGAAATCCATTAACAACCTCCAAATATAACATATTTTGGTAGGATGAGTTTCTTGTTTTCCATGGATTCGTGAATGATGTGGTAGAAAACCGTCGCAGTAAGCCTTCTCTTGCGGTTTTAGCTGAGCATCCACTGCTGAGGGATCCTTTTTCGCCCAAGCGAAAACCTGTTTGCCCGAATGCAGATAGTCCCCAAGTGAAGGAGCGAAGATCTAAAAGATATGTATATGGTTCCCAGTCAGTTTCGACATCCCTACCGACTTTCAGTTCGTCCAATATGCGGGTACGTGTGATTTTCCTCTTGAATTTAGTTGGATCGTGTATATCCTTGTTTCTTTCCTGAGTATCCGTCTTCGTATCTTGCCTAGGGTCTCAGCATCATGAACGCCTTTACCAAACTTGCGAGTAGTCAGAAAACATCGCTGCTCGAGATGGAGGGTGGCGGTGCTGAGCCTATCCGTGGCGGAAGGGAACCCAAGAAGGATGAAAGCTCAGAGTTCAGTGATGGCGAGAGTAGTTCTTTCGACAGCAGTGCCGAATCTTCCTCTAGCCAGTCTGAAAGCGAATCAGTGAGTCTCCCGCATGTTTTTTTTTCTTTCTCTTTGGAAAATATCTAATCTGTGATTTCATAGGGGGAAACCATTTCTGAAGATGGCCCTGAGACGGAGACTGGTGGTGATACAGCTTTGTCTCCAATTGTGGCATCCGCACCGGGCGACCTTGAAATGGATGTTGATCGAGATGAAAACGTCGTTGTGACTCAGACAATGGAGAGTACTCCAGTGGCCGCAGGTGCAATACCTTGTCGGTTGCTGATGTAGACGCGGGTGCCACTTTCAACCCTCCATACCTGGTTCCTTATCCGGATCATGTGTTGATCGGGAGATTTAGCGTGCCATCCAAACATGCGGCGCTATACATCAAGATATGGGAAATCTACGTACATATCGCCACGACCAAGAAGGTTACTAGTCGATTTGTGTTGGTTAAGCATGTGGAGGAAGTTTTGTCTTAGATTGACGACATGTGCAACGTGACCGGTAATACTGTTTCTGAGGATGTAATCTCGAGCTGGAGGTTCCATCGTGACATGTGTGTAAACTTCGAGTTCAATGTTCCTTGGTTCGTTGAAGGTTTCTCTGAGGTTGAAAAGTTGCTGGTCGAAACAGTCGAAGGTCCTTCTGCGGATATGGTGAAGAAGCAGGAAGCGGAAGTCGAAAAATTGTCCAGGAAGCTGAAGTTGAAGAGGGCGGCTCTCCAAAGCACGAAGGAGGCTCTTTCTAAGAAGAAAAATCCATTGTTGAAAAACTTTCCTTGAGTGTATTTCTGTCTTCTGAACTTCTTATTTTTAGGTTTTCTTTTTTTTGAAAGGCAAATGAAACGCCTTGTTTATGGTTTTGATTTCCTGGATTTTTGGGTTGATAGACAAATGTTACCTTGAGGGTTTTGGATTATTCTTTTGGAATGAATTTTTTTGGAATGGATTGTTTTGGGAATGATGTTTTCTTGGTTACGATTGCAAGGGACGCAAACATCCCAAGAAAACCATGGAACCGTGAGTGTTGCGTGTCGGTAGATGACATGGGGTGAAACATAACATGGCTATCGGTTTTATCATTCCCATGAAAACTTAAAATAACAAACCATGTATTTTGTCTAGGTAAGACTTACTCGGTTTTTCAGGTCTCCTGATGAAAAGGGAATCTTCCGGGTGTAAGACCGAGTTTTAAGGGAGACACCGCTGTAATTGTGGAAAGTCCCCAGTCGTCTCATATGATAATCGAGTCGTCGATCCCTGGTTGGATCATTCGCTTTTAACCTCTAGGCAGTCCCCAGTCATCCCTCACCGTGTCAAGACTGATAATCGGGTCGTCTGGTAACTGAGTCGTCGATCTCCGAACGGATTGCCTTCTTCTACCTCCTTGATGTATGGGTCGAAGCATGAGATCCATGGTCGAAAATGGACATTGTAACCGAAAGATCAATCTCACACTGTGGTCGCCAATTGTTTGAGGGTGAAAATGGTTTCTGTTGATTTCGGTAATTTCGGGCGTGTGGGTGAGAAACGAGTCTAAACCCTAAACAATGTACTACAACGAAGTACTTTAGATTCGAGAGATCAATCTGTACAAATCCGTCCTAAACCAAGAAATGACTGTTCCAGACTTGCTTTGGTCACAAAGAGGAAGAGAAGGGTTGGTTTTGGGGAGGGGAGGGGAGCAAAGAGAGTGTTGAGACCAGAATAGTTGATTCTGGAAGAGTAGTTGTTTTGTGACTTGTATCAGAAAGTGGGAAACTAACAGATGGGAAAGCTAGCAAACGTTTTCTGAGTGTTGTATGGTCCTGACCAGAACTTGTTGTTCGGTGGAAATAGGTAATGCTTATTTATACAAGTCGAAGTGAAATGTACTCTGGTCTCATTAAGAAATGGAAAACGGGTGAGTAAATGGAAGGAAGTGGTAACCGGTAACGCTTTGAATTGATGTTCCATAAAAGAAAGCGTTTCACCATTACTCCCTGTATTTACTAACCGCCTCATCCTTATGACACTTTCTTATAACGAGCGTAGTAAACCGCCAAACCAATACCCAATGAGCATCCCCCAGTTTGTGACATGTGTTGATATCTCGAGTGTTTTCGTGGAAAACATGTAGCATGTTGTTGTTGGTTGGCAAGTTAATCTTGGGAGACTTGCCGGCTCGGTGGTGACCTTCAACGGTCGAGATTTTGCATCTTAAGAGGAAGGTAGTCATCGGTTATTGCAACCTTTCGTTTGGTAGCCAGTGGCATGAAAGTATGATCAATATGGCTTTAATATGGCCCAGTTTAGGCGCGGCCAAAAGTTAGGGTTTTGGCTTTGTTTAGGCTCGACCAAACTAGGGCCAAAAGTTGTCATGCGTTAGCTGGTAACCTTCGACGGCTAAGATCTGCATCTTAGATGAAAAAGTGGTCGTTGATTGTTGCATGCCTTCATTTTGGTAACCGCATAGGGAAGGCCGGCATGGTATGGCGCGGCAAGGTTGTTGGCATGCCATTGGCACATGTGGCATGGCATGCCTTGGCGCGGTTTGGTGTGGACAAAACTAGGTTTTGGGGCTAAAGGTTACCATGCGTTGTTTGGCGACCTTGGACGGATAGGATTTGCATCTAGGGTGGAAGGGTGGTCGTTGATCGTTGCATGCCTTCATTTTGGTAGCCGCATGGGGAAGGCCTTCATGGTGGCGCGGAAAGGTGGTTGGCATGACATTGGCACATGTGGCATGGCATGCCTTGGCGATGTTTGGCGTGGACAAAACTAGGGTTTTGAGCCAAAGGTTACCATGCATTGTTTGGCGACCTTAGACGGCTAGGATTTACATCTAGGATGGAAGGGTGGTCGTTGATCGTCGCACGCCTTCGTTTTGGTAGCCGCATGGGGAAGTCCGGCAATGGTATGGCGCGACAAGGTGGTTGGCATGCCATTGGCACATGTGGCATGGCATGCCATTGGCACATGTGGCATGGCATGCCATTGGCACATGTGGCATGGCATGCCATTGGCACATGTGGCATGGCATGCCTTGGAGTGGACAAAACTAGGGTTTTGGTCCAAAGGTTACCATGCGTTGTTTGGCGACCTTGGACGGCTAGGATTTGCATCCAGGATGGAAGGGTGGTCGTTGATCGTCGCACGCCTTCGTTTTGGTAGCCGTATTTGGAAGGACAGCATGGTATGGTGCGGCAAGGTGGTTGGCATGTCATTGGCACATGTGGAATGGCATGCCTTGGCGCGGTTTGGCGTGGCCAAAACTAGGGTTTTGGGCCAAAGGTTACCATGCGTTGTTTGGCGACCTTGGACGGCTAGGATTTGCATACAGGATGGAAGGGTGGTCGTTGATCGTCGCACGCCTTCGTTTTGGTAGCCGCATGGGGAAGACCGGCATGGTATGGCGCGGCAAGGTGGTTGGCATGCCATTAGAACATGTGGCATGGCATGCCTTGGCGCGGTTTGGCGTGGACAAAACTAGGGTTTGGGGCCAAAGGTTTGGCATTCCATTGGCGCATGGTGCGGCTAGCATGGTTGGGGACAAGGCAAGGTGCGGTTGGCTTGGCATGGTGGGGCCAAGGGTTTGGCATGCCATTGGAACATGGTACGGATAGCATGGTTGGCATGCCTTGGCGCGGTAGCCGTGGCTGGCATGGTTTTCCATTGGCACAGTGGTGCGGCTGGCATGGTTGGCATGCCTTGGTGCAGAGATGTGGCTGGCATGGTTTTCCATTGGCAAAGTGGTGCGGCTGGCATGGTTAGCATGCCTTGGCGCGGAGATGTGGCTGGCATGGTTTGCCATTGGCACAGTAGTGCGGCTGGCATGGTTGGCATGCCTTGGCGCGGAGATGTGGCTGGCATGGTTTGCCATTGTCACAGTGGTGCGGCTGGCATGGTTGGCATGCCTTGGAGCGAAGATGTGGCTGGCATGGTTTTCCATTGGCACAGTGGTGTGGCTGGCATGGTTGGCATGCCTTGGCGCGAGATGTGGCTGGCATGGTTTGCCATTGGCACAGTGGTGCGGCTGGCATGGTTGGCATGCCTTGGCGCAGAGATGTGGATGGTATGGTTTTCCATCGGCACAGTGGTGTGGCTGGCATGGTTTGCCATTGGCACAGTGGTGTCGATGGCATGGTTGGCATTCCTTGGCGCGGAGATGTGGCTGGCATGGTTTGTCATTGGCACAGTGGTGCGGCTGGCATGGTTGGCATGCCTTGGCGCGAAGATGTGGCTGGTATGGTTTGCCATTGGCACAGTGGTGCGGCAGGCATGGTTGGCATGCCTTGGCGCGGTAGCATGAGAATTAGGGTTTGGCATAGATGATTTCGGTCAATGTTAAGGGTTCTGCCGTGGAACATGACACATAAAAAAAAGGTACCCTGGTAATTCTTACGTAGGCATGCTGATCGATTCAATAAATGTGTTAATTGTCATAGTGGCATCATGTCAGTTGTACGGTTTTACGATTTTAACCCTAAGCTAAAAACCACCATCAACACTTATATATATGATTTATGTGAGACAATCATTTGATGTTAACTTGGGAAGTTTCGTATTGATCATTCGATCACTTGAAAATTACTTGAATCTAATGGTATGTGTGAGATTACTATTGTCATCTTCTAAGGATGTTTCAGTGATTGAAATGAGAGTTTAGAACAATTACCTATGTATGGATACAAAACGGTATGCATACCTAGTATGCGAATTGTATTGGTATAATTCGGGTCTGGGAAACTTGTTTGCGTACCTAATATGCGAACGGTTCTACCTGAGTTAGGTCCGGGATGGATGTTTATGAACCGGGTTCGCGAACGGCTAGACAGGGCAAACTCCGTAGATGTTGTTCGCGTACCTGGTTTTTGAACACAGTGGTTAAGTTCTAAAATCGGTTATGTATGATTCTCACACTCATGAACTAAATATTTATGAATTAAGGAATGCAATCTTTGCAAACCGTGACTTAATGTTCATAAATTGATTCTTGTATAAGTACTTTATACGATTATGAATCAATCTGATTTTGTTTCAATTTTTTCATATATATTTCTATGAGATATATAATGAACAATTGAACAACTATGTTTGAAACACAATTAGATTCATTTGATTATCTTTCATGATTGATTGATCGTCATATTTGATCTAGAAGTGTTAGATGAATATGGTTAAGACAAAATTGTTCATATGGCTAACTTCGTTTAACTGTTATTGAGCCAACTCAATATACACATTTAGGTACGGTTACCCATATCTAAATGAAGGTATATTTCATTTGTGTGTAACAAGCTAAGGCCATCTAACGAGGGAAATTAATTGCTTTATTTTTAAGCAGACTTAGCTTGAATCTTAAATCAGGATTTCATCTAAGGGTGAATATTGGATGCTTTGTTACTAAGCTATCTTAGCTTTGATTGTAAGCAACCCTGATTTGAAAGACTATATAAGGGAGAACTCTAGCAACTGGAAACCTAATCCCGGCACTTTCATGTGTCCTAGTTGCAAACTAGAGTCGATTCTCCTTTAACCAAGATTTTTCCAAAATCATTATAGGTTAACGACTTGAAGACTTCATCATTTGGGATTCGTGGAGTCAAATCCAACTATTTTCTATGTAGTTGCGTATTCTGATCTTACTTGTTCTATCGTATTGAGTTTTATCTTCTCTAAGATTTACTCGGGATTTATCTCCAATAGGTAAGATATAAAAGGAAATCACAACAGTTCTTCATCTCAGACTCTTGTGATTCCGCAATAACTTTTTATGTTAATCAGTTGGGTTATTGTGAGGTGATTGATATTTCTAGGCTGCTCTTTGGGAGTATAACACAAGATTATCAACTGGTTCCTGTTCACTTTGATTTCTATCAAAATACGGAACAATAAACCGAATAAAGAATAGACATATATGTGGGAGACAAAAAAAATTATAAGTCTTCGAATTTTGGTCGTAGCAACTCTTAGTTGTGGATGAGATCAGCTAAGGGAATCAAGCGCGTGGAATCCGGCGTGGTTTTAGAGGCGTAAGGAATGAGACTGTACCTTAATCGGAGTGAGACTTGGTTAGGGCTCAACTACATTCCAGTCCGAAGTTAACTTGTAATAGGCTAGTGTCTGTAGCGGGTTAATACAATGTGGTGTTCAAAGCTGGACTATGTCCCGGGGTTTTTTTTTGCATTTGGGGTTTCCTCGTAAACAAAATTTCTGGTGTTTGTGTTATTTATTTTCCGCATTATATTTGTTTATATAATTGAAATATCACAGATTGTGTGTAGTTCAATCAGTTGATAAATCCAACCTTGATTGGTGGATATAACTTGATTGACACTTGGCCATTGGTCTTTGGTACCGTCGTTATTTCTCATATCAATCAGGCTCAAGGATTTCTATCTGTTTGATTTGCTGATTGCATTGAGAAGTAGAGATAAAAATCTTTGATATATCTCTTGATTGAGCTCTCTTTTAAGTTGGTGCTCTCAGAATTATATTGGAGTTTAGTCCATACAGATTGCCGAACAAATTATTGGGTGTGGTTGTTATACCCACGCTTTTTCAGAACCTCTATATAAGAATATCCTAGGGACCACAAGAAATTATTCTTATATGGAGGTTTACCTTGAAGTGAGCAATAAAAAATTTCTATATATGTACCTAGAAGAAAACATAATTACGCTCAATATACCTAGCAATAGTAATTAAATTTTGTTTGGTTTCACATGTATGATACGGAAGTTAAATATACGAAGTTTGCTATGCAACACAATGGACCTATGCAATACCTAAGAAAACATAAATTTTGTTTAGTTTCACATGTGAAATTTGTTTCGTTTCACATGTATTAGTTAAATATATGAAGTTTGCTATGTAACACAATCCACATGAAATTCAACAATGATACGGAAAATTGACAAATACAATCAACGATCAACGATATTTGAATGATTCATGCAAAAAAAAAAAAACATCACACCTGCTAAAGTAAAAGGATTTTCCAAATTAGTTAAAAGAATCTATTTGTCTTAAACTTTGATGTACGATATGACCTATATTATTTATATAATATTGTGAATTATTCTTATATGGAGGTAAGTTCCTTAAGACAATTGGAGTTTATTCTTAAATATAAATGGCCCAAATCGGGACCAGAGATTTTTATTCTTACATGGAGGTTATTCCTATATGGAGGTTCTACTGTAATATATAAAAGGCAATTGAGGAAGAGTTTATGGTTGCGACTTTAATTACTGCTTATAATTTGGTATTTAGATGATTAATTTCAACCCATGTTTTGCCAATCTCAGATGTTTTAGATATTTATTTTTTTGAAAATGGTCCTTTGTGAACCCTTAATTATGAACGCGTGATTGGGGGATAAAAAAAACAACTGGGGGATATGCATTACTTCCCCCAACCAAATGGGTCTGCTAAGGGGTGTTTTTGGTGGGCAAAAATACTAAAATACCCTTCCCTCAAAATAAAAATCAAAAAACAAAATCATATCCCCCATTTCCATCTTCACCACTTATTAATCTCTTTTAGGGTTAGGGGCTTTGTTACTCCCCACTCCCTTTCAAATTCGAAATTTTCTCCACTCCCTTTCAAATTCTCTTCTCCTTCTCTGCCGGCTCCTCACTTTGAAAACAAATTATATTTTTTTTTAACATTCGGAAGTGATGAAGCTCATGCCGGAAGTGATGAAGACCATGCCGGTAGTGATGAAGACCATGCCGGAAGTGATGAAGACCATGCCGGTAGTGATGAAGACCATGTTAGAAATAAATTTTTTACATCGCCAGAAGTGATGAATATCATGCCGGAATTGGTGAAAACCACGCCGGAAAATGGTGTCGGCATACTTGGTAACTAACATTCAATGTCGTAACTAAGTGCTGGCATGCTCGATATAAATCTGTCAATGCCGGTAGTCAAGTGAAAAAAAATTGAACTTTCCTGGACACTTTATATTATGTGTCGGCAGAGAAATTTAAGTAAACTACTATGCTGGTAGCAGCACCGGCATGCTCGAGAATTAATTAACTGTGACGGAAGACTGATTAAAACCAGAAAAAAATTCAAAACAGAATAGGTTTTGAATTTCAAAAGTCGGGAGGGGCTACGCCCCCCCGGACACCCTGCATAGCGGGCTTGAATTTCAAAATGGGGGATAAGCTCGGTGTTGGCATGGACGTGGTATGAATACCATGCTGGTATGGATGCTTCCGGGATGGTATTCATACCACGTCCATCCTGGCATCGAGCTTTTTCAGCTGCAAAAATGGTTGATTCAAAGAAAAAAATCAAATTTTCAACCTTTTAGCAGCAATTCTTTCTTCACAATCATCCTCCATTTTCACAATTCCCTCTCAAATTTTCTTTCCCTCCTTCTACTCTCACCTCACTCACCCAACACACAAATAATAACACACACTAATCATTTATCAAAAATCTTAAGATTTTATTAATTATTATTAATCATTAATCCTGATTAGTGAGGGGTAGATTAGAAATTACCTAAATTACTTAGATAAGGGGTGACCCTGATTTGCTATTTGGATCCCGTTTTTTTCCTTTTCCTATATCCCTAATTGTTTTTTTTATCCCCCGATAGCACGTTCTTAATTATTCTTGTTTATATTTAGTAAATGTTTTTTTTTTTTTTTGCAAACTAACAACTATCTACCAGTATAGTGTCTGTGTATTTGTTCAATTGTAGACAAAGTTTGGTCCTTTACAACTTTCTTTAGGTGGTAGGTTTATAATGTGTGACATTGTGGTGCTATTCCCTTCCCATTCAGATGATTCCACTCTGCTGGAACACCACCATGGTTCATACAATAAGCTCAACAGTAAGTTGTTGACAAGTGTGGATAAAATATCTTTAACTGCTGATAAGCTGAAATTGATCACAATTACTTCTACAGGACCCATATTGTACTTCAAATTATTCACTTCTTTGTACTGATCAAAATCATATAGAGATCTAACTGATCTAGGTAACTCAATGAGGAGCCAGATAGTACCACCACTATGTCTTACAATCCATAAGCCGAAAGTAAACAAGGTTAATTCATATCCTGTTAAGAAGGGCAATAGGTTGTACTCTCGAATGATTACCTTCCAAGCCTCTTCCAGTTGTGCATGGCGACTGATATCTTTAGCAAGCATTTGATCGAATAATTCCTGCATATTTTTAGACCCGCTTACTTTTGCCACTTGAACTATCACGATATTCCAGTCAACACTACATTGATGCCATTCTTTATCAAACAACTGGCTGACATCACCATTCTTAATCTCTGTAACCCACCAAAACACCGAGCCCTCAAACATCTTACCACCATCACTTTGGTCACCGTATTTAACAAACAGCACCACATTCTTGGACTCAATTACCACTGCGAAACGGTACCCAAGTTTGAAATTAAGCTCATATGCAGATTTGCCATCATGACCATCCACGAAATTCAACCCATTACCAACAAATAAACAAGGAGCAATGCAGAATTCAGAAATATTTTCCTTATAAGAAAAACACCTCACAACAGATTCAATTTCTTTACCACGACCAAATAAGATTCGACATTTACCTCTACACAGCTTCTCAGAATAACAATTGTCATTTGTCACCATTTATAAAGATTAAAAACGTATTTGATATCACCAGCAAAAATTCTAGCCGACACCAATGAACAAAATTCGATGCAATTTCATCAGTGTATCGATCCACTAAAATAGACCCATCTCTTCCTCGATCAAATATTAGGCGACAAAGCACTAGAGGAAGTATCAGATGCGGAAGTAAATTGAAATTGAGCTAGGTGTATGACGAAATATAACCTGTTAATAGCTTCAAATTGCTTTCCACGATGAAATAATCTTCTCATAACTTCACACCCAAGCATTTTGTCAAACATGGACCAAACAGTAATAGTTAAACAATCATTAGCTAGCATACAAGCAATTGAATCACTAGGAAACCCATTTGATTGATACCCACTTTGATAAACAAGCTTCTGAACAATTTCCTTATACAATTTATCCAAATATTGAAAACCCATGCAATAAGGAAACCTTAATTTAGAATCAAACTTCGATTTGTATTTTCCACGATCGCATAAGCTACGAGAAGAATTCTTAATACTGGAAGTACAGTTAGCCATTAATATCCTGTGAGTTATGGTTAATAGTACTGATTTAGTAGGAAGGCTAGGGTTAGTTCCAACAACGTCAGAGAGATGACTTGATGATTTTAAGTCAATAGAATTTACTTCCGATCGGGCGTCGATTGCGAGTGTAGATCCAGATGAGGGTTCGAGTAACTCTTCATCAGGTTTCAGTTTACTTAGACACTCTGGGAAGTCCTTCAACTGAGCTGAGTAATTCTCCATTGCAGCTTTCCACTCAGCAAATGGATTCTTCCATGAAATTTTTGATTTAGCTTCAAACTCATCAAAATAGTTTACCATTTTCACTCGGTCACAAGGAATCGAGTGCTTTGATACCATTTGTCACGATCTACGTGACAATTGGGTCTCAGGAAGCAACTCTGATCTCTAAGGATAGAGATGGATCGGGAAGAACAGAAAATTCAGAAAGAAAAGATGGTTTTTGATTACTAATTTTCATCCTAGATTATACATCAGGGATGTCCTTATAAGGACCGAACTACATCTCAATAAGCTACATGTGCATCGCACGTGCCACAAGATAGAAATACACTAATCCTCCGGCTAAAACAACCCCAAGGCTAAAACACAAAACAAAGGTAAATGGTTGCCCCTTAACAAGTGAGGTCCGCCGTTAACATTTATGACAGATTTCACTTTTAGTAATACTAGTAAATGACGCGTGTCGTTGATTTGTTTTCATTATTACCGACTGTTAGCTGGTTAGCTTACTTGGATTAGTCATATTTTAGTGAAAAGCTAACACACAACATTTATGTGCACATGCACGTAGTAATAATTCCCTCTAATCTAGTTCTCTTGACACTTTATGATTCATATTCCCTCCATTTCTGGGATAGTGTTACTTTCATTTTTTTTCATTTTACCACTTCCAAATTGACAAAGCCAAAGTAATACTTTTCCTAAAACGGGATAGTACTACTTTCATCCGAGAAAAAAAAAATGTCTGTCACTGAATCAATTGGCAATCCATTTACCTTTTAGTTTTACTTTCATCCCTCAATTAATGAATATGTAAAGTTTTCTGTCCTAGTCACTTTCAGTTTCAATCCTTTTAACCCAAACAAACCCTTTGGGCTTTCAATTGGGCCGGATGGACAAATTATTCACAAATATTAAAACAATATAAGGAGATGGTTCGATACTATCTAATTTTATAGATTAAAGTGATTGCACTTGGAAAAAAAATTAACCCCTTAACAGAAAAAGTGAGATAACTATAGATACAATTAGAGATGAGCATTGCAGAAATGTTGGTTGGCTGTCCAGGTAGAAAGAACAAATAGAATAAATTCCAAAGTCCAAACAATATAAACAACGTGCAAAGATTTACGCAACAATGGGTACAATAACATTAGTCATACCAACCTTTGGCCTTTATCATTGTTTCTAACATTCCAAGCCTGGGATAGGCATCTATCTAACATTCAATAGACTTAAATGCATCTCTTTAAAGAGGACGTCTAATCATGAGTTATCACTTGGTATGCATGACATTGTTCACTGTATGCCAAAGATGTACTTAACTTCCTTAAGGAAAATATGGAAATTTATCTTCTCGTGCCATCTAGTAATATAAAAGAGATTGGTTAGCGATATTAGGTGGACCATCTGTCTCAGCACTCGTGATTTATCTTAAGCTCACTATCTTCTTACACTTTGTAACCTGTACCCACTATTTAGTATACCACATAGTGAAACAGAAGAGAATGAAAACCTGGTAACCTCATTGGTCCCATGAAGTCTACTTCATTTCATCGTAGGGAAATCATGGTCATCCAATGATGTCCTTCTCCTTTTAAGGAAGCTGACTGAAACTCTTATAGGAGCTTATTGGTAGAATTTTAAAATTACTACACGTTAGTTAGGGGGCCAATATTGGATAGTTTCAGGTAATATTGGGGAAGTACACTCACTATTTATAATTACGTTATAATCTGTTTTTTTAGGTGAGAGTCATGCCTTCCTATTCTTGGTGCAAAAAGAATCACCCATGAGAGGCCGCATTCCGGTTTCTTCAAACATATTGCCAACTAAAACTAAGTTGTGGTTTACCTGCAGAAAAAGAATGTAAGAAAATTACTTAAACAGAAAATAGTTTCAGAAATGAACTTTTTACAGTAGGAAGAGCTTGAAATGCACATCAAAAGTTCCACCAACTACGACTCTTTCAAACTCTGCAAACTTTCAGAACTATCTCGACAGTATGATTTCCAGTAACCATGTGAAATGAGGGACGACTGCTCACTTATTGGCGCTCTATTTGTATGTTAAACTATCTTATAGAGAGAGTACTTCCACGATATTACCTGCATATACTACAACGGAATTCGTTACGTCCCTAAAAATTAAATTTAACAATCAGTATATGCAGAAGAGTTGCCGGAAAAAGTAAGATATCATTCTCACTCTAAGCTTTCCTGAACCGAAGTCCTTGCATAAAACACAATCTCAATCATAATTTTTCTTGGATTTAATATGAAATTGTAAATACTACAGCAACAAATAAAGAACAGAAGCCAAGGAAGGGTCAAGCCAATCCACTTGTCTAAGTTGTTTATTTTCAAGTTATATAACTAATATAGCGTGATAGAAGCGACGTTTAGGAAAAAAAAAATTGGTTACGGAGTGCAAATGCATCATACACTTACTTTGCTGCCCAGCAAAATTTGAGAAGTTTGGGTAAGGATCGCATATGGATCTTTTAGGTGTATTCTAGATATTCAATGTCACTTCCATACACTGGCTAATGGGTTTTATGAGTTTTGGCGAGTCCTTTCGCTCAAGAAAAAACCGATTACACCTGAGATTGATGGTCCAACTTACGTGAAAGTTACATTTAATATTTTAGAAAAATAACCAAATCAAGAAAATCATTCACAAAATGAAACCAAAGGAAAAACATACATGTCTATCACCAACACGAATCTTTACTGGCTGTGGGTTGGTGTCGAATGGACTAATCTTATATCACAGATGAAAGAATATCACCGTTTTTAAGAAGGGTTGCTGTTCTCGCTTTTCACAGAACTAAAAATTCACATGTGAGTGTGAATTCATCCGTAGACCAGATATTATAAACATCACTCTCAATATAGGGGAAGGATGGCATTACCTACAAAAAAAAAAAGAGTAAGACGGACGAATTTAGCTAGCTTTGCGACATTTTTGAATGGAAATGTTGTGGTGTTGCATCTTTAAAGAATGCCGAATGGATTTTGGTAGATCAGTTGATTGTTCCGAAACATTAAGCTCTTTAGCAAAAAACCAACTACAGTTATATTGGTTCTCCTTGAATGTACATTTCGGTTGTAATATTTTTCCACTGTATGTAACCAATGCTTTGGTATCAGTCAATTAAAAATCAATTGAATAAAGTCAAACAAAATCTCAATCGAATAATCTAATCAAATACATGATATGCATCAACAAAGTCAGTCACATTGAAGATACGGAAGAAACAAAATTCAAATTGAAGAAACTCATCAAATACAAATTTAAAGAAAAATTAAAATTGAAGATAGTACTGACCTACTGACCTAGTATTCTTCAGAGAGTATCCGGTAGAAAGAAATGGAGAAACCTAGGAAGATGATAACATCTATTGAAGTTTATATAGGGAAACATTTGAAACGTAACGTATCAAATTGATTATCCGGGTATTGATCAAAGGGATTCAATTGCGCAAATCTTGTCGCCGCAATGGAGAAGAACAATCCGAAGAAGAGCACTAATATACTTCTGTAACGGAAGAGGGGATTGAGCGCAAGAAGATATCGGTGATAATAATTGGTTATGGATTTTGTAATCGAAATGGAGATTTAGTGTAAAAAGAGATCCGGGACGTCGGATGAGACCTTAAAAAGAGGGTTCATTCTCAACCACGATTTGTCTTTTCACTTTCTAAGGACTGGTAGCCGTGGATCGAGAAAGAAGCCCATTGATGTCCGTTGGATGGTTCAAAAACCATTTGTGTTTGTAAGATAGATATAAAAGGCAATTGAGGAAAAGTTTATGGCTGTGACTTTAATTACTACTTATAATTTGGTGTTTGGAGGATTAATTTCTACACATGTTTTGTCAATCTCAGATGGTCCCTTAATTATTCTTGTTTATATTTAGGGAAAATTAGATTCAGGCCCAACCCATGGATAACCCATAATATGAGGCCCTTAATTAAAAAAAGTTTAAATCTAGGCCCCGAGTTTTTAAAAGACCTTGATACCCTTATGCATATTGTCAAGCCCATAATTAAATAAAATTTAAATTTAGGCCCAAAATTATTAAATCTAGGCCCGAAATTATTAAAGTACAGTGTGAAGGTGTAAACATAAGTTACACATGCATATGTCATGTGTAACCAGAAGTTACACATCCTTATGATATGTGTAATGCAAAGTTACACTTGTATATATATGCAAAAAATAGACATCAAAAAGAAAACACAAAAAAATACAATTATTACTTTAATATTCATTTATAATAATTTCTTAGCATGTGTAGCTAGAAGTTACACACGCATCTGTTTAGTGTAACTGAGAGTTACATATGTGTCTATCTAGTGTAACTGGGAGTTACACATGCATCTGACTTGTGTATTCAGCGTCAACTCCAGTTCCAGCGAGACCATTACCACTTTTAAGCAATTAGCTTTTATGAAGTTATCTGAAACCTGAAATATAACAACAAGCAATCAATATTTATACGACTAAAATGAATAGTACATACAACAATGTATATTTCAGTTTCACAAGCATCTGAATAGTGCAGCCAGCAGTTATACATGCATCTGAATTGTGTAACTGAGAGTTACACATGCATATGACTAGTGTAACTAGGAGTTACACCTGCATATGGAATATGCCATTTATCATGAACTTGCAGGCCTAAGTTACCTAAAGCAAAGTATGTGTAAGTAAAGGTTACACATCTAATTAGCATTTGTAACTAGAAGTTACACATCTATTTATCTTGTGTAACTAAAAATTACACATCCATACCCAAACACATCTATTCCATTACCACTGTCTTAACGAGTCAAAACACCAGACATGTGAAGCGAAATCCTCGAAGTGAAACGAAATCCTCGAAATAAACCATATATCTGACAATATAAATCCTCGCGAAGTACAAAGGAAATCTGCATATTCCAGGAAAAAAATATAGTCAAATACCCCACAAAAGGAGGCAAAAGTTCGTAAACAGGTAAAATATATGTAACCAGAAGTTACACATACAATCATCATAGTTACACATCTAATTAGCATGTGTAATCGGAAGTTACACATCCAATTAGATAGTGTAACTAGCAGTTACACGTTCAGTTAGTATATCCTCGGACATAAACTGAGGATCAACAACAACAACATATGGCATACTCCAGTATAATAAAAAGAATAGAATCATCAAGTATGAGATAACTAAGACAGCGACTGGCTACTCATCTTATACACAAGAGATCTGCTGAACCATAATAAAATCAGCTTACCTGGATGTAGTAACTGAATGCTAATTTGGAGCAAAGCAGCACCTAGAAAAAAGTATACCTGGAAAAAAGAGAATATACACACCTTATGAAAACAAGTTTGAAACCAACAAACGTGTTAAATTATAATCACAGTAAAACCAAGTATGTATTCCCACAAACCGTAGGACTTGTTTGGCTCGAATTGATCATAAAAACAACAACTTCCAAAACAAAAAGTATGAAAACATTGAAACCATAAGTTACACATACAATCATCATGTGTAACTAGAAGTTACACATCTAATTTGGAGCAAAGCAGCACCTAGAAAAGAGTATACCTGAAAAAAAGAGAATATACACACCTTATGAAAACAAGTTCGAAACCAACAAACGTGTTAAATTATAATCACAGTAAAACCAAGTATGTATTCCCACAAACCGTAGGACTTGTTTGGCTCGAATTGATCATAAAAACAACAACTTCCAAAACAAAAAGTATGAAAACATTGAAACCATAAGTTACACATACAATCATCATGTGTAACTAGAAGTTACACATCTAATTAGTAGGTGTAACTTCTAGTGACACATGCAATATGCATGTGTAATCAGAAGTTACACATCCATAGTCTAATCAGCATCCACTACTACTCCCTACTACTAGGACTGGATGTTCTTTCCTCAATTTCATAAATATAACCACTATAACAGATAAAAGTTTCATAATTAGGTTACATATTCATATCCCATCAAATTAGCATGTGTAACTATAAGTTACACATCTAATTTGCATGTGTAACTAGTAGATATACATTCATTTGACTTGTGTACCTAGAAGTTACACATTTAATTAGCATATGTAACTACTAGTTACACATCCATAGTCTTCCAATGCTAGCTAAACGTGCAAACTGTCATGCATATGGCTTGTGTAATGTGCAGTTAAACAGATGTATGAGTTAAGTGAAACCATTCCAGACCTATGTCCATATATATCCATATACTACCTTTCAAGAAAAAGAAGTAGCTAGTCGTAAGTAATCAAGAAGGCTTACTTGATAAGGGTGTTCATTTTATCTGTCTGGATGTTGTACATATTCTTGAAAGCATCCTTGTTTTCTTCTTGTTGTCGTCTTCAATCTTCTTCATTGCGAAATCGGTGGTGAGTGGGTATTTCAGGATCTGGTAATGGTCAAGCTTGTTCCTTGGTAGTGCACGAATACATGGGTACTTGGGATTCCTTGCCTTCTGCAATGTCTTTGGCCTGTGAAATATAACTGATGTGCAGATGTTCTTAGCCTTCTTATTAATGGTTGATGCTCCAGCTTTGACAGCCTTGGAAGCTTTGTTAGACAGCACCTTGGGTCAGCCTTCTTATTAACTATATGACAAGCAAATGACATCAGTACCATAGCAGCTAGAACACTTCTCATACAAATGAACAAAACAGGACATCCAAAAATCAAAAACCAGTGGACACAGAACAGTCAAATCTATCTCATAACTAAACAAACTAGAGCAAGTATACAAAAATTAATAGTTCACCCTTACAGAGTTACAAACTCTACAAAAAGAAGGTAAAATTAAAAATGTTACAGTTAGATAGAAGTTTCACATTAGGTTACATATGCATATCCCATCAAATTAACATGTGTAACTATAAGTTACACATCTAATTTGCATGTGTAACAGTAGATACACATTCATTTAGCTTGTGTACCTATAAGTTACACATTTAATTAGCATGTGTAACTATTAGTTACACATCTATAGTCTGCCAATGCTAGTTAAATGTGCAAACTATCATGCATATGGCTTGTCTAATGTGCAGTTAAACAGATGTAATGTGCAGTTAAACAAATGTATGATTTAAGTGAAACCATTCCAGACATATATCCCTGTACTACCTTTTGATATACATTCATTCAACGGAAAGCATTGACCCTTTTGATATACATTACAGAATCCATATACTACCTTTACAAGGATGCATAATTCAACAGTAAAAACCAATCATTGACAGGGATGCTAACGTAGTAAATTTATCAGAACAAGTTAACCTTGATCACAAAAAAACATAAATATTTAAAAAATAAGAGAACCTTGTGAAATCAGGTAATTACCTGTGACCACTAGCACCAGTAGTAGAAACTTAAAATAGTTCATCCTCTATCTTCTCATCATCTCCTTCAATTCATCAATTCTGAAAAACACCACCACTGACTTCAAAATCCTCCTTCAAACCTGCTCTAATACCACCACATCCTCCTCGTATTCCTCCAGAACCTGCATCTCCACCACCAACACCACCATAGATTCGTTAACCAAACTCAACATGTATAGTCAAGATAAGCAACATAAAAACACCAACAAGATTCCACAACTGGCTCCATTAGAATTATGAGAGATCAGCGTTTTTATTAAATGGAGAATATGTTCTTAGCTGATTGAATTCAACTAGTATTATCAACAAATCGGCATAAACAACAACAAACCTAAACATATCTAGATTCAATAAAAATCATGTTCTTCTCTGATCTGAATAAAGTCAACGAAACAAAAATCAGAACCTAATCAAACTACGAAAGTAGAACTACTAAATGAGAAAAACCTATTGAATCAAATCGAAAACCTTACCTGAAGTAGCTTCGAAACAACAAATTATAGTCAATTTTATTTCTGAATCACATAATTAGGAATTTCAATTGAATTAAATAGGATTAGAAGGGAGAAACTTATCTTTTACAGCTTTTTGTTGTTGAATCTTCAGATCTAATTGTTGATGACGAATTCCATTGTTTCTGCATCTGTGTTTCGACTTACTTACAAACGAATGAAGATCTAGAAACATCATCAATAGATACAGATACATAAGTGGAGATCGATGAAGCTTATCATTTTTTCCTCTTCGTCGTACATCGGCAGCCATAGATGACATAGATCGAAAACCACTAAACTCTTTTAGCAGAAGATAGAGTGGAAAAAAATCTTTATACATAATTGATTCTTTCTAAATCACAGATCGATTTGCTTGCAAATTGTTGATGTGAAATCAAATCAGAAGATTAGATCTTGTACAACCGAATGGATAAAACCCTATAAAATGAATCTATGAGAGCAACTCTGGTTTTAGACGGAGAGAGAAAATGAAATAGAAAATGAAAATATCTTATGATATTCCTCTTGTATAAATACTAAAGGATAGTCTTGGTATTATTAAAATTCGTAATAATTAATTATGGGCCAGATCTGAAGAAAATTTGATTTTCTGGGCCTAGCAATATCATTTTGCTAAAGTATGGAGTTGACAATGAATGATCCATTTAATGGGGCTTCTATATGTTGAACCCATATAGTAGGGGGGTTGTAGTATTTTTCACTTATATTAATGGATGTTTTTATTTTCGCAAACTGGCGACTATGTACTAGTCTAGTGTTCGTTTATTTGTTCAATTGAGACAAAGTTTGGTCCTTTACAACTCTTTTGAGGTGGTTGATTTCTAGTGTTTTGGCATTGTGGTGCTCTCCAGGTTCTTAGTATTAAGGTAATTCGTAATAAGCAGACTTCAATGTCCGAGGGATGTGGTTTTGTTGAATTCGCTACTCGTGCCACGGCTGAAAAGGTGATGCAGTAATTCAATGGCATACCAATGTTGAATGCAGAACATCCCTTCAGCCTGAACTGGCTTTCTTTAGCATGGGTGACAAGCGTTCAGATGCAGGTTCTAACAAGTCTATATTTGTTGATGATTTGTCTTCAGATGCTACTGATACAGGATTGCAGGAAACTTTTGCCTCTAGATACACATCTGTAAAAGGAGCAAAAGTTGTTATTGATGCAAATACTGGTCGTTCGAAAGGTTACGAGTTTGTGAGATTTGGTGATGATAGTGAGATGTCACGTGCTATGACTGAGATGAACGGTGTGTATTGTTCAAGTAGAGCCATGCGCATAGGTCCAGCAAACCCAAGGAAATCAACTGCTTATCAACAGCAACAGTCTTCACAAAGTATGCAATTGTTATCAAATTAAAAAAATAATTGGGAAGAAAGATCTCTTGGTTTATTGAGCATATTACCTATTACCTGAAAGTGTTCCACTGTTGGATGTTTTTGTCTTTCTAATGGATCCTGGACCATGTAGAAGATTAGGTATAACATTCTACTTGGCAGAAACATTATGCTGATTGTAACTTCGTCTATCTAACAATCATTATGTGAGGATATGAAGTAGGACTATAAAAGTTCAATTTGTCTTCCTCGTTGCATCAAAAAGGGTTGTAATACCCAGCATTTTTATTTACAATTTCGGGCCGGGTTATACCCGCCTTAGTTTGTTATTTAGGTTGTTTCCATTGACTTAGTCTAGTTGGGGTGTTTGGACTAGAAAAAACTACAAGTTAGGGTGGAAATAAAGTCACCTAATTTATTTTAATAAATAAAATAAAATGAATAGAAAATGAAAAGACAATTAAAAGAAATAAAGAAAATATAAATATTAGTTGTCATTATGAATATTGGTATTTTTAAGGTTTTTATAACTAAAAGTTTAGGAAAAGAATTTTACACGTTAGAACATAAGGCTAAGTAGAAAAAGAAAGAGATGGAGCTAGAGATTTTTAGAGAAGAAATCAAGAGGAGTTTGTAGCAATCGAGAGGTAGAATGTTTAATCCCTTTTCTCTTTATGTTTCTTTGTTATACATTGATTTCAATTTTGTTTATGCTTATATCATTAGGGTTATGAAATTTATCTATTTAATTTGATGCATATTATTGATGATCGGACTTCTATTATTGGTATATAACATGATTGGGTATCACTAGTTAAAATTTGAGAGTATTCCACCGTGTATTCACCGTTGAAAGTTTGTTTGAATTTGGGTGATAGTTTCTGAATTTCTGGACAGTTTCGTTTTGATGTGATTTGATGTTCTTAGGTAGTTTTAATGATGTTAAAATGATTTGAGGTCTTAACAAAAGTTGTAGATAAACATCTTATCTTTCATTTTTCTTTGGAATTGCTTGATTTAAAAATAATATGAATTTACTGTGAATATTTTTCTAGAATGATGTTGTCTGCCTAGATTTTGTGATGCGTTTGTAAATTCGATAACTTTTGTTTGAACCGTTCGTTTACTGTGAATTTTTGATATGTTGTATATTACGGATTCATATATGTCCTTGTAAAGTTTGAATATGATCAGATAAAGTTATCACCATGGAACATATAATGTAATATGGTTGCAGTTAACTTGTTTGCATAAATGCTTGAAAGAAATTCATGTTGTTAAGCCATGGTTGCTTGTATTGTTTTAAAAATGATTATAAAAATTGAAATAATTTCATGTTTTACCGTTATATGAAATATGGTTTCATGCTAACGGCGGGTAATGATCCCCGAGAGTTAAATGGCTAATGATCCCCATGGGAACTTGTGTTTCCCGACCATCGATGGCGGTTGTCCGTGCCGGTAAACGATAGGTGGATGTACGAACCAAGGTATTCGTACTGTGAATGAAACGAGTAATGATCCCCGAGAGCATATGGGTATGATCCCCATAGTAACTTTTGTTCCTGACCATCAATGGAGGTTGTCCGTGCCGATAAACGATAGGTGGGTGTACGAACCAAGGGCATTCGTACCATGAACTCAATTGTTAAAACCTAAATTGGTAGATTTGTCGAAATTATTATTGGTGTTATGAACTCAATTGTGAAATCTAATTGGATGAATTATTGAAAGTATTATTGGTATTATGAACTCATGATTGAAGGATGATTTGTTGAAATAATATTAATATTGTGAAGTTTTGTTTTGAATAAGATGATTTGGTAGAGACAATATTTGTATTGTGAATTCACGGTTAAAAAGATGTACTTGTGTGGTGATCATGTTGGGTGAGTATCTATATTAGTGATTTTCTCGAATTTATGTTGTATACTCATGTTGTATGTTATTTGACTCATTGACATTGTTATGCATGTTTTGAGATTGGGAATGCATTCTATTGAGCTGTCATCTCACCGCAATTGACATCCTTGCAGATTTATCAAAGTGGCGCAGCGAAAGCTAGGAATGAGTAACTTAGTGATTGAATTGCTTAATTGTATTGCTTGAAATGTAACTTGAAATAATATGTTTGGTTGAAATCGTTGTTAAGATAATAAGCGGATTTATATGCTTTAGTTTATGTTATATAAAGTTTCAACTATGTTTTATGTTCTATAAAGTTTCAACTATGTTTTGTGCAAAAGTAAATTAGCAAAAATATAAATTTTTAAGTCTCTTCCCGACCCGTAACGCTTCGAGTTCGGATCTTCATATGGGTATGACCCTGGTCTGGAACTCGGGGTGTTACAAGGGCCATGTTACTTCTTAACTGACCTGTTCTTACTTTGACTTATATTTCGAACCACCATTGATATCTAAGGATATAACCTTTCATCTGTAAACAGTTGATAAAATCCCCTTGATATTCAATATAAAAACATGAACACCCATATTTCATGTCGTTTACATTGTGGCTAACCAGTCAGTGTTGTTTCATTTACACAGATAAGTGGTTAATATTTTGATTCCTGTTTTAATGTCATATGTCATTTTTGTTAACTAGCTTTGCTTTTGATAGGTGGTTATACTTCAAATGGTGCATCAGCCCATGATAGTGATTCTACTAACACCACGGTGAGATAGACTCTTCCCTATGTTGGGCATTCTTGGTTAGCGCTCAACTACATCCCAGCCCAAAGTTAACTTGTAGTAGGCTAGTAGTCTGTAGCGGCTCAATACAGTGTGGTATTCAAATTTAGAATAGGTCCTGGGGTTTTTTTGCATTTGGGGTTTCCTCGTAAACAAAATTTTCGGTGTCTGTGTTATTTCTTTTTCGTATTATATTTGTTTATATAATTGAAATATCAGAGGTTGTGCGTAGTTCAATCAGTTGATAAATCCAACCTTGATTGTTGGATATAACTTGATTGACACTTGGGCATTGGTCTTTGGTACCGTCGTTATTTCTCATATCAATCAGGCTCACAGATTTCTATCTGTTTGATTTGTTGATTGCATTGAGAAATAGAGATTAAAAATCTTTGATATATCTCTTGATTGAGCTCTCTTTTAAGTTGGTGCTCTCAGAATTATATTGGAGTCTAGTCCGTACAGATTGTCGAACAAATTATTGGGTGTGGTTGTTATACCCCCGCTTTTTCAGAACCTCTATATAAGAATATCCTAGGGACCACAAGAAATTATTCTTATATGGAGGTTTACGTTGAAGCGAGCAATAAAAATTTGCTATATATGTACCTAGAAGAAAACATAATTACGCACAATATACCTAGCAATACTAATTAAATTTTTTTTGGTTTCACATGTATGATACAGAAGTTAAATATACGAAGTTTGCTATGCAACACAATGGACCTATGCAATACCTAAGAAAACATAAAAAAAAAATAGTTTCACATGTGAAATTTATTTCGTTTCACATGTATTAGTTAATATGCGAAGTTTTCTATGTAACACAATCCACATGAAATTCAACAATGATACGGAAAATTGACAAACACAATCATACGATCAAAGATATTTGAATGAGTCATGCAAAAAGAAAAAAAAAACATCACACCTGCTAAAAGTAAAAGGATTTTTCAAATAAGTTAAAGGAATAATATTAAATTACAAATTTAAAGATATCCATCTTCTTCAATTACAACAGCGATGATCGGTAACCTCGCAACAAGATGCGCACCGATATGACCTATATTCTTTTAAATTAGTTAAAGGAATCTATTTGTCTTAAACTTTGAAGTACGATATGACTTATATTATCTATATACTATTGTGAATTATTCTTATATGGAGGTAAGTTCCTAAAGATGGGACCGGAAAAAAATATGACTTATTCCAATTTGGAGTTTATTCTTAAATATAAATGGCCCAAATCGGGACCAGAGATTTTTATTCTTATATGGAGGTTATTCCTATATGGAGGTTATACTGTAATATGTAAAAGGAAATTGAGGAAAAGTTTATGGTTGCGACTTTCATTACTGCCTATAATTTGGTCTTTAGATGATTAATTTCAACCCATGTCTAATCATCAGAATATTATAAATACAGCTCTGCATGTAATGTTTTCAATATAAAGCGACTTGAAAGATATGTTGGGATTAGAAACAAGATCAAGTCAATATTACTAACATCAAGAGGAAGGATGATGTCTTCATTGCAGTCATTACTTCTTCACTTTCTTCAGATCTTCAGAGTAGTATTAGTACGTCTCAACATTCCTAGACTTTCTAGTCTAAACTAAATGAAGTTGACTCTGTAAATAATCAAGCGACTCTAGATGAGTTTTGATATTAAAATATGACAACCGAACTTGACATACCAACGCTTGGTGGGTTCAACCAAGCTACGCTCTAACATTTTGTTATTGGTGATTGTTAGAGCATTGCTCGGTCGAACTCGCATGCGTTGCTATCTCAAGCATGTTTGTCAATGTGAGTGATAAAAACTTTAAGTCTTGATTTCTAGTCATAGCTAAGTCTCGGACTAGGATAGAAAGTGTAGTTGAGCTCAAGAACTCCATGGCGGATCATCATACAAGACGACGAACTACTCAAGGAACTGGTGGAACTTCATCGACAAAAAGGTATGTTGAGACTTGAACTTATCTATCACTCAAAAGTCTATCTACTTGTTTATGGGTGAAAACTGTTTTTGCTGGTTTTAGTAAATTTGGGGTGTGTGTGAATGAGAAACGAATCCAAACCCTAAACAAATGCACCGCGCATGAGTACTTTTAGACTCGAGAGATCAATTTGTATAATTCTGGACTAAACCAAGAAATGTCCGTTCCAGAATTGCTTCGGTCATAAAGTGAAGGAGATGGGGTTGATCTTAGGGAGCAAAGCGAAGAAGGTGTTGAGATTATGAAGGTGTTGGTTGTTTATGACTTGTTTCAGAATGAACTGGCTTGCATAATGTAAGCTATCAGTTCTGGGTGTTTTATGGATACGTTTTTAACAACAACTTGTTTTTTTCGTGTTGTTTGAAAGTAGGTTGAAGAACCTATTTATACAAGTCATTTGAGCGCAATCCTCATCTCGTAGGAAGCGGATGAAGTTGAGTGATGAAGTAGTGGGGTTGTGTAGGTGATTGTCACACAATCACGCCTTTGCCCACTTCCCCCATCACCGTTAATCGTCCACCTTTCCTGACACGTTCTCGTAATGTGCGCGTTGCACGCCGCACGCTGTAAACCGCCATACCAATACCCCAGTAAGTATCCCCCAGTTTGTGACATGTTTGATGTCTCGAATGAGTGGGTCAAGTCGTGAGACCCGCCGCAAGAAATAGCATACGGTGCTATTAGGTTAAGTACTAAGTTATTTATGGAATTGATATTCATGAAATATCGTGCATTCTCGATGCATGTAATGCATCGCTTTTAACCAAGCAGCTCAAAACAATCGATATACACGAAGCATCGTTGTTTTAAAGCTTGATTGAATAAGTCGAGGATTAAGCGTCTTAAAATGGTAGCACGTCCAACCATATTCGAGTGATCATTTGGAGGCCGCACGGCGGGCCGTCATCTGGTCGATCATTCCCTGTGACAGAGTGGCGGACGATGATCATTGAGGCACTCCATTGATCGCCTAGTTTTTAATCCAAGTCGTTCGACCAAGCTGGCAAAGTTGGACGAACGAGATGATTTACGGCACAAGTTTGCTGCCGTTGAAGGAATTTTAGGGTTTTTTAGAGGTGTGCAATCATTCCCTCTTTGTCTGATCGAATCCAAGCATTTGGCGCTAATTTGTATGGACCGATCGGGTGTGCGTGGAGATGGCCCGCTGGCGTGCATGTCTACATCTCTCGGTCCCTCAAAGATTCGATCTAGGCCACTCAATTTGACCAGCAAAGATGAGTGGTCGTGATCGATTTGCGACAGAGATATATTTCCGCAAAGGGTTTTAAAGTCGTGTAGCATGCCACCTTTGGGGCGTGCGTTTCGAGGTGCCGGGCCCTAGTCTGCATATGTCGGCCGGTCACACGCAAAGATGGGCCCACGGTGATCACGTTGACATCCTTTGGACCTCTTGAGTCTATATCTACACCGTCCGTTTAGGCTGGTGAATATGGATGGTGACGATAAATTTACGATAGATGTGTGTTGCCGCAACCCTTTATTAGGGTTTTGAAACAGCCACTCCCACGCGACTTTGACCAAACGGTTTGGTACGCCGCTGGGCTCCTTTGGGGAGATCGATCACGTGGGGACAATGTTGAGATGACGGTGAACGCATGTGTACCTTCTTGATGGTCCTAAACGCGATCTAAGCCGTCCAAATAGGCTGGCTAAGTTGGATGGTCGTGATCAATTTAAGACGCTAGAGTATTTCCGCGACCCAATTTAGGGTTTGGAAACATCACGCCTGCCATGGTTTGGGCAAGCGTTTCACTGCTCAATGGCCCCACCATGGGAAAGTCGTTCGAGCAAGGAGAAAGTAGGGCCGCTGGTGTGCATCTCAGCGTTTCCCCAATTGCTCATGGGATCATCTAACCCGTCCAAGCAAGCAGGCGAAGTTGGACGGCTGCTGAAAAAGCGGGGTCTAACAGCACCACCCAATATTTCGGTTAGCAATCTGTATGGACAAACTTGAATAAAATTTTAATAGAATCAACAAGACTCAATCAATTAAAAGTATATCAACGAGTTTATATCTCTCTTCTTGATTTGATTTAATCAAGCAAGAACTGCGAGTTCTAATCAAATACAAGGAATAACTTGGATGGTACCAAAGACCAATATCCAAGGATAAATCAATATCAATCAACAACCTAAGGTCGTATTTCCAATGGATTGATTCAAACATACAACCTGTATTATTTCAATTATATAAACAAATATAATGCGGAAATAAAAATAACACAGACACCAGAAATTTTGTTAACGAGGAAACCGCAAATGCAGAAAAACCCCGAGACCTAGTCCAGATTGAACACAATGTATTAAGCCGCTACAGACACTAGACTACTCCAAGCTAACTTCGTACTGGACTGTAGTTAAACCCCAATCAGTCTCCCACCGATCCAAGGTACAGTTGTACTCCCCACGCCTCTGATCCCAGCAGAATACTGCGCACTTGATTCCCTTAGATGATCTCACCCACAACTAAGAGCTACTACGACCCAAAATCGCAAGCTTTGAAAATAAACAAATCTTTCTCACACATACAAATCTATCAAAGGATCAATCTGTCTCCCACAGATAAACCCTAAATGTTTTGTTCCGTCTTTTGATAATAATCAAGGTGAACAGGAACCAATTGATAATCCGGTCTTATATTCCCGAAGAACAACCTAGAGTTATCAATCACCTCACGACAATCTTAATCGTATGGTAGCGAAACAAGATGTTTCGGAATCACAAACAATGAGACGAAGATGTTTGTGACTACTTTTTATATCTTGCCTATCGGAGATATCAATCTCAAGCCAATCAATCTGATTGTATTCGTACGATAGAAGATGCAAGATCAGATCACACAACTACGATAAAAGTAGTATCGGTCTGGCTTCACAATCCCAATGAAGTCTTTAAGTCGTTAACCTGGTTTTAGAAGAAGAAAACCAAAGGTTAAAGAAGAGACGACTCTAGCACGCAAACTATTATCACGCGTAAGGTGTGGGGATTAGTTTTGCACAATATTAGATGTCCCCTTTATATAGTCTTTCAAATCAGGGTTTGCAATTAAGTTACCTTGGTAACAAAGCAATCAATATCCACTGTTAGATGAAAACCTGATTTAGATTCAAGCTAATATTTCTCAACTGTTAGACCGAAAACTTAGCTTGTTACACACACTTGACAATGCACGCTTCTAGGTTTGTTAACTGTACCCAAACGTATGCACTTGTTGGTTCAACAATAGTTAACCAAAAGGTTAGCCATATGAGCATCTCATATCAACCATGTTCTTCTTCACCATAACTAGTTCAAATGACTTCAAGATGAACTAGTTAGAGAGTTGTTCAATTGCAAGGAAATCTCATGTACTACACAAGACACAATTGAAGCAAAGATGATTTGATTCACTTGAATCGGTTCATGAAATTTTATAGCCACGGTTTGCAAACTGCATTCCTTAGTCTTTTTAAGTTTAAGGTCAGAAATCATCTTCAGATATATAACCTTCTCAAGTTCTCAGACTAGGTTCGTGGACTTAAGTTACCGGGCAGAGTTTACAAACTCCAGCAGAAATTCTCGGGTATGAGAACTTCGCCAGTTCGCGGACTTAGCTTCACGCAAGTAGTTTGTCAACTCCAGCAGAAATTCTCGGGTTTGAGAACTTCACGGACTTGGCTCACGCTATTCTTCCGGTTCTCTTGATCAACAACGTTCGCAAACTTTGGTCCAAGGAATAAGACTTATACATAAATATGTTTCCACAACAATGCTTATGTCCACCATTGGTTATGTAATCTAAACTCTCATTTCAATCCTTGAGACATTCTTAGAGGACGTTATACAGTTGTTACACCATTTCTCGTCAAAGTAATTTTCAATATGATTGAAACATATCATGACTTTCATCACTAGGTAAAGATAAACTTGATCGAAGCGAAAAGCTTACCAACATATATTTCGAGATATAGATAGGCGAGGTATACTCGGCTTGAAATACCAAATGTGTATAATCCAAGTCTATATATATAGCATACGACTTCTTGTCTCAAAGAGTAAGATATAGAGTACATAGACTTTTGAGTGATAGATAAGTTCAAGTCTTCACATACCTTATTGTCGAGAAGTTCCACCGGTTCCTTGAGTAGTTCTTCTACTTGTATGATGAATCTCCATGAAGTCCTTGAGCTCAACTACACTTTCTATCCTAGTCTGATACTTAGCTATAATAGACTAGAAATCAAGACTTATAGTTTTGATCACTAACATTGACAAACATGCTTGAGATAGCAACGCATGCGAGTTTGACCGAGCAATGCTCTAACAGCTGTGATGGTTTTGAGACTGTCTTGGACAGTTCAAGCTCGTTCGAGCTCTTCCTAAGAAGCGCGGCCACCCTACTTAGGGTTGGCGTTTGATGGTATTGGAAGATGTATGGTGATGTTCTACCGGCTAGGGAATAAGTGGGCCCGCCTGTGTTCATCACGATAATTGCCTATTCCTGCAAGGGTTTGACTAGGCTTGTTAAATTGCACGACCAACTTGTGTGGCCGTGATCTTTTCTGAAACTGATATGGACAGTCTAGATTTTCCTTAAGGAAATTAAACATGTTCGATCGAGCTGTCCTTAATTAAAAGCGCATCGATTCGAGAATCTCTTTGTCAGGGAGTAATGTAGCATGTGTGGGTATTTCATGCGTATCTCAATATTGGCACTTCGGTAGATTCATGTTACTCTGTTGAGAGTGAACATTTAATCGTCATGTAATGTCAATAATGAGAGTTCAGCTGAGAACATAGCACGGAAATACTAGGCAAATCATGCATTATTTAATAATGCTAATAAAATTCACAGAATATTTGGGATTGCCGTTGCACACACCATTCTGGGTGAATTCCATGTTTATATTGAATTGCTTAAAATAAAGTGAAAAGGTTTTCTGCACTCATCACTTCTTAAACGGATTTTCCCTTTGCAGGGTGACAACGCATAAAATACTGGTTTTATAATTTTATCCCTGAACTAAAATCCACCATCAACATTAAGTCCACTGCTTAACACGTAGTGGTTACACTATTACGGGGTAAGCATTAGTGGTTACACTAAAATTCACAAGAAAAGCGTCAGTGAGTATTACCAGATAGAGTCTGGCTTGTCTCTTGGGCAAGGTAAGTTTCCTCTCATCACACGGCATTTTCCTTCAGGTATTCCGATAGATAAGCATCGTGTTGATTGCTATCCCGCATCTGTAGCCTTTATGGGCGGTAAGTAGAGACTCTTTTCTTACCGGGATCTTGTTGGTTTGCGAAATATAAAGAAGACGCTGAGAATTTCCTCTCATCGCAGAATTCCTTTCTTCTTTAGCCCAGGTACTGCTCCGTGCTCATCATGTAATTTGGTCTTCTGATTGATGACGGTTTTGATCTTTTTTTATATATATACCAGTTATTGACATAATCGTGACTCCTCCTTGTAGTGTATCATGGAGTCTACTGGTGATGACTACTATGTTACCTCTCCAGAAATAAGCTTTGAAGTCGATAAACCTGAAGCTGATGCGTTCGAGGATGTGATGGCTAAAATTGATCCTCCACTTCGCGAGGCTGGTCGTGCTATACAGGGCATGTCCATTCTGCATCTGCGCATCGCTCGAAAACGCACTCAAACTCTTTTGGCTTCAATCGACAGGGAGGAGAAACGGAGGCATGATGAAGCGTCGCAATCACCGATAAGAGCAAGAGCTGAAAGATTTGCAGCGCGGCTAAAAAGGCGAAGGGTCAAACATATACGGCCTCCAGGCGAAGACAAGCGTGATTATATAATCCACAAGGGTGTGATAATCCCTGACTCTGATACAGACGAACCTGAACATCCAAAAGTCGTCAGCACAATCTCCGCTGTAGTGGCCTCTGAGGGAGATATGGAAGTCGTTCCCAATGAGGATGTTGAAGTGGAAGACGTTGCGGACATTGCATCAATATCCGAAAGGGGAGATGAGGCAGAACCAAAGGAAGAGACAGTTGCGGCTTGTAACAACAACGTTTGTATTGAAGTAGCTTCTGGCGACGGTGAAGGAACTGTTGATCTCCTTAATGGCTAGATATCTTTGTTTCCCTTTCTCCCCTCTCTTTCTCTTTTTTTTAGCCAAGTACGTTCTCGTATCTTGTAAACACTTTCTCCTTATACTCAGTGGCGGCTGAGTTTAAGGTCTTTCTTTTTTGCTTGCTTGTTTGAACAAGGGTTTTCATTCATGTTATTTTGAGACAAATCTTCCAATAGGGTTATATTAAGATTTTCTCTGTATAACCGACATATGGGCAGTGGTATGCTTTATGTGATCATACACTATTCTCATGATAGAAGTAATGCAATAATAGAAACACCACGAACCTGCCCGTTTTTCAACACGTTATAGTCTGCCTGGTCAGGTGGTAATCGAAGGACCGTTTCATCGTTGGAGTAGACTGTCGTTCAAAAACTTCCCCTTTTCCTCTACATATATTTCCTCAACGTTTCCGAAAGATATGAAATGTTTTTTCTATTTAGGTTTTCCTTTTTTCTGGTTTGGACTGATGGGTAATGATGAAGGTTTTAGGTTTGTTCAAGACTTTGTGTCATGACTCGGAGGTAAAGGGATTTCTAAAAAGGAAATAATACTTTGATTAATTGACAAATTGAAATCCTAATAATTATGAATGCAAACAGTGCAATCATTTTGGAGGAACTACAAATTTTGCATGAAGAGGAAAGACTACGGATAACGCTGGAGGAAAGGTAGCACATCGTTTTGGGTATGTAGAATGCTGGAGGAAATGATAACACGGCATTTTAGGTATTGTAGGGCTTAAGCCATCGTGAGTGAATCGTCACGCCTTCCAGTTTGTCTGCATTAATGAGCTTACATTAACAACCTAAGATAATGTCTGCCACCAGGTATGGCTCGTCTTCCCTTTCTGTAGGCAAGTCAGTCTGAGCGGTCATCTTCACGGTCATGTCTCCAATTCGAAACGTGGTCGTCTTCACTACCAAATCTCTAATTTGAAATGGGTTTGGGTGTTGCACAGCTACTTGATTTTGAGATCGGTTGTCTTTGACCGAGGCAGCTTCTAAATTTTTGATAAAACATTTGAAAGGACCATCATCCCACTCACATCTCCTAACGGTGACAGGGTTGTTGATCGAAGTGAGTCCTCAAGCCTTAGCGGAAGGAGGAATGACTGATTGCAGAAAGGGTTGTTGAATAAGACTTACTTGGGCTTGGAATATTCAGAGATATGATGACAAGCTCTCTTCTAGAATCCGCGTCATGTTCGTGAGTGGTTGATATGGAAGCAAGTAGTCCTCAGGATATGACGAATTATTGGTGATCCTCTCAGGCACATACATTGGTAAAGGACATACTCCTAGCTTTGCCTTATTATCGTGTACCCATGAGCGCCCTAGGAACAGATCATAGATCGGATATTCTTTAACTATATGAAATTTAGCTTGCGTCAGAGCATCTCCCACCTTAACCTCAAGATTGATATGTCCGTAAGCATCTCGGGCTTCTCCTTCTGATTCTTGATTATGGTCGGGCTGTGAATAACTTCTTGCTTTGAAACCTTCGCGGCTCTCAAAGTCTTGATGGTGACGATGTTGAAGTCAGAGGCTGCATCAATCAGCATGCTGTCAAACTCAACATCCTTCAAATAGGTGATGGTCAAGATTACCCCGTTGCATTTATTCATAGTGCTTTCCAAGAAATATTGCGGTTTGGGGACGACCTCTCTGACTGGAAACAAACGCTTGCCTGTCACAATATAGTTGAAGGCTGCAAACATGTCTTGACGCTGCGCTTTGGATAAATACAGGAATTCACATAAATGCTCCGTTATAGATTATATGGTTTTGTGGACGGAGTCCCCAGAAATCATGCAGCTCCTGAAAGGAAGAGGATCCCTGCGTACGCCTTCATTCCCTAATTTAAGTTCTCCCGCATCCACTTTCTCCTTTAAAATATGCTTCAACTTGTTGCAGTCACTAGTTGGGTGATTGACGAACCTATTGTAACGGCAATATCTGGGATTTGCCATTTCTTCATCGGTTGGTGGACGCCTGAGAGGGGGTAGCTTGGTTGCATCATCTTGAATCCACGCTTCCAAGAGTTCTATAACTTCATTCATTGGAAATGGGAAATCTGGGGCAGTATCTCCAGTTTTTTGCATATGAGATTTAGCTGCGGCTTTCCGGGATGGAGTCGTCTGTGCTGGTGCTGCACGCTTGGGTTGTTGTTCCGCTGCTGGAGCTTTCCTTTTTCCTCCTTCGCCCACCATGCTCACAGAAGGACCGTTGTTATATTGCTTTTTGATGAGACGTCTGCTCCCTCGACTCTCACGTGCGTCTTCATTTTTGACGAGTCTGGTTCTTTCCAATAATGCTGGTGCTGGTGACCCAATGTTTAGCAGCTTCATGAAGTTCGGAAAATGTCTGGAAACACAGGTTCTCTAACAAAGCGCGATATATGGGCACCATACCATTAATGCACGACTCCACCAACTGGTGCTCGGTGACATTTGGATCGTGGCAATCCAACGCTTGAATCCTGAATCTATTAACGAAACCATTCGGATGCTCATTATTTCGTTGAAACATTCTCCCTAAATCTGAAAAGGTAATTTATTCAGATACGAAGAAATACTTCTTGTAGAAGGCCGTGACCATCTCATACCAGTTGGGTATGCTGTTTGGTGCGATGTTGTTATACCGGGTGTATGCTCTTCCGGTAAGTGATTTTGAAAATTATTTCAGGCGGAGTACATGATTATATTCATGTTCTCCCAAAGATTCCAGAAATCGAGAGATGTGTTCACGGGCGTTACCAGTACCGTCATAGAGGGATAACTGAGGAGATGTTTATCCTCTCGGAAGAGGAATCCGATGCACGTCATGAGGATACGGAGGTTGATGCTGGTGCATATCCATTGAATTTTCCTTGCCTCGATTCTGAAGGAGTCGCTTCAGGACTTCACGTGTGACGAAGTTGGACAGCTGGTTACTTTACCACGGGCGTTCAGGGGAAACCCGAGTTTCTTCATCCATGTAGGCACGCGCTGCTGAAGTGCCTGCTTCGGGTGTGTTGAAGGTGCTCCTTGTTGGCTCCATGGTTGTGGTGATTCTTGCGGCAATCGCTCCGTTAATGTTTTGAGAAAAGTAAGTACCTCTTTCTGGGTTGCATCCATGTCCGTCTGAGCTTTAGCAAGAACTTCCTGCCTTTCCATCAAATCCACAATGGTAACAGGGGGTTGTCCTCCTCTTGTTACTCCAGCCCCTCGTCCTGACGGAGGAGTAGTAGTTGCTCTGGTGACGACTGGAGGCGTTACACTTGAAGAAATGTCAGGGTTTGCGGTTGATCTGGCTCTGGTGATAGGAGGTGTCACACCTAATGGAATATCTCCCGCTCCGCTGGTGTTGGCGATAGAGGACGTAATTCCACGAGATGCATTGATTTTATTGACAGGCTGCACGCCACTGACCGGGATATCAACGCCGAGAATGTTGTCAGCGCTAGTTCCATCGGAATTGGTTGCTGATCCAAACCTAAGATCCTCCATTTTAAAATCAATAAAACTGAATTGGGTATTGAAGAAATTGACTTCACAACCGAGAGATTAATCTCCCACTATGGTATCCAGTTGTATATGGGTGAAAACTGTTTCTACTGGTTTTAGTAAATTTGGGGTGTGTGTGAATGAGAAACGAATCCAAACCCTAAACAAATGCACTGCACGGGAGTATTTTTAGATTCGAGAGATCATCTGTACAATTCTGGCCTAAACCAAGAAATGGTTGTTCCAGACTTGCTTCGGTCACAAAGTGAAGGAGATGGGGTTGATCTTAGGGAGGGAAGCGAAGAAGGTGTTGAGATTATGAAGGTGTTGGTTGTTTATAACTTGTATCAGAATGAACTAGCTTGCACAATGTAAGCTATCAGTTCTGGGTGTTTTCTGGATAAGTTGTTAACAACAACTTGGTTTTTTCGTGTTGTTTGAAAATAGGTTGAAGAACCTATTTATACAAGTCATTTGAGCGCAATCCTCATCTCGTAGAAAGTGGAGGAAGTTGAGTGATGGAGTAGTGGGGTCGTGTAGATGATTCTCACACGATCACGCCTTAGCCCACTTCCCTCATCACCGTTATCGTCCACCTTTCCTGACAGTTTCTCGTAATGGGTGCGTTGCACGCCGCACGCTGTAAACCGCCAGATCAATACCTCAGTAGGTATCCCACAGTTTGTGACATGTTTGATGTCTCGAATGAGTGGGTTAAGTCGTGGGACCTTCCGCAAGAAATAGAACACGGTGCTATTAGGTTAAATACTAAGTTATTTATAGAATTGATATTCATGAAATATCGTGCATGCTCGATGCATGTAATGCATCGCTTTTAAGCAAGCATATCAAAACAATCGATATACACGAAGCACCGTTGTTTTAAAGCTTGATTGAATAAGTCGCGGATTAAGCGTCTTAAAATGGTAGCACGTCCAACCATCTTCGAGTGATCGTTTGGAGGCCGTACGACGGGCCATCATATGTTTGATCACTCCCTGTGACAAAGTGGCGGACAATTATCATTGAGGCACTCCATTGATCGCCTAGTTTTTAATCCAAGCCGTCCGACCAGGCTGGCGAAGTTGGACGGACGAGATGATTTACGGCACATGTTTGCTGCCGTTGAAGGGATTTTAGGGTTTTTTAGAGGTGCACAATCATTCCATCTTTGTGTGATCGAATCCAAGCATTTGGCACTAATTTATATGGACCGATCGGGCATGCGTGGAGACGGACCGCTAGCGTGCATGTCTACACCTCTCGGTCCCTCAAAGATTCGATCTAGGACACTCAATTTGACCGGCAAAGATGAGTCATCGTGATCGATTTGCGATAGAAATATACTGTCGCAAAGGGTTTTAAAGCCATGTGGCATGCCACCTTTGGGGCATGCGTTTCGAGGCGTCTGACCTAGTCTGCATAGGCCGGCCGGTCACACGCAAAGGTGGGCCCACGGTGATCACATTGACATCCTTGGGACCTCTTGAATCTATATCTACACCGTCCGTTTAGGCTGGTGAAGATGGATGGTCACGATCAATTTACGACAGATGTGTGTTGCCGCAAACCCTTATTAGGGTTTTGAAACAACCATGCCCACGCGACTTTGACCAAACGGTTTGCTACGTCGTTGGCCTCCTTGGGGAGATCGATCACGTGGGGACAATGTTGGGCTGACGGTGAACGCATGCGTACCTTCCTGATGGTCCTAAACGTGATCTAAGCCATCCAAATAGGCTATCTAAGTTGGATGGTCGTGATCGATTTAAGACGCTACTGTATTTCCGCGACCCGATTTAGGGTTTGGAAACATCACGCTTGCCATGGTTTGGGCAAGCGTTTCACTGCTCAATTGCCTCACCATGGGCAAGTCGTTCGAGCAAGGAGAAAGTAGGGGCGCTGGTGTGCATGTCAGCATTTCCCCAATTGCTCATGGGATCATCTAACCCGTCCAAGCAAGCAGGCGAAGTTGGACGGCTGCGATGGTTTTGAGACTGTCTTGGACAGTTCAAGCTCGTTCGAGCTCCTCCCAAGAAGCGCGGTCACCCTACATAAGGTTGGCGTTTGATGGCGCTGGGAGATGTATGATGATGTTCGACCGGATAGGGCATAAGTGGGCCCTCCGGTGGTCATCACGATAATTGCCTTTTCCTGCCAGGGTTTGACTAGGCTTGTTAAATTGCGCGGCCAACGTGTGTGGTCGTGATCGTTTCTGAGACTGATATGGACATTCTAGATTTTCCTTAGGAAAATTAAACATGTTCGATCGAACCCGGTCTACGAACTTGAGTAGGTTATGTCTAAAAATGATGTTCGTGAACTTATTCATAATAAATAAGGAATGTTTTTGCAAACCGTGGCTATATAGTTCATGAACCGATTCAAGTGAATCAAATCGTTTTTGCTTCAATTGTGTCTTGTGTAGTACATGATATTTCCTTGCAATTGAACAACTCTCTAACTAGTTCATTTAAGTCATTTGAGCTAGTTATGGTGAAGAAGAATATGGTTGATATGAAAGTGCTCATACGGCTAACCATTTGGTTAACTATTGTTGAACCAACAAATGTCATGTTTGGGTACGGTTACACAAACCTAGAAACGTGCATTTCATTTGTGTGTAACAAGATAGGTTTTCGATCTAACGGTTGAAAGATATTAGCTTGAATCTAATCAGGTTTTCATCTAACGGTGAATATTGAATGCTTTGTTACCAAGCTAACATTGATTGCAAACCCTGATTTGAAAGACTATATAAGGGAGAACTCTAGCAACTGGGAAACCTAATCCCCACACCTTACGTGTGATACTAGTTGTGTAAGATAGAGTTGATTCTCCTTTAACCTTTGGTTTCTTCTTCTAAACCAGGTTATCGACTTTAAGACTTCATTGGGATTGTGAAGCCAGACCGATACTACTTTCTCGTAGTTGTGTGATCTGATCTTGTTGTTTCTATCGTACGATTACAATCGCAAAGATTGGCTTGAGATTGATATCTCTGGGCAAGATATAAAAGTAGGCACAAACATCTTCGTCTCATCGTTTGTGATTCCACAATATCTTCTTTCTCCGCGTCAATTAAGATTATTGTGAGGTGATTGATAATACTAGGTTGTTCTTGGAATATAAGTCTGGGTTATCAATTGGTTCCTGTTCAGCTTGATTTATCAAAAGACGGAAAAAATACTCGTAGGTATATCTGTGGGAGACGGATTTATCTATTATCGTAGACTTTTCTATGTGATACAGATTTGTTTATTAAAGTCTTCGACTTTGGGTCATAGCAACTCTTAGTTGTGGGTGAGATCAGCTAAGGGAATCAAGTGTGTAGTATCCTGTTGGTATCAGAGACGTAAGGAGTGCAACAGTACCTTGGATCAGTGCTAGATTGATTGGGGTTCAACTACATTCCAGACCGAAGTTAGTTTGTAGTAGGCTAGTGTCTGTAGCTGCTTAATACAGTGTGTGTTCAATCTGGACTAGGTCCCGGGGTTTTTCTGCATTTGCGGTTTCCTCGTTAACAAAATTCTCGTGTCTGTGTTATTTCTTTTTGTATTATATTTTGTTATATAATTGAAATATCACAGGTTATGCGTTTGAATCAATCAATTTTAAATCCGACCTTTAGTTGTTGATTGAAATTGATTGATACTTGAACATTGGTCTTTGGTACCGTTCAAGTGATTTCTCTTGTATTCAATTAGACTCGCAGATTTCTATTTGCTTGAGAAAGAATTGAATCGAGAAAGAGAGATATAACTCTTTGATATACTTTATTAAAATTGAGTCTAGTTGATTCTCTTGAAAGTATATTGGAGTTAGTCCATACAGATTGCTAATCGAAATATTGGGTGTGGTTGTTGTACCCCCGCTTTTTCAGTGATGACTACCTTTCGTGATATTCTGGAATTTATTTTTCTATTGGTTCTTGTTACTTAACCATGGAAGATGATGGTTTCCTAAGATTTCCTTATAAATGCATTTAGAATTCAAAAATCCCACAAAATGTAACCTTCATAGCTTAGACGTTATCCTACAATGCATACCCTACTATAGATTATTTGAGGAATACTATCATGGATGATTGTATTTATTGCAAGAAGGATGCAGAGTCAAAAACCCATCTGTCTATATAATGAGAGGAAACAAGAAAAATTTGACAAATTTTCATTTAAAATTTCAAATTAACATGGTTTTTTTATGAAGGTGTTAAAGCAAAGATTTGGAAATAGATTCGCTGGAAAGTTAATTCAAGAAAAAAGAAACTATGAAGTATAATTTCCTTTGCAATCTGGTAAATTGTATGGTTCGAACGTAATAAAATATTTTTTCATGACAAATATTGTACTTTTGAGAAGCTCACCGACGATGTGAAGAGCTTACTTTTCAATTGGTCTTATTGACATGCTAACTAGAACATTGGTCTTAGTATGCTCTATTCTGATTAGTATGAGGTAACTGATTCTATTTAGTTCTAATTGTTATAAGAGGCGCGATCGGGTGACAGACTTGGTTTGACAGAGTCTCGCACAAACTCATCCAGCCAATGGATCTTTCAAATTTAGACGGCTGGGATTTTAATAAAAACATGCGGGTTTAGTAGTTGGGTCCACGACCCGGATTGATAGGTGGAAACTATACTGTTGGTATCTCTCTCTTCTCCTAATTGATTTCGTTCGACCGTTCCTCTCAGTTTTTCTTACCCTTTTCTACAGCAAAATAGATCTTAGTTATTGTATCTGTTAGCAAGACTCCATAAGACTTGCCTATTATGCCTCAACTCTAAGACCCTGACCAGGAATTCTGTCAAAGTCAGTTGCCTACAATACTGGCGTGTAATATCATCTAGTTGTTAAACATATTGTAACAGATTGAGATTCATATTGATATAAATATAGTTGCTCTCTACACAACAAAGGCGTGGAAGTATTCACCGCAATATCTCTTTCTAACTTGGTATCAGGAGGGTTTGATCCCCTCGCACATCCGCTGTTACAAATCAAACCAACACAAAAAAAAAAATCAATGGCAGACACCACTAATACCCTCACACAGGTGCAGATTCATCATTTGGTAACATTGAAACACACATAAACTAATCATATTCTGTGGAAAGCACAATTCAAACCCATTCTAAAGGGGTATGATCTCAATGGGTTTGTGGATGGATCCAAAACAGTACCTGCAAGAACACTACCAAACAGTGATGCTGTTAATCCTGAGTTCACGGCTTATGAACATCAGGACTCCTTAATTGTTGGATGGTTGAATTCAACATTAACTCCAGAGGTACTCAGCAATGTAGCCCATCTCACATCTGCAAAAGACGTTTGGGACAAACTTGAATCGGAGTATGCACCAAAGACATTTCATCATCATATGAATCTAAAGAAACAACTTCATAGCATGTCCAAAGGTACCAAAACAATCAAAATCTATTTGAATGATGCTAAATCCTTATTTGCTCAGTTAGCAGAGTCTGGCTGTGCTGTTACAGCAAATTAAAAAAAACAGGCCATAAGCAATGGCCTCAATCAAAGTTATGATACAATTGTCACGGCGTTAAGCACTGTAGATGACATGGACATCGACACTTTCTACTCGCATCTACTTACCTTTGAGATGCGTCAAGAGCAGCAGTTATCATTATTGCAAACCCCAGTTGCAAATTTAGCTGCATCCCACGCAGGGTCATCCAGCAGAGGAGATCCTAGGAGGTTTAACAATCAGGGATATCAATATAATAACAACTCATCAAGCAATCGATCACAGCAAAATCCACGAAATCAACAGAATGTAGAGAAGTGCCAGATCTGTAAGAATAAAGGACATCTGGGTGACAGATGTTGGTTTCGTTATGAGAAATCCAGTAACAACTCATATCGTTCTCCTGCAGCCTATGTTGCCTTCCCTGGTGGCCATCAGAACAATGAATGGGTGACTGACACAGGAGCAACTCACCACCTTACAGCTGACATGCGCAACCTGTCAATTCCACATGAATACCATGGAACTGAACAAGTTCATGTGGGAAATGGTAGTCCACTTGATATTTCCAACGTTGGTAATGGTTCCTTTACACTGAACTCACGTACTTTTATGTTGAACAATATCTATCATGTTCCTGAGATAAAAACTAATCTTCTGTCAGTTTCACAATTTTGTAAAGACAACAATGTCTTCTTTGAATTTCACTCTGGTTTCTTTGTTGTAAAGGACAAGCGCACGGGGAGTCTGCTGCTAAGAGGGTTCAATAAGAATGGGTTGTATGTGTTTGATGGAGTTTTTTTTCCAAAGTACTCAATAAAACCAAATGCACTAGTTTCCTCAACTATTCCATTATGGCATCAGCGTTTAGGTCACCCTATGCTGAGCACTGTTTCAAAAATTTGTCGTCAGTTTTCCCTTCCTGTTAGCAATAAAAATTTTGAGTACTGTCACTCTTGCCATGTGAGTAAAAGCAAGAAGTTATCTTTCACACTTAGTACCACCACTTATAATAAACCTTTGAGCTTAGTTGTCTCAGATATTTGGGTATCTCCTTCTTTGTCCAGAACTGGATTTCGCTATTATATCTTGTTTATGGATGTGTTTTCCCATTATACATGGATTTTTCCACTAGTACAACGTTCTGATGCTTTGCAAACATTTATTCTATTTAGAAAGCAGGTTGAAAATCTTACAGACAACAAAATAAAAATCTTTCAGTCAGATAATGCCTTAGAATACAAAAATTCACCTCTTATCTAAATGACTCAGGCATCCAGCATCGTTTCTCATGTCCTCACACGTCTCCTCAAAATGGTTTAGCTGAGCGTCGAATCAGACATGTCACTGAGTCTGGTTTGGCTTTACTTTTTCATGCACATATGCCAAAAACATTCTGGTCAGATGCCTTTCTTACTGCATGCTATCTCATTAATAGACTTCCAAAGTCACGGTCAGAATCAAAAACTCCACTTGAACTTTTATTCAATAGGCAACCAAATCATTCCTTTCTCAGGGTATTTGGCTGTTTGGCATATCCTTGCTTAAGGCAATATAACAGGGACAAATTAGAACCTAGGTCTCTCCCTTGTGTCTTTATTGGTTACAGTAATGCTCATAAGGGTTACATGTGCTTCCATAGAGAATCAAACAGGATCTATATTTCTAGACATGTCAGATTTGAGGAAAACACATTCCCATTTGAATCCCTCAAGCAGCAGTCACCGATGTCAAATCCAGGTGTAGTGTATTCTAGCACAGGTATTTTCTTTAAATATCCTTTTTGCAATAGTGGTGTACAACAGGCTGCCAATCATCATCAACTGTCTGCTCCACTAATTCAGGAAGATACTCCAATTCAAGCAACTTCCTCAGTCTCTCGTAATACACCTGACATGGAGCTGAATATATCATCACCTGCTGCATCTCATTCCAATGCATCCTCTACTAATGACTCAGCATTACCAATCAGACCTGTTGTTGCATCTGGGGAGGACCTGAATGGAGTCCAAGTGCATCCTATGATGACACGTGCGAAATCTGGCATCCACAAGCCAATTCAGAAATTATGTCTCATTTCCTCAAAACACTCTTTGCCTGATGCAGACTTCATGGAACCAACCTGTTTTTCAGCTGCAAATAAAAATCCAGATTGGAGGGAGGCGATGGATGTTCAAATTAATGCACTGATTCGGAATGGGACTTACTCTCTTGTCAAATATGAGCATGGTATGAATGTTGTGGGATCGAAATGGGTTTGCAAGATCAAATAGAACCCAGATGGTACAATTAACAAAAGGAAAGCCCGTCTGGTGGCCAAGGGTTACAACCAGCAAGAGGGCATCGATTATGGTGAAACTTTTTCCCCGGTGGTTAAACCATGCACCATCCGTCTTGTTCTATCTATTGCAGTCATGCATCACTGGCCAATCAAGCAGTTGGATGTCGAAAATGCGTTTTTGCATGGAACATTGGAGGAGGATGTTTACATGCAGCCACAAGGGTATGTAGATGCAAACTACCCTACACATGTCTGCAAGTTGCACAAATATCTTTATGGACTCAAGCAGGCGCCTAGGGCCTGGTTTTCAAAGCTCAGCAACTATCTACTTCATTTAGGCTTCAAGGGGTCAATTGCAGATAGCTCACTTTTCATTCGCCAATCAAATGGGTCAACACTATATGTTCTGGTTTACGTAGATGATATTATAGTTACAGGTTCTCATGCAGATGAAATATCTGCTTTGATTGCTGACCTCAGTGCAGTATTTGCACTGAAAGACTTGGGTGATTTATCTTTCTTTCTGGGCGTAGAAGTGCTCAGGCGAGGTGATGAGCTAATTCTCAGCCAACGTAAGTATGTCACAGATATTTTACGTAAGACAAAGATGGATGGGGTAAAACCAGTAAAACACCTTGGCTGCAATGTTAAAATTCAGAAAGCAAGGTACTGGTAAGTTCATGACCCGAGTTTATATCGCAGTGTTGTGGGTGCGCTGCAGTATTTGCATTTGACGAGACCATACATCTCTGTTGCAGTAAACAAAGTCTGTCAGTATATGCATGACCCTTATGATGAGCACTGGGATCTGGTGAAACGTATCATTCGGTATCTCAAAAACTCTATTGATTATGGTCTGCATCTCAGACCTTCAAGTGATATTTCCTTACAAGCCTATTCTGATGCGGATTGGGTTGGCTGTCTTGATGACAGACGCTCTACTAGTGGCTACTGTGTCTACTTTGGGGGCAACCTAATTTCCTGGAGTGCAAGAAAGCAAAAGACTGTCTCCAAGTCCAGCACAGAAGCTGAATACCGAGGCATTGCAATTGCCACTTCCGAGATAATCTGGATACAATCATTACTACGTGAACTTGGTGTTCACACCTCGCCACCTATACTTTGGTGTGACAATTTGGGAGAAACGTACTTAACTTCTAACCCCTTGTTTCATGCTCGTACAAAGCACATTGAGATAGACTACCACTTTGTTCGTGAGCGTGTAGCATCAAAGCAGCTACAAGTCAGGTTCATTAGTTCAAGAGATCAAATAGCAGACATCTTCACTAAGGGGCTGCTAGCGCCGAGGTTTCATTTACTGAGAAGCAAGTTGCATCTTCACGAGTTACAGTACAACTTGAGGGGGAGTGTTAGCAAGACTCCATAAGACTTGCCTATTATGCCTCAACTCTAAGACCCTGACCAGGAATTCTGTCAAAGTCAGTTGCCTACAATACTGGCGTGTAATCTCATCTAGTTGTTAAACATATTGTAACAGATTGAGATTCATATTGATATAAATATAGTTGCTCTCTACACAACAAAGGCGTGGAAGTATTCACCGCAATATCTCTTTCTAACTGTATCATTGATTCAATTGATTTCTTCTAAGAAGTTTTAAATATGAAATTCATTCTCGCTTTTCATAGATAAGCATATTGATGTTCTATATCGATTTTCTAGGGTTTCGATTTGGAATTGGGATTATGGGTTATATCGTTTTGAGAGTAATACCGTCTTTCATAAGCAATTTGATTCATTAATTAACACTTACTCTTAATTTTCAGTTAGTCTATTACAACTCCTTTGATTTTATTTACTGGTTTTCCCTTTTTTGTGTCAATCTGATTTCAAATTTTGAATTTAGTTTAAGTTAATTAATTTTCTTGAATTGGTGAAAAAAAATTTTGGGTGATTGTGGGTTAATTTGTATTTGTTGTATAGGGGATGAATGGTTATGTCAATTTGAACTTTTTTTTTTGTTCTTCTGACTGGTATTGGACTGGTGGCGGTGTTGTCTTTGGGTTCTGATCTAATATGGGATTGTGATTAGTAGATAAATTTGCATAATTGCTGGTAATGCAATAGGAGTGTATTGTGTAACTGGCTTGTTTTACGGCATAAATTTCGTATTGTACAACTGCAACTATTATAGGTTTCTTTTGGTGCAGAACAATGGAAGAAATGAGAGAACGATAAACCCACTTACTAAAAATCTCGGTAGAAGAATGAGAAAACAAAAGGGGAAAACTGAAAATATCTAAATTATTAAATCGGGTCACGAACCACTTTTATTAAAACCCGCGTGGTTTTATGAAAATCCCATCCATCAAAATTTACAAGATTCATTGGCTAGACGAGTTTGTGTGAAACTAGCTCCCTCAAACCAAGTCTGTCAACGGATCACGCCCCTTGTTATAAATGCTTTGGGCCTATGACTACTTTGTTACCATTTTTTTGTGTTTTTCCTTCTTGATTGCCAATTCTCTGTGGAATTGTTGTTTTTCTTTCTTGATATAATGTCCTAGAATTCCTGCTTTTTTCTTCTTAATATAATGTCCTATTTGAGTAAAAAAAAAGAAAAGAAAAAGAATAAAAGACTTGAATGGGATGATATCATAAAGAAAACCCATGAGCTAAGTAAAGTGATGCTTAGACCCAATAGTAGATCGGTTTAGTGTCAGACTTCAAAGGCAGCTTTCACCCTAATATAGAAGTTCTGTCAATAACGATTTTCCAGGACTCCACAAACAATATCAACCATCAGATTCATAATCTAACGTCCATTATCAGGAAAAGGCAATCCTTATTTGCCACCGTCATCATCCTCTTTTTTTATAAATCTTGTTTCAGATTCCTGCAAAGTCTTTCTTTCAAAAACCTGGTTCTTTAAGGTTTCCTGGTTGAGTTATAACTCTAGTTTCTCTTTGTTATTTTTTTCTTTTAGGATTTACTATTAGAATAGTTTCCACATATCAAAAATCTCCCCAAAAAAGAAAGAATTGAAAACGCATGGGGTACCAAGATACACCACCAACCTTTTATTAGGCAATCTTTATGGACTAACTCAGCACAACTCCGAGAGTAAAAACTCAATCAAGGAAAGTGTCTAGAGTTATATCCCTCTCTTTCTGGTTGTTATAACGTTTACAGAATTGAATCTGTGAACCTAACTTACAAAGAGAGTTCTTGGACGGTACCAAAGACCAATGTCCAAGGATCAATCAAGTCTTTTCCAACTAACAAGATTGGACCTAGGAACTGTGATTGATCAACGCACAACCTGTGATATTTCAATTATAAAGATTAACAATATAATGCGGAAAAAGAAATAACGTAAACACCAGAGTTTTGTTAACGAGGAAATCGCAAATGCAGAAAAACCCCGGGACCTAGTCCAGATTGAACACCACAATGTATTAAACCGCTACATACACTAGCATACTACCAATTAACTTCTATCTGGAATGTAGTTGATCCCTAAAACGAAATCCACCGATTAAGGTACAGTCGCGCTCTTTATGCCTCTTGAATCTCGCAAGACTCTGCGCAATTGATTCTCTTAGCTGATGTCATCCACAACTAAGAGTTGCTTCAACCTCAATTGAAGACATTAAACCAAATATGCCTCCCAAAGATTAAATATAGTATTGATTTCCTGATTTACGATGTAAAAGAATGATCAGATCAAACGACAGACCCAAATAATGGAAATCGATAGCAACTTAGACAAAAGTCTGGTTATCCTCAAAATTCGGACTTATGCAACCCGAAATGCAGTCTAGATTATTATTCATCTCACAAGTATAAAACTTTCGGAATCAACAAAATCTGATACGAAGAGACTCTTTTGATTACTATCCATCTTGATTGTTGGAGCAATCTCTACAAACAATCAAGATCAGGATACTCAAGTTATCAAGATAAAAGATAACTGGACCTGGATTCACGAATCCCTGTGAATTCTTTATAGTTGCTAAACCCTAAAAGGGTTTCTGGAGAGGACGATTCTATATACAACTTGGACACACCAAAAAGTAGTGTAAGGATTCAAAGATCCAAGTTGCCAAGAGTTCCCCTTATATAGACTTCAAAGCCTAGGTTGCTTTAGGTATAAGCTAAGATAACTTTGGAACCAAGCAAACAATATCCACCATTAGATGAAATATTTGAATCTTAATCACATATACAAGATATAAACTATGGTTAGGTAAACCATAATCGAACTGTGTATGAAGACTATGTTCAACATGGTTAGCCGAAATTAACCGATTTGAACTTAAAAGCTTAACACTCACTTTCATCTTCACTAAGACATTAAGATTGAGTCACAATCATGTGATCAATTAAGTCTAGTGTTAATTAGACAAAATATCAAATGCAAATTACTTCATATAAATAATTTAATCGCAATTGAATCATGATCGACATAGTTTGTAAATGTACAAGGTACAATTACTTGAACCGTTCGTGAATCGGCTGAGTCACAGTACGCGGACCGGTTTTCAAACTCATATGCAATTACCGAGTTCCGGAGTCAACAGAAATTTTCAGTTCATAAATCGTTTCCACACTTATGCAATTACCAAGTTTCGGACTTATACATAACTTTTCAGTTCACGTACTGGTTTGGAAACTTTGACCCAAATCAAAGTTCTAGAGTCTACAAGATTTTTTAGTTCATGTACCGGTTTGTGAACTCTTGGACCTTTGCCGGTTCCGAAGTTCACAAAACGTTCAGCTTGCATACCGGTTTGGGTACTAAAGCTGGTTCTAGAACATATAACTGTTTTAGTTCGCATACCAGTTTGATTATTTTAACCCGGTTCCCTTACCACAGTTCCACAATTTTTTGTATACGAAAATACAAACCTATCCAGATCACGAAACAAACAGATTTTCCCATGATGTACATACGAATATGCATATCAACAAATCTGAAAGTCAATATATAGATACTCTGCTACGTGTACGAATACATGTAATATGGCTTCAGAAATATGATTGTTTTCTCAGTTTGTAAGACTGATAACACTATCTTGTATTCCGAATATAGTAGTTCTATATTTCTCTAAATCAATTGGAAACATTCCTGAGTAACAACGATGACATTTATCACTGTTCTAGGCTATTTTCGAATGATGAACTTGAATCATGATTTGGTTCCGAACAATAAATTTTTCTCCATCGAATTTGATCAAGTATGAACAAATGTTCATTAAGCTTAGTCATTATATCTCGAGAAATTCGTAAATTAAATAATTAGTTCTCCACTCGAAATTCTTGTTTATGCAAGCTTAGTCTAATTAGTTATGCGACAATTCTCTCAAGATATAAAAGTGAATATAACTTGAGAAATAGGTGGTTCAGTCTTCACTTACCTTTTGTTGATGAAGTTCTCCAAAAGCTTCGGTTGATCTTCGCCTTCAGACGGTAGAACGCAAATAATGACTGTCTCATTTCTCAACTCCACTATCCTAGACCGAGACTTAACTAATTGTAGACTAGAAATCAAGATATAGTTTTACCACTAAATTTGAAAACAAGCTTGATATATATAGCAACACTTATGAGTTCCACCGAGCAATGCTCTAACAATCTCCCCATTTGTCAATTTTAGTGACAAAACTATTTAATACATATGGATAGCAAAAATAAAGTTTTGAAGAAAAACTTCTAGATTCATCATGTCTTCTTCATTTCCTTGGTTTCTCCAACTCTCCTTGAACTCTTCGTAACTTCAAGTTGCAATGATTTTGGACGTGTTGAACTCAGTATCATTGTTGTTGAAGAACTGATTCCATAGCCATAACAACTTTTTGAAAATAAAATATTCCCAATCGTTGTTATGCAGACACATAGTATTATTATCTTCTCTCCAAAGTTCAATTGTATCTTGATTCTGAAGTAATACTATGGTGATATGTTTCTCCCCCTTAAGCGATACTTACATCTTTTGTTTAATAGGGAAACCTATTTCTTAAATGATCCACTCCCCCTTACATAATGATCTGTAAACCATATGTATGTAGTATGAAACTACTAAATAATTCTCCCCCTTTTCGTCAATAAAATTAACAAAGGTACGAAAATTGTGGGATCATAATGAATACAACCAAAAGATATCTCAAGCTTAAGGAAGATGGAGATACTACATAATAACATAGTTAAAATGTAACTCCTCATATCAACTTGTTTTAGATGATATCACATAGTAATAAATACTTAGCGCTCATCCTAGGAGATTAAAATGATACAAGCATCCCCTTTATAATTCCACAGCCACACTCCCCACAAATATATAACAATTAAGTACAAGTTCATTTAAGAACTCTCCCCCATAAAATCTCATTCCCAAGAGAACAACATGCGTGAGCTTACTTTCGTGAAAAAGAAGGATTTGTGGACATTAACAAATTACAAGGATTTGTACCCATAGTATCGACATAAATTAATCTCAAGGCCAGTTACGAACCACAAGAAAATTTTACTTGATTTTACTCAACATAAGAGAATCAACAGAGTGTGTCAAGCAGCAAAACATAAAAGTGTGATAAAAAAGATCAATACTGCGAGAAAAATCTCCAATAGTTTGTTCTATTTTTCGTTTATATATGGATTTAACTTCTGAGCATATATGAAATATTATCTCGATTCACGAGAACATATAGGCACAAATATTTCATAAGATTTTTGCAATAATTAAACTAATGATTACATACTGTATGTTCATCTTCCAACAACTATGGAATTTAAATAACTAAATATAAAAACATGCAAGATGAGAAACGTTGGAAATAGGTACGTGTAATCACAATCTTTGCTAATAAAATCCTCCAAAGAAGTTTCCTAGATAAAAAAAAATAATCTTAGAAGAGTTTTACTCTGACGTTCCCTGACTATTTTCATAGTTTATGTAGTCATGAAGTTTCTCTTTAATAAGATCCAATCTGGATTTAACTAGTTTTATCTTTTCTTCAAGCCTTTTTGTGGAGGCTTGTAGTTCAGAGCATAATGCTTGAACTTGTCCTAGAACAAGATTCAACTTGAGATATAACTCATCAAATTGGGATCCAGGTTGGTTGTCACAAGGAGTATCTTCACCCTTGTCTTGACAAGAGTTACTTTCTGACGATTCAAACCTGATTTTCCTTGTTGGAAGCTGTACAATCCAGATTTCATCCTCCTTACTTGAAAAGCTTGAAGAAGACACGAGGTATTTCCAAACCTAAAATGGTTTCTGGAAAAATAAAAAATAAAAAATAAAATAAAATAACCTTTTTTCAAACCAGGTTACCGAACTAAGGAATATCAAATATATCTTTTGGTTTTGTGAGCAAATTCCCATTAAAACCTTTACCCTAGACATATGGTATTTCACATAAGTCTGTCAACAATTTTCTTCCCTATCTCAATAAGTAATTTAGAGCACAAGGTGAAACAGTCTTGTGATGACATAGATTATTTCTGGGAGTAAAACTCTACCATCTACAATTTGATATTATGCACCCTGACCATATAGACTTTGACACTTATTCCCTTACTTTTGATTCTCATCCAAGGGAAGAAGAGAAATCAACAAGGAAATTACTGTGTGTGACAAATTTCTTCATATTGTGAAGGATCGGGAGGTGTTTTTAGGGACAAACTTATTTAGTCTAGACCTTCCACTTACCTTGACCAGAGTTTGAGAGACAGGTGGTAAGTCTATTACCTTTGCCTTGAGAAATTTCCTTATAAAGTTGTTGATCGTTCCTCGTAGTCTGTGAATCTCCGTGTTCATTTTTCTTGAAAGTTCAGACATCTCCCCTTTTTGGATTTTTTCCTGTTTCTGAGTTAATATAGTTGAAAAGGGGTTAGTCTTTAAAACATGTTTATCCTTTGGATACGTAAGAGTTCCTTTCAACGCCTTTGACGGTTCGTGTATCATCTTCTTACTCCTAGTCTCAAACTTCTCTTGTTCAAGTGAGTGGGAGTTATTCAAGATATTATGCGAAGAATGGCATTTGCTATTTTTACAGGATTTTTTCGGTCGAGACAGTTTCTTCTTTTCCGAACAGTTGATTCTACCAGGTGACAAGAGCATCTTTGTTCCTATTTCAATTTATCTAGTTCATGTTCCATCTTCTCAATTTTTTGTGTCCACATGTCCCTTTTTGTTGAAATTCAGCCCATATAGATCGAAATTCCTCATTTAAGAGATCTATTCTTTCTTTTGTGGAAGACGAATTATTCACTGTGTATTTGCTAGAATTGTTTGAATCAAGAGCTCGATCATTATCAACATATGTGAAAAGACCTGCATCAGGTGTACCATCCTTAGGACAATAGTCTAAGTTTGCCATCCAAGCTTTGGTTTTCTCATACTAATCCTTGTAGGGACACATGGATATATGATGACCATGACCAAGGCATTTGGAACAGACAAGAGCCCCTTTGTCTATTTGAATCTTTTTATCCTTATTCTTGATTGAGGACTTTTTATGATTTTTTATTTTTCTCTATCTGCGGGTTTTCTTCATTTGTTGTATAAACAGTGACAGAGTTCGATTAAAGATAGTCTCACTTTTTTTCGTCAATTTTTTCAGGACTTAGAGATTTGTCATTAAAGTGATGATTGACTCTTTTGTGTTCTAGATCAAAGATCTTCAACTTTCCAACAAGCGTGTCTCTGGAAAGTGTATCAAGGTTCTTTCCTTCCATGATGGCATGTTTCTTAGACTCATATCTTGCTGGTAAGGATCGAAGAATTTTCATCACAATGTCATTTTGGGAGATAGTCTTCCTTGATGCAAAACAAACATTAACAATACTGAGCACCTTTTGATTAAATTCTTCAAACGTATCCTCATCAGACATACGAAGGTTTTCCCATTCAGAAGTTAGGTTTTGAAGCCTAGCATCTTTCTTTGAGGAATCTCATTCGAATACGGCTTCTAAGCTATTCCAAGCATATTTAGACCTAGTGCACGAAGTCACATGGTGCTGAAGATCTGGCCTTATGGCGTGAATAATAGCGTTTAACCCATCTGAATTATGCTTTACAGCACTTATCTCAGATTCACTATATTCTATTCATGGATTTGCAATAGAAGCTCCGTCTACAATAATTGTTGGTGCGTTATAACCAATAACTAAAATCTTCCATGTCTCAAAGTCACAGGATTGTAGAAAGAAACACATAGCAATTTCCCATCATAAGTAATTAGAGCCATCAAACGCTGGCGGTACGTTTATAGAGATTGCACTCCTGCCCATATAATCAGACTGCTTCAAACATAGACTTATTAGGTCTTAACGTGTTTGCCTACTATGCTACCAACTGAAAACGCATGGGTACCAAGATACACCACCAACTTTTTATTACGCAATCTGTATGGACAAACTCAACACAACTCATAGAGTAAAAACTCAATCAAGGAAAGTTCCTAGAGTTATATCTCTCTTTCTCTTGTTGTTAGAACGTTTGTTGAATTGAATACGTGAACCTAACTTATGAAGAGAGTTCTTGGACGGTGCCAAAGACCTATGTCCAATGATCAATCAAGTCTTTTCCAACTAACAAGGTTGGACCTAGGAACTGTGATTGATCAACGCACAACCTGTGATATTTCAATTATAAAGATAAACGATATAATGCGGAAAAAGAAATAACACAGACACCAGAAGTTTTGTTAACGAGGAAACCACAAATGCAGAAAACCCCCGGGACCTAGTCCAGATTGAACACCACACTATATGAAACCGCTACAGACACTTGCCTACTACCAATTAACTTCATACTGGAATGTAGTTGAGCCCTAAAAGGAAATCCACCGATTAAGATACAGTCACGCTCCTTACGCATCTTTAATCTTGCAACACTCTACGCAAATGAATTAGCCGATGTCACCCACAACTAAGGGTTTCTTCAACCTCAATTGAAGACTTTAAACCAAATTTTCCTCCTACAGATTAAGCCTATTATTGATTTTATGATTTATGATCTAAACGAATGATCAGATTAAACGACAGATCCAGTTAATGGAAATCGATATCAACTTAGACAAAAGTATGGCTATCCTCAAAATTCGGACTTATGCAACCCGAAGTGCAGCCTAGATTATTATTCACCTCCCAAGTATAAAACTTGTGGAATCAACAAAGTATGAGACGATGGGACTCTTTTGATTACTATCTATCTTGATCGTTGGAGAAAACTCTACAAACAATCAAGATCAGGATACTCAAGTTATCAAGATAAAAGATAATTGGACCTGGCTTCATGAATCCCTGTGAAGTCTTTATAGTCGCTAAACCCTAAAAGGGTTTATGGAGAGGACGACTCTAGATACAACTAGGACACACCAAAAAGTAGTATCGGGATTCAAAGATCCAAGTTTCCAAGAGTTCCCCTCATATAAAATTCAAAGCCTAGGTTGGTTTAGGTTTAAGCTAAGATAGCTTTGGCCAAGCAAACAATATCCACCATTAGATGAAAAATTTGAACCTTAATCACATATACAAGATATACATTATGGTTAGGTAAACCGTATCCGAACCGTGTATAACTATTATGTTCAACATGGTTAGCCAAAACTAGCCGATTCGAACATAAAAGTTTAACACACATTTTCATCTTCACTAAGACATTAAGATTGAGTCATAATCATGTGATCAATTGAGTCTAATGTTAATTAGATCAAATGCAAATTACTTCACAGAAATAATTTAATCGCAATTGAGTCATGATCGACATAGTTTGTAAATGTACAAGGTACAATTACTTGAACCGTTCATGAATCGGCTGAGCCACAGTACGTAGACCGGTTTGCAAACTGAATTCCGGAGTCAACAGAACTTTTCAGTTCATAAACCGGTTTGTACACTTATGCAATTACCAAGTTCCGGAATTATACAGAACTTTTCAGTTCACGTACCGATTTGCAAACTTTGACCCAACTCAAAGTTCCAAAATATACAAAACTTTTTAGTTCATGTATAGGTTTGCAAACTCTTAGACCTTTGCCGGTTCCGGAGTTCACATAACATTCATCTTGCATACCATTTTGGGTACTAAATATGGTTTAGAACATGGAACTGTTTTGATTCGCATACCGGTTTGATTAGTTTAACCCAGTTCCCTTACCTCAGTTCCAAAATTTTTTGTATACGAATATACAAACCTATCCGGATCACGAAATAAACAGATGTTCCCATGACGTACATATAAAGATGCATATCACACAAATCTGAAAGTCGATATATAGCTACTCTGCTACGTGTACGAATACATGTAATACGGCTTCATACATATAACAGTTTTCTCAGTTTGTAAGACTGATAAATGACGTACATATGAAGATGCATATCACACAAATCTGAAAGTCAATATATAGCTACTCTGCTACGTGTACGAATACATGTAATACGGCTTCATATATATAACAGTTTTCTCAGTTTGTAAGACTGATAATTATCTTGTATTCAGAATATATTAGTTCTATATTTCTCTAAATCAATTGGAAACATTCCTGAGTTACAACAAATGACACTTATCACTGTTCCATGATATTTTGAATGATGAACTTGAATCATGATTTGGTTGCGAACAATAAGTTGTTCTCTACCGAATTTGATCAAGTATGAAAAAATGTTCATTAAGCTTAGTCATTATATCTCGAGAAATTCGTAAATTAAATAATTAGTTCTCGACTCGAAATTCTTGTTAATCTTAGTCTAATTAATTATGCGGCAATTGTATCAAGATAAAAAATTTAATATAACTTGAGAAATACGTGGTTCAGTCTTCACTTACCTTTTGTTGATGAAGTTCTCCAAAAGCTTCGGTTGATATTCGCCTTCAAATGGTAGAACACAAATGATGACTGGCTCATTTCTTAACTCCACTATCCTAGACCGAGATTTAACTAATTGTAGACTAGAAACCAAGATATATTTTTGAAAACTAAATTTGACAACAATCTTGATATAGCAACACTTGTGAGTTCGACCGAGCAATGCTCTAACAAGAATGATGCAACAACAAGTAACAAACAGTTATGATCCACAACAGCAGAAATAACAACAACTACAACAATGGATACATCCAATGCAATATCCTGGTGGTGCTGCAGCAATGGTTATGCCTCATCATCCTCATCAGATGATACCTCAACATTATCCGCTGCATTTTATGGGGTTTCCTCATCAACAAAAACAACATATTGAAGGATCTTCTTCGGAAGAAAATAAAATAATTTGGGTTGGTGACCTTCATTATTTGGATGGATGGGAGTTATCTTCAAGCTTGTTTTGGACATACTGGAGAGGTTTTTCTTTCTTCCTAACCCTAACCTTTTTCTTTGATAATTATCTTTTATATTAATATAATTTATTGTTAAATTGAACCTGTTTTTATTAACCAAGTTTGATTATTTATTTTCATGGAGCTGAGATATGTTTTTAAATGAAATTTTATCACTTGGTTTGTAGTATCGAAATCATAATATTGTAGTTTGATATAATTAATATAATAGCGATTTTACTTTAGTAATATGTAAAAAGAAATTGAGGAAAAGTTTATGGTTGCGACTTTAACTATTGCTTATAATTTGGTCACTAAATGATTAATTTCAACCCATCTTTTCCCAATCTCAGATGTTTTGGAAATTTATTTTTGTGAAGATGGTCCTTTATGAACCTTTAATTATTCTTGTTTATATTTAATGAATGTTTTTTTTTCTTTTTTGCAAACTAGCGACTATCTACCAGTCTAGTGTCCGTGTATTTGGTCCTTTACAACTTTTTTGAAGTGGTGGGTTTCTAATGTTTTGGCATTGTGGTGCTCACCAAGTTCTCAATATTAAGGTAACTCGTAATAAGCAAACTTCAATATTCGAGGGATATGGATTTTTGGAATTCCCTACTCGTACTATGGCTGAAAAGGTTGTTATAGCACTGCTCGGTCGAACTCGAAAGCGTTGCTATCTCAATCTTGTATTCAAGTTTAGGGATCAAAACTATAAGTCTTGATTTCTAGTCTACTAATAGTTATGACTCAGACTAGGATAGATTGTGTAGTTGAGCTTTAGACTTCATGGCGTTCATCAATTGAAGACAAAGAAATACAAAAGAGAGCTTGTGGAACTTCATCAATAAAAGGTATGTGGAGACTGGAACTCATCTATCACTCGGAAAGTCTATTTCTACTATATCTCCTATTTGAGACAAAAGTCGTATAGCTATATAGTATTCGATTTATACACATTTGATATTTCGAGTTGAGTTTAACTAGCTAACATATTTCTCGAAATATGTGTCGGTAAGATTTCGCTTTAACCAAGTTCATCTTATATTCTTGATGAAATTCAAAAGATGATCATGTGAAAATCGCCTGGTAACATCTTATATGATTTGTGTGAGACAATCATTTGATGTAGACGCGGAATATTTCGTATTGGTCATTCGATTACTTGAAATTTTGTTTGAAGCTAAGAGTTTGTGTGAGACAACTATTTTCATATTCTAAGAATATTACAATGATTGAAATGGAGTTTAGAACACTTAACCATAATTGGATTACAAACATAGTATGCGTACTTGCATATATGTTGATCCAAGACCGGTGTAGTATGCATACTCGTATGCGTACTGGCGAACTCAGTTGAAGTCCGAGAACTTTGGTATACGTACCCGTATGCGTACTGATTTCAACTGATGTTTGGATTTGTGACAGTATACGTACCCGTTTGCATACTGTCGAACACAGTCCAAGTCCGGCTACTTAGGTATGCATACCCATTTGCATACTTGAGTGAGTTATGTTCTAAAATCAGTTATGTCATGAACCAATACATTAATATAATAATGAATGCAATCTTTTGCAAACAGTGGCTATAATGTTCATGAATCGGTTCGAGTGAATCAAACCGATTTTGCTTCAATTGTGTCTTGTATACTTCTATGAGAATATAAATAATTGAACAACTCTATAACTAGTTTCGTTTGATTCATTTGAACTAGTTGTGGTTAAAATGAGTAAGGTTGATAAGAAAGTGTTTATATGGCTAACTTCGGTTAACTATTGTTGAGCCAACAAGGTATACACGTTTAGGTACGGTTACTCATATCTAAATGAAGCTACATTTCATTTGTGTGTAACAAGCTAAGTTCGATATAACATTTGAAATATATTAGCTTGAGCCTGATCAGGTTTTCATCTAACGGTGAGTATTGAATGATTTGTTACCAAGGTGTTTATGGGTGAAAACTATTTCTACTGGTTTTAGTAAATTTGGGTGTGTGTGGATGAGAAACGAATCTAAACCCTAAACAAATGCACTACACGGGGGTGCTTTTGATTCGAGAGATCAATCTATACAATTCTGGCCTAAACCAAGAAATGGTCGTTCCTTCGGTCACAAAGTGAAGGAGATGGGGTTGATCATAGGGAGGGAAGCGAAGAAGCTGTTGAGATTATGAAGGTGTTGGATGTTTATGGTTTGTATCAGAATGATGAACTGGCTTGCACAATGAAAGCTATCAGTTCTGGGTGTTTTCTGGATACTGATGACAACACTTGGTTTTTTCTGTGTTGTGTTAAAATAGGTTGAAGAACCTATTTATACAAGTCATTTGAGCGCAATCCTCATCTCGTACGAAGTGGAGGAAGTTGAGTGATGGAGTAGTGGGGTCGTGTAGGTGATTGTCACACGATCACGCCTTTTCCCGCTTCCCTCATCATCGTTAATCGTCCATGCCTCATGACACGTTCTCGTAATGGGCGCGTTGCACGCCGCACGCTGTAAACCGCCAGACCAATACCCCAGTAAGTATCCCCCAGTTTGTGACATGTTTGATGTCTCGAATGAGTGGGTTGAGTCGTGGGACCCGCCGCAGGAAATAGCATATTGTGTTATTAGGTTAAATAACTAAGTTATTTAAGGATTTGAGATTCATGAAATATCGTGCATGCTCGATGCATGTAATGCATCGTTTTAAAGCAAGCAACTCAAAAACAATCGATATGCATAAAGCATCTTTGTTTAAAGCTTGATCGAGTAAGTTGCGGATTAAGCGTCTTAAAATGACAGCACGTCAAACCATCTTCCAGTGATCGTTTGGAGGCCGCGTAGGAGGGCCACCATCTGCTCGATCACTCCCTGTGGCAAAGTGGCGGACGGTAATCATTGAGGCGCTCCATTGATCTCCTAACTTTTAATCCAAGCCGTCCGACCAAGCTGGCAAAGTTGGACGGACGAGATGATTTGCGGCACATATTTGCCGCTGTTGATGGATTTTAGGTTTTTTTTAGAGGTGCGCAAACATCCCCTCTTTGACTTAATCGAATTCAAGCATGGGCGCTAATTTTGGTGGGACCGACCGGGGATGCGTGGAGACGGCCCGCTGGCGTGCATGCCTACACCTCTCGGTCCCACAAAGATTCAATCTAGGCCACTCAATTTGACTGGCAAAGATGAGTGGTCGTGATCGATTTGCAACAGAAATTCATTGCCGCAAAGGGTTTAAAAGTCGTGTGGCATGTCACTTTTGGGCGTGCGTTCTGAGGCACCGGGACCTAATCTGCATAGGTTGGCCGGTCACACGCAAAGGTGGGCCCACGGTGATCACGTTGACATCCTTGGGACCTCTTGAGTCTATATCTACACCCTCCGTTTAGGCTGGCGAATATGGACGGTAACGATCGAACTACGACAGATGTGTATTACCGCAAACCCTAATTAGGGTTTTGAATCAGTTACACATGTAACTTTGGCCAAGCGGTTTGGCACGCCGTGATCCTCCTTTGGAGAGATCGATCACGTGGGGACCATGTTGGGCTGGTGGTGAACGCATGTGCACTTTCCTGATGGTCATAAATGCGATCTAAGCCATCCAAATAGGCTGGTTAAGTTGGATGGTTGTGATCGATTTAAGACACTAGTGGAATTCCGCGACCCTTAGAAGCATCACGCCTTCCATGGTTTGAGCAATCGTTTCATTTCTCCATGGTCTCGCCATCAGAAAACCAATCGGGTGAAGGTGAAGGGGGCCCACCAACGTGTGCGTTAGTGCTTCCCTGATCATTCATGGGATGATCTAATCCGTCCAACCAAGATGACGAAGTTGGACGGTTGCGATGGATTTAAGACTGTCTTGAACAGTCTTGCTCGTTTGAGCCTCTCCCAATATAGCGCGGCCATCCTACTTTGAGTTGGCATTTGACGGCACTGGGGAGTATGGTGTGGTGTTCGACCATCTAGGGCATAAGTGGGCCAGCCGGTGGTCATCACAATAATTGCCTATTTTTGCCAGGGTTTGGCTAGGCTTGTTAAATTTCGCGGCCAACTTGCGTTGCCGCAATCGTTTCTGAGAGTGATATGGACAGTCCAGATTTCCCTTAAGGAAATTAAGCATGCTCGATCGGGCTAACCAAAGCGTGTCGATGCGAGATCCTATTTAGAGAGTGATGTAGCATGTATGGGTATTTTGTGCACATCTCGATATTGGCACTTTGGGAGATTTATGTTACTCTGCTGAGAGTGAACACTCAGTCGTCATGTCATGTCAATAATGAGATTTCGGTTGAGAACATCACAGAAAATACTAGGCAAATCGTGCATTAATTAATAATGCTAATAAAATTCACATGATATTTGGGATTGGCGTTGCACGCACCATTCTGGGTGAATTTCATTTATTTATTGAATTGCTTCAAATAAAGTGAAGAGGTTTTCTGCACTCGTCACTCCTCAAATGGATTTTCCCTTTGCAGGGTGACAGCGCATAAAATACTGGTTTTACAATTTTATTCCTGAACTAAAATCCACCATCAACATTAAGTCCCTTGCATAGCACATAATGGTTGCACTATTTTGGGGTAGGCATTAGATGGTGACAGACGATAATCAAATTCATGAGAAGAAAAATAGACATTACCAGTAGAGAGAGGTCGGCGTGGCCTTTCAGCAGAACATGTTTAATGAAATGCCGAGGCAAGTAGCAGTCATCCTTCTGGTACGTTGATGCCGAGAACACTAAAATGATGTATTTAAGTAGTGGAGCCTCGACTGATGAGTGTTAAGGAAGTTGATCATTGAATACAAAGATGAGTGTTGAGGTGGTGAGGTCGTCAGCACTATGATGTGTTGAGGCAGTGGCGCCTGTAAACACGAGTGAATGATGAGGAGATTACGCGTCTCAACACTAAGATGAATATGTGCTGAAGCAGTGATGCCTGGCAACACAATAGTGAGTGTTGAGGAATTGCTTCGTCTCAACACTAAGGTGAAAACGTGTTGAGGCAGTATGCCTGGAAACTCGGTTGTAACTGTTGAGGTACTTGCACGTCTCAACACTAAGAGTAAAACGTGATGAGGCAGTATGCCTGGCAACACGGTATTGGGTGTTGAGGAATTTGCACGTCTCAACACTAAGGGGAAAGATGTGTTGAGGCAGTGTGCCTGGCAACACGGTTGTAAGTATTGAGAAACTTTCACGTCTCAACACTAAGAGGAAAACGTGATGAGGAAGTGTGCCTGGAAACACGGTATTGAGTGTTGAGGAATTTGCACGTCTCAACACTAAGGGGAAAAATGTGTTGAGGCAATGTGCCTGGAAACACGGTTGTACGTGTTGAGGAACTTGCACGTCTCAACACTAAGAGGAAAACGTGATGAGGCAGTATGCCTGGCAACACAGTATTGAGTGTTGAGAAATTTGCACGTCTCAACACTAAGAGAAAAAGATGTGTTCAGGCAGTGTGCCTGGCAACACGGTTGTAAGTGTTGAGGAACTTGCACGTCTCAACACTAAGAGGAAAATGTGATGAGGCAGTATGCATGGCAACACGATATTGATTGTTGAGGAATTTGCACGTCTCAACACTAAGAGAAAAAGATATGTTGAGGCAGTGTGCTTGGCAACACGGTTGTAAGTGTTGAGGAGCTTGCACGTCTGGAAGCTAAGAGGAAAACATGATGAGGTAATATGCCTGGAAACACGGTATTGAGTGTTGATGAATTTACACGTCTCAACACTAAGGGGAAAGATGTGTTGATGCAGTGTGCCTGGCAACACGGTTGTAAGTGTTTAGGAACTTGCACCTCTCAACACTAAGAGGAAAACGTGATGAGGCAGTATGCCTGGAAACACGGTATTAAGTGTTAAGGAATTTGCACGTATCAACACTAAGGGGAAAGGAAAACGTGATGAGGTAGTATGCCTGGCAACACGGTATTGAGTGTTGATGAATTTGCACGTCTCAACACTAAAGGGAAAGATGTGTTGAGGCAGTGTGCCTGGCAACACGGTTGTAAGTGTTGAGGAACTTGCACGTCTCAACACTAGGAGGAAAACGTGATGAGGTAGTATGCCTAGCAACACGGTATTGAGTGTTGATGAATTTGCACGTCTCAACACTAAGGGGAAAGATATGCTGAGGCAGTGTGCCTGGCAACACCGTTGTAAGTGTTGAGGAACTTGCACGTCTCAACACTAAGAGGAAAACATGATAAGGCAGTATGCCTCGCAACACGGTATTGAGTGTTGAGGAATTTGCACATCTCAACACTAAGATAAAAAGATGTGTTGAGGCAGTTTTCCTGGCAACACAATGGTGAGTGTTGAGGAATTTGAACGTCTCAACACTAAGAGGAAAAATGTGTTGAGGCAGTTTGCCTGGAAACACAATGGGGAGTGTTGAGGATTTTTCACGTCTCAACACTGAAAAATGTGTTGAGGCAGTTTTCCTGGCAACACAATGGTGAGTGTTGAGGAATTTGCACGTCTCAACACTAAGAGGAGAGATGTGTTGAGGCAGTTTGCCTGGAAACACAATGGTGAGTGTTGAGGAATTTGAACGTCTCAACACTAAGAGGAAAAATGTGTTGAGGAAGTTTGCCTGGCAACACAATGGGGAGTGTTAAGGATTTTTCACGTCTCAACACTAAGAGGAAAAATGTGTTGAGGCAGTTTACTTGGCAACACAATGGTGAGTGTTGAGGAATTTGAACGTCTCAACACTAAGAGATTTAAAATTTATTTGATATGGCTAATAGATATAAAATATTTAGTTTAAAGATAGTTACTTAGCTCTATCTCCGCTAGGCATGTACTTCGCACATGATTGGGTTTTTGGTGTATCAGGCTCTCCCGTGAGTAAGCAGCGTGACAAAAGTCTCCATGTGTAATTATCCTGAGCTTGTTTTCTCGTGGAAGAAGTGCTTCCATTGTATTCGCTTGTAAGGCGGTGACTCTATTTAAACTTATAAACCTGAAGGAGTCTTCAGTCCCCAAGTATAGGTTACTTTGATTGTTCCCCCTTGAATCCATGTCTCTGTGATTTGATACAAGCTTATTGTACTCTCCTGGATGGGATGCTTGGAAAATCACATGGACGAAATATTCTTTGTAGTGGTCGTTGCTATGGTGAAGCTCTGGATGGTATCAACAAACGAGCAGCAACGGTTCTTGGCGGCAGCTGTGATCAGAAGAGACTTGGTTGGGTGCGATCACAATCCTTGACAGGGAGAAATGGCTACGTGAACGAATCTTGGCAGGAAGAGGTGGCAGCTTCTGGAGACAACGTTGAAGCGGAGCGGCAGAACTTCCTGTCTTTCCATCAAATCAACAATGGTAATAGTGGGTTGGCTTCCTCTGGCTCCTCCGGTCTCTCGTCCTGATGGTGGAGCGACATCAGCCTTGCTGATGTTTGGAGGCGCAAGATGTTGTATCTCGGTGGCTTTCCTCTTGCTGCTCCAGTTAAATTACTTACATAAGGCTGAAGGTTGCATTGCATGTTGGTGAGATGTATGCTTCCACGAGTATCATGAGTCTCTTCATTCCTGGCAGGCCTGGTTCTTTCTAGCAGGGCAGATGCTGTTTTTGATGAGCGTTCAACAACTTCACGAAGTCCAGAGGATGACCAAAAGCGCAGATTCACCAACATAGCACGATAGACGTGCACCATTGTCTGACATAGTGATTCGCCCGGATTCTTTCTCGACATGATGCGCGGACATCGTTATGTTCTTGAGGTTGCTCCCTTAAGGCGTCGTCTCTAGTATATCTGAAGATGTCCTGGGATTTCTCTTGTTTGGGTTGACATAATATGTGAACCCTTTATCATGATTTAAATATGCGCCAAGCCTCCTTTGTTATTGTAGATGTACAAATCCTCAGAATTACGCCACATTCTGGATCTTTTTGCGATCTCTGCAGGTGTATTTCTAGGACTCCATTGGTGTTGTTTGCTGTCAACTATCTCCATACTGGAACAACGGCTACGCGAATCTTCACTTCTTCTTTCTCGATGTGGACCCTTTGAGGCATTTCTGGCTTGCTCCATGCAACACTTGTGGTGTTGCATAAAAGGCGGTTGCTCCATCCGGATCTCGAGAGAAGCCGTTGCGTTATTCTAAGTAGTAGTCGCGTCTTGTGTCTCCATGCGGCTTTATGGTCCCTGGGAGATTCACTGGTGCTCAACTATCCAAGCCATTACTTGAAAAATCATTTTCGTGAAGCTTCTTGGCGAATGGAACACCGGAATTGAAATTGGTTGTTGAACCTAAATTGAATTTAATGATTGAATTGGATCTAAGATCTACCCTTTCGAAATTGAGAAAACTGGAATGATATTCAGAAACTGATTCTGCAACCGAGAGATCAATCTCCCACTGTGGTCGCCAATTGTTTATGGGTGAAAAATGTTTCTAATGGTTTTGGTAAATTTGGGTCTGTGTGGATGAGAAACGAATCTAAACCCTAAACAAATGCACTGCACGGGAGTGCTTTTGATTCGAGAGATCATTCTATATAATTTTGGCCTAAACCAAGAAATGGTCGTTCCAGACTTGCTTCGGTCACAAAGTGAAGGAGATGCGGTTGATCTTAGGGAGGGAAGTAAAGAAGGTGTTGAGATTATGAAGGTGTTGGCTGTTTATGACTTGTATCAGAATGATGAACTGGCTTGCACAATGAAAGCTATCAGTTCTGGGTGTTTTTTGGATACTGATGACAACACTTGGTTTTTTCTGTGTTGTGTTAAAATAGGTTGAAGAACCTATTTATACAAGTCATTTGAGTACAATCCTCATCTCGTAGGAAGTAGAGGAAGTTGAGTGATGGAGTAGTGGGGTCGTGTAGGTGATTGTCAAACGATCACACCTTTGCCCACTTCCCTCATCATCGTTAACCATTCATGCCTCCTGACACGTTCTCGTCATGGGCGCATTGCACGCTGCACGCTGTAAACCGCCAGACCAATACCCCAGTAAGTATCCCCCAGTTTGTGACATGTTTGATGTCTCGAATGAGTGGGTTGAGTCGTGGGACCCGCCGCAGGAAATAGCATACTGTGCTATTAGGTTAAATAACTAAGTTATTTAAGGATTTGATATTCATGAAATATCATGCATGCTCGATGCATGTAATGCATCATTTTAAAACAAGAAGCTCAAAACAATCGATATGCATAAAACATCGTTGTTTTAAAGCTTGATCGAGTAAGTTGCGGATTAAGCGTCTTAAAATGACAGCACATCCAACCATCTTTGAGTGATCATTTGGAGGCCGCTTAGGCGGGCCACCATCTGGTTGATAACTCCCTGTGGCAGAGTGGCGGATGGTAATCATTGAGGCGCTCCATTAATCGCCTAACTTTTAATCCACGCCGTCCGACCAAGCTGGCAAAGTTGGACGGATGAGATGATTTACGGCACATATTTATCGTCGTTGTTGGATTTTAGGTTTTTTTTTATGAGGTGCGCAAACATCCTCTCTTTGACTTGATCGAATTCAAGAATGGGCGCTAATTTTGGTGGGACCGACCGGGCATGCGTGGAGACGGCCCGCTGGTGTGCATGCCTACACCTCTCGGTCCCACAAAGATTCGATCTAGGCCATTCAATTTTACCGCAAAAGATGAGTGGCCGTGATCGATTTGCGACAGAAATTCATTGCCGCAAAGGGTTTAAAAGTCGTGTGGCATGCCACTTTTGGGCGTGCTTTTTGAGGCACCGGGCCCTAATCTGCATAGGTCGGCCGGTCACACGCAAAGGTGGGCCCACGGAGATCACGTTGACATCCTTGGGACCTCTTGAGTCTATATTCACACCCTCTGTTTAAGCTGGTGAAGATGGGCGGTCACGATCGAAGTACGACAGATGTGCATTGCCGCAAACCCTAATTAGGGTTTTGAATCAGTCAGGCACACGTGACTTTGGCCAAGCGGTTTGGCGTGCCGTGATCCTCCTTTGTAGAGATCGATCACGTGGGGCCCATGTTGGGATGACGGTGAACGCATGCGTACCTTCCTGATAGTCCTAAATGCGATCTAAGCCATCCAAATAGGATGGCTAAGTTGGATGGTTGTGATCGATTTAAGACACTAGTGGAATTCCGCGACCCTTAGAAGCATCACGTCTGCCATGGTTTGAGCAATCGTTTCATTGCTCCATGGCCTCGCCGTGAGAAAACCAATCGGGTGAAGGATAAGTGGGCCCGCCAATGTGTGCGTTAGCGCTTCCCCGATCATTCATGGGATGATCTAATACGTCCAACCAGGCTGGAGAAGTTGGACTGTTGCGATGGCTTTAAGACTGTCCTGAACAGCCTTGCTCGTTTGAGCCTCTCACAAAACAGCGCGGCCACCCTACTTTGAGTTGGCGTTTGACGGCGCTGGGGAGTATGGTATGGTGTTCGACTGGCTAGGGCATAAGTGGGCCCGCACGGTGGTCATCACAACAATTGCCTATTTTTGCCAGAGTTTGTCTAGACTTGTTAAATTGCATGGCCAACTTGTGTGGCCGCGATCGTTTCCGAGACTGATATGGACAGTCCAGATTTCCCTTAAGGAAATTAAGCATGCTCGATCGGGCTAACCAAAGTGCGTCGATGCGAGATCCTCTTTAGAGAGTGATGTAGCATGTATGGATATTTTGTTCACATCTCAATATTGGCACTTTGGGAGATTCATGTTACTTTGCTGAGAGTGAACACTCAGTCGTCATGTCATGTCAGTAATGAGATTTCGGTTGAGAACATCACAGAAAATACTAGGCAAATCATGAATTAATTAATAATTCTAATAAAATTCATAGAATATTTGGGATTGCCGTTACACGCACCGTTCTGGGTGAATTTCGTGTATTTATTGAATTGCTTCAAATAAAGTGAAGAGGTTTTCTGCACTCATCACTCCTCAAATGGCTTTTCCGTTTGCAGGGTGACAACGCATAAAATACTGGTTTTATAATTTTACCCCTGAACTAAAATCCACCATCAACACAAGGTAACATTGATTGCAAACCCTGATTTGAAAACTATATAAGGGATAACTCTAGCAACTGGGAAACCTAATCCCCACACCTCTTGTGTGTAACTAGTTGCGACTAGAGTCGATTCTCCTTTAACCTTAGGTTTTTTCCAAAACCATGTAGGTTAACGACTTGAATATTTCATTGGGATTGTGAAGCCAGACCCAACTATTTTCTCTGTAGTTGTGTGTTCTGATCTTCCCTTGTTCTATCGTATTGAGTATTATCTTCTCTAAGATTTGCTCGAGATTTAATCTCCGATAGGTAAGATAAAAATAAGTCACAAACATCTTCGTATCATCGTTTGTGATTTTACAATATCTTGTTTCGCTTCCATACGATTAAGATTATTGTGAGGTGATTAATAATGCTAGGTTGTTCTTTGGGAATATAAGTCTGGTTTATCAATTGGTTCCTGTGCACCTTCATTTATCAAAACACGGAATAAAACTCGTAGATATTTCTGTGGGAGACAAATTTATATATCTCAATATACTTTTCTTTGTGAGACAGATTTGTTTATCAAGTCTTCGACTTTGGGTCGTAGCAACTGTTAGTTGTGGGTGAGATCAGCTAAGGGAATCAAGTGCGTATAATCCTGCCGGGTTTCAGAGATGTAAAGAGTGCAACTGTACCTTGATCAGTGTGAGACTGGTTAGGGCTCAACTACATTCCAGTCTGAAGTTCATTGGTAGTAGGATAATGTCTGTAGCGGCTTAATACAGTGTGGTGTTCAAAGATGGACTAGGTCCCGGGGTTTTTCTGCATTTGTGGTTTCCTCGTTAACAAAATTTCTGGTGTCTGTGTTATTTCTTTTCCGCATTATATTTGTTTATATAATTGAAATATCACAGGTTATGTGTTAAATTCAATCAGTTCTTAAATCCATCCTTTAGGTTGTTGATTGAATTGATTGACACTTGGATGTTGGTTTGTGCTACCGTCCAAGTTATTTCTCTTGTTCAATCGGGCTCACAACCTATTTGTTTGATTACGGATTGAATTTAGAAATTGATATATAAACTCTTTGATATACTTTTCTAAAGATTGAGTCTGACAGTCTAGTTGATTCTCTTGAAAGTATATTGGAGTTTGTCCATATAGATTGTTCAGCGAAATATTGGGCGTGGTTGTTAGACCCCCGCTTTTTCAATTGGTATCAGAGCAGGAAAACACTTTTAAGGTCTTATAAGTATGTGTTTGTGGCGATCTAACTCTATGGATAGTGCTACCTTTGATAAGCGCATCACCAGAAACAAAAGTTTTGTTTATATGAAATCTATTAAAGAGAAAGATTCGTCTTTCTCGTTTTTAGATGAACATTGTGTTCTAACTAAACAGGATTGCACTGATAAGTGTTACCCCGATTACCTTTCGAACGAGTCTGGCTCTGTTGAAGAAAGGGAAACAACCAAAGAAAGTGAATTGATTCTAAACCTTGTTAGAATCCAGGCTGATAGAATCAATCGGTTGAAACACAACGTAAATGCTCTTATCGGTATAATAAAAGATCGTGACTCTAAATTAAAAGCTATTAGCGAGGAAAACGCTGAAGTCTGCTTCTCACAAACCTTACTTGAGGTGAAACTCAAAAAGGATGCTTTGAAAATTGAACATCTTTTGAGTAAACTCTCTATTCGAGGATGTTCTAAAGAGTCCACTGTACCAATAGCTTCTGACCCAACGGTAAATTCATTTCCAGAAGCTAAATTGCAACCCCTTCCTATTGGTAAAGATGTGCCTAGTTCTTCCTATAATCAAGGAATCTCCACATCACACGGGAGAAATAAATCTCCTAATGATGTTGTTAAGACTATTCACTCTAATCTCCCCGGTGATCAGAAAGTATGTCTCTTTTATGACTCCAAAGAACATGGTGATCGAAAGAACAAATCTAGGTTGAATGACAATTCTATTGTTCGACTTCAACATACCTTAGATTTAATTCTCAAAGGTGTAACTTACACTCGTATGTCTAAACCAATTGGTTTTAGTACTCACCCTGTGAATTCTTCCAGTAAAGTCAGTTCGATTTGTTCCTCGAATGTTCAATATTATAACAGTCATCTTAACATAAATCGTCCAAGATGATTGCAAGGATCTTCTTCGGTTAAAAAGGGAGATGTTGTTGTTCTTGATGTGAAAAAGGCGCCAGAAGAAGAAATCGAAAATGGAGATATGAAAGACAACCTAAAATTGATAATTGAAGGTTACAAAGAGCTCATCAACAGGCTGTCAAATTCCTCTAATCAAAATTCTTCAGGTAAGAATCCATACTATGAGTCGTATCTTGATGATAGTAAGTTTTACGATAACTTTTCACATCAAAAAGTTTTTCCTCAAAGAATCAGAAGAAAGAGGTTTAACCATGAACAACATTCATTTGATGAGCGCAAATCTCATACTTGTGCTAATTAATCACAAGTTCGAAATCTCACTCACAAAATATCCTGGTTGAGTGAGATATTATCAGGTATACTTGATGGCAAAATTTTCTCTGATTTTCTAGCTATCTTCTTATCGTTCTTAGATGGATTATCATTCACAAAAAAAATTGCATAAGTATTTGTGTTTGGCTTTGTTAAGCATGGTTCAATTTTTTAGAATTTTAATGATGCCAAAAATTATTGTTTTTTTGCTCTAAATTTTTCTCTTATGAGAACATAAAATTTATTGAGCAAAGATTTGTGAGAATATTCATTTAGTAAAATTTTGTTGTGCAAACATTTTCTTTGGTTTGCATTTTTTGTGGCGTTAGTGTTTTCTGCATATGGGTCAAGCTTGTGTTCGTAGGTACCAGTTTTACTTGTCACGAACTGACTTTGGAAACCCTAAAATGTTACCAAAACCGTTTATATACCTTCCCTATTGAGTTGAGATATCTCACTCTAGGTTTTCTATTATCAAGAATGGCTTCTCCTCTCTGTTCCTGGGATTTGCCAGAAGGTTATGTTGATAATGTTATCTACTTTGAGTAAGAAGAAAAATAACCATTATTGAAGCTGACGAACTCAATCCTAGTGCATCATGTTATTATGCATATTCTAATCAAGATGGTGAAAAGGTTGAGATGGTCTCTGCTGAGATGGTTCACGGTTTCATCAATGATCTTGAGAAAACAAAACTGAAGCTCGTTGATTCTATGAAGGATCTTGATGTGTTACGAACTAGGTTGAAAAAGGTAAACTTTGACCTTGTTCTCATGAAGTCACATGTTAAGGATCTTCTCAATGAGGATATCTTCTTCGAATAAACAGTTGATGTTGTCAATCACAAGTTCAAAGGTCTTGAAACCCGCGAAGCTTTTGATCATGAACTCTAATTTTAGCTTGTGACCGGCTTTGTTTTTAGAGTTATTTTTGATTTTGTCTAGGAAACTTCTTATGAGAATTTATTCTTGTGTTTTATGAAGGATGACTAGGGTTTGTAATAGCAATTATTATGAGTACACATAGCTATTACAAACGATTTTCATCCTGCAATGTTTTTAGATTTAATTATTTAAATTCTAAGTTATTTGGAAGATGATTTTGCAGTATTAATATTTATTGGTTTTATATATTGCAATTTTTTATGGAATATGTGTATTTACGTCCGTGAATTATGATTGTCCCATACATGCTCAAAAGTTAATTCTATCGTATGTCTTTATGCAAATATTGATGAAAGATAGAATGAACTTTTGATTGCAAAGATTAAGACTATTATATGTCATTGTGCAAATATTGATGGAAAATAAAATGAATCTTTGAATATTTCGTAGTATTAGTCTTTCCCTGATCCACATCTTTGTGAAAGTATTGTGTTCCTCCGTAAGTTTTCTTATGTTGAGCATGGCCAATTGTATTAATCATTCTCTTTGTGGTTAATTCAATTGAGATTTTTGGATACATATTCATGTTTCATGTGATATGTTAATGTCCAAAGAAATACTTATTTTCTTGCAAAAGTAAGGTCGCTCTTGTTGTTCTTTCGGGAATAACATTTTATGGGGGAGAGTTCTTATTTGAACTTGTGCTTAATTGCCAAATCTTTGTGGGGGGTGCGGATTTGGAATATTGTAGGAGTTTTCTTGTATCTTTATAAACTCCTTGATGAATGCATTTAGTTTCGACTATATGATTGCATCTAAACAAAGTTGATATGTTCTCTTTTGGTCATGAAGTATCTCTATGGAAATTTCATTGGGATCCCACTAGTTTTCGTACCTTTGCCAATTTATATGGACAAGAAGGGAGAGAATTAATGTGTAATTCACACTACAAATACATATGGTTTACAAATCATTATGTAAGGGGGAGTAGTTTTCATAATGAGCTGAAGTATTGACTAAGGGAGAGAGATACATACCACCATAGTATTGTTGTCAAAGTTGTGATACAATTGAACTTTTATGTTGTGTAAAAATACTATGACACTGTATAACAATGATTGAGAGAAATTGTTTTCTCATTGTTATGGTTACGGATCTTCAACAACTATAACGGTGAGTTGAACACGTTCAAAATAACTGGAGTATTTAGAAGTAACGAAGTTTTTCACTAAAATTGACAAAAGGGGAGATTGTTAGAGCACTACTCGGTCGAACTCGCAAGCGTTGCTATCTCAAGCTTGTTTGTCAAGTTTAGTGATCAAAACTATAAGTCTTGATTTCTAGTCTAATAGCTATGTCTCGGACTAGGATAGATTGTGTAGGTGAGCTTTGGACTTCACGGGGTTCATCAATTGAAGACGAATAACTACTAAGGAGATCTTGTGGAACTTCATCAACAAAAGGTATGTGGAGACTGAAACTCATTAATCACTCGGAAAGTCTATTTCTACTCTATCTCCTATTTGAGACAAAAGTCGTATAGCTATATAGTATTCGATTTATACACATTTGATATTTCGAGCTGAGTTTAACTCGCTTACATATTTCTCGAAATATGTGTTGGTAAGATTTCGCTTTAACCAAGTTCATCTTATATTCTTGACGAAAGTCAAAAGATGATCATGTGAAAATACCCTGGTAACATCTTATATGATTTGTGTGAGACAGTCATTTGATGTAGACTCGGAATGTTTCGTATTGATCATTCGATCACTTGAAAATTTCTTTGAAGCTAATAGTTTGTGCGAGACAGCTATTGTCGTCTTATAAGAATGTTTCACTGATTGAAATGGAGTTTAGAAAACATAACCATAATTGGATTATAGACATATTATTCGTACTTGCATATATGTTGATTCAAGACCGGCATAGTATGCATACCCGTATGCGTGCTGGCGAACTCAGTTGAAATCCGGGAACTTTGGTATGCGTACCCATACGTGTACTGATTTCAACTGATGTTTGGATGTGTGACAGTATGCGTACCCGTTTGCGTACTGTCGAACACAATCCAAGTCCGTCTACTTAGGTATGTGTACTCGTTTGCATGCTTGAGTGAGTTATATTCTAAAATCGGTTATGTCATGAACCAATACATTAATGGAATAAGAAATGCAATCTTTTGCAGACCGTGGCTATAATGTTCATGAATCGATTCGAGTGAATTAAACCGATTTTGCTTCAATTGTGTCTTGTATACTTCTATGAGAACATAAAAAATTGAACAACTCTATAACTAGTTTCATTTGAGTCATTTGAACTAGTTGTGGTTAAGATGAATAAGGTTGATACGAAAGTGTTCATATGGCTAACTTCGGTTAACTATTGTTGAGCCAACAAGGTGTACTCGTTTAGGTACGGTTACTCACATCTAAATGAAGGTACATTTCATTTGTGTGTAACAAGCTAAGTTCGATCTAACGGTTGAAAGATATTAGCTTGAGCCCAATCAGGTTTTCATCTAACGATGAATATTGAATGCTTTGTTACCATGGTAACATTGATTGCAAACCCTGATTTGAAAACTATATAAGGAAGAACTCTAGCAACTAGGAAACCTAATCCCCACACCTCTTGTGTGTAACTAGTTGCGACTAGAGTCGATTCTCCTTTAACCTTAGATTTTTACCAAAACCCTGTAGGTTAGCGACTTGAAGACTTCATTGGGATTGTGAAGCCAGACCCAACTATTTTCTCTGTAGTTGTATGTTCTGATGTTACCTTGTTTTATCGTATAAAGTACTATCTTCTCTAAGATTTGATCGAGATTTAATCTCCGATAGGTAAGATAAAAAGAAGTCACAAAATCTTCGTCTCATCGTTTGTGATTCCACAATATCTTGTTTCGTTTCCACACGATTAAGATTATTGTGAGGTGATTGATAATACTAGGTTGTTCTTCGGGAATATAAGCCCGGTTTACCAATTGGTTCATGTGCACCTTGATTTATCAAAAACGGAACAAAACTTATAGGTATTTCTATGGGAGACATATTTATCTATCTCAATAGACTTTTCTGTATGAGACATATTTGTTTATCAAGTCTTCAACTTTGGGTCGTAGAAACTCTTAGTTGTGGGTGAGATAATTTAAGGGAATCAAGTGCGTAGAATCCTGCTGGGGTTCAGAGACGTAAGGAGCACAACTGTACCTTGATCAGTACGAGATTGGTTATGGCTCAACTACATTCCAGTCCGAAGTTTATTCGCAGTATGCTAGTGTCTGTAGCGGCTTAATACAGTGTGGTGTTCAAAGTTGGACTAGGTCCCGGGGTTTTTCGACATTTGCGGTTTCCTCGTTAACAAAATTTCTGGTGTCTATGTTATTTCTTTTCCGCATTATATTTGTTTATATAATTGAAATATCATAGGTTGTGCGTTAAGTTAAACCAGTTCTTGAATCATGCCTTTGGGTTGTTGATTGAATTGATTGACACTTGGATATTGGTTTGTGATACCGTCCAAGTTATTTCTCTTATTCAACCGGGCTCGCAAATTCCTATTTGTTTGATTCCGGATTGAATTGAGATATAAACTCTTTGATATACTTTTCTAAAGATTGAGTCTGACTGTCTAGCTGATTCTCTTGAAAGTGTATTGGAGTTTATCCATACATATTGCTAAGCGAAATATTGGGTGTGGTTGTTAGACCCCCGCTTTTTGAAAGGTGTTGCAGGACTTCAATGGCATACCAGTGTTGAATGCAAAACAGCTTTTCCGCCTGAACTGGGCTTCCTTTAGCATGGGTGACAAGCATTCAAATGCAAGTTCTGACAACACCGTTCATCTCAGTCATAGCACGTGACATCTCGCTATCATCACCAAATCTCATAAACCAAATAACTAAATACATAGGTTATGTTGATGTCGTATTTACGAAGTCCAAAATATAAGCGTTATACTTCGTAAAATAATTCCTTGATACTTTGATCATAAAGCTACGACAAAATCTAATCACCGGAGTATTATAAATACAGCTTTGATGTTATGTTTTCAATACAAAGCGACTTGAAAGATACGTTAGGAATGGAAACAAGATCAAGTCAGTATTACTAACCTCAAGAGGAAGGATGATATCTTCGTTGCAGTCGTTACTTCTTCACTTTCTTCATATCTTCAGAGTATTACTTGTACGTCTCAACATTTCTAGACTTTCTAGTCTAACCTGAACGAAGTTGACTCTAGTAAATAATCAAGCGACTGTAGATGAGTTTTGATACTAAAATATGACAACCAAACTTGACATACCAACGCTTGGTGGGTTCAACTGAGCTATGCTCTAATATTTTGTTATTGGTGATGACTGCATTTCATGAGTTTTGATAAATACAGCTTGTTACTTAACCATGGAAAATGATGGTTTTCTAAGATTTCCTTATAAATGCATTTATAATTCAAAAATCCCACAAAACGTAACCTTCGTAGCTTAGAAGTTATGCTATAATGGATACCCTACTATAGATTATTTGAGGAATACTATCATGGTGAATGATTGTATTCTTTACAAGAAGGCTGCTGAGTCAAACACCCATTTGTCTGTACAATGAGAAGAAACAAGGAAAAATTGAAAAAATTTCGTTTAAAATTTCAAATTAACATGGTTTTTTTGTGAAGATGTTAAAGCAAAGATTTGTGAACAGAGCAGCTGGAAAGGTAATTCAAGAAAATGGAAACCATGAAATATAATTCCTTTTACGATCTGGTGAACTGTTTGATTTGAACGCAATAAAAATATTTTTTCATGACAATTATTGTACTTTTGAGAAGCTCGCGGACGATATGAAGAGATTCCTTTTCATTTGGTCTTATTGACATAATATGCACTACTGTGATTAGTCCGAGGTAACTAATTATATTTAGTTCTAACTGTTATAAATGCTTCGGGCCAATGACTACTTTGTTACCATTTTTTTGTGCTTTTCCTTCTTGATTGCCAATTCTCCGTGGAATTGATGTTTTTTTTCTTGATATAATGTCCTTGAATTCCAGTTTTTTCGTCTTAATATAATGTCCTTGAATTCCAGTTTTTTTCTTGTTAATATACTGTCCAATTTGAGTAAAAAAAAAGAAAAGAATAAGAATAAAAGACTTGAATGGGCTGATATCATAAAGAAAACCCATGAGCTGAATAAAGTGAGGCTTAGACCCAATAGTAGATCGGTTTAGGGTCAGACTTCAGAGGCAGCTTTCACCCTAATATAGAAGTTCTGTCAGTAACGATTTTCCAGGATTCCACAAACAATATCAACCATCGATTCATAATCTAACGGCCATTATCAGGCAAGGGCAATCCTTATTTGCCTCCGTCATCATCCTCTTCTTTTATAAATCTTGTTTCAGAATCCTGCAAAGTCTTTCTTTCTAAAACCTGGTTCTTTAAGGTTACCTGGTTGAGTTACAACTCTAGTTTCTCTTTGTTTTTTTTCTTCTTCTAGGGTTTACTATTAGAATAGTTTCCACAGATCGAAATCTCCCAAAAGAAAAAAAAAAAAAAAAAAGAATGATGCAGCAGCAAGTAACAAACAGTTCTGATCCACAACAGCAGCAGCAACAGCAACAACCACAGCAATGGATACATCCAATGCAATATCCTGGTGGTGCTGCAGCAATGGTGATGCCTCATCATCCTCATCAGATGATACCTCAACATTATCCGCCGCATTTTATGGGGTTTCCTCATCAACAGCAACATCAGCAACAACAACATATTGAAGGATCTTCTTCAGAAGAGAATAAAACAATTTGGGTTGGTGACCTTCATTATTGGATGGATGAGAGTTATCTTCAAGCTTGTTTTGGTCATACTGGAGAGGTTGTTTTTTTCCCCCTAACCCTAACCTTTTTCTTTCATAATTATTTTTTATATTAATTTATAAATTGAATCTGTTTTTATTAACCAAGTTTGATTATTTATTTTCATGGAGCTGAGATCTGTTTACTATATACTTTTTAGATGAAATCTTATCCCTTGGTTTGTTAGTATGGAAATCATATATTTGTAGTTTGATATAATTACTGTGACAGCGATTTTACTTTTAGTAATATGTAAAAGGCAATTGAGGAAAAGTTTATGGTAGCGACTTTAATTACTGCTTATAACTTGGTCTTTAGAGGATTAATTTCAACCCATGTTTTGCCAATCTCAGATGTTTTAGACATTTATTTCCTTGTGAACCCTTAATTATTCTTGTTTATATTTAATGAATCTTTTTTTTTTTTTTTTTGCAAACTAGTTTAGTATCCGAGTATTTGTTCAATTGTAGACAAAGTTTGGTCCTTAACAACTCTTTTGAGGTGGTGGGTTTCTAATGTTTTGGCATTGTGGTGCTCACCAGGTTCTCAATATTAAGGTAATTCGTAATAAGCAGACTTCAATGTCAGAGGGATATGGATTTGTTGAATTCGCTACCCGTGCCATGGCTGAAAAGGTGTTGCAGGAATTCAATGGCATATCAATGTTGAATGCAGAACAGCCCTTCCGCCTGAACTGGGCTTCCTTTAGCATGGGTGACAAGCGTTCAGATGCAGGTTCTGACAAGTCTATATTTGTTGGTGATTTGGCTTCAGATGTTACTGATACAGTATTGCAGGAAACTTTTGCCTCTAGATACACATCTGTAAAAGGAGCAAAAGTTGTTATTGATGCAAATACTGGTCGGTCGAAAGGTTACGGGTTTGTGAGGTTTGGTGATGATAGTGAGATGTCACGTGCTATGACTGAGATGAACGGTGTGTATTGTTCAAGTAGAGCCATGCGCATAGGTCCAGCAACCCCAAGGAAATCAGCTGCTTATCAACAGCAACAGTCTTCACAAGGTATGCAATTTTTATCAAATTAAAAAAATATTTGGGAAGAAAGATCTCTTGGATTATTGAGCATATTACCTACTACCTGAAAGTGTTCGACTGTTGGATGTTTTTGTCTTTCTAATGGATCCTGGACCATGTAGAAGATTAGGTATAACATTCTACTTGGCAGAAGCATTATGCTGATTGTAACTTCGTCTATCTAACAATCATTATGTGAGGATATGAAGTAGGACTATAAAAGTTCAATTTGTCTTCCTCGTTGCAGCAAAAAGGGCCATGTTACTTCTTAACTGACCCCTTCTTACTTTGACTTATATTTCGGACCACTATTGATATCTAAGGATATACCCTTTCATCCGTAAACAGTTCATAACCTCCCCTTGCTATTCAATGTAAAAACATGAATACCCATATTTCATGTGTACATTGTGGCCAACCAGTCAGTGTTGTTTCATTTACACAGATAAGTGGTTAATATTTTGATTCCTGTTTTAATGTCATATGCCATGTTTGTTAATTAGCTTTGCTTTTGATAGGTGGTTATGCTTCAAATGGTGCATCAGCCCATGATGGTGATTCTACTAACACCACGGTGAGATACTCTTCTCTATGTTGGGCTTTCTTAAGGTTTATTTATTCCTCTAATTAACCTGTGATTCATTGTAGATATTTGTTGGGGGGCTTGATTCCACCATCACCGATGATGACCTAAAGCAAACCTTTTCTCAGTATGGTGAGATTACATCTGTTAAGATACCTCTTGGTAAAGGATGTGGATTTGTCCAATTCGCTAACAGGTAATATTCTGACTACTTTTTTGCTTCTATATAGAGTATTGAGACAAGATTGCCCTTTAAATTTATTTTTTAAATCTACATGGCTGTTCTCAATATGAGACTTTTTTTGCAGAAACAATGCCGAGGAAGCATTGGCGAAGTTGCAAGGAACAACCATTGGCAAGCAGACTGTTCGTCTTTCTTGGGGTCGCAATCCAGCAAACAAGCAGGTATAGATTATTATGGTTGCACTTTTACTTATTTATACCTCAATTTTGGGCCAGTCAGCCATATGGGTTTGTTTAAATGATTAATTGTTGCTTGCATGGCCTGAACATTTTCTTAATGTTGATTTGAGCAGAGAGCTGATCCTAGTGGCCAGTGGGGTGCACCAGCATACGGGGCATATCCAGTGTATGACTACGGTTATGGTGGACCTGTTGCTCAGGACCCAATGTATGCCGCTGCAGCATATGGGGCATATCCAGTGTATGGCAACCAACAACAAGTAAGCTGAGGAAACAAATAGAGTAGATAAGAGTGAGTTGTGATTGCGGAAGGTGGTGGTCATTCAACAAGACCACTCCAAGTGGATTTATCTACAAGATGATTAGCTATATTAGCTATAATATCTAGCTTGTTGAGTGTTGTTGGAGCACCTTGAAGGTAATACTCTCATGGTGTCTATAATCGAATTTTGACTCATCTTTGGCCCCTGGGTTATTGTTAGGATTTTATTAAAACCTTATCTGAATTTTAAGAGCTTGGCTGAGAAATATTGTGTCCTTTCTTTTTTGTCTGTGTAGTTTTTATATGTTCGGTTAATAATGCATATAAAGCAGCTGCAGAAAGGCAGCCAGTGTGGTTAGCTGATTGAACCTAGACACCCCATTTGGTTAGTTAAATGTTATTAATATCTGAGTTCACCTAAATTGAGATTTTTACAGAGGAGTACTGGCTTACTTGATCCCTTCATATAAGGCATTCCATACCAAGATAATGTTAGAACCGTAAATAGGGAGAGACTATGGTTCCATGTAAGCATCTGTGATATGTGCTAATCAAACTGTAAGAGCCCTAGGACATGTTAATTTGTGCTCTGCAACTCTGTTGCTCCCGGCACTTTATATATATAGCTTAAGAGCCCTAGGGTAACAGTCCTTTTCATGAATCATTAGTTTAAGAACTCTGTGCCGGCCATATATGTAAGAACCCTCGAGTTTTTTCTTATCACTGTGATATGTGCTAAAAAACTGCCCCGGAACAGGACATATTTCTTGTTCTTGTGGTAATGCTTGTGTGATCTCCCAATGAAAACAAGTCTCCACGAGTTGAGTTGGATACTTGGATTTGAATGAAGATGCAAAGAGACATACTTTTTCATCTCTCTGTTTCTTTAGCATTAAAAGGAAGTTGCTAGGAGTTTACAATGATATTGTTAAGGGGCGCTGACCTTTGGGATTCTCCAAAAGATGAAATGCATACTAAAGAGAAAGAAGGATTGCAATCTGAAGCAGTTGAAGTTAGGTCACAATGGTCCCCTGCCCTTTCATAGTTCGTTGCTTTCCAAAACGAGAAACGTATAATCATCTCTCTTTTTTACTTAATTAAACCTATAGTCCTTGGTGGTTTTAAATGGAAAATTTTGTTTAATTTTAAGCTAATCTTTCCTCCAAAGTAACAGCCCTCTAGACCCCAAACCAGTAATAGAAGGAGATTTTCCACAAAGCAAAGATTACTAATTCCAAGCAAAACTTAATCAAAGTACGAGTTGTTAGATGGCCATTAGGCTGCACAAAACAATACACTGTATGTATCAAGTCTTTTCCTATTTCCCTTTGTTTCTGGAAAGGGATGCTATCTGGAATGTTAAAGAGAATAATTTGACTTGCCAGGAAGCTGAAGATTTCGTACCTTTTGCCAAGATATGGGGGGGGATGATTTGTTCGTCTCGGTCTTATACAACATCAATCTTGTATTTTCTCCGTCCCACTATTAAATGACCTATTCTATAACTAAATTTAGATATAGAGTTGGTCACTCTCGAAAGAATAAAAACGAACTCCTGCGGATATGGAATTCTTTTGATGACAATTTACCTACCCGAACTTGTGGCGACTTTGCTATTCAGTCACAGTTTTACAGTAGAAAAGTGTGGGTAAATGTCCGGAGAGATAGTGTTGTGTTTAAGGGTACCGAAGGGCTGTTGGGACACAGAAGGGCCAATCTGCTGCTCATTTCAATAACCAAAATCCACGGACGGTGCTTTTTCATCATTTCATTTCAAGGTCGGTCTACATAACCAGCGGCCACGTGGCCAATCTTTTTAGAGATCCGTTTCAGTGGGCAGGGGTAACCATATAAAATTGTGTCAATATATGTATATATATTTTTTTAAAGTGGGGGTTGAAATAGAGACCAGAAACAGGTGTCTGTGAAAGAATCGAAGGAGAAGAGAAGGAATCCTTTCTCTAACCAACACGTCTCGCTTCCAATGGCTCTCCTCTCTCTCTCCTCTTCATCGTCTTCTTCTTCCTCTTCTTCTTCATTTCTTTCTCAGTTTTCTTCTTCACACAAGAAATTTCTACCCAACTCTGTAAAAATCCGAGCTGTTTCTTCTTCTTCAACTTCATCTTCAGATTCTTCTTTGAGACCGAAGGTGGTGGTTACACGAGAACATGGGAAGAACACCAAACTCATTAATGCCCTCGTAATCACTCTATCCCTTAGATTTTATACTACACTGTCTACTATTTTCTTTCTTCCTTTCATTTCTTGCATTTTACAACTGCTGTCGGATTCATGGTTAAATTCTTGCAAATTAATGCTTAAATCTGAAAAGGCTGTAAAATTTAAATCTTTAATTCATGGTCTGGGTATGTTTTTTGAGAAAGTTTTAGTGGATTAGGTAGGTAAACATGCTGTTAGTTGAAAAGGGGTAATTGTGAACTAAAATAGTCTTTTTCTTTTCGTTGTAAACTGTTTCTAGATATATCAGGATTAAATTGCCATGTAAGTGTTTGATGAAACCTAGATAGGTAAAAATCTAGTTTATCTAATGAATAGTACAACATATGAGCAGTACGAACTATGATTCTTATCAATAGAATAGAGCTGCTTTTAAGTCAAGGACTAGTTGCACCATGAGCCCTTAGGATCACCGGTCCACTTGGTAACCTAGGAAATTTGCATATACTAATGAGTAATACAATGTTAAGCTTACAAGATATTGGTTTTAGTTTGTAAATTAGAAGCCACTATATCGAAGCTAAGGAGTTGTGAGATTTTAAAGCTTCAAGTTCACAACTTTTTTTTTTTTTACTTTTATAGTTTTTAGGACTGCTGGAATGGAACTTTATTCTCATTTGCATCATGCATATGTACTATAAAACCAGTCAGACTCCTACATGAAAACATAAGTATGTCTTTAGAGACTTCCAATATTGATACATTTTTGTAGCTACGGTATGCGAAGCTGATGTTAGATATGTTTTATTAATTTTGCAACTAGTGGTGATTGGAATGTATAACATAGCAAATCCACAAAGTACATTTCTAGTTTCTCTAGGTCAGACATGAATGTTGCTACTTATGACTTTTACAATCGCAAAATAAATAGCACAAAAGCATGGTATGGAGTATATGTTGTTAAGTGGTGTAATACTTCATATGTCTATATGTTAATATGTGCAAAGATACTCCATAAAAAAAGTTATGGATGAGTTAAGATGACATTATATTTTAGGTATCATTTCCTTTTGCTCAAATGGATCATCATTGATGCATTAATTTTTTGTTTTTGTAACAGGCAAAACATGGAATTAACTGCTTTGAGCTACCTCTCATCCAGCATACTCAGGGCCCTGATTTGGATAGGCTTACTACGGTATTACGTGGTAATATACGTTATACTTTTTCAAGATGAATGTATATCCTTTACGTTATCTATTTTCTATTAGTGATTCTTACTTAATTATATATGTCACAGTTGACTTGTTAAATCTGCACTCTGTTTTTTCTAAATTTTACTTGCTTCTGTAGATATACAAAGAACAAAAAGAAGAAAAAAAAAAGAATGCTTACATATTTGCCCGTTTTCATGTTTGCAGGGACTTCATTTGACTGGATTGTTATAACTTCTCCTGAGGCAGGATCAGTATTTCTCAATGCTTGGAAGTAAGCATCAAGAGATTCTTCCACTAGACCTTCTAATAGGTTTCTTCATTTGTGATATGTAATTATGGTTCCTCCTTTTCTCTGTTCATCTATTTAGAAAATCTGATGCGAAACAATTGATATTGCAAATTGTTCAGTACTCTAAGCTTTTCTTTTCTCTGTTTATCTATATAAGAATATATGCTTACAGTAACCCATCATTCTTTTAGGCCTTCAAGCGTACAAAAATCATTATATAGTCATCAATGAATATTCTGTCAGTTTGTATTTGTTGGGAATTTATGTCTGCCATACACCTTTGTTTTTGGGTATGTTATCACCGAATATAATAGAGCACGAAATGTACTATGCGAAGTATGTTAGCAAGTATATTTTTTGTTTAACCTTGTAGTTGTTTTGCATGGCTGTGTATTAGTATGGCTTGGTTATTCTAAATGAGTAATTAGAGCACGAAATGAGAAATATAATAGAGCACGAAATGTACTATGCGAAGTATGTTAGGTATTTTATTTGTTTAACCTTATAGTTTGTTTTGCATGGCTGTGTATTAGTATGGCTTGGTTACTCTAAATGAGAAATTAAGCCTGACAATTTTGCTACTAGGGATGCTGGGAGCCCTAAAGCTCAGGTAGGCGTTGTAGGAGCTGGTACAGCAACCATTTTTAAAGATGTGCTATAGTCACCTCAGCAATCTCTGAGTATCTCGTTCTCACCATCAAAAGGTTTGCATCTCTTCGAACGCTCCGATATGGTTTGTTCTTTTGGTCAGAAATTTCTGTCTTTTAGTCTTATGTTGCTACAGGATGTTTTTCCAGTGACTTCGTTAGCATGTCCCTTATTTCGTGGTATTTTCTAAAACTTGATTGTTTTCTCAGCAACTGGCAAGGTACTAGCGCTGGAGCTTCCAAAACACGGGAGTGGAAGATGCCCTGTCCTGTATCCCGCTTCAATGAAGGCAGGAAATGAAATTGGTAGGCCTACAACCCCTCTTATATCAGTTCATCTATTGGATATAATTTTTCGACGTAGGTAATTTGGACAATCAGTGATCAACTAAGTTGTTTTCGTTGGTACTAGGTCACTTGATGCTCTGAGCAGTTACAACTAATGTTTTGCAAACTCCACCATGGCCAATAGCTGTCTTTTTTAGTTTCTTGATACCAAAGAATTCCAGTGGAAATCACTACCCATTGAGAAGTGCCCCTTTAGTGTCAAATTTGCTGTGCATCACCATTACGAACCCTCTGGAGTAGTGGACATCTAGGTCCTCGTGTAATTGGAGCTTGATTTGATTTAATTACTTAATATATCATATTATAGTGACCTCTTTGATTGCTTGAAAATGAATAAGCACTGTAAAGTATCGTCCTCGTGAAACTAAAATGTAATGCTTGCTTAATGTATGATTGATATGATGCAGAGACAGGGCTGACTGCACGTGGATTTGAGGTCACAAGGCTAAATACTTACTCGACGGTACAATTTTATCCTGATATTAGATGCATGTATCTGGACTTCAATGCATGTTAGGTTGCTCAAGTTTCGTCACATTATGCTATATGAGATTCTGCCTATTAGTTTGGTCTAAAGAAAGGTTTAGGTAACTTCTGCCGTTTAGTTCTATCTCCAGATGTGGCTCTCTCCCCATGCTCTGGGTGTTTTCTATCCTTCGTTAACCAAACACAGCTCTTTTTTCTTGCCTTCCAGTCCAACCTTGTTCTACATTATAACATCTTGAATAGTATAATCAATCCCCACTAATAGAGATTTCTATTTAGCCAAGGACAAAGCTCTACATCGCCCGACTATGGTCTTCGTCAAATATACGGATATCCTGAACCCCTGATCCTTGTCATCATTGTTAATATGGCCATCATCATTATCAAACCTGGGCATCTGCGAATGTCAAAATATTGTTGTTTCCGCAGATCACTGGCCCTCATAGTGATGAGTCAACGACTGATCTCATATAAACATGAGTCCATTGTGGAAGTCCATATGTTTCTAAGGTTAACTGCTACAAATTTAAAAAGTCTGTTTGGCAGTTTTTCTTCAGTTCCTTTATTTGGTGACAATTAGAATTTATGGATTATTGATGTTCACAACTATGAAATATTCGTGCATACTAAGTGTGCTAATTGCCCACCTGCTTCTTTCCGTCCTTTACAGGTTCCAGTCTATGATGTAGACCAAATGGTTTTGGCACAAACACTCTCTGCTCCAGTTGTCGCTGTTGCTTCTCCATCAGCAGTTAGGCAAGTGTTCAATGAGTAACATTTTATCTTCCCACAGTCATCTGTTTTCACTTCCTCAACCCCATTTTGGCTCATGTATGTAATTTGCTCGCACACGAATTATTAGAAATTGCAATTTCGTTTTCTGTATCCAGGGCTTGGGTCAATCTTATATCAGAAGTAGAGAGTTGGGACAGCGCCGTTGCCTGCATTGGCGAGACAACTGCTTTGGCAGCTAAAAGATTAGGTTTGAAGAATGTATACTACTCAACAAATCCTGGTCTTGATGGGTACTCCTCAATCTGAGCTTTATAATAGAAAAGTCATTAGAAAATCTGGAATTCCATTTAGCAGTTCGTGCTCAACCTCTGTTGCTAATAGTACACAGAGAAAGCTCACACTGTTAGCCATTCAGAGTTGATTGTGGTGTCCAAAGTTACCTTTTCTGACTTACTGTCTTTGTTGTGGTAGGTGGGTTGGTTCCGTCCTAGAAGCTTTGAGTGTGTGTGGCGAAATAAAGAAGGTTTGTATTGTGTGCATCATTTATTTTGGTTATCCTTGTTATTGTGTCGGTCTGTTGTTTGTTTATTGGATATTGGTTGAGATGAGTCGAGCTGTTCCCTCTTCCTCTTTCTCTACTCACTCTTTCCCAGGAATTGGTTTTCTGACGAGGATCAAACAGATGCTGGACTAACCCCAAGGGCTCTAACTTAGCAGCGTGTCTAAACAGGCATCTTGCGGTCTTGGGCAAAAACTCAAGATTGGAAGAAGAGGGAAGGACAACATGTATTATCGACGCTCTTTGTTTCCTAGGAGACTTCGATCTCATCCCAATATGTGATATCATTGCCTAGGAGACTTCGATCTCATCCCAATATGTGATATCATCGCCTAGGATTGGCGATGCGTCCTTGAAGACTGAGGAGGCGGCTTTCGGAGGTGAATAGCTTGTAAATTTGTTGTATATATTATTGTATCCTTTTATGGTTAGGATCTGTATCTCTTACTAGGAGTTCGTTGTTCACAGACGATATATGCTAAAAAATTATAAGGTTGCCACCACATATTTTAAGAAGTATTATACTGGAGTGGACTCTTTTTTTTTCCAGCAGATCTAATCTTGTAATCATTAGTACATCTTGTTATGGTGCATAATCCTGATACTACTCTTAGTTTCATTGTTACTTCTGGTTCTGTAGTCAGTATATTTCAGAGCCTGAACTCTATCACATTTAGCATATGTGATTTTTGCTCATCTTTCTTCTGGATATAAGACAAATGTAATACATGATAGGATGCCTTAGTCCGAGATATTCATTTGCTATTGAAAGACAAAAGTGAAAACATTAAGCTTTTAGAAACAAGAGGTCAGTAGTTCTGCTAAATTAAATGTCGGGTACCCTAAAACATGTTGATTGCTTGATATTGGTGCCATTAGTAGGAAGGAGTCATCCCATATAGAATGTCCTTCCCACGAGCATCTTCAAAGATATTATCTGTTCCTCTAACTAACCTGTAATTCATTGTAGATATCTGTTGGGGGGCTTGCTTCCACTATCACTGATGAAGACCTAAAGCAAACCTATTCTCACTGTGGTGAGATCTGTTAAAATGCCTCTTGTCAAATGATGTGGAGTCATACAGTTGCTAACAGGTAATAAACTGACTATTTTTTTGCTTCTGTATAGATATGTATTAAGAGAAGGTCGTCCTTTAAATTTATCTTTTAAATCCGTACATGGCTGTTCTAACTATACAACTTTTTTACAGAAACATGCCGAGGAAGCATGGGAAAATTGAATGGGAAACAGACTGTTAGTCTTTCCTGGGGTCGCAATCCCTCGAACAAGCAGGTATACATATGAAAAGGGATATATTTAAGTGGTTTTTTTCTTAGTTACCCCTCGATTTTTGGCCAGTCAGCCAAACAATTAAATTATTAGTTTGTTTTTGCTTAAGAATGATCAACTTTATGTCCTGAATATTTGTTTTATGTTGATGTGAGCAGTATCCCAGCAGCAACGGTTACACTTGCAGTATACTTTGGAGGACAATTGTGTCATGTGTGACTACGTATATGGTGCAGCTCATATTGGGATAAAGTATATTTGTAACATTAATCCCAATAGCTCAGGACCCAAGCATGTACGTTGGTGCTGCTGACGCAGCGTAGAATATATACGAGTTATTTGTGATTGCATAAGGTGGTTGTCATTTCTCTGTTCATGTGAGGCCTTCATGATAGATCTGGATTCTTGGTCATGATTGATGGAAGCATTTCTACTGCTTGCACTAGGTACTAAGAGATTAACCCATTTTATCATTTAATATTCATCAGTGAAAATGATCAAGTTACATTTAAATGGTTGCATGAAATGGTGGATATGGGGTTGGATGGGGCTTCCTCCGGGCATATGTTATGGTTCCCATGATAGCAATTTTATGGATCTGTGATATGCTAAACAGACTGCAAGAGCCCTAGATGAGGACGTGTCATATGGATGTGCTATACCGCTGATGTCGGTTGGGTCCTAGTAAAAGTTGGTTTCTTATTCTTTACTCCTTACTGTAATGTGTTGCATGGCTGCTAACGGGGTTACCAGTTTACTAGGGAGGGTACGAAATCACTCTGTAAACTGATACCCCAATTAGCAACGTTGATGTGTTGCACTGTTTATCTTTCTTTTTCTTTTTTACTATTTTGTTTTTCTTTGTTGGCAGAAGTAGCACTGCTTATATTTTTTGAAGGGATGGTACTGCTTATATGTCTCACTGCTTATGTCTCCGGAGAAAAACAAGTCTCCATGAGTTGGATTTGAATGAAAATACTGCTCTTTAATTACTTAAATAAAGCTGCAAGGAGTTTACCAATGGAAAAACTATTGCTTAATATTGTTAAGAGCTGACCTTTGGGATTCTCCAAAAGGTGAAAAATCATGAAGAGAAGGATTGATATATGAATCAGTTGGAGTTACTTGTTACTGTTAGGTCACGATGGTGCATCATTAGCATTAGATGGTCCCCTACCATTGCTTTCTAAATTGAGAAACATACAATCTTCCCTCTTTTTTACTTGTTGGACCAATAGAAGGCATATTTCTGTACGGTTGTTACTGGTTTTAATTTGAAACTTTTTTTTGGAGAATTTTAATCTAATCTTCCCTGTAAAGTAATAGGCCTCTCCTAGAGGAGATTTTTCACAAGCAAAGATTACTAATTCCAACCGTAACTTAAGTTACATCAAAGTATCAGTTGTTAGATGAGGTGGTCTTCTTTATTTTACTTTTCTGAAAAGGGCAGTTACCTGCTGGTTTATTAAAGAAAATAATGCCCTTCCAGCTTGAGATTTCGCACTTTTGCCAAGATTAACCAACCGGTTTCACTGTTTGACACACATTGACATTAGCTTTTCATTTTTTTAAATAAACATGACGTAAGTGCTTCCATCATCAATCCAACCAGTTCACCCGCACCCCAGGGGTGGGTGTATATATTACTGGTTTACATGTACTTGATTTTTTTTTCCCCAGAAACACATATGTATTTATTCTTAAACGTTCACACTTTTTTTTAGCAGCTTTCTATTACACTAGGGAGCTGGTTCATTTCTTTTGTCTATCGTAGTAAAGACGGAAGATTTTAACATTTTTTTTTTGTAGGACTGTAAGTTCAAATGCATTCAACTAACTTTAGGAAGTTAGGAACCTTTACATCATTGATAGTAGAGCTTCTAATGCAGGATTAGGATTTCCATCCCTTGCATTAGATTTATCTATTTGTAAACTTTGCAAAATACAATTAGGTGGAGTATTGTTCCAATTAACAAGATTCAAGAAGGTTTTTGCCTCTTTTGCAAGAGTATCTGCCACATTGTTAGCTAATCTAGGAATGTAAAAAAAAACACAAAAAAGTTTGGCAACGATTAAATTTTCTTTTTACTTCATCCATAATTGCTTGATTCTGCCAGGAAATCTGAGAAGGTGTCCCATTTAAGTAGTCAAAAAGATTCTTACAATCTCCTTCCACGTATTCAGGAAGATAATGAGAAAAAAAAAATTATTTGTTTTTTTTTTTAATAGAAAAAGAGGTAACCCACATATTACAGTTAGAAATGAACCATTAACCATAACATCCATTATTTGAGTTTCGATAAACCATTACACCTTGATTTCAATTCTGTATATTTAAATAATTTAAAATCGCCCATAAAGCATTTCCTGACCAGATATGTTTAATAGCATACTTGTTACAAAACACTGCTAACTTAACTGCCAGTATTATGTTTAATTTCATAACTAAAGTAAAGGATTGAACTAGAAAATTGATATCAAATTTCGTGTTGTTGCGGAAATCTGCGCTAACTTCGTATTTCTGTTCTCTTTCCTTTGCGTACTTTCCTATAAGCAACAATAGAGTAGGTTCTGAATCGCTTCTGAAACTGATGGTGTGTCCACTCCATTTTGTGGCCCATTTGAAAGCTGCCTCTGCTCCTTCCTTTTCTAGTTGATCTCTGGTTGTTGTTGTAGAGTTTACCCCTCTTGCTTCTATGATAAACCCTGTTGATAATGGTTATGAGCTCATAATCAATTATTCGGTTGATAATATTGTAGGGCCTACGACCCATAGATATGCGGCCCAACTAGATACCTAGGGTTTACCTTTCTCTGTATACAAAGAACATTATACCTATGTAATATCTAATGTCTCTTTTATCAATAAGAAGTTCCTTTATTTCCCTGCCTCTAGATTTTACCTAATTGTTACTCCAAAAGATAATTTATTATATGAGTGTTTTTAATTGATTATTAAAAACCATTATAATCATAAATAGAAAAAAGTTATTTTTAAAACCTATTATAATCAATTATTTTATTAACAAAATTGATTTGGGTTTTTCTTCTTATTTTCTCTAAACTATCAATACGGAAACAAAAAAAAAGACAATAAAGGATTATCATAGGTCCTCATTCTTTCATCTCCTCTTGAGAGCACTTTTTTAATATAATCCATTATTTAAAAATGGTGTTTGTGAAAATTTATGATAGATATTAAAATCATTTATCTAAATTCTACTAACAAACAAACAAGGCTATTATTTTAGTTCTAGCTTCCTTAGCTAATATATCCACTATGAAAAGAAACGCTTTGCCTAAATGCAAATAAAACAAGAATTACTAAACTTAAATAAAGTAGTACATAATCTGATTCTATTTTGAGCTTTCTAAGTCAGATTGTTTTCTTTATTTGCATCTTCAAAGAGATTCAAAACTAAATTGTTGCAATAACTTCGAATGGAACACTTCTTCAACCCATATATGTGGATTAACTTGAGAGACTCACTACAATCTTTAGCTTCTGCATCAAGGGGGAAGGAAGCCCAGATTGGTCCTGCATTGACGAATCTTGATGTTCCTGAAGAGTCATAAATAATAGAGGCGAAACCCATATTATAGCCAGTTTCTTTGAAAGGAGCATCAAATTTATTTGCATCTTCAGAGAGATTCAAAACTAGACTTTTGCAATAACTTCGAATAGAATAGCTCTTCAACCTCTATTTGTGCATTAACTTGAGAGACTCACTACAAGCTTTAGCTTCTGCATCAAGGGGGCAGGAAGCCCAGCTTGGTCATGCATTGACAAATCTTGTTGTTCATGAAGATTCATAAATAATAAAGGAAAAACCCATACTGTAGTCAGCTTCTTTGAATGAAGGATCAAATTTAACTTTCCATTAATAATTTCGAACACAATTATCTTGAACATAGTGTTGTTTACTGGAAAAATCTAAAGTGGTATTCATGTGAAGGTCTTTCAGATAGGTGAAATTTAAAATTCAAGTCTATTTTTGTTAACAGACTTGTTTGATTAGGCGTAATATTGTCAAATATGATCTCATTTCTGTAAGTCCAAATATTCCAAAGAATAATAACTATTTTATTTAAGTATGGTTTCATAATGATAGATAACATCCAATTACAGAACCAACTCTTTTATGTAATTGTTATAATTATTATTCACGATATTAATTAAAGAATAAGCAACCATATGGTTTTAACAAATTCACATTCAAGAATATCTTTATTATAAAGTCTGCAGAAAGGATAAGCCTCTTTACTAAATTGAGAAGTTTTCCTCATTAAAGGAAGAGCACCAGAAACTACTTTCAGCAAAGATTTAAATCTTTGGAATGTTAGAAATCTTCCAAATTCGATTTAGAACTTTTCAGATTCAACATTTTTTTCATAAAAAATTTCCAGAATTTTTAATTGTATTTTTATCTTAAATATACACTCATGTACTAGTTTGTACAACGGAACCCTGCCACAAAGTCAATATTACTATAGGGGTACAAAAAAGTTTCATATAAGACAAAAAATCCAAACATTAAATTAGTATACACGGTGAGTCATGAATCAAATGATATTTTGTTTAAATATTGTTTAGCCTCTTTTTTTTTTCTGAAAAATATTAAAAAGTTGAACAACGGAGGCTAGTCCAGTTGTTTAGGATCCCGACTCAAATTGGAGATTCATGGATCGAGTTTCCACTCTATAGTTTGGAGATTTCGTAGAACCTACTTGAAATGACGATGATACCCAAATACACCACGCTTTTCATTTCAACCTATAAGTCTGATACCAAGTGTAATCGTCTATGGACAAAGTCGAGACAATACAACAACAAGGTATTCACTTGATAATAGTTGCGGTACAAGATTGATTGACTATAGGGTCAATCTCAAGTTATTAGGATTACGTGCAAGTGTTATTTACTTTATGTTAGAGTATATCTCGGTTGAACTCACCAAGCGTTGGTATGTCAAGTTTGGTTGTCATATTTTAGTATCAAAAATCATCTAGATTCGCTTGATTAAATACTAGAGTCACCTTCGTTTAGGTTAGACTAGAAAGTCTAGGAATGTTGGGACATACACATATTACTCCAAAGACCTGAAGAATGTAAAGAAGTAACGAACTACAACGACGATATCATCCTTCCACTTGAGGTTAGTAATATTGACTTGAACTGTTTAATTCCTTACGTATTTTTCGGGTCGTGCTATATTGAAAACATAACTGCGAAGTTGTATATACTATACATAGTGTACAATACTCTATGGATGTGACATGATCATAATAGTATGGAATTAGACTACGAAGTATAACGCTTATCTTTTGAACTTCGTAGCTATGACATCGACATAATCTTGTATATATTGTTATGATTATGTGAATGGGTTATGGTGGATATTTCATCATAGGAAATAATGTTCTACATTTGTTTAAAGGAAGTACATTCATGAACTTGTTTTATGAATCGAAAGGGAAATCATGAGGCTTATTGGTTCAGCTATTCATTGCAAATCTTTGGATGACCAATATGTGTGAGATGGTAGAACCGATCTTAACTTATGTTATGTATCTTGGTATAACTAATCACAATGCCTGACTTATGATTTGGTATGACTGGTTTTTATTAATTGGTGTAACCGATCCTAAGTAATCACCATGTGATGGTATGATCGATCCTTGTAATTGGTGTGACCAATCCTAGTAATTAGTGTGACCGATCATGAGTATGTGTAACCGATCCTTGTATTTGGTGTAACCGGTCCTGGTAACTGGTGTAACCGTTCCTGGTAACTAGTGTGACCGATCACAAGTAATACCATGTGTAGATGGAACCGGTCGTTGTAACTGGTGTAACCGATCCTAGTGACTGGTGTGACCGATCACAAGTATTTCCATAATTAGGTATAACTGATCCTGGTGATTGGTAGAACCGATTGAATCCATGTATGTAATTTGGTATTTGATCAATCACATAGTAATCTTAGAAAACAGGTGAACCAATTCTAAACTTGTTTGGAAGTGTGGTATAACCGATTCCAAGAATGCAAATCCATGAAATTATGAAATAAGGATTTGCAGTGAAAAGATGTCAACATACTTTGAACACAAGCAATAAATCTTATCATTTATTGTTCAAAGATATTTCTTAGTACTCAAGGTGATCCTGTGCCGAAATTTAAGAATCTTTTAATTAATGTTTTTAGTTTTATATGCTTTAATTACCAGTAATTAATGCATATCTCTAGAGAATGAAAATTAGTAATGTGCATTTACTAATCGAAGATTTTATATTGAGAGATTTCGGAAATATTGGACAAACAATTATTGGAATTATGAAAATCGAATTTTGTCATTCATTGCATATCTTGAGAATACTTTCGGTTTTGGAAATTCCTTGGTGTCCAGACATCCTTGGTCTATAAATACCTAAGTTTGAATATCTAGCAAATTATCCTAAGAACCGGGCAAACTTCATTTCTTGTGTTTTTTTTGTGGAGCCGTCTATTCGGTGAGGAAAGTATCCTAATTAGGTAAATCTCTTACAACCGCTCGTTTAAAGACTTCTGTAGGATCAAGAAGCTATACGAGTACTGTTGGTGGGAAACTAGATAATTGCAGTGTTATTAGTTTTCGATTGATTTGATCGACTAACGGTTGTTGAAACTATGATTGCACCTAGTTTGTTTATTCTTGAGAATCTTCTCTTCTGATATAAGATTCACTCAAACTAGATCGAAGTATCGACGAGATCTTTAGAACTGTTATTAGATCTAAAGACATTTTGTGATAATCCATTGTTAACAGACTTCGTTATGTGTGTGATTGATCACAAGAGATTCAAGTGGTGTTGTGCAGGTTATTGAAGATTAAAGAAGATTTCTTATTGGTTTTTGTATCTTGTGAATCGTGTGCACAAACCTTGATCAGCTGGGATCCAACTAGAATCAGATTTATTCGATTGATTAGTTGCGTGAGATAGGCATGCGTACAATGCCAATGTATTTTTATCCAGATGCTAGCTCAGTAACAATAATTGGTTTTCTTGAAGCGTCAGAAGATTTAAAGGTAGCACCAACAAAATATAACGAGGTTTCTGCAATTTAACATGATTTTACATAGGCATTCCTGAATGCTTGAGTAACAAATCAAGCTTGAATAGTTTTTGAGGAATCTTGCAGGTAAAAACCTCACTTTGTTTCCATCATCTATTTATGTTTATTTTATCTTCATATTAGTAGTGTACTAAAATGCCAATGTTATTATTTTCCGTAGTGATGGTATAAGTAACTTCCGTGTTGGTAAACATGTTCTTCACAATGCCAGCAATATTTTTCCAGTCATATAGAAGTACCAAACAAATAATTAAGTGCCTAATAAGGTTGATGATGGTCATATTCTAGCCTGGTTCATAGTACTTATGAGTAGAACAAGCCATAACATTGTTGACAATCGTATTGTAATTTTGCAGAGAGTTTAAAATGATGGGGCAATGAGGATGCCAGCTAGACAAAAGATAAAGGAGATCTTTTATGGAAAAGGTGTTTGGTACTTCGGTGAAAGACACGTTATGCAGCTACAATGCAGTAGAGTAAAAGCAATTGGCCTGCTTCCAAGCGGGAAGATTTCTTATGAGGATTTCATAGAGTTTTTAAATAATGATGAACCCGACTTGGTTGAGGAGGTTCATGATAAAAGTCATTACCTTTTTTGGTTCAACAAAATTTACAAGACTAACATTGTTATGTAGCTACATAATTTGAGTGAGATGGATATGTCAGCTTTATGTAGGATGCCACTTGATCTTGGTTTTCTTCTTTTCCAACCTTCACCACCAAAGCCCGCTTCCTTCATGTATCCCAGTCAAAAAGCTTCATCATCATCTTTTATGCCACTATTTTCTCGGGAGGTGATGTATAACTTCACAGTGGGTGACTGTTACAGTTCTAATTACTTCTTAATATCTCGAGAGGACTTACTATAATAATTACATCTTTCATTGATTCCGATAATTACATTTTGGATTAAATAAATTAACATAACTATAACTAAAACTAAAACTAAAACTTCTTTCATTGATTTTTTTACCTTGTTGCTACTGCACATTCATTGTTTCAGTGTCCGCTGTAAGAAACTAAGAATCTTATGCTTGCCATACTTGTTGAAAATTTGTTTCCCTGAAAGATGACTTATTTAAAGCTCCTTATTCACGATTTCTGGGTCAACTGATTTTTGCTTTGCGTCTAAACATTGGTTCTCCGTGAACTCATCCATGCCAAACCTAAAATCCATATTACGAAATATTAGAAGAATTTTGAAATGTGTTAATAATATAAAATAATTCGAAATGAAATTATGAGAAGTGTATAAAAAAATTGTTGAGTTTGCCTGATGCAAAGGAACCATCCATCCAGAGACTTTGAGACATCCCAACTTGGTTGTTCTGGTGAGCGGATTTTACCCCAGTCATAGGCTCAACTATTTAGTGTTTTCTTTGTAGACGAAAAATAACGGTTGCATATTAGTAAGAATCATCCACCCCTAAGTCCCACAAAGGCTTTAGAGTTGAGGGAGAATCCACTCACACTATTATACTCACACCATCTAACATTTTGGACGAATTTTTTGTTGTAAATCCTAAACGGTAAGCTAATATTTCAGGAGTATGTTCTACTTGCAACTCTGCGTACTTATGAAAAATGAGTGCACTCCGAAGTACCAAACCTCATTATCTACCAATTTTAATGGTTAAGAATCCGTAGATTTTCAACGACTTATTTTTCGAAGTACTAGATGGACGGTGTTATACATTACGGAATATGCTCCTTTTTGGTAGATATGTGGAGTTCTGTTATGGAACATATCCTACCTTCAAGTACATTACCGTTCAAGTTAATCATTTGAGTGAATACACCTTCTTCAAAGTTTGTCCTAAACTGTTTGGTTATATATTAGTGGAGCATAATGCCCTAGTTTGATGTGCTTGATGAGAGGGAACATAAAAAGGGTTGTTGGGTTACGGAAGGGCCAATTTATTGCGAATTTCAATAGCCAAAAGATTAAGCGAACGGTGCTTAATCATCACCATGGTAAGAATGAATCCACTCACACTGTTGAACTCACCTTATCTCACACTTTGGACGATTTTTTTATTATTATTCCTTCCGTCCTATTTTAGATGTCTTAATTGAGGATTATTTTTGTCCTAAATTACTTGTTAGAATGCATATTTTTTCAATTTTTATCATAATCTAACTCTATGTTGGAATCAGGTCCTAATATGGCGAATTGTGTAGTTCTATTTTCTAGACACAATTTTAAATACTCCTCTCTATATATCCTTTATTCTCTTGAGTTCTACTTGATGTTTTGAATTGTTCAAAATAAAGAACATAAAACTAGACATCTAAAAACTAGGTACCTTAATTACTAGCCTAGGGTAATTGTGGAAAAAAAATTACACTCTCTGCATTTCTTAATTTTTGTGCAAATTCTTATTTAGGCATCTAAATTAGGACGAAGGGATTATAAAAGAAGGCACCATTGGGGGATACTTTCACAAATTGGAGAATACTCAAGAAAATTAACAAAAAAAAAGACATTATGAAGTAATTTAAGAATCCCTTATCCAAATAATTTTTATAATGACTGAATTACCCTTAAATATCCCCCAAGTGTATTAAAAGTCGGCAGTGGCGACTATTACCCTACAATGCCGACTAACACTGCCGGTATTAGATTCATCAACAAAACAATACCGACTATAACAATCAGTATTGCATTCAACCGACCATTTAATATTCCCTCAAATGGGTTCTCACTAAAAAAAACAAGAACCAAACTCACCTTCACATCTATCCATTTCACTGTTCAAACTCATTTAAACAAATCAATCCCAATCACATGTGCATCAAATCAAACTAAAGATCCCTGAACAAACAATTCAAAAACCCCATCTCAAGATCGAGTTTTCAATTTCGCAGTAGGACCAACAATTCTTCTCAAAAATGTTTTAAAGAAAGCTGAGTAAAACCTAAGAACCCTATTTAATACTCCTTTTGTCCCACTATTAGATGACCTAGTTTAATTTTGCACAATTCTTAAGGCAAGGAAGGGAAAAGAGTATTTTTAAGTATTTTTTTTTTACAATTATACCCTTATGAATAATAAATAGTGAAATTTTGAAATGATTTATCTCTCAAATTACACCACGGATGTTCGCAAACTTCATACCATTGAAAAGCATTTTAAAACACCTACGTAACGTATATAAACATGCATATTTCTTATACTAACAATAATCGATTAAAAGGATAATTTCAAAAATATCTCATTGTTTAGTGATATGAGTCATCTATTATGCGACAAAATATAAAAGTAAATAGGTCAACTAATAGTGGGACGACGGGAATATTTTTTTTCCTCGAATTATGCTGTTTTGTTCTTACAAGGAGGTGCAAATACCCAGTTTGCTTCTATTCCTTTGAACCTTTGTAATCCTAATGACTCCGTTGATTATATTGTTACTGAATCTTGGGGTGATGACTGATAAAGCTTTCAAAGAAGCTCAAAAGCATTGTAAACCTACTGTGATTTGGTGATATAATGATTTTTTTTTATTTGGTGCACAATTGGGGATACCAAATTAAAAATTTCCCCTTAGCCAAAATTCAGCCCCATATCACCGTGACTATCTCCCAATTTGTGGGAGTATCTCCTAATTATGTCTTCTCATAAAACTCAAACCGCAAGCTAAATATTTCAGCAATATGTTCCACTTGCAAATCTACATACCTATTAAAAAGGAGTGCATTCTGAAATACCAAACCTCACTATCTACCAATTTTAATTTCAATGGTTGAGAATCCGTCAATTTTTAACGCTGATTTTCAAAGTAGTAAATGGTGGTGTTATCCATTTCAGAATATGCTCATTTTTGGTAGGTATGTAGAGCTTTGTTACGGAATATATCCTGGATTCAAGTAGGCATGCCAATTTGCTCCACCCAAACCCATCCCGGTGAAAACCCTCCCATATTGGGTAGGGTTTTACCCGCATAAACGAGGAACGAGATCGGATACGGGTAATCCCTGAAATTAGTGATGCGGGGATGAGATTTAAGGTCCCCGCTCCGTACCCACCAGTACCTTTCATTTTTAGGATTTAGAATTTTTATTATAAAGAGTACTATTATAGATTTTATTCATTATTTCGTTCAACGTTAACAGAGATTTACTAAGGATACGGTGCGCGTGAGATGCATCTATAACTCACTCGTACAAGTTATACTAGTGATGATTGGTCTTACAATGTTACTTATATTTTCTTGTAGTCCACATATATAATCAAGCTTACCGGATTGTAAGATTATTTCTTTTTTGTATTAATAGTTTCATTACCAGTAACAATATTTTACATTTTTTTACCTCATTGTGGTATTCTTGAAAACATTATGAACAGAGTTCTAAATATCGCTTCTAATATTACAGATAACCCATGGAAAACTCATTCTCTACGAGCATTTCTCGTCCCTGCCCAAATTCTAATATCATGGACAATCCATGGAAAAACCCGTCCTCCAAGGATATTTTTCATACTCGTCCCGCCCCAGTAATGAATATGGATGTTTTTTTTTGTATTTTTTGGACGTATAGGCGTGGTTAAGAGCAACTTCAATGGGCACATCAAACAACTTAGTTTGGTGCTTATACACCTATAGTGGGACTAACAAACCACTAAAACGGATGATCAAACCCTCAAATAAAAACTTTTGTACACCGCGTCTCATACAGAGTCGATTGGCTCAATCTGAGGCGATCAGGTTCATTAGAGACGTCGACCCATACATATCCGAGCCTCTTCTTAAAGAAAGCCGACTATCGTTCCTCATTGAGACGGTCGGTTCATATTGAGACGACAACGAAATAGTTACATCCAACGGCTATGAATCCTCTTCCTATAAATTGAGTTGATTTCAACTCCAAAATCACACCTGCATTGTACACCAAAAAATTTTCTGAGAAATGGCTCAACCAAATATTAATCCAGCTGAATTTACGATGGATGAAGATTTGTTGCTCTGTCGAAACAACGTCACTCTATATCCGGCTAGGGGAGCAGAACGACGTCAAAATGGGTTAATGAGTATGAGTTATATCCATAGAATCTTTGATAACTTCCGCAATGATACTGACAACCCCAACAATCGCAATGCGGCTGGGTTTTTTGTCGAATTGTAGATATAAAAGATGAAGTTGGAGAATTCATAGCTTTGGTTGGCTAGTTGGTCGTTATAGACTGAGGGGTGAGAAAAATGATGATGTTGTATTGCAAGCTATAAAGGAATGGCGAAGATGGAAAAAAAGAATTTTTACTTTTGAAGCTCATTATGCAATATTAAAGGATTTTTTGGTATCTCGTTTTGGGTATTGATAAGTACAAATACTGCTTGAGATAAAGTTATAATTAAGTTATAATTTCATTTCTAGATAAATTAGTACTAATTACGATTATATGTAACAGTTACATTAAGTAATATAATTTTAACTTACAAATATTAACAATTAAGGATAATTTTAGTTATTCGGCTCCATTCCAGTTCTTGTAATACGTCCTCCCTTGCATCAAACTTCCAAATCCACCATAAGTTCCCGCAGATTGAGACCCTTGAGCATCATATCCTCCCCCAATTTAGTTTCCAAACCATGGACATGAAGGATCAATAGGAGACCCATCAAAGTTTAATGATCTTCTATAATCTTGATAACCTTTGGGACCTTCTTCACTTTCCTGGAGATATGGAGATTGTTGAACTTAACGAATTGGAGAACCTTGTACAGGATGATATGGAGATCGTGGCACATCAGGTACTTGTGTGTATCGCACTACATCATGGGAGGATGGAGTTTTGTACGCTGAGAAAAATTAAGACTGAAGTTCAATGTATCCCCTAACGTGCGCAATTTTTGGACGTAAATATGTCTAGTTTCCATATCTCTTAACTCCATTTGATTCAATTGTTCGATCAATTATTCTTGAGTTACCGAAGTTCCTGTATAAGAATTAGGACACTCGAGACCTTGCGACTCAATCGAAAGAATTTGACGCTCTCCATCAAGATTAAAAGTCTCAAGCTCCCAACTCAAAGATGGCAAATCAGACCCAGCCGATGAGGAAGAAGATCTTGTTTGTCATTGAGTCGAAGAAAATGAAGGTCCCGCTATAGGACAACTGTTGAAAGTTGGAATCACTGGTGGCGCATGTATTGGAGCATCTAATTTCGGTAATGCTTTTCCTATTGCGATGAAATCCAGACCATAGATGTGTAAATTTCGCTAAGAATTATCGGCTCTGTAACACTTTTGTACCATAGGTCATACTGATCTGCATCACAAGGGGTGAATTTAGTCTCATACCTTTGCCAACCTCTTGCCTTTATCTCTAAGTATTTCGACCCGTATACGGTAGCTATTCTTGGAGGATTCAGTGGCACTCTCACTCGACCAACTAACTGTCTATCACATCTCTCCCCAAAAAAATAAACACCAATGTTACTGACAAGACTATACAACACCATGTGCTGCAGTGAAAAGTTTTTTATCCTTCTGACCGTCTCAGTGTTGTATTCTTCAAAATCCTCATACGACCTCCAAATAACATTATATTTGTTCCTAATTGACATTTGGGACCTCCACACATGAATGTTATCCCGCTCATTCTTTTGTTGTCTTTGCTGCAAATTATCACCTTCATACCTTACTATTATTGGCCAAAATTTTGTCGTGTAGTCGAAAAGTCATGATACACCAATATTGAAACATGCATACCACCAGATCTGTAGTAAAATACATATAAAGGAAAGTAAACTATATTTAGTCTAAGGAATGTATTAGCGTATAGTAGTTGCTAAATATTTATGCACTGATATAAAGCTAAAGAAATGGATTGGCATATCAAGGATGCCCCAACAACCTTTAATGTTTGACCCTCCACAACATGCGAGATCGAGACAAATATATAATTCAACTAATATAGCGGACCCCCAATCATAAGTGGCAGCCTTTTCCATATCTTGCAACGCCTCTAACCACCCCACTTGAGTACTTGAGTTTGAGTTTGGGAAAAAAATATGAACTGAGTATCCATAAATAAATACTTTAGCAATTTTTGTATCTTTAGCAGGGTCATCCCCTTCCATACCAGGATCGTTACCACCATGCAATTCGCTGACTATAAATGCCTTTAAACCAGAATTAGAAATCCGCCACCTCTTAAAGCTAATTCGTTGTGTTGTTACTTAGAAGTATAATGGAAGTGCATCTTTGTATCGTTGTTCGGCTAATCCACTATCTTGGTCAAATGGAGGATCATCTCCCGCTCCAGAAGGTATCCCAAGTATGAAATACAAATCTAATGGTGTTACGCCTAAAAATAAAATAAAAATTGTTCATTTCATTTGTAATACTCGTATTGATTGCATAAATATAAATCAAAAGATAAAACATACCTATTTCGAAGTCATGAAAATGAAACGTGTGTGTAGTATACTGCCAACGCTCCATCAATATACCCACCAGTTTGGGCGAATTATTATGCACTTTGATATGGTACAAAGTAAACCAAGGAAATCGATCGAAAATAATTTTAACACCACGAGGAAGTTGGTCATAAACTTTATGAACTTCGTACCAACCACCTCTTGTTTTCTGTAGAGAACTATCCCGCTCTACCTTTGTCGACAAATGACCTTCACTAATTGCTAATTCTGGACATGAGAGCATCCGTGCATTGTTATCTTCCTGCGGATCTTGTTCTCTCCCTGGTAAAACTTTACTGTGTTTATTTTTAGGTGGTTTTCTATTTCTTTGTTAAATAAAATCTTGAGATCGAGGAGCCATGGTGATTAAGTGGGTGTTAAATATGTATTTGGAAAACTGTATAGAAGATTGAATTTTTGTTGAAATGATGTAAAGAAGATTGAATTTGAGTTGAAGAGATGTAGAGAAGATTAGATTTGAGTTGATATTATGAAGAGAAGAAAAGAAGTTGTTGTGAGTAAAGAATATTGAAGTTGAGTTGAATATATAGGGAGTTTGGAATATGGTCGTTTTTCTGCGTTTTAAATTTACCATTGTCGAGCCACGAGGCTCGTCTCAATTGGATCCGATTATCGGTTCAGTTAGAACCGATCGTTTCAAAGTGCAACGGTTAAATTTCTTTGTTACGACGAACCCTTTATCCACTGCCCAAAATTAACTTTGACCATTTACCTGACCTGCCAAACTGAGAAATTAGATGTGTCCCATTGGACTTGCTTTTATACATTACCATTCCTAGCTTCGAGTCGTTTGAGTGGGGGATAAATCCTACGTGTTATGTGTTCCATGATGAGGGTACAGAAAGGGCTGTTGGGTTACAACAGGGCCAATCTGTTGCTAATTTCAATATAGCCAAAAGATTAAGGACGGTGCTTAATCATCATCATGTGAGTAATGTATTTGCTGCTTAAGGGGGTCGGTCTATTAAATTTGAAAAACCGGTTGCCAAACTTTTACCACCAGATTTCAGAGATTCGTTTGAGTGGGTGGGGGTAACCGTTTGTGGCGGTAATTTTTTAATCACTTTTATTTAAAGTAATTTGTTTATTATAAAATTAAAATATAAAATCCATTTTAAAAAGGGGGCTGAAATTGAGACCACAACAGGTGTCTGTGAAAGAATTGAAAGACGAGGAGAAAGAATCCCTCTCTAACTAACACGTTTCCTTTCCAATGGCTCTAATTTCTCTACTCTCTCTCTCCTCCTCTTCATCTTCTTCTTCGTGTTTCTCTTCTTCTTCATCACTGTCTCAATTTTCTTCGCACAGGAAATTTCTTCTGAAGCCTGTAAAAATCCGAGCTGCTTCATCTTCAGATTCTTCTCTGAAACCGAAGGTGGTGGTGACACGAGAACAAGGAAAGAACGTGAAACTCATTAATGCCCTCGTAATTACTCTGTCACAATCCTTTATTAGATTTTGTTTCTGTCCCTTATTGGTTGTCATTTCTTGCTTTGCATTTTAGAAATGTTGTAGGATTTGTTGCGACTGTTGAAGTTTTTTCTAATCAGTGTATAAATCTGAAAAACTGTATAGTTTGATCTTTATATCGTGTTCTGAGTACGTATTTGGATCTTTAGTTTTGGTGGATTAGGTGGGAAAACATGTTACTATATGAAAAGGGGGGAATGTCGAGTAATATGGTGTTTTTTTTCTTCTGTGTTGTCTAGGATTAAATTGCCATATCATTATCAGCTGTTTGACGAAACCCTAGCTGCATAGTGTGTAGTGTATTTAATATTAATTAATGGAATTCCATCAGAAAAGAGAATGTTGTACTATGATATTCATACCACATTTTATGAACATTAGGAACTACTACAATTTTTATCAATACAGTAGAGTTGTTTTTAAGTGATGGACTAGTTGCACGGCGTGCCTTTGGGATCACAGCTCCTCTTGGTAACCTGGGAAAATTTGCATAACACAGATGAGGAAAGGAATGTTAAATACAATTGTGTACTGGGCTGTGCTAAATATTGGTTTTGGTTTGTAAATTGGAAACCAATGTAAATAGGTGAAAATGTGATGAATTTTTGAAATTATACAGGAGCTGTGTATTACAACCTTTCTTTTTTACCATTATATTTTTAAAGGTACTGGAATGGAACTTTATTCACATTTGCATCATGCAAATTTCTCTGAAACCAATCAGGCTCCCATGTAAGCATAAATGTGTCTTATAGAAAGTTAAAATTTTGCTGCATTTAGCTAACTTATTTGAAGCTGATGTAAGGTACGTTTGAATAATTTTGCAATGAGTGGTGATTGAAGTGTATGACATAGTGCATCCACAAAGTGCACTTGAAGTTTTTCAGGGTCAGACATGAATGTTGCTACTTCTGACTTTTTACAAGCACAAATATTAAGTAGTACTATGTTGCTTAGTGGTGTAATGTACTAAATGTATATTTATATTAACATGTAAAAGGTACCCCATACTATCTTTTATGGGTGAGTCAAGATGACGTTGCATTATCAATATCATGACGTTTTTACCGTACAATTGTAGTTGATGCAATTTTATTTTGTTATCGTAACAGGCGAAACATGGGATTAATTGCTTTGAGCTACCTCTCATCCAGCATACACAAGGACCTGATTTGGATAGGCTTACTACTGTATTACGCGGTAATTCTTTTTCAAGATGAATGTATGATATCTGATCCTTTTCATTATGTTGCTTTTTAATAGTGATTTTTACTTCTTTGTGTCACAATTGAATTGTTAAATCTGCAATCTGTCAAAACTTTCGAATTTCGCTTGCTTCCCTGTGGATATACCAACGAATGAAAAAGAAGTAATGCTTACACGTTTCACATTTGACGTTTTTATGTTAGCAGGGACTTCATTTGACTGGATCGTTATAACTTCTCCTGAGGCAGGATTAGTATTTCTCAATGGATGGAAGTAAGCATCAAAAGATTCTTCCTCTAGACCCTCTAATAGGTTTCCTCATTTTATATGATATGTAACTTTTATGGTGCTCTGCCCACAAATGATTGAAACCGAAAATTGATCATTATGTTAAGCTATTTTTTACATGAACTGGTTATTTTTTACGACCCCTCGCTACTGCTAGAAGCATTTAAGAATGTGCATACAGAGATTTTCCTGCGCCGTCAAACTATAGGAAGTCATTATATGACGACGACAATTGTTCTGTCAGTTTATATTAGGTGGGAATTTACGTCTGTCATACACCTTTGGTCTTGGTTTTGTCCACACCAAATATAATGAAGAACGAAATGTATCAAACAAACTATGTTAGCTAGTACTTTTCCTTCAACTGTGTAGTTGATTTACATGCCTGAGTATGTCTCTCTCTTGGTTATTTTAAATGAGAAATTAACTATTTTGTTTCAGGGCAGCTGGGAGCCCAAAAGTTCAGGTAGGTGTTGTTGGAGCTGGTACAACAGCCGTGTTTAAGGACGTACTACAGTCACCACAGCAATCCCTGAATATCTCCTTCTCACCGTCTAAAGGTTTGTGTCTCTTACTAACACTCGTTACATGGTTTTGTCTTTTGGTCTGAAATTTCTGTTTTCTTGGAAACTTCTGTTCATAGACTTCTGTTGTTAACCGATGTTTTTTTGTTAAATTTGTTAGCATGTCCTTTATTTCGTAGTCTTTTCTAAAACTGGATTGTATTATCAGCAACTGGCAAGGTATTAGCTTTAGAGCTTCCTAAACATGGGAGTGGAAGATGCACTGTCCTTTATCCCGCTTCAATGAAAGCTGGAAATGAGATTGGTAGGTCTACAACCTCCTCTTATATCAGTTTGTATGTTGGATTTTATTTTTCGTGGTAGGTAGTTTTAAACATGCACTGGTAAGTACTTATCGCAACTTACAGTAGCTGTCTCTTAGCAGTTTCAAATAATTATCAGCTAACTTCACTAAGCCCAACAGGTTCTTTTAATTTCTTTTATACAAAAGAACTCCAGTAGAATCTCTGTCCTTGGAAAATTGCACCTTCGCTACCAAATTTGCTTGGTTGTGAAGCACTTTGAGTATTGTCCTCATGAATCTGTAAGTTAATTTGATAGGAGGAATGATGTTTGCTTACTGTAATTTAAATAATGCAGAGACGGGGCTGACTGCTCGTGGATTTGAGGTCACAAGGCTAAATACTTACTCAACGGTACAAGTATATCCCAATCTATTTATTTTTTATGATTGATAAAGAATTTGGAGCCAACGAATTTCGAACTCAGGTCACTGGTATCATTACCCAATGACGTAACCACTGTATTACAATGATATCGGCAGTTTATCCCAATGTTAGGTGCATGTTTCTGGCCTTCGATGCATATTAGGTTAAGTTTCTTTACATTATGCTATACGGTGCCTGGATATATGCTTCAGACACTGTTTATTGGTTTGTTCTTAGTAGTGGTTTAGGCAGCAGGGAATGTGGATCCCATTTTGCCATTTAGTTCTATCTTGAGTCGTGCTTTCCCAGGGTGTTTTCGTCCCTTTGATAATCTAACACGGAGTCCTTTCTCTGGCCTCCCGGTTCAACCTTCTGCAATGTTACTCATTTATGAGAATGTAGTTGATATCCACGAATAGATGTTAGTGTATCTAACCTAAGAACGAATCTAATGTGGCTCAAGTTTTGTCTTTTATCAAATGCAAGGATATCATCCTTGTCACATTTTCAATGTGCCAGCATCATTATCTTTCTAGAATTGTTCGTCAATTATTTGGCGATCCCACAGGTCACTGGCCTCGCTGTGATGAGTCAGAAACTGATGTCATATAAAGATGAGTCTGTTGTGAAAGTTCATTTGTTATTGAGGTCAACTCTCGACCAGTTTTGAAATGTATAGCTGAAAGTTTTTCTTCAGTTTCTTTCTTTAGAGACAATTGGAGATGTTCACAGCGAGGTTACGCATGCTCATACTTAACTGTGATAATTAGAGACGTGCATCTTCTTATTCTTTCCAGGTTCCAGTCTATGATGTAGATCAAATGGTTTTGGCACAAGCACTCTCTGCTCCAGTTGTTGCCGTTGCTTCTCCATCAGCAATTAGGCAAGTGTCCAGTGACTTAACATTTTAATCTTCTCACAGTTATCTCTTTTCACTTTCTCACAACGAATTTTCGCTCTGCTTGTTCATAGATTCTTATAAATTGCAATTTTGTTGTGTGTAACCAGGGCTTGGGTCAATCTTATATCAGAAGCAGAGAGTTGGGATAATGCTGTTGCCTGCATCGGCGAGACCACTGCTTTGGCAGCTAAAAGATTAGGTTTGAAGAATGTCTACTACCCAACAAATCCTGGCCTTGAAGGGTACTCCTCAACCTGAGCTTTATAACAGAAAGTTTTTAGAAAATATGGAAACCAAAATTAGCAGTTGGTGCACAAACCTAAATTGTGAATTTTACACAAAGAAAGCTCACTCTGTTTGGCTGCCTCCAAAATTACCTCTTCTGACTTCCTGTCTTTGTTATGGAAGGTGGGTTGGTTCCATCCTAGAAGCCTCGAGTGTGCGTGGTGAAATAAAGAAGGTTTGTTCTGGATAGAAAATCATCTATTTTGGTTATCCTTGTCGACGTTTCAGTCTATATGTTTTTTTTTTGTTTTTTTTTGAGATGAGTCGAGCTGTTTCTTCTTTCTCTTCTCTACTTCCTCTTTCTCAGGAATTGGTTTGCTGACGAGGATCAAACAGGTGCAGGACTAACCCAAGCCTCTGACTTGGCAGCATGTCTGAACCAGCATTTTGCTAAGACAAAAGCTCAAGATGTATTATCGATGCTCTTCTGTCGTCTAGAAGACTCTGGTTTCATCCCGATGTGTGATATCGTCACCTGGGATTGGTAATGCTTCCTTGAAGACCATGGATAATAGGGCTTTTAAGATGAAAATCTGACCAAAATCTGCTGTATATCTGTTTTTTGTTTTACCTTCGGAGGATTAGGATTCTGTATCTCGTACTAGGAGTTCAATTGGGTTGTTCACAGCCAATGTATGATAGTAAATATGAGGATGCCCCCACATGTTTAAAGAAATGTCATACTGCAGTGGTCTCCTGTGTTTTTCATCACATAGAATCTTGTAATTAATCCATTTTATTATTGTACTATTTAGTTACATGTTGGTTCTGGTTCTGCAGTATAATGCAGAGCCTGAACTCTCACATTTTATCCTGCATTCCTGCTCATCCTTCCTTTAAGATATTGGACTAATAAAATAAACTGTGCCATTCAGAGTTTAGATAATCGACTCAGTATTGAAAGACAAGTGAAAACACTAAGGTTTTAGAAACAAAACATCATTAATAAGTAAATTATGGGTGTTTGGTAGTCCAATCATGTTTGTCAGATTTGTATCGACCCTGCTAGTAGGCAGGAGTCATCCTATCCAGAGCGCCCTTCCCACAAGCATCTTCAAAGATCTTCTTGAAAGCCTCCTCCATGCAGGATGCAAGCAGCTTTGAGTTGATAAATCCCTTTTCAGTTCTCATCACTAGCGTCAGCTTTCCCATGTAACTCAATACAGTGAAGAGGAGACTCTGTCATGTAGACGTTATTGAGTAACAACTAAACGCAGACTCGTGAAAATAAAAAAATATAGAAGGGTCTTTTATACCCTACCTGAGGACATCCTGATACTGTGAAGTAGATGTTTTGTATTGGATGCTCTGCTATTACCATTTTCTCCGTTGGGCCTGCTAAATTCGAAATGGCCATGCTTGTGTTCCGCAGTGTTGAATGTACGTATTGAGATACTGCCTGAAACATGTCGAAACGTGTTGGGGATTTTCATGGACGAATTAACTAAGCATACTTGGCAGATTCATATAGAGAGAGTATAAACTGACCTGAGGGCCTTTGATACTTCCCATCAATCTGAGTAGGGCGCTGTTGAGATAAACACTCAAGGAATTCCTGTTTTTCTTTATTGTTTTCTTTGCTTTCAAGATGAAACTGAGTGGATCTACCTTATTTTCTGGATCATTAGTATCACTACCAGCATTACCACCTGAAGGGATAGTCAAATGAATGAAAGAGAAATGATTTCCCCACAGATCCTTCTCTACCATGTCTTCTAGGCTGCGATATCCATTCACCATCCTCGTGTTCAATAACACCAATGCTGTTTTACGTGAGCCAGTACTCGATGACACGAGTGACTTTTCGTCCGCAACAGCTTGGCTGTACAAATGGGATCCGTAGAATACCAACCCCACCACAACATCATTTACAGACTGCACACACATTGTTATTTTGTTAGAGATAAAGACTAATAAATTTGCTGTAACTATGTTTAGTGCCACAAAATGGATTAGTTTCCGTTTTAACTGTGAGTAGCTTGAGCATACTCAATCATAAAGCAATATATCTGGAATGCACATCTTCCCAGCCCTCTTACTCTTGGAGAGGGTCAATCACCCCCTAGAAGGGATTGTCTCCTAGACCCCACTGGTCACCACATACCACGTTAAGTTGGACCCAATTGGACACCACATAGTACCACATTAAATATGCAATGGTGCAGTTCGAAATCATGGGAGAAAGCTGAAATTAAGGTTATTTTGTCCTTAGTGTTTGTATATATTCTGGGAAGCGATTTGACTGCTAAAGAAGAGTAAGATGAAATATGTATTTATTAGATGATCTCTGTTGTGTTTACTCTGAAAGAACTTACACACTTCACAGGGGCTTTAACCACATATTTAGTTTTCATTGCCTAACAGTTCATCACATACACCCTGTAATTTCAGTCTTTCGTTCTCAACTTCCTTAAATGTCTGGTGATGGGGTTTCCAATGTGGTCAGAAGAGTAAAATGGAAGGATAATGACATGACAATGAAGTGCAGGTAGGAGATTTTGATTCATTGCAGTAGAACTGTAGAAGTACTTATGCCAGAGATTAATAATTGATGTGACTCTCATTCAGTGCAGATCAATAATGAGGTCTATAATTAACCTCAAGTATTAAAGGTTAAAAGTGAATTTGTGTCATTATGAACGACTAAAAAACGTTAAGTGGCCTGGATCAGGAAATATATGATTAGATAGAAATCTTACCCCTCCAACTTTGGTCTTGACTTGACGAATCTGATCAAGAGAGAAAGAGATGGTGGTGATATCAGCGGGAAAGAACTCAAGATCAGGCGTACAAGACCTAATGACAGTTTGATCATCTTCCAGCACTGTGCTCTGAAGCACACTCCATGCAAAACCAGCTGCACTATTCCAAAACCCTGATACCAAACTCCCCATTTTCTTCAGAGCTGTGTTTTTAGCCGTAGATGATTTTGAAGACCCTGCAGCAGGGAAAGTTAACGGAAGAGAAGGATTATCAGCTCTTTTAAGACAAGAAAATATTGCACCCATGATTGAGAATCCATCACCGAGTGCATGGTGCATCCTAAAAATCAAACTTCCTTTAACATTTTCTCTTGTTGGGTAGTTGAAAATATGGATATCCCACAGTGGTTGTTTCTCTGGAAGAACATCTTGGCTTATTTTGGACAAGTAGGTATTGAAATGTTGAGTGTAAGTTTCTTGTGATAACCCTGAGGGGAAGTCAGGTATGATAACATGATCTTCAACTTGAACTTCCACATTTTTCCACCATTGATATCCTTTGTCGTCTGTTACCACGACAGATGAAAATCGTGGGTTAACTCGTAACAAATCGTTCCTGAGGGTTCCTGAGATTTTAGATGGGTTGATAAGGATTTCAGACTCCGCGACTGCGACGATGCAGAGAGAAAGGATTGATGTGTGAATACATTGTGAAGATGGGCTAAGAGGCTGATATAGTTGATTATCACAATACATTTCTCCTTCTAGTGAGAATGCTTGTGCTTGTTTTGACTGGTTTGATGTCATTCTAACTCTCTTTCACTTATGATCTCTTGGGTGTTTGTATCATGTTTGTGGGTTCTATGTGTACATTTTTATACATGAAGTTGGAGAAAGAAATTAATAAGGTAGGTAAACGTGACAGAGGGCATTGTTTGAGGGACCACGGCGCAAGTGTAAACGATTCTCCATGAAGTCCTCAAAAAAAAGTACTGTTATGAACAGTTAATGAAGCAATAATTAGCTTAGCAAAAATCCTAAAAACAGCTTTGCATTTACGCATGCCATGTAAGCATACTTGTTAATAGAAAGGTTGAACTTGTAACAGCTGACAAGCTAGCTAGGTTTGCCAGAAGGAGGATTAATGTCACTGTTTGAGTTTACTCGATCTTCAGACCCATATCTTTCATATTAATCCAAGAAAAATGACTGTTTCACGCAGTGAAGGCATCATTGTACGGCAAGTAATTACATAGTGATATTGGGGTTCGAACACAGCACGATTTGATGTTTGATCTGTCCCTCGATAGATGATCGTGGGACAGTTGTACACAAGTCTCTTAATTGCCGAGCTTTTCCAGAAAACTGGAAAGTCTAATTTTGTTGAACACGAATTTCGTACTTTAGTAGTAGCTAGGGTAATAGGCTAATAGCACGTGAATTTAGAATTTTCTTCTAAAGTTTTTCTCAATCATCCAAGTGTGAATGCAGGACATCTTGATCGGCTGCAGCTCTTTGGACATGCATTTGGACTCTAATATACGTGCTAGAATTTGACCCACTTGTTTGTTTCCACTCTAGCAATAAAAATACTAAAGTACCAAATCATACTGAAATTTTACAACCTGTACAGTTATTTATGGTGCCAGAAAGCTCATGTAAATGAAAATGAATTTAGCTGAGTCAAACCAGATCGGATTTAGACTGAGATCATTCTTAGCTAGAATAAGAATAACATTTAGCCTGGTCAGACTTGACCAGAATTGATCAAAACACCATCAAGAATGCTGAATCAGATGATTTTAGGTTTTAGATCATCAGGTCCTGATCCAGAGGTATTAAACATCAGGTCCTGATCCAGAGGTATTAAACATCAGGTCCTGATCCAGAGGTATTAAACATCAGGTCCTGATCCAGAGGTATTAAATAATGATATATGCCGACCCAGGTTATAGTTCAGTACAAAAAGCCTAAACTCACCTTCATAGGTAAGGTTTTCATCTATAATTTTTCAACTCATCTGTAGCATATTAATAAAGTCCTCACAAGAAAAACAATTTGACAGTACAGAAGAACAGCAAATGTGCAGGTGAGTTTTTGTAGGCAAGGGTGCTTAGTTGTTGATTGTCTTTCTCACAAGCGAGCAACATAAGAATTTGCCTGAGTGACATATCTCACCCACCGATATGGATTGTAGGTCTTGGATTTCTTCGCTATTTGCAAGTATCTTACCTGCAACCACAAAATGGAGAGAGTATTCACATTTTAACTTCTTGAAACAGGATGTACTCTTTCCTAATTTCCTTGACTTTTCATTAAGAATTTTGATCGAAATACCAAACGAAAGATAAGATGCTTGATGTGATTGAAAAAACCAGTAAACAACTAAGAACTCAAACATATATATCGAGATGTACTGCTTTTCACTAAGAAAGTTTATTGTAATACTAAGCAAAAGATAAGATGCTTGATGTGATTGAGAAACCAGTAAGCAAGTAAGAACCTAGCAAACATATTTTGAACTCAATCTGAGCCATATTAAGAGGTACTCATTCCTTAATTGTCATTAATTAAGGAATGAGTAAACAACTAAGCGAAGGATAATATGCTTGGTGTAATTGAGAAAGCCAGTGAACAACTAAACTCAACAAACATATCTTAATATCAATCTTATTTGTATAAACACTCCATGAACAGAACACCTCACCTGAAGCTTTGAAGCATTATACATCGGTATTGTGAAAGTCATGCTTACAGGCCCAGCTTCTTTCATGATATTTGCTGTATTCAGTGACATGTGAAACAAAATCAGACTATATGCATCTCGCGGAACCAAAATTACAGAAAGGACAATACAATAACAACATGAAAATTATACCATGTGATTCCTGTGAAAAAGTAAGTTTTGCACGGAGAGTGTGTTCAGACCCACCAACAATCTGGAACATATTTCTCATATCATTAGCAACACCAACAGATAAAATATAAAGATAGCACAAAGCTTTCTACTAGTCATATCAAATTTTCCTTAAGTTCGCAGAAAGATGAATTCGCAGAACCAAAACTAAAATTTAACCTTCTTCAACCCCCATTCAAGTTTCTTAGTTGATTCTTTGAAATCAGTAGTGTTTCCAACTGCTCCAGGTTCCAACTCAAAGCTTACTCTGTAGCAATTTGCGGCATACTTACATTAGTTAGTGTTGAACGAAATAATGACAATTTCCATTCGAGTTCAAGAAGTATTTTGGTGATAATTATACAAGAAAAGAGACGGAAATGAATCTCAAGCTAGATTAAACACCTAGTAGTATATTTTGGCAGCGGCATCTGTATAGCAACTGTATTTGCAGTGATGTTTGATGAGTACTCAGCACGTACTTTAAGTATAACTTCAGCCTAATCAATCATAAAATAGGCAATTGTTAAGACATGACCTGATTCAGAAAGCATCACGTCGAAAATATGCAACTTGTGGACAACTATATTCACCTTAAATGCCCCTGCTTCTTCAATCAGTGCATTAATACGAAAAGGAGGCTTGAATTCCTGGGTCATACGGTAGTTCATGACAGGAAATTCACCATCTGGGGGGACCTGTAATAAGGAAGGACAGTCACTTCAATTTTAGTTTATTTTCTTTATTTGAGGGAAGTCTCTTCAATTATAGTGCAACATTCCAAGTCTATTTGACAGTATCACTTCCACTCACCAGTGACAAAGTTCGGTCCATATCAAAACTATCGACATGAACTGATTCGTGGAAGTTGCAATCGTCTAATATCACTGCACCTGCTCCACCAGAACTACTATAATCTGTAGGAAAAACATGCAGAGAATTATAACTGACCCTTGGAAAAAGAAGGAAAAAAGAGCTCCCAATATCAGCTAGACAAGTACAACTATGGATGACATAATAACAATAAACGCGTATAGCAAACACAAATCAAACTCTGAAACAAATTTAAAACCATAAGCAGACAAACTTAAGAAATTAAAATTAAATCTTCCTAAATTTAACATAAGCACATCACATACTTGACTAGATAGACGAGCCCTACACCACCAGAAAAGACTTGCAAAGACAACAACAAAGTATTGGCAAATAAACAGACGAATACCATAAATAGACCTCCCGCCTCTTCCTATGTTCAGGTCTTCATTCAGAGCTAGACGTATTTCTGGGTTTCCTGAAAGATAACTCTTCATTTGGATGGTACCATCGATCTCGGACGTGAGTATATAACCCTGTTTATTCCATAACAGATAACAACAGTTACAACGGGAACGAATCAAAAAGATAAATAACAATTAAAACAGACTTAGTAAAGTTAGTCGTTTAAACAGAGAATACATATCCAACAGAAGGTACTTACACTTGAGCTGAATGTTACACTTATTTTCTCGATTATGTCAACAAAAATTTCCTCTCTCTTTCGGCCTCCAGGTTCATTTGCTACAACAGATTTTGTTACAGCTGTACCCGGCATCCTTTTGGTCCCTTGCTGTGGATGCAAGTAGTTGAAGTCAATCTAAGCAGTTGGATAAGCATGAGATACCAAAAATAAGACAAGTGAATATACCATGAACATGGCAGCGGGGCCAAGGGGTGGCAAACGTGCAGCATCAACCACAATTGGCTCATTAAATACATAAGACTTCAACATTTCAGTAGATGTTGTTTGTACATAACCAAAGTCCTGGATAAACAAGAAATGATCAGGTTCAACATGGGGATAGTAAGTGGACTGTCCATAGAAATGCTCTCTATATTCAGTAAAACACAAGAATACAAATCAAACAATATGCACTGTAACAGGCTGCTGAACTGTAAGGATAAGTGTTACTGAAGAGAATGCAGATGGGATGCAGAAATGACATGAGAAGTGATTGTCTTTCAATGATAATGACTAAATCAAAGTACAACAACAACAACCAAACCTTTAGTCCCAAACAAGTTGGGGTAGGCTAAATCAAAATGACTTGAAATATTCTGTTTCAAACTAATGCCGAGAATCAATACAAATTCAGCAAATGCTAGAAATATGTATCATTGACAGATAACAACTTTAAAAAACAGGATAATACTTACTATAACTTCATCCAGCAATTCATATACAAGGACGAAATTCTTTCTAAAAGAGTCCTCATTCAGAACACCAAGATAATCCTTAATAACACGTGCAATTCTTTGTAAAAGCTCCAAAACAAGAGAAGGTGACATATTAACCCTTGTTGTAGCAACAAAGATCAATCCAGCAACCTTCACGTGAAAGTAGTTCACTCCATCCAGGTTCTATTATCAAACAAATAACAATAGCAAAACAACTATTAGTACCTTAGGGAGAAGAAGCGTAACGAATACAATCCAGTGAAAGGAAACAAAACAATTAAATTTTGACCACCAATCAGCAGCATCCAAAATCAAAATTACTTGGCAGCGAGTGAAGTTGTCTGCCATCCATATAAACAAGATTTTGCTAGGGTCTCAATGTCCATGGGCAACAATTCTTTTCTTCACACTACCTCTTAAGGCATGGCAGACAGTACAAGGTAGCTGTTGGGCCATTGACATATGTGCCTCCTCTGATACTATGCAAGATTAGTGGGAATCTAACACCAAAGCAATTCGCATTGTTTCAATTGAAACAGACATGTGATTCTACATTCATTTATTGTTCATAATCCTTTGAAGACATCTACACCAAGTGAAACCCTTCTAAGACCTCAAAACTAGGTGAAACGACTACGACGAAGAGTCCTTTTATCATGAAATTCAGACTAATACAGTGTTATCTAAGTAAACAAATACCTACAAAGACAGGTGGTGCCTCTTCTTCTCCATCTTCTTTCCAGAATTTCACTTTCCGGAAAAATATCTCGGCACTTCCTTTTGGCACATCTCCGCGATCTGCAAGTAATAATGCAATTAGTAACGAATTCTATGACAAATTGTGAAATTCTTATAAGAAATTAGTCTCGCGATTGAAGATTCGAGCACATTGAAGATCTACTAATACATAAACTCAATTAAGAGATTGCAAATTAGGGATTTTAAGCGATCAAATCAACCATGCAGAATGGTATTGAATCAGATTGAACCCTAGAACTTACAATCACGAAAGACGATGTTATCGCCTCTCTGAGACAAAACGAAGAACTGAGAGATCATCTCTCCGTTGTGTATTTTTTTCAGCTACCAACAACTCTCTCTTCTCAGTCTAACTAAAGTACGGTAATGTAAGAAGTAAAAAGTCTTTCGGATCTACAACAAAGGCTCTACTGTTCTGACTGGAACTTCTTAATTTAATGAACAAAATGCACTGTGAAAAGGTGCCACGCCCGTTTTGGTACACCCTTGTGTACGTCACTACGTGATATCTTGATAAGGCTATGCAAGTGGTACACCCTTGTGTACGTCACTATGGTAAAGAGTTAAGTGATTGAGTCTCTATTGACAGTTGGTGATATGTACTAGACTTTTCGGTGGTAATTTTGTCTTTAGCAATTAATTTTGAACGACTATTTCCCCATCACACCATATATATTAACCCCATTAAATTCAACTTATTCACATCTAAAAAATCTTCACAATGTTTTTTTTTTTTTAAATAAAATCTTCATAAATTACCTTAATCCTGAATTTATTTACTTTTAGTTTTATAATCAATGGATTCTTCTGATGAAAAGATGCATATTCGTATAGATCGATTTGAACAACGGAATGTTTGTTCAGGTGCTGCGATAAATCGATGATGATTCAGATGAAGATAGAGAACTAACCAACATTGTGTTGCAGCTATATTCATCGGGGCAGATACCTAGAGATCCAAAGCCAAGATAAGTATTCAAAAGAAAATATACGTATCGGCGGAGGGATGAGTTCCACGAGAAGCTGATGCACGATTATTTTCTTCCTGACTGTGTGATCTCTGATCAAAATTTCCAAGGTTGACTCAGCATGCCCGGGCATTTGGTGTTAAGGATTATTAATTAGCATTTTCAGGTAGAACCTCAGTTTAATTATCAATATGATGCATTGAATATTACAGGTCATAGTCCTGAACAAAAGGTTACTTCGGCCTTAAGGGTTCTAAGTTATGGCAAACCTACTGATTCTAACGATGAGTACCTTCGTATGAGAAAATCAATTGCATACAAGTATTTTGTGTTGTTTTGCGAAGCAACGATTAATTATTTTGGTATACCCTATTTACGAAAACCAACTGATGCAGATGTTAGAGAAATTATTAAAGCAAAACCAAGATATGGGATTTCCAGGAATGCTAGGTAGTCTCGACTTCTTGTGTTGCGTATGGATTGTATGCCCTACCTATTGGGTCGGTCAGTACAAGGGACATCACTCAAAACTAATTATTATTCTTGAAGCTGCTGCTTCGTATGAGAAATTTTTTTTGGTCTTCCGGGGTTAAAGAACAACATAATATTTTGCACAAGTCGCCTTTGTTTGAAGATTTAAAGAACGGAATTTCTTCCAAAGTAAATTTCACAATCAACGGCCATCATCACATTCATGGCTATTATCTTGCATTAAGATTTAAGTTGGAATTTGTTTTTCTTTGTGGTATCTGGTGAAAAAAATGGATTGCCTGGAGGTTGAGATGATTGAGATGGTTGTAAACTTGGTGTTGAAGGATAAGAAGTGTATGTTGATCTTTGTTGCAAACCATCTAACAAGGGTGGATCATATTTAGGCAACACCTTTAAAATATGATAACAACTTTCATAAGGAAAAATTTTCCCATCTTTGTGGTGTCGATTATTTAGACACTTTATTTCCACATCAACGTCAAAAACAACGCTCTTTCGGCCATGAACGGATTGCATTATAGCAGCAACATATTAGGAAATCTGGGTGTTAATTAAAATAAAGCGACCTGAAAGCCCACTTGCATCACGACTGTTGATGTTCATAGATTCTTCTTGAAAATTTTGAAATATGTTATCCCACAATTTGGTACTTTGTTGTTGGACACCATGGATACTATCTTGTTTAAAAAATACATAGTTCCTACAAATGCTTTCATCTTTGGATACGGTGATTCTTGGACCCCTCACTTTGATGCTTTTGCCATCTTGAGAGTCAGACGGAGAATCCATATTCAAAAAAATTAGACATTAGCGAATTGTAATGAAGATGAGAGTAAAAACGGTGAAATTTGTGTTAGAGTATATCAAATGTGAGTGAGAATTGAGAAGAGTAGAGAAGGTGTGAGTTAAAATAAAATTGGAGTGGGGTATTTATAGGATGATGGATTTCTGGTCATTGGATAAGATATGCTGGGCAATGTAGTTTACACCGGGCGCTAAAGTATAGGCTGCTAGCGATTATGACTTCATCGCGCTATGTTGTTCCCATCGAGCGGTCGAGACTCTACCGCTCGATAAAAACTGCACCTCTCTTGCTAAGTGGCATATTTTCCAGTTAGCCAGTTCAGTTTTCCAGTTATCCATCTCCGTAGTGGGTGGAAAACTTCCAAACTAACTAGTTTTCCATGCCGATAGAAACTGGCCTAAACGAAAGATATACAACACATCACCTCTAGTCAAGCTTGGAATGCGTCTGTTAGAGCATACCTCGGTTGAACCCACCAAGCGTTGGTATGTCAAATTTGGTTGTCATATTTTAGTGAATCAAAACTCATGTTAAGAGTCGCTTGATTATGTACTAGAGTCACCTTCGTATAGGTTAGCTTGAAAGTATTAGGATATGAGACATTACAAGTATTGTGAAGACTTGAATATGTGAAGAAGCAATGAGCTACAACGACAACAATCATCCTTCCACTTGAGGTTAGTGATATTTGACTTGAACTGTTTCATTCGCTAATGTATTTTTCAAGTCGTGCATATTGAAAATAAAACTGCCAAGTATATTTGAACTCTAGATAGACATAGTATTAAGGAATACAATACGAGGTTTATTGCTTAACCATTAAACTTTGTAGATAAGACATCGCCATAATCATTTGAATGCTATTGTGATTATGTATGGGTATGAGGTGAGGATTTCATCCTAGGGAACAATGTTTACATGTGTTCTAAGGAAGTAAGTTCATAAACTTGTTTGTGAACCGAAAAGGAAATTGCCAGGTGTTATTGGTTTTGTTATTCATTGATTATCTTATGAACAACCAATATGTGTGATTGAGTATAACCGCTCACAACTTGTTTGTGTTCTTGGTAAAACTATTCACAAAGGCCTGACTTATGTATTGGTATGACTTTTATTAGTGAAACCGATCTTAAGTAATCACCTGAGATGGTATGATCGGGTTTGTGATTTTATGCCTGACCAAAACTGGGAAAAGGGGAACTGATCCTAGTAAGAGGTGCAGTACATCACAAAGGGGAACCGATCCTTGTATGAGATGAAGCAAGGTTTATAGAAGAAAAGGGAACCGATCCTATGGACATGTGCAACACGTTTTTAGGCAAAGGGGAACCGATCCTATGGACATGTGAAACACATTCAAGTTAGATACCATATATATGTGGGGAACCGATCCTAGTACCTAGTCAACCGAATTTTGGAAAGCTAGTGTGACTATGCACAATACTCACATAGAGGTAGAACCGAAACTTGTTTTGGTAGAACCGTTAAACCCATGATTGTGATTGAATGTTCTTTGATCAATCACGTAGTTCTTGAAAGTCAGATAAACCAATTCTAAACTTGTTTGGAAGTGTGGAAAACCGATTTCAAGGTTGTAAGTATGAAAGAGAACTTATAAAGTTAGGATGTCGACATACTTTTAACACGTGTTGTGAATGTTTATTATTTAATTGTTCAAAGTTATTCCTTAATAGCTAAAGTAAGAGAATCTCAGGATCGAAACATAAATAAGTTAAGAATTTTTTAATTAAGGTTATTAATTTCATTTTGTAGGGAAATCATAATTAGTAATGTGCATTTACTAATTAAAGATTTTCCGAGAGATTTCGATCATTATTTTTGGACAGAGCATTTCCAGGAATTATGGAAACCGAATTTGTGCTTTAATGAATATCTTGAGAATATTTTCGGTTTTGGAAATTCCTTGGTGTCCAAACTTCTTAGTCTATAAATACTGAAGTTTGCATTTCTAGCAAACTAATCCTTCGTAACATCAAACTACCTCTTGTTGTGCTGCTACTGGTGAAGCCGCCTATTCGGAGAGGAGAATAACCTAATTAGGCGAAATCTCTTACGACCGCTCGGTTTAAAGTATTCTTTGGGATTGAGAAGCTCTAGTCAGTACCTTCGGTGGGAAACTAGATAATTGCGGTTTATCTTTTGTTTTCATTGTTCGATTGACTAATAGTGGTTGAACTTTGATTGCACCTAGTTTGTTTATGCTTGAGAATCTTCTCTTATGATATAAGATTCACTCAAACTAGTTCAGAGTATCTACAAGGATCTTTAGACTGTTGTTAGTTCTAAAGACGATCTGTGATAATCCATTATTAACAGACTCCGTTCTGAGCATGATTGATCACAATAGATTCAAGTGATTGTGTGCAGGTGTTTACTGAAGATCTAAGAAGATTTGAAGACGAAGAAGATATTGGAGATTTCTGATTTGTGAGTTCATAATCTTTGGTGTGCACAATACTTGTTTCGGTAAAAATATGATCCAATTAATAATCGGTTTTATCCTTGTGATAGAATTGGATTGATTAATTGAGTAGATCGGCATTAACACAATTATTTGGATTAAGAATGTTGATTGCAAAATCTTAACGATTACTTTGGTAATTGAACATAAGATAGATCTAAGGACCTGACGAAGGAGTTTATGTTAAGATAAAACAGAAGAGCCTTTGTCCGACTCATATCACTTGGTTGAAGAGAGTTGATACCAAACAGATTTGTTGTTTCTTTACTGTTTGGAATACGAACCAAAGGAATTGATCCAAGTACGTGACTTATTTATAAGTTGGAGGCGTGGGAATACAGACGAAACTAGGTGAACTATAGGTTTAGTTGCTTGGTCTCAACTATACGAAGTTGGTGTAATTTTGTGTAGCGGCTTAATCCTGAGAGTATTCAATTCTGGACTAGGTCCCGGGGTTTTTCTGCATTTGCGGTTTTCCTCGTTAACAAAATCTTGCTGTGTCATTTACTTTTATTTTCTGCATTATAATTTTTTTATTATAATTAAAGTAAATCACACAAATGTTAATTCCTATTTACTTGATAAGTGAATCCTATTGTGTTTGGTGAAGTCTGAACCTTTTTATCAAATAAACATACTTCGTTGTTGTATTGTCTCGATCTCTTATCCATAGACGATCGCACGAAGTGTGAACCGATTAGTTGTACTGTCTCGACTCACTCCATAGACAATCACTTTCGGAGAAAGGACTTATATGTAGGAAAAGTTTTAGATTAAGGTATATTTGGGTACCCTCATCTTTTCAGCATCATTAAGCTGTGTGCATGGTAATATTTTCAGAAATCATTTTGTACATGAACACACAAATTTGGAATTTACGACGGGATATCATAGCTTGAAATTCATCAAATGATTCGTGAATTTTAATGCTTTATTCAGGAAGGAGCAATACGGGAGAATTTCTCCAACATCGAACCATGTACGCATATTATTCGCTGATCTAACTCGGACAGTTATTCGAGCCGAGGGATTCGAGCTAGTCATGGTTATTTAGGTTGAGTGAGTCGAGCTAGACTGAGATATTTATAAGGATTTAAAACAAATCACACCTCCTCATGCTTGGAATGTGTGATCAAGCTGCACATTTTTAGAAACCATTTTGTACATGAGCGCACAAATTTGGAATTTATGACGGGATAGGATAGATGAATTTTAACGCTTTATTCGGGAACGAACAATACAGACGGACTTCTCCAATGCCGAACCAGGTGAGTATTATTCGTTGACCCTTACCTTCACAAGTCAGGCTCCAATTATTGGGATAAAATAATGTATTATTTGTATAATATAATGTTGATGATTATTCTTAATGAATTATATGTATAATAGATTGTTGGTGAGTATGCGTAATATATTATCTGTATAATACATTATGTAATAAACCTTAAAAATGTATTTTCTGTTAATTTGATGTGTACCGAATTTTCAATGTCGAACTCAAATTAGTAAATCGAATTATACACGTACGTATATCGTTTTGTACTATTGTCGAATTACGAACCGCTAACCAACTTTTTGTCCGAATTTGAGTTGTTCAAATTCGATACACATACGTTTTTATCTCGAAGTTCTCCCCGTACCCCGAATTGCTAACTAGGCGCGACAATGCCCCCTTTGATAAACAAATTGTCCCTTAACATTAGGTTGAGACCTTTTTTTTTTCTTTTTTTTGAAAGGAAACTCAAGTTTTATTATTAGAAAGATAAACATACATGCTACCTTCTTCTTGTGTCAAGCAGAAGAGGTATTCTAATCATATTAGGAGTATTTACACACCACACACCTGTATACATATTCTTACTAGGAAATTTGACCAACTTATTAGCTAGTTTATTACACTGTCTATTTACATATGAAATCATACACAAGAAGAAAAAGAAGATAACAAAGCTCTAATGTGATCGATATCTTCTTTTCGACAACCATAAAACAAAGAAAAAAATTGATTCATCCACACCCTTATTATCTGTTTATACAAGTACTTTATTGTAATTCAGTAGTTATGCGCATTGAATACTCTAAACTGTTAAAGCTTCAGTTTGATTGGTATCTCTTGTTATAGTTGAAATATCTTTGGCATATGAGAACTCTCATGCATCATTATGAATAACGATACCCAAACCAGAAGAGTTAGATTGAGACTACATATCCGGTAGCGCGTCTGGATGGGGGACGGATCCAGGGTTTTCTTTAGGTAGTACTGGAATATCACTAATATGCAAAGCGATTGAAGGTCACGACATATTTTTTTTTTGAAATAAATCATGTAGTTAGTGGCTAATTTTGATTCACAAATAGAATATTATATAAATAGATGTTAAAACAAATAAAATCAATAACAAAAAGTGACCGCGAAAAGAAATTTATAGTATATGGAAGAAAATTAGGAGAGAATTGTGTTGACACAAAGGTTTTTTTTTTTTTTTTGCTTTTAAATAAGAATATATATTAAGTGGCCTAAAAATTATCTCATAAATGGGTTAAAATGCTTGTATAAGTGGAATATAAATACAAATTCAAAGCATGTAAAATAAAGTTGGGCCAGAATTAGAGCGGGTTATACCTAGGTTATCCCCTTGCTAGGCATGTCCTTGATCTGGAAGGAGATTATCAAAACGTGATAAATGCCATGAGTAGAAAGTCTACATTTTCTAATTGGACTAGAAGTATCTTAATAGGAGATTTTTTAAATATTATGAACTCTTTTGAATTTTGGACATGTTCTTATGTTCCTAGAGATGCAACTAATGTAGCAGATGAGTCCTAATTTTTCTGAACCTCTATGACTTTATTGATTTGCTTTCTTGGATTCAAGAGCAATTAATTCAGATTGATCAAAATAATTGTAATTCCTTTCGGTCAATAATTTAAATTATAATTAAAAGAAACCAGATGATTTAAATTACAGTGTGTATTCAATTGATCTAGGATCATATATCAAATTTTGAGTTGCTAATAGGATTTTGAATCACGAGGCAGACTATAAATTATGAGGCAGATTCCAAGTCACAATGGCACTAGGTGGATTTTGGAATAAAAAGTATGTTCTATATCACGAAGGTACCCAAGTAAATTTTGGGTCATGGTATTAAGTTTCAGAAATATTTTTGCTCATGCACTTTCTTAGAGCATTGCTCGGTTGAACCTACAAGTTTTGCTATCTCAAGCTTGTTGTCAATGTTAGGTGATCAAAACTATATTTTGATTTCTAGTATACTAAGTCAAGTTTCGGATAGGTTAGAATTGTAGTTGGGTATCAGAATCACCCTTGAAGACTGAAGATCGACAAAGACATTTTGGAGAACTTATGTATCAGGTATGTGAAGACTGAACCATTCTTTTTTTTTGAAGCATTTTATTTTACTCACCATACCATCATTCTATCTATTGAGACTATGCCGTATGAATAATAGTAGATTAACAAAGAAGATGTTTCGAGTCAAGCTTGTCTTGTGAAAAATCTCGAAATATGATTTAGCGATTGGATGTTCAAAGGTCCTTAATAATATTAGTTCTATGAAGTAATTTGTAGATCAATTAAAAATTGCCCATGCAAATGATTATATCACTTAGGAATGTTTCAATCATCAAAAGAGAGATATATGAACTTGCTAGAGCATTGCTCGGTCGAACTCTCATGCGTTGCTATCTCAAGCATGTTTGTCAATGTTAGTGATCAAAACTATAAGTCTTGATCTAGTTTATTATAGCTAAGTCTCGGACTAGGATAGAAAGTGTAGTTGAGCTCAAGGACTTCATGGAGATTCATCATACAAGTAGAAGAACTACTCAAGGAACCGGTGGAACTTCTCGACAAAAAGGTATGTGAAGACTTGAACTTATCTATCACTCAAAAGTGTACCTACTCTATCTCCTACTCTTTGAGACAAGAAGTCATACGCTATATATATAGACTTTGATTATACACATTTGGTATTTGAAGCCAAGTATACCTCGTCTATCTATATCTCGAAATATGTGTTGGTATGCTTTTCGCTTCGATCAAGTTTATCTTTACCATGTGACGAAAGTCATGATATGTTTCAATCATCTTGAAAATTGCTTTGACGGGAAATGGTGTAACAACTATATAACTTCCTCTAAGAATGTTTCAATGATTGAAATGAGAGTTTAGATTACATAATCAATGGTGGACATAAGCATTGTTGTGGAAACACATTTATGTATAAGTCCTATTCCTTGAACCAAATTTGCGAACTTTGTTGATCAAGAGAACCGGAAGAATGGCGTGAGCCAAGTCCGCGAACTCAGTCCGCGAACCGACGAAGTTCTCATACCCGAGAATTTCTGGTGGAGTTTTTAAAATTTGCTCGGTAACTTAAGTCTGCGAACCTAGTCTGCGAACTTGAGAAGGTTGCATACGTTTGGGTAGGGTTAACAAACCTAGAAGCGTGCATTGTCAAGTGTGTGTAACAAGCTAAGTTTTCGATTTAACGGTTATGAAATATTAGCTTGAATATAAATCAGGTTTTTATCTAACGGTGAATATTGAATGCTTTGTTACTAATCTAACATTGATTGCAAACCCTGATTTAAAAAACTATATAAAGGAGACATCTAGTATTGTGCAAAACTAATCCCCACACCTTACGTGTGATACTAGTTTGCGTGCTAGAGTCGATTCTCCTTTAACCTTTGGTTTTATTCTTTTAAAACCAGGTTAACGACTTAAAGACTTCAATGGGATTGTGAAGCCAGACCGATACTACTTTTATCGTAGTTGTGTGATCTGATCTTGTATCTTCTATCGTACGAGTACAATCAGATTTATTGACTTGAGATTGATATCTCCGATGGGAAATATATAAAAAGTAATCACAAACATCTTCGTCTCATTGTTTGTGATTCCGCAACATCTTGTTTCGCTACCATACGATTAAGATTGTTGTGAGGTGATTGATAACTCTAGGATGTTCTTCGGGAATATAAGACTGGATTATAAATTGGTTCCTGTTCACCTTGATTATTATCAAAAGATGGAACAAAACCTTTAGGGTTTATATGTGGGAGACAGATTGATCCTTTGATAGACTTGTCTGTTTGAGACACATTTTTTTATTGTCAAAGCCTGCGATATTAGGTCGTAGCAACTCTTAGTTGTGGGTGAGATCATCTAAGGGAATCAAGTGCGCATTATACTGCTGGGATCAGAGGCGTAGGAGCATAATTGTACCTTGGATCAGTGGGAGATTGATTGGGGTTCAACTACAGTCCAGTCCGAAGTTAGATTGGAGTAGGCTAGTATCTGTAGCGGCTTAATACAGTGTGTGTTCAATCTGGACTAGGTCCCGGGGTTTTTCTGCATTTTCGGTTTCCTCGTTAACAAAATTTCTGGTGTCTGTGTTATTTCAATTTTCGCACTATATTGTTTTATCTTTATAATTGAAATCAGGCTGTGCATTTGAATCAATCAATTCTAAATCCGACCTTTGGTTGTTGATTGATATTGATTGATCCTTGGATATTGGTCTTTGGTACCATCCAAGTTATTCCTTGCATTTGATTAGAACTCGCAGTTCCTGCTTGAGTAAATCAAATCAAGAGAGAGATATAAACTCGTTGATATACTTTTAATTGATTGAGTCTTGTTTATTCTCTTAATAGTATATTCGAGTTTGTCCATACAGATTGCTAAGCGAAATATTTGGTTGTGTTGTTAGACCCCCACTTTTTCAATTGGTATCAGAGCAGGAAAACACCTCAAACCTTATAAGTTTATGTTTGTTTGATACTCAAAAGTCTATTCCTATGAGAAATATTTTTGGGAGGCTTGCTCGTGGCATCTGTAACACACACCAGAGTTCCTTAAATGTTGTTTAGAGGTTATCACACTTCATTCCTATGGATGCACATGATAATCCTATACCATCTAGCATGTCAGAAAATCTAGAGGTGAAGAAACGATCTAAGGAAAAGAATAAAACGAATTGTCGAAGAAAACATGGTCAACGCTCAAGGGTATGGAATCTCACGAGAAATACTCTTAATCTCTTTGAGGAATACTACCATAAAGGTTCCATTGACAAGGAGCTTTTCAGAGCGTTTGTAAGTGTTTTAATTCTTAGAAAAGCTTAATTCCATAGAGAATTTGAAGTATTCTGACAAGAGTGTTGTGCCTGTCAAATCATTTTCTAATGATGCACAAACTATTCTCAATACCGATTCATGTGAATCCGATAAAAAGGATTCGTATGAATTGAGCAGAGGAACCATTTGTCAGAAAAGGTTTTGTCTTTGTCATGAGAAAAAGGACCCACGTGACTCTAAGTATTATCATTACGATTATACTCCTGACTCTGGGTACAAATGTCAACCAAAAAAATTGCATGGTAAATCCTATGCAGTTTCCAACACCTGATTTCAGGATTGGCTCTACCCCATTTGTATATAACTTGAAATGGGGGCAAGTAACATGTTGATGTTTGTTTTCATATGTTTTTGTGATAAGAGCTTTTCATTAGGTACTTTTTCACTTGTTGTTTGTATTTTTAAAATCCTACTCCTCGAATGGGTCACGGTTCGTGCACGGGTCAAAGCCCATGTAGGGTATATAAACGAAATTCGCGGATGTCTTCATCACCTTAAACAGTCTGTGTACGTGAACCTCTAGGGTTTTGTGTGTTTCCACCATTAAAGCCTCCTTGAAGAAATTGAAAGAAAGTGTGTTCAAGATTCACTCCAAGTAAGTAAATTTCTCTTGATTTTTTCTTATTTCTAGACCTATGATGAATCCTAGAAGCACAAAAAGGAGTTCTAAAAGCTCAAAATCCTCTAGCTTGAATTCTCCTTGTGACCAGAACTCTCTTAGAATTAGGTTTGTGGATGATTCTTGTGATAGAATGTTTGATAAGATTGTTTCAAAAGGTTTCATTCTAGAAAATAAATTGGTTTTCTCTAGTGGACATGAAGAGGATTTGGTATGCTTTAGAAAATTCAAGTTTTGAAATATCTTTGATGGTCTTGGTCAAGGATTTGATTCTCTTACAAGGATTTTCTATGCCAACATTCATGATGTTGATTACAACAAGATAGAGTTCAAATCCATGATTGGTAGAGAAAGGTTTCTTGTTGATAGAGAATTAATTTCAAGGATTACCAAAATCCCATTGGGGAACGTACGGCTTCCTAGACCAAGTGATGAACGTCCATCATGTGATGATATCTCAGTTGGGCTTTGTGGGAAGAAGGTCGTTAGGAGTCAAGGAAAGTTCCCTACCAATGATCTTAGTATTGCTTTGATGGCTTTTTGAAAACTTGGTATCCCCAATCTTTGTCCCTCCACAATTGAAAATTCTTGGTGGAGTCATGAGTTTGCGTAATTGGTCTATTTCCTTGAATCGGGTGTTCCTAGTCTCGATATTTGTGATTTTATTATCTCTCAAATGATTTCGATGACTTCACCCATCAAGACTTTGGGATACCCATGCTTGATCAGTCAAATTTGCCATGATCATGGGTTTGATTCAATTGGCAACTCTCTTGGGGTTCCCAAACCGGTTCGTCTGTGTACCTTCAGGCGCATAAGGGAAAATGCTTGCAAGCGACAAAGAATCGCTTCTCTTGATTTCAGTGACCCTACCATCGTGATACTTCTTCAAAAAATTCATAAGGGTGTGTGCAAGGTTAATTCAAGAGTGAAGCGTGTCAAAGAGCAATTGTCTTTGGTTGCAACAAAGTTTCCCGGGCTCAAGGAAGGTTTGAACGCAATTCAAGCATCTTGGAGTATCTCCGATGAGGAAGAAGATGAGTAATTCGTGTTCTTATTGTTGCCTAGTATGTCTTATTTTTGATTTAGTTGGAAGAAGTGCTTTGAATAGCAATGATTGTGACTACATATAGCTATTATTTTTCATCTTCTTGTTCTTTTTTAGGTTTATTGGTTTAAATTCTAAAAACTGTTTGGAAGATGATGTTGTTGCAGTATTAATCTTTATGATTTGTTATATTGCAATTTGTTATGGGATATTGGTGTTTACGTCCGTGAACTATGTTTGTCCCATACTTTGTCAAAAGTAAAGTCGTTCGTGATCGGTATTCACGTACTGGTAAAAGAATGAATGAATTTTTGACAAATACAAAAGTTAAGCCTATATTGTCAAACATTTGATGGAAGATAGGTTAAAATATTTTGTTTTCAAGGATTATGTCTATTAATTGTCATTATGCAAATAGTGATTGAAGATAGAACGAATCCTTGTGTATTCCGCAGTATTAATCATCCCTGATCCATATTTTATGTATTACTGTGAGGCTCCGTAATGTATCTTATGTTGAGCACTATACAACCAAGTTGATCTTTTAGCTTAGGTGGTGTTCCGTGAGATATGTTATGTCGAGCATATTGAACTAAATTAATCATCTTGTTTGATTATTTAGTTATTGCTCCGTAAGTTTTCTTATGTCGAGCAAAACAAATGACAATTAAATTGATTACTTTTGTGATTAGTTTGGTCGTGTATTCCAATTAGATTAATTATGGGTTCTCTTGTAATTAATCTAGTTGAGTATTTTTGTGTCTCCATAAGTTCTCTTATGTTGAGCATAATCAATTGAATTGATCACCTCTTGTGTTTAATTTGATTGTGTATTCCGATTAAATTAATCATGGGTTTACTTGTGATTAATTTGATTGAGTTTTTTGGATATAGAAAATCGTTCTCATGGTTTTTGGTGTCCAATAAAATCCTTATTTTCTTTTGAAATTAAGGTCTCTCTTGTTGTTCTTTCGGGAATGACATCAAATGGGGGAGAGTTCTTTTGAACTTGTGCTTAATGGTCATATCTTGAGGGGTGTGCGGCCGTGGCATTCTAGAGGGGTTATCTTGTATCTTTAAACTCCTTGATGAATGCATTTAGCTTCGGCTTTATGATTTCATCTAAATTTGTTGGTATGTAGTTTTTCCTTTTGTCATGAAATATCTCTCGGAAATTTCATTATGATCCTGTTCTTGTACCTTTGCCAATTTTATTGAAAAAAAGGGGGAGAATTAATATGTAGTTCATACTACACATACATGTGGTTTTCGGATCATTATGTAAGGGGGAGTGGTTTTCATGTGAGATGGAGTATTGACTAAGGGGGAGTGATACATATCACCATAGTATTATTGTTGAAGTTGTGATACAATTGAACTTTCACGCTGTGTAATAATACTATGACACTGTATAACAATGATCGAGAACTATGTTTTCTCATTGTTATAGCTACGGATCTTCAACAGCGGTGATACTAAACTTACAACCTTTGGGATCATTGGAGTACTTGGAAGTGACGAAGATTACAAGGAATGTTGAAGATTAGACATGTGGAATATGAGCTACTAAAGTTTCTTTATCTTTTTTGTATTCCATATGTATTGATAGTTTTTTCACTAAAATTGGCAAAGGGGGAGATTGTTAGAGCATTACTCGGTAGAACTCGCATATGTTTCTATCTCAAACATGTTTGTCAATGTTAGTGATCAAAACTATAAGTCTTGATTTCTAGTCTATTATAGCTAAGTCTCGGACTAGGATAGAAATTGTAGTTGAGCTCAAGGACTTCATGGTGATTCATCATACAAGTAGAAGAACTACTCAAGGAACCGGTGGAACTTCTCGACAAAAAGGTATTTGAAGACTTGAACTTATCTATCACTCAAAAGGATATCTATTCTATCTCCTACTCTTTGAGACAAGAAGTTGTATGCTATATATATATAGACTTGGATTATACACATTTGGTATTTCGAGCCGAGTATACCTCGCCTATCTATATCTCGAAATATGTGTTGGTAATCTTTTCGCTTCGATCAAGTTTATCTTTACCATGTGACAAAAGTCATGATATTTTCCAATCATCTTGAAAATTGCTTTGACGAGAAATGGTGTAACAACTATATAACGTCCTCTAAGAATGTTTCAATGGTGGAAACGAGAGTTTAGATTACATAACCAATGGTGGACATAAGAATTGTTGTGGAAACACATTTATGTATAAGTCCTATTCCTTGAACCAAATTTGCGAACTTTTTTGATCAAGAGAACCGGAAGAATGGTGTGAGCCAAGTCCGCGAACTCAGTCCGCGAACCGGCGAAGTTCTCATACCCGAGAATTTCTGCTGGAGTTTGTAAACTCTGCCCGGTAACTTAAGTCCACGAAACCTAGTCTGCGAATTTGAGAAGGTTATATATATGAAGATGATTTCTGAACTTAAACTTAAAAATACTAAGGAATGCAGTTTGCAAACCGTGGCTATAAAAGTTCATGAACCGATTCAAGTGAATCAAATCATCTTTGCTTCAATTGTGTCTTGTGTAGTACATAAGATTTCCTTGCAATTGAAAAACTCTCTAACTAGTTCATTTGAAGTCATTAGAACTAGTTATGGTGAAGAAGAACCTGGTTAATATGAAACGCTCATATGGATAACCTTTTGGTTAATTATTGTTGAACAACAAGTGCATACGTTTGGGTAGGGTTAACAAACCTAGAAGCGTGCATTGTAAAGTGTGTGTAACAAGCTAAGTTTTCGATCTAACGGTTTAGAAATATTAGCTTGAATCTAAATCAGGTTTTCATCTAACGGTGAATATTGAATGCTTTGTTACTAAGCTAACATTGATTGCAAACCCTGATTTGAAAGACTATATAAAAGAGGCATCTAGTATTGTGAAAAACTAATCCCTACACCTTACGTGTGATACTAGTTTGCGTGCTAGAGTCGATTCTCCTTTAACCTTTGGTTTTCTTATTTTAAAACCAGGTCAGCGACTTAAAGAATTCATTGGGATTGTGAAGCCAGACCGATACTACTTTTATCGTAGTTGTGTGATCTGATCTTGCATCTTCTATCGTATGAGTACAATCAGATTGATTGTCTTGAGATTGATATCTCAGATAGGCAAGATATAAAAAGTAATCACAAACATCTTCGTCTCATTGTTTGTGATTCCGCAACATCTTGTTTTGCTACCATACGATTAAGATTGTTGTGAGGTGATTGATAACTCTAGGCTGTTCTTCGGGAATATAAGACTATATTATCAATTGGTTCCTGTTCACCTTGATGATTATCAAAAGACGGAACAAAACCTTTCGGGTTTATCTGTGGGAGACAGATTGATCCTTTGATAGACTTGTCTTTGTGAGACATATTTGTTTATTATCAAAGCCTGCGATTTTGGGGCGTAGCAACTCTCAGTTGTGGGTGAGATCAGCTAAGGGAATCAAGTGCGCAGTATCCTGCTGGGATCAGAGGCGTAGGAGCATAATTGTACCTTGGATAAGTGGGAGATTGATTGGGGTTAAACTACATTCCAGTCCGAAGTTATCTTGGAGTAGGCTAGTGTCTGTAGCGACTTAATACAGTGTCTGTTCAATCTGGACTAGGTCCCAATGTTTTTCTGCATTTGCGGTTTCCTCGTTAACAAAATTTCTGATGCCTGTGTTATTTTAATTTCCGCATTATATTTTTTTATCTTTATAATTGAAATAATACAGGTTTTGCGTTTGAATCAATCAATTCGAAATCCGACCTTTGGTTGTTGATTGAAATTGATTGATCCTTGGATATTGGTCTTTGGTACCATCCAAGTTATTCATTGCATTTGATTAGAACCCGCAGTTCCTGCTTGAGTAAATCAAATCAAAAGAGAGATATAAACTCGTTGATATACTTTTAATTGATTGAGTCTTGTTGATTCTCTTAAAAGTATATTCGAGTTTGTCCATACAGATTGCTAAGCGAAATATTGGGTGGTGTTGTTAGACCCCCGTTTTTTCAAAACTTACTGAATTTATACTCAGGGTAGGTTGGAGAACTCAGTTTACAAACCATAGATATCTCAGATTCATAAATACAAGAAGGTTGGCGAACGGGTTCACGAACCTGGTTGGCGAACCTTGGTGAACTGAATTTTATAGGTTAGATTAATTGGGTATCAGTTGGCGAACCCAGTTCAGAAACTGTGGTCAACTGAGTTACGGAGTCTAGTAGGGTTGGCGAACTCGGTTCATGAACCGTTGCACCCTGATTTGTGAACAAGACCTACAGTTGGCGAACCGTCGTACCAACTTTCCTGACATTGTTTAGCAGATGCTCAGAGACTTATTATTTTAACATATTTAGCATTGTTAGAACTCTCTTAAACACTTCTAAGACTTCATTGATTTATTAAAACACTTAGGTGTTTGAATCATGATTAACTTTTTAGGTGTTTAAATGAAAATCAAGTAGTTTTTAGTTCTTTGGTTAACTTTCCAAACCAAACAATCATTATACATGGTTATTGAACTTGGTCTAACAGAACCTTGTGTATAGTCTTATATTATAGTTTGAAGACCTATTTGTTTGCCAGATTCTCAAGTTATCTTAGCTTGAATTCTAAACTAACCCCGGTCTTTGAAAACTATAAATAGAACATCTCTGTCAACTTGGAAAATCAACCCCTGACACTTTCTGTCCTAGTTGATTCTAGAGTTGCCTCTATTGACCTTTTAGGTTTACGACTAAAAAGACTTCGCTTGGGGATTCATGAATCCAAGTCCGACTATCTTTACCTTGATTCTAGAGTCGCCTCTATTAACCTTTTAGGTTTACGACTAAAAAGACTTTTCTTGGGGATTCATGAAGCTTAATCCGACTATCTTTACCTTGATGATTCATGAATCTTGATCTTGCTTTTCTATTATTGAGGTTTTTGTAATGTCTTTCATGCAAGATAGATACTAGTCACAAAGTTCTCTTCATCTTAAACTTTGTGCTTCCTCAATATCTAAAGACTGATCTTAGTTGATCTTTCGACGATTGTTCTTGAGAGATGACTAAGAATCTAGGATGCTATTTGGGAGTCGTAAGTTCCGGATCCGTGAGGTTTTTTACCTTGATATTGCAAACAGATTTCCACACCTTGATCTTTGATCTAAACGGAAATCAAATAGGCTTATATGTTAGAGGCAGATTAGTAGCAAAAGTCTTCACTTAGGCTGAAGCAACTCTTAGAATGTAAACGATGTCAGCTAAGGGAATCAAGAGCGTAGAACCTTACAAGGTTCAAGAGATGTAAGGAGCGCGACTGTAACTGAATCACTTAGAGGGTGGATTCGTTCTCAACTACATTCCAGACTTATACTATATACCAAGTGTATACCTTGTGGTTGTTATGGTCTTGATAGTCTCTGTCTATATTAGATCGTGCAAGGTATCAGACTTATGGGTTGATACCGGAAAGATTATGGTATACTTGACATCCTCGCCATTTCAGTTGGTATCAGAGAAGGCAAAAACGAAAATATCTAACAATCTGTGTTTGGTGCGATCCAACCTATAAGACATGGGTTAAAGTACGATCAAGACAAAGTGAAGAAAATACTCAATTAACGTATCATAAGAGGTTGGTAAATCACTCTCTGATTCAGAGGTTACGAACAGTAATAATGGTTCTATCTCATCTAAGTCAAGTTCGGAATGTTCTTCTGGTATAATCTTAAATGAGTCAGAAAGATATCATGATAATCTAAAACTAAGTCCTATAGGCATGCCCAATGACTCAAGCATAAACCTCTATAGGTATATTGCAAGTTCTATGGATATGTTAACATCCATGTTGAATCAATCCCATGAACAATTGTTTTATTACAATAGTCACCAATGTATGTATATTGAAAAGGAAAAGAAACTTCAACGTGATTTAGAATCAAAGACTGTTGATTGCGAAATACTTCGTCAAGATCTCGAAAAAATAAGTAATTCTCAACAATTACAGAGTCTTAAAGATGAAGCAGGTGCTAGTATTATCGGGAAGATCTGATAGAGAAAGATCGTGATGCTACTCGAGAACTTCAAAATGTTGGAAGAGAAACTTGCCGAATCTGAAGCAGTGATTAATTCTCAACAAATGAGTTTTGAAGAGAAATAATGAGCTTATCTCTCTCGAGAAAAACACCTTGAGGCTGATCTAGCAAATTCTCTTGATAAAATCAAGACGTTGGAAGAAGAAAATTTGAACTTGATAAAGTTCAATCATAACTCAAATAATTTCACCTTAATGTTAGTAGCAAGTAGAAATCATTGTGATACACGAAGGTTGGTCTATAAGGGAATAAATGCTTCAAATATTAACAAATAGGTAAAACTCGTCAAGGCTAGAAATTCTTCTCAACCAGAGGCTTCCACTAATGAAAAAGATGCTATTATTTTTTGTTAAGAAGTAAAGTTTGTCAAGCCTAAGAATCATGCTCAGCCAAAATCTTCGAGTGCAGCTATCAAAGAAAGCACATGTACTAATATCAAGAAAGCAAGGCCTTTGAATGAAGACCGGAAGAAAAAATATCATCGACCTCCAATGCAAGTGGATCCACAAAATATTAACATTAAAACTCATAATCCTTATGTTACTAAGCATTATTTTTATTGTGGAAATCAAGGACACTTGCGATGGGGACGCAAAGTTTGTAAGATGCAAGATGCACTTTATTTTGTATCAAATGAATTGGCTAAGTTTGTCCAAACTCAGATCATTATTTTCCAAAGTTTAGGAAAAAATAATTATTATAGTGATAGTTCAAGTTTTGCCTATCGCTCGACAAGGTCATCTCATAAAAGACTCGATTATAGAAAGATAAGTGACTTTGTAAATGCGAAGACAAGATCCGATGTTCCAAATTGGAGAAAGGTTGTTTAGAAAAGTATCCAAAAGGGAAATGGTCCTAATGGTATGAGGGAGAAATATTCTCCTGGGAAACCCATCTATAAATGGGTCCCGAAGTCCTCCATAGCCAAGGAGGCACCAAAAGTTAGTCACAAGGACAACACTCAATTAATAAATATTGGTAACAATGTTTATGAGATCTTCTTGAAAGACTAAAGAAAACGACATCATGTTATCTAATGTCTCTCGTATGAATGCACGTTGTGTTAATGACACTCTTCATCACAGGTCAAGGAAGAAAAACAAGAGAAGTCAAACCAAGGAAGAGGTCAAGAATGATGATTCTGCCTTAGTCACATGTGATGAACATGACAAGGCTCAACTCAACACAACCTAATTATGTTGGAATGTGTATGCTCACCTTTGTTCTCAATCTTATGGAAGGTGAGGAAGCACATGAAACAAAGAACACGATCTGTCGATTATTAAATGATTGTTTAACATCTTCAGGGACATTTTTATCTTCTTTACTCATACCTTCTCTATCTATAATTGAGAATTTGATACAAATGGTAATTATGAGTTTAAGGTGTTGATATATACAAGTCATATATGTGCATCTCTTGTTTGTACGGCTAAAACGGTCCAAAAATCACTCAATTCGGATATCGTAAGCAAAAGTTATGTCTAAAACAGTTTTTCTGTGGATCCATGTTAGGATCGGCATTTACGTAGAACAATATTCAACTTTTCAATTAAGAATGAAGGCTTGGAAATCTGTTTTCAATAGACAAAGCTTGCAAACCTCACAAATACGAAACACTCACACTCACTTAGATGAGAAGCCTGGATACTTCACCACCTCTCAAGAACAATCTTCAACTTATCAATTAAGAATAGTTTTCAGATATCTATATTGAGGAATCATAAAGTCTAAGACAAAGAGAACTTTGCGATTACTATTTATCTTGCCTGAAAGAGATTACGAGAACCTCAATAACATAAAAGAAAGATCGGGATACACGAACTATCAAGGTAAAAGATAGTTGGACATGGATTCACAGATCCCCAAAGCGAAGTCTTTTAGTGGTAGACATAATCATGTTTCTCAGAGGAACCTAGATCAATAAGGGACGACTCTAGCTATCAACTAGGACATAAAGTTTCAGGTATTGAATTTCCCAGTTGAAAGAGCATCTCTATTTATAGTTTTTCAACACGGAGAGTTGTTTAGAATTCAAGCTAAGATAACTTGAGAATCAAGCAAACACTTTCTCTGTTTAGATGAAACTCAAATTAGGGTTTCAAGTAAGCATGTGAGAAGTTTGTCTTGAAATCATATTAGAAGAATATACATAGTGGTCTGGTTATGGAACCGTATATAATGACAGTTCTTTGGCAAATATGCCTTATGAACTATAAGCAATTTGATGTTCACTTGAACACTTAAGAATTTAATCATGATACACATACACAAGTATTCTAGTTATCAATGATGTCTAGGTGTTTAAGAAAGTCATAGCAATTCTAAACATATTTAAAAAATAAGTATTTGATCATATGCTAAAATCCACTAGGACCGTTAGTGAAATGGTTCGTGAACCATAAAGAAGTTCATGAATCAGGAGCTACAGTTCGTGAACCGGGTTCGTCAACCCTACTTGGCTCGAGAGCTCGTATGGACTCGGTTCGCCAACTATTAGCTTTTTACACCAACATGAAAAATTCAGATCACCACGGTTCGTGAACTGTCCCACTCTAAACTTTCCCTGTGTTTCCGAAACTCAGATATCCATGGTTTGCAAAATGGTTCGCCAACCTACCCTGAGCCGAAATATCAGGATTTCTGAATTTCTCTCTTTTCATGTTTGAAACAGTCTCAAATGATAAAATCATTTTCTTGGGCAATTTTCAATTGATCCACAAATTAATTCTTGAATAATAAATTGTTTTGAACTAATATTGTTAAGAACCTTTGAACATCTATGCTTGAATCATATTTCGAGATGTTTAAAAAGACAAGGTTGACTCAATTTTTTTCTTTGCGATAATTCTACTATAAGTTATACGACATAGTCTCATAAGATAGAATGGTAAGATGGTGAGTAAATTAGAATGGATCGGTCTTCACATACCTGATTGATGAAGTTCTCCAAATGTCTTCGTCAATCTTCAGTTTCAAGGTGATGTCAGATACTCAAATACCAAATTATAACCTAGTCTGAGACTTGACTTAGTAGACTAGTCTGAGTCTTCAGTTCTCCAAATGTCTTCGTCAATCTTCAGTTTCAAGGTGAACATCACTCTAACAATGTCTGCTAAATTTTATGGATTTTTCTATTTATATATTACAAACCCAAAATATCAGATCTAAAAAACAGTCAGAAACTTACTATTTGGAAGTTTCTGCCACCATTGTCACCCTTGTTGTAATGTTGCTATTTTTCGGCTTAATTATATTTCAATTACAGCCAAGTAAAGTTGCCAACCATAGGGCTTGCCGTTAAGGAAAATAATAATAGTATCAAGAGATACTCTTGAAGGTCCAGTATACTGACTTTCATTCTTCCTCGTTGCACACTTACACAGAAAAATGGTATATGAATCTGTATGTGACAAAATTACAGAGATAGAACTCTAATAGTTGGATATGACTTTTATTTAAGACAAAGAGTCTTATTTCCACATGGGAAATTCCCACTGTCCCAATAATGAGCTTTTATTTAAAAAAAACATATCTAACGTGAAGGTATAAGAATACATGATTTTTTTTACCAAAAGAAGAAATATTATACATTATGTAATAGAGACATCTTTGTCCAAAGATATAGAGATTTCAGCAGGTGGTATATTCCACCACTCTTCTACATTAAAATACTTGCGAACTGATTTGGCCAGACAATCTGCAGCTTTATTACACACTCTAGGTACATAGACACACTTCCAGTTCTGGTGTATTTTACAAAGATCAACACATAAAGATAAAATGGTAGAAGATTCCCAGGGAGGTAAAGGAAAACCATTATTCATATACAACATCAAACTCTTATTATCAGACTCAAAGATAACAACATCCCAGTCTTTAGCTTTAGCCAATTGCATTGCTTGTAATAAAGCCCATGTTTCGGCTTGAAAAGCATTTTCTACTCTTTTAAGTACTCCTCTGGAAGCAACATGTTGTCCTGTAGAAGTTCTAACTATCACAGCAATACCTGATAGATAAAAACTTTTATGATATGAAGCATCAACATTCATTTTTAAAGTATCTGGTGGAGGAGGATTCCGATGATGTGAATGTCCTACAATATGTCTAGGATGGAAAGCATGCTGATTAGACACTAATGATGAAGCAATATTAGTAAGATGCTTGAACAAAGGAAGTAAAACAGAGTTTATATTAATCTGTGCCTGCTGAAAGATAACTTGACATCTATATGTCCATATATGCCACATTGTTGCAAGAATTCCATGTATAGAAGGAGAATCTAAATAAAAATTGAACACAACATTAGTGGAGGACCAAGTATAAATCCAATCAGAAATAGTATTATACTGTTGTAGAAGATGAAAATGCTGAGGAAGAGAAGCTTTCCAAATGGCAGTAGCAAAAGGGCGGGTAAAAAAGAGATGATTGATATGTTCTATATGGCCTATATTGCAAAGTGGGCAAGAGAAATCAATTATATCAGGAACATGTCTCAAGTTGCTTCTAACAGGAAGAGCATCATGAATTATTTTGCACAAAAAAATCAGCAGCTTATAAGGTATCTTGAGCTTCCAGAACTTTAACCAGAAAGTTGTACTGAAGGAGGATAGATTGGTGTCATGCAAATCAATTTCACAAAGATGATTATAAGTTGACTTTACTGTGAAAATTCCAGTGGATGTAAGTGGCCAGATGAGAGTGTCTTGAGTATGTAACATCAGAGGAATAGTTAAAATAGAATCTACCTGTTGAGGAGAGAACAATTTTCTCAAAAGTGTAACATTCCATTCTCGTGTCTCAAAATGTATAAGATCAGAAACCCATTGAAGTTCATTTATGTTTAGATCATTCCACTTGTATAAAGGTTCTTGTTCACATGGTATCCAATTATGTTTCCAAATATTAACAGTAGTGCCATTACCTATTTTCCATTTACCAAATCTATATATAATCTGCAACCCATCTAGAATACTTTGCCATATCCAACTAGTGTTTTCACAAGGAGGAGGTGGCTCATGCTTCAAATCATATAAAGGGAAATATTTACTGTTAAGGAGTTGGACCTATAATTCTGTATAAGAATGTATCATATCCCATGCTAACTTGGCTAGAAAAGCAGAATTGTAATGAGACAAATGCTTTAGACCTAAACCTCCATGGCGTTTCGGCAAACATACTTTATACCATCCAATGAAATGCTTCTTTTTACCCCACCAGTAATTCCTTTGAATTTGATCCATTTGCTGAATTTTGGCATCTGGTAACTTGAGGACCTGCATATGATACATACCCATTGTGCTTAGAACTGAATTTAGTTGTGTAGTTTTACCAGCTTGATTAATCAATTTACTTGCCCAACCCTGCAGTATGATATTCATATTATCCAAAATTGGCCGACAATTTTTAGTTTTTGATCTATGCAGCAACAAGGGAATACCCAAATATTTCTCACCCAAACCCATAATCTTCATTTGCATGATATTTGCAATTCTGTTTCTGGTAGAAGGAGTAACATTAGTGCTAAAAAATATAACTGATTTCTGCAAATTTATAACCTGACCTGGAGCAGTACTGAATTGTTGAACAATATGTTGAAGCTGTCGAAGATGATGAGGCGAAGCTTCTAAAAACAACATACAATCATCTGCAAAAAAATAAGTGACTGATTTCAGGACTATTTTTAGCTACTTTGAATCCTTTCAGCTGACCTGTAAGTAGTTGATGCTGGATTATCCTTGAAAAATCTTCCATTACTAAGAGGAAAAGATAAGGTGATAACGGATCACCTTGTCGAATTCCTCTAGTAGGAGAGAAAGAGGCCGTATGACTTCCATTAATAAGGAGAGAAATTTCTGTAGTGGTTATACACTACTGAACAAGATGAATCCAGTCAGGATGGAAACCAAGTCGACGAAGAATATCAAACAAAAAAGACCACTCAAGGCGATCAAAAGCCTTCGACATGTCCAATTTCAGACCAATATACGAGACTTTACCCTTTATTTTTCGTTTCATTGAGTGAAGTAACTCATGTGCTATGATGATGTTATTTTAGATGTATCTACCAGGGACATAAGCAGACTGAGTTGGAGCAATCAGCTTTGATAACAAAGTCTTACGTCTATTTTATAAAAGTTTTGAAATAATCATGTAACTGAATTACAAAGACTAATCAGTTTGTAGTCATTTGGAGTCTGAGGATGTAAGGTTTTGGGTATTAGGACTTGATATGTATGATTTATGGATTTAAGGATATATTTATGTTTAAAAAAGTGTTGGACCATAGAAGTTACCTCGGTTCCAACTGTAGGACAACATTTTTGTTAGAAGGCATCCTGAAATCCATCTTTCCCAGGTGAAGACCACGGTTTAATTTGAAACACCACATCTTCGATCTCTTATTCTGAGGGAAACTGCAAAAGCAAATTGTTTTCTTCATCTGAAATGCAACTCTGAAATTCTGACAAAATAGAAGAATCTGAAGGCGGATTAGTCGATTTTGAGATAGCCGAAAAATGAGTGAGAAAAGTGGTTTCAATCTCAGATCTTGAGTCATGCCAAATTCCTAAAGAATCTTGAATAACAAAAATTTGACTTCTTTTCTTGTTAAAGTTGGCTTTGGAGTGAAAGTAAGAGGTGTTTCTATCTGCATCATAAGAGTGAGTACCAGATTTTTGCATATAAAAATATTTTTGAATAGACAACAACTGCTGAAGAGAATTGGTTAAATCAATAACTACAGGATCAGAAGTGGGTATATTCATATTGTAGCATTGTTGAAGATGGTGTTGAATGGTTTTAATTCGGGTTTCTATGTTACCAAAAGTGACTTTCTTCCATAGTTGAAGTTGATGTTTGGTATAATCTAGTTTGGAAGATAGTTGATAAGAAGGAGAACCCGAAACTTGGTGAGACCAACTAGTATTAATTATATCAGAACAAGATGCAATTGAATGCCAGTATCTTTGAAGTCTAAAAGGGAACTGTTTCTTTTCCATACCTGTTGATGTAGCCAAAAGGATGGGAGAGTGAGGCGGAATATGCATGAGATGAGCCGTAGAATAACAGTTGAGTGATCGAATTTTATATAGTGGTAAATAGAGTTGTCGTTCACTCGGACTTGATGAGATTGATTTTAAGAATTAATAAACTAAAATAAAAGAAAAATATATACAAAATATTGTCACGGGATGAAGAATTTACTGGGACTCTTGATTTCACTGTTTTTCATATTCAAGTGGTTCAAAAATTAATCATAGGCAATTATAGCTCCAAACACAAGAAATATTAACTCTATTCTTTGCCAAAATAGATTTCGTAAAACATCAATTGTAAATTTCAAGCATAGTGTATCAAAATCACCTAAGACTAAGCATACACTATCAAACAAGATAACAATTGATTAATAAATCATAAATCATTTAAAATCGATGCAAAAAGTAAATAAGGAATTAATTAAATTACCCCAAAGATGAAATACAGTTTCCTCCGTTGTCCCAGTGATGGGGTCTAGCTCCGCATGGTGAAAACACACTTAAAATATTTATTCATGGTTCAAAAAATGGTTTACAAATGATGAAAATGTGAGAAAATTATTAAAGCAGTGATTCTCTTTCTCTCCCAAAACTCTCCCCAAATGTGCTCTCTAGCTCTCTATTTATACACACAAATACACATCACTCAAATATATTCTTCCATGACTCCAAAATCTTCTTCTTTTTAATTAAAAATATCTTTAAGAATTTTTCCTTCTCTTTATTCTATATATGTCTTTACTAAACCCATATCTTCTTTAATTCGCAGAATAAAATCCAAGATAAAATCTTCTAAGAATATCTTTCTTGTTTAATACAAGATAACTTCCTTTTTCTTCAATACTTCATGTTTGTAAGGCAAGAAGATATTCTTATCTTAAAGATAATAAATCCTTTACCGTTGAAACCAAATTTCCCGCCAATTTCTTTTCAAATCAAGGAAGAAGATGGTGCCCCCTTAACCAGTAATGGGGTGCGATTAGCAGTTGGCTCCCTGGGGAGCCCCTTATCCAAAACTGGGAGTCCGAATAACATGTGTCCTCCGGGTGCCTATACCAACTTTTCGAGCCGAATTTTCCAAAAATGTTTATTTTCCAAAAATACCTACAAGCACATAAAACACCATAATAAGTAGAAAATCGAGTACCAACAATACTGAAAATTGAGGACAATTTGGTCACAAAAATGTGTCTATCAGATACCCCCAAACTTATTATTTGCTAGTTCTCGAGCAAATCTAATCTTGGAAAATAAAATGACTACACTTAGCACGTGAAGCAAGCCGTTAAACCGCTAGGTGGCCCTAGCGGCGGAGTGTTGTCTCCGGAGGGTTTACCAGAGGTGTACCCACAAAACCTTTGCTCCAGACCCTAGCTATCTACGCAGAACCTTGGAAGGCATTAAAGAATCTACTTGGTTGGCATACAATCATTGACTATAGGAGGAAGTACCCTGATGCGAAATTCCAATTGTTGTATACGAGTTTGCACTCAAGCATACTAAAATTCATATATAAGTGACAGAGATCTAATCAGATAGTTTCTGGACATCATAACAGGAGTCAACCAATCACATGAAAATATCAAGAAGATGGATAAAGATAAAAAAAAAATAGATGGTTTGAAGTGAACGGTGTTTCTCATATCTTTCTGAAGGCCTCTGCCAAGATGAACCTATCCTAATGGACTGAGATACCAGTCTGACTAATATCAACACAACTGGCAAATACAAGGGAACCAGTGGTCGATAAACCTAACTCTAGGTCAACACAACTGGGATATAAAAGGGCACCAGTGGTCGACTTTATTGAATTTATTCTGGTTGGTCTGATGGTATGGTCTCAATTTTTTTTTTTTGTGGTATCTCAATCACTCTATTTCACCCTAGCAATGGTAACAACTTGATTCGTGTGCCCCACCAGATCATTTAAAAAATAAAAACATAAGGATTAGGATTCAACGAGATATGGCGAAACTACCATGTTTTTTTTTAATTCTAACACCTGAGCTCTGTGCTTTTATGAATTGACTCTTTAGATGTTTCCATCTAATCATATTGGTTCCTCAACTCCTATAACCAAGATGTTCCCATCCACTTAGATTGGTTAGTACCAAACTTAATAAACATAAATTTCTAGGCTTTGGAGTTTATTTATTGCAACTAAAAAGTTTCTCCCATAGCCCCAAACTTAAATCTAACATTGTCCTCAATGTTCTAAAGATAAAATTAAAAGTATGAACAAGGAGAAACTGTTACCACTCGAAGCAAAAGAGTTAAGGAAAGATATTACCGTATTGCATGAGATTGGGTTACCTCCCAAGAAGTGCTAAGTTTAAAGTCTTCAGCCAGACATCGGAAGGAATTAATCACCTCATAGAATCATAAAGTAGTAGCCGGGATAACTGTGGGTCATCTGGATCAAAAAGTGCTAACCACAAGAAGAGGAAACTGCAACAGACCAAGAAGATACCGAACATACCCTTGCTTAAGAAAAATACATCTAGTTGCGGTTCAGGTTCAGGCTCTATAAAAGGGTCTACATAAAAAGTTTTCATTGTTTGGATTTCCTCCAAGGCATTCTAAAGATCAGGCTGAAGAGTCTGGAAATACTCAACTAAGAACTTAGAAGCGCATAACAAAAGCCTTAATAATTGGTGATCCTTTAAGTCAATCATATTTGACTCACACAGCTGACCACAATGAAAGAGGTGGTCTTCCTTAAACAAATGTGTCGACCCTAATCTCCTAAAGTAATTAGGTTTAGTCTCAAAACCCAATAACTGACACATTTCAAATTCAAACGTTCCCACAATTGGAATAAAAGTTTTTGGTGGGAAAACAAAATCAATCTGGGTATCATATCCTGGGTAAACCACATCAACCAGAGGATGGGTTTCTAACAACTGAACTTCTTCCTGGACATTATTAGGTTCGGTAAAACGCGTATGAAGATAATCTTGTAAAATGGTTGAGGCACATATGTCAAGTCCCAAGTGAGGTACCTTTCTAAGAGTTAAAGCACATGGAGAATGATGATCACCCCCAAACTTAGAGTTTTCAGTGTCTCTAGAAAGACTAGTCACAACTTCCCTAATTTCTAGGTCATCAGATTCCTGGAAATGGTCAATTGATTCTTCTAAGTCAGGTTCATCCTCACTCATCTCTACGAGTTCATTTTCTTCTAAGAGTAGGGTTTCTAAATTTCTAGACTCGAAAAAAATATTCTCAGGATAAACTAGTTCCCCTAAACCATCATTGGCTTCGTAATCAAAAGGAAGTACAACTTCGTCTAAAACGGTATTATCTCTAGTCAAATCCCCGTCTTTTTGAATAGGTGGATAATATTTAAAATTATCGGGATTTGAACCAGAAATATCATTATCATTATCAAGCTAATTAGGAGTAACAAATTCCTGATCACCATGCCTAAATACTTCAGACTCTTCATCAACATTGTCCATATCATACTCATCATTATCATAACATAGAAATGGATGAACCTCATCTACACAAGGAGTGTCACCAATTCTAACCTCGATATCTTGATTATGCAAATAACTATCCTCATTTTCAAGAGTATTATTGGATACACTATATTGGAAATTCAAGTTATTTCGAGCAATACTTTCGTTCGTCTCTAACTCAAGTCTACGCGTCGACTCGACTATCCTCTCAAGGGTCTCTTCTAAAGAAAGCTCCCTAAGTGTTGGATCCAAGTTTTCACTTAAACTATTGAGGATATCTTCCAAAGAAGATTCAGTCGTTGCTGCAGTTCTTTCGTCCATAACTACGTTATTCTCCTCATCTAATTTGAATGTCGATTCAGCTAAACGTGATGACTCAGCTAAATTCCTGAGAGACTCTTCTAGAGAAGGAATAGGAACTGAAGGATCATAAAAAGGACTACTTTTCAATAGTTTGATTGTATCCTCTAAAGACGAAGAACTAGTATTATAATCTTCTTGCCTGTAAGACCGATGAGCGTGTGGATAGTAATTGGGCTCACCATGGTATGACCCAAAACCTTGAAAAGGTTGGCGTGCCCAACTACTATTCACACTATGATCATAAAAAGGGTAATGTCCATGTTGTTCAGTTGGATAATTATTGTGTTGGCTATACCAGTTCGACATCCTAACTGCAAGGGAATTCCAAACAAACACAAAGAAGGCTGACTCGACCACAACAAACCTATTTTGTCTAGCAAACAAAAAGCATGATGGCTCCACTTAGATTGTTTTTATACTAGCTTCTATTCTTTCGAAAAGGAATTCGTTACAATCTGAGCAAACCTCTCTGGAATCAATCCGAGTTAAAGTAAGTTGAATATAGACGAGGGAAGCTCAGTGGAGCTTTGATACCCAAGGCCTCATCGGCGTTACAAGGCGGCGTATTCAACTCACAGTAACCATCATGAACTTGAAAGTATGCTCAAAAGAGTAACCAATATTTTTCGAACGACTTTCTTAATAAGCTCGTTACCCTATCGGTCTCGTTCTAGTCCAAATTTTAAGGCTTAGGTTCGCGTAGGTTACGTGTTCCTAAGGCGGGCAAGAAGGAAACGGTGATGAAATCCGAGTCCTTATCTTGATTTGGCCAGGCCTTGCCCTTTACTAGAAAATTAAATCCGATTTCAGGTCCTCAACATGTATGCATACAAAATCATCCAATAAACCCGCTGACAGGGGATTCGTGGGTGTTTAGAATTCTTACCTCCCGTTCCAGACGGGGGATGAACCGTTGAAGTCGACTCAGGCCACGACTCCTATGTCATGTACGAACCCGAGGGGCCGAGGCGATATCGTAATCGCCTCCTTCTCTGCAAATAGTTTATTTAAAACTACCCTTCCGTAGGGTTTTAAAAATAAAGTCCAATGTTCAATGTCCAAAACAAAAGAAGAAGAAAAAAATTTCCAAAAATAAAATATTACAAAAATAAAAACCTTAATTACAGTTTCTAAAAAAATCAAAATAAAACTATTTACAAAATCTGCTTCTTCACTCCTTTTGGATTTCTCTTTTCGTTCCTTTTTGGGCTTTTCTTTTCTTTTCAGAACTTTCTCTTTTCCTTTAGCTTAGCTCCAAATCCGAAAGAAAACAAAAATACCAAAACGCGTAAAAAGTAAAAAATAAAATAAAGCCTAAAAACAAATGTATAAACAAATCCGCGTCGGCGGCGCCAAAAATTGATCGAATTTTATATAGTGGTAAATAGAGTTGTCGTTCACTCGGACTTGATGAGATTGATTTTAAGAATTAATAAACTAAAATAAAAGAAAAATATATACAAAATATTGTCACGGGATGAAGAATTTACTGGGACTCGGGATTTCACTGTTTTTCATATTCAAGTGGTTCAAAAATTAATCATAGGCAATTATAGCTCCAAACACAAGAAATATTAACTCTATTCTTTGCCAAAATAGATTTCGTAAAACATCAATTGTAAATTTCAAGCATAGTGTATTAAAAGCACCTAAGACTAAGCATACACTATCAAACAAGATAACAATTGATTAACAGAAATCATAAATCATTTAATCGGTGCAAAAAGTAAATAAGGAATTAATTAAATTACCCCAAAGATGAAATACAATTCCCTCCGTTGTCCCAGTGATGGGGTCTAGCTCCGCATGGTGAAAACACACTTAAAATATTTATTCATGGCTCAAAAAGTGGTTTACAAATGATGAAAATGTGAGAAAATTATTAAAGCAGTGATTTTCTTTTCTCTCCCAAACTCTCCCCAAATGTGCTCTCTAACTCTCTATTTATACACACAAATACACATCACTCAAATATATTCTTCCATAACTCCAAAATCTTCTTCTTTTTAATTAAAAATATCTTCAAGAATTTTTCCTTCTCTTTATTCTATATATGTCTTTATTAAACCCATATCTTCTTTAATTCGCAGAATAAAATCCAAGATAAAATCTTCTAAGAATATCTTTCTTGTTTAATACAAGATAACTTCCTTTTTCTTCAAAACTTCATGTTTGTAAGGCAAGAAGATATTCTTATCTTAAAGATAATAAAACCTTTACCGTTGAAACCAATTTTCCAGCCAATTTTTCTTTCCAAATCAAGGAAGAAGATGGAGCCCCCTTAACCAGTAATGGGGCGCGATTAGCAGTTGGCTCCATGGGGAGCCCCTTATCCAAAACTGGGAGTCCGAATAACATGTGTCCTCCAGGTGCCTATACCAAATTTTCGAGACGAATTTTCCAAAAATGTTTATTTTCCAAAAATACCTACAAACACATAAAACACCATAATAAGTAGAAAATCGAGTACCAACAATACTGAAAATTGAGGACAATTTGGTCACAAAAATGTGTCTATCATTGAGCCACAAAACGTTTACCAGTGCTCGTTCAAGTCTAACAGCTGTATAATCTTGTCTAGTTCTGTGATTATACCAAGTTGTAGAAGACCCCGAAAAGCCCAAATCTATAAGACCTAATTGTTGAATAATAGGTCTGACCATCCTAGAATGTTGATGAGGATGCTGAGACGAACTTTGAGTCTCAGAGTTTGACATCGTAAAGTTCAAATCTCCCAATAATATCCACGGTAAGTCCACAAAATGTTGCATATCAAGCATGTACTGCCATTGTTCTTGATACTCAAGAGGATTGTTAGAACCATACATACAACTCAAAAGAAAATCCGATTCATGTGAATGAGTATGAATGATAGCATGAAAATTATGTCTAGATGTATACATGATTTCTAGGTCCACACCATTTTTCTAGGCCAAGGAAATACCACCAGACAGACCCACTGGAGGAGCATAACAGAAATTAGGATAGTTATATTATTGTAAGTAAAAGTGCATTTTTGTGTCTACGGTTTTAATTTCTGACAAAAAGAAGATATCAGGATCATAATTTCTAATACAATAAGTTAGATAATCTCTAGTAGAAGGATTTCCAAAACCCTGACAGTTCCAAGAAAGAATTTTCATAGCGAAAATAAACCAAAGACAGAACAAAAAGCGAAAATAAAATAAAGCAAGACCGAAAGTTGAGCGAAAAATAGAATATGAGAAATAATATACCTGCCGGACAATATCAGGGGGATGATTGAAAACTATAGTTCCAGATGCAATGTCCCAAACAGTTGGCTCAATGTTAAGTTTAGTATTATCTTCATCAAAACTAATACTCCCAGTAGGCAAATTACCTTGATTATTGTCTTGTTGCTGACTAGTGGATGCTTGAGTTGAATCATGATTGTCTTGATTGACATATACAATATCAGAATGAATTCTTTTGTGCCTAACAAACGTTTTACAAGCTGAGGTACTGGCAGTGGAGAGGAGCTTGGAAGAGTGAGGAACAGTTTTGTCTGCTGGCGCTAAAGAAGAGTCAGATTGAGAATCAGTTGTTGTAAAAAAAGAGACATGCATACCATCATAAGGTCCCAACTGCTGTGAAGAAGAAGGCCGGTGTAAGTTGGATCTTCGATGATGACCATAATGAAGAAACAACTTAGCAATTTCCTGAGGATTTCTCTCTGGTAGAGCTACTGGTTCAACTTCAGGACCAAAGTTTCGAACTGTTGTTTCCATAAAAAGTCTTCTAGTTTTGCGATTATTACAAAGATTAGTGTCATGATCAGGAACTTTGCATTTAGGACAAAGCTTGTATGGTTGTTTTTCAAAAAAGAAACCCACCCAACGAGATACTCCTGCAGCATTAACAACGTGAATTCCTGTAATCAATGGAGTTGTAAATCTGACCATAACCAAGCTCTAAATTTACTAGAACTAGTAGGAGTTATACCATCAGGTTCAACTACAACAGTTTCTCCAACAATATTACCAAAAAGTTGCAGAATTTCTGGATAGGTAAATTCAGGGAGAAGATATTTAAACTCAAGCCAAAAAGAATAGGTGTTGAAAGTGATTTTCTGGCAAGGGTATGAAGGATGCCAGTCACGAAAATCTATAACATATCCATCAAAATTCCATGCTCCTCCAAAAAAAATAGCATCCTTGTCGTCATCAGTAGTAAATCGTATGGCAAAAATATTGGGTTCTAAAGATCTTACCATGATTTGCCACTGATTATCCCGCCGAAGATGAGGCCAAATGAACTTAGCTGCTTTCTCAGCATCCTGCCAAACCATAATTCCAGGGGAGAAAAGCTTACCAGCAAGAAAAAGTTTCCAATCCTTAATATCCTGGGAAAGAGCAGTAACAGAATGTGTAACAACTCTGGCTCTAGTAGCAGGATGATCCTCTAAATTTATATCCTCCATCTGAGAGGAAATATTGTTTACGTAATCATACATGATGATGATGGTAATAACAAACAAAATAGAGGAAAAGATGGGTGGAAAACAAATAGTGAACTGATAAAGTATATAAAGATATATTGAAGTAGTTGTGTGTCAAGGAGCTGTGTAAACAGTTGATGAGTATTGAAGATGGATAAGGGTATAAACGAACAGGTGTTCAAGTTACAAGATATAATATGGGAAGTTGAAATTGATAGTAACTAGAACCAATCTGACCAAACCATATAAGGATGAAGATTAATACCCAGATAATATCATATTGATGATGCACCACTGCAATGAATAGAAGCCAACAAACACTTAACCAATGAAACAAGAGCCAACTGCTGATATGAGACACTACTGCAACCCCTGATGCTGACAACAAGTCTTTAAGGCTGCATAAAATGGAAGATAAAAACAAAATGTTAATAGAAACAATGAATTGAGAATCAAACGTGATGAAAAGATTAAACAAACATCAAATAAAATTAGGAGAAGGAAGAATCAAAAATATGAAAAGAAGAGAAACTAAAATCAATTGAAAATAAAAACCTAGAGGATAAGTATGAAATTAGGGTTCTAAAAAGGAGAATAAAAGGAAAAAAGAAAATTAAAAGAGAAAGCAGAAGAACATATCAGAATACTAGGGAAAGATTCGAAGATGTAAAATCAAAAAACAAGATAGGGAATTGAAGTTTGACTAAGTTTGACTTCCGTTGAATTTTCGCGTGTCGAAGTCATTCTCTCCTTCGAACCAATTCTTGATTCTTAAGAAGACATGATTTTTTCAGGTTTTTGGAATAAAAAACATCTCAAATGCAGAGATTGTCCGTGTTAATATCCCACTATCTTAAGTACTTCATAGATCTAAGGATAAGGTAAGAGAGGAGGGTCCCAATTGACCGGAGGCGATCTGCGATCTCGGATTTTGGATCATCTGACCAAAAAGATTGGGCCATCGATCCTCAAGCAGGTGATGGTATGACACACAAATGATCATAGTTTTTTTTGGGTACCAGACAGACTCAATTTTTAATATTGTAACGCTTATAAGTGTTGCTGGATTAGAATCTCTTGGCGCGTGCCCTTCTCTTTTCCGACTCGTGGCCGACAGTGGGGAGACAATCATATAGCAATTTCTTATATATGTTACTAAAAAATTGTGACGATTCCTTCCCAATAAATTAATGTTTGTGGGTGAAAACTGATTCTGTCGGTTTTGGTAATTTTAGGTGTGTGGATGAGAAACGAGTCTAGACCCTAAACAATGCACTGCACGGGAGTACTTTTGATTCGAGAGATCAATCTGTACAATCCTGGCCTAAACCAAGAAATGGCCGTTCCATACTTGCTTCGGTCACAAAGTGAAGGAGAAGGGTTGGTCTTAGGGAGGGAAGCGAAGAAAGTGTTGAGACCAGAATCGGTTATTCTAAAGGTGTGGTTGTTTACGACTTGTATCAGAAAGTAGAACTAGCTAGTAGAATGGAAAGTTATCAGGTGATTTCTGGATACTGTGTTGTTCTCCGACCAAAACTTGTTGTTTGGTAGAAATAGGTGAGACCTATTTATACAAGTCGCAACAAAACATACCCTAGTCTCGTAGGTAGTGGAAACGGTTGAGTGGTGGAAGAGTGGAGTAACGTGAAACGCCAGGAATTTATGTTTCCATAATGAAGGATCCGTTTACACCATTACTAACCGCCCTGCTTTATGACACTTTCTTGTAACGGGAATATTGCACGCCGCACGTTGTAAACCGCCAGACCAATACCCTGATGAGTATCCCCCAGTTTGTGACATGTTTGATGTCTCGAATGTTTTCGTGGAAAACATGTAACACTTTGCTACGTGTGGAAAATTAAGATTGAGAGGCTTGCCGCAAGAAAATAACATGTGATGATATTATACTCGTCTTGGCTGGCCGCCTGAAACTTTCCCCAAGTATGTCAATTCGGTGGCGAACTTGGATCGCTGAGATTGCATCTCATGAGGAAGGGTAGCCATTGATTATGGCTTCCCTCTGTTGGCGCCTGATGATGGCACAGTGGCGCCTTTAGTGCATGCCAGTGGCATTGCAGTATGGCTGGCATAGTTTGTGCATGCCAGCGGCATGATGGTCTAAGTGGCGCCTTTAGTGAATGCCAGTGGCATTGCGGTATGGCTGGCATAGTTTGTGCATGCCAGTGGCATGATGGTGTAAGTGGCGCCTAGCGTAGCCATGGCCACAGGATTTAGGCGGCTGGTCGCCTAAAAGTTGCCACAAGTCTGTTAGTTTGGTGGCAAACTTAGATGGCTGAGATTGCATCTCATGGGGAAGGGTAGCCGTTAATTGTCGTTACCTTCCGTTGGCGTCTGACAATGGAACAGTGGCACCTTTAGTGCATGCTAGTGGCGTCGCGGCATGGCTGGCATAGTTTGTGCATGCCAGCGACACGATGGTGCAGGTGGCGTCTGGCGTAGCCATGGCCACTGGATTTTTGGCACGTTGGTGTTAAATTCAAACGTGGTGTGGAAACATCAGTTTTAATGGCCACATTGATCCCCATGTTCTGTGGAACATTGTTTGGCTCGGTTGGCGCAACATTGCCTAAATTAGGGTTTGGCTTGCCGAAACCCTAATTAGCGTATATGGCATGTAGTATGCAGTAGGTGGCACGTTTGGCATGTGCACTTGGCATGCATGTTTGGCGTGTGCGATTGGCATGCTTTTGGCATGTGCGCCTGGCATGCGCGTTTGTCATGTGCGCCTGGCATGTTTGACATGCCGTTGGCATGGTTTTGGTAAGCCAACTTGGTAGGGTAATCTTTTGACACAATTTCCACACTTTTTAAAGTTGTGGCAGGTTTAGAGCAACCTGATTGGTCAATGAAAGCAGGGAGACGGCCAAGCATGGTCGTGGCCACCCTTTTGGTGCGCGTGGCAGGTTTAGTGCGACCTGATTGGTCGATGGGAAATAGGGCCGGTAAGTATGGGCCCAACCACAACTTATGTGCGTGTGGCGAGTTTAAGGCGACCTGATTGGTCGTGGGAAATAGGGCCGGTTTAGGATGGGGCGTGGCCGATGGAAAATGGCGCCGATTGTCCTAAGGCATGGCCACGCCTCTCTTTGTTGCTGCTCATATCCTGTGGCTCCTTGTTTTCTGATTCTGGGCAAGATTTTGCATCTGCTAATCCATGACGGATTAATTACCTAGTTTGCCTAGGCTTAATTTTGACAAGCAAGGTCTGATATACTGCGCATGGCGCAAAACCCTAACTTTTGCAAATTAGTCAGGATAATTGATTGAATTCTATGTGTTGACAGAGAGTTCTTTATTTACAGAGTGAAGTGCGCTTTCTGACTGAGTATTTTGTGCAAGGGACTTAATTTTGGTATTTGGAGATCCGTGCTACTCTGCTACGAGTTAACATAAATCCGTCATGCCATACCGATATTAAGGGTTCTGCCGGGGAACATGATAGACACATTTTTGTGTCCTATTTGTCTTCAATGTTCTGTATTGTTGGTACTCGATTTCGTACTTATTATCGTATTTTATGTGTTTGTAGGTATTTTTGGGAAACAAACATTTTCGGAAAATTCGGCTCGAAAAGTTGATGAAGGCACCCTCGGAGGGCAATTGCTAAATGGAACCCAGTTTTGGATAAGGAGCACTAAGGGGCACCTTCTCCACTGTTTACACCCCACTGGTTATTCGACACCAACGGATTTGGTTAAGGGGCACCTCCTTCTTCATTTCAAAAAATCAGTTTTGGAAGGAAAGCATTGCATGCAACTGGCAGAATCAGGATTAACCTTTTGGACGTGATTTCATGAGATTCAATGGCTGATGTTTGTTGGATGGGCTCAGTTCAGATAGACAGGGATGGTATGGGCTTTGGAGTTAGCTAAAATTGGCTGGATAATCCTTTCGGAGCAAGACAGGGGAGTTTTATATTCAAGGGATTTTTTTTCCACATGATTTTGTCGGACTCTGCATTGTGATTTGGTCGGATTTGTTGCCTGCTTTGGTTTGATACCAACCTGTTACGACTAAACAGGATTGGTAAGAGATTTAAATTCTATTGAAGGAGAAGATTTCATATAATCTCGACAAAACAGGGCAATCTCCCTCGGGAAATTTTTTGAGATATTTTGGGAAGGTCTGTGTGTGTTTCCAGCGTGCTAATCTTCTTATGGAATGTGTATGAGTCTGTTGAGAGTATACAGAGTACATGCAGACGCGTGAAGGAGTTGAAAAAGGAAATTATTCCCATGACTATTAAGTAAAGAATAAGAGTAATCAATGAAGATTATATGGAGTTATTGTCGAGTATTTTGGTTTCTGAAGAGTATTTAAAGGGTGCTGAGAGTCAGAGAAAGGAGGACGGAGAGTTTGGGAAGGATTTGGAACATCACAGAGGAGAAATGATGTGATTTTAATTGTTGTAGAAAAAGTGGTAATAAGATTCGTTCAACTCGGACTCGATAAGATTGGGTTCTAGACTTAAAATAAAAATAGAAAATATATATACAAAAGGTTTGTCACAATGTCGAGAGAGACTGAGACTCAGGATTCCACCAAATTCCATTCATGCGACTCAAATAATAATTCCAATCAATTATAGTTCAAATAATAAAAATATGGACTCTTGTTCTTTGCCAAAAATAGATTTTTGAAAAGCAATGACTGTAAATCAAAACCATGATGTATCAAAAATACATAGACCAAGCATACACCATCAAACGAAATCACACCCATTCAATAAAAATCATAAATCGATTAAAAATCAATGCAAATAGTCATAAAAGAATTATTAGAATTACCACATGCGTGAAAAGGGCTTCCTCCGTCATCCCAGTGTTTGGGTTTAACTTCTTATATCAAAAACAAGCTCAAAAGAATAAATCATGGCTCAAAAGTTGTTTTTATTGAAGAGATGATATGATTCAGTGAATATGCAACGACGTACTGGCGTTACAGAGTTTACTGTTACAGGAGGTGTGGCTAACTGAAGATAAATGTGGTTGTTCAGCTGTTACAGAGAGAATACTGTAGCACTGTTGCGAATTTGAGACGCTGTTCTTCGTTGCAACGCTTGTTCTTCAGCAGCAGCAGCAGCAGAGACAGGCTTCCTGTAATCTCCGATTCTCTCCTCCTGAGCTCTCCTCTCGACCCCAAACTCTCGACACTCCTTCTTGAGACCCTAGGAAACCTATTTATACACCACAGGGCGATTAAATCTCTCCCAAATCGCTTCGAAATCTCTTCTTTCCTTCCTTGGAAGTCACGGCAATAATTCCTTCCAGAAATTGTTTTAAGTGTTTCTGAGCTTTCCCACTTATCTCAAACTCTTCCTTAGATATATATGTATCTTTGGAAAGATTTTCTTGCATTTAATCTCTCTGAATGTCCAAAAACAAACTCGATAGGGACCGTGTTTCCTTTTTTACTCTGTTTCCTTTTTCCGGCAATTCCAGCCCAATTCGATCGATCCAAACGCATGTATTAAACCTGTTTTGCTCTATCAAGTCCAGCCCAATCGATTTCCAGTGTTGAATCACCCTGAAACTCGTTCAAATCTTCAATCCAAAATCAACAGCGTCTGCATGCATTTTTCCCGCCAAAAACCGTTTTAAACGTGAAAAAGAAGGGTGTCCCCCTATCCAAAGCGAGAGTCCGAATAACAAATGTCCTCCCAGGTGCCTTTAACAACTTTTCGAGCCAATTTCGCCGCAAAAGCTTATTTCTCCAAAAACACCTACAAAGAGATAAAATACCGAAATAAGTACAAAAATGGGTACTAACAATATACACAATAGAGATGAAAATAGACACATAAATGCGTCTATCAAATACCCCCAAACTTATTATTTTCTAGTCCCGAGCAAATCAAAACTACAAAATAAAATCCTAACTCACTGTCGCAGGCATCGTCGATTGCATTTAGCGTATGCAATAAGCCTTTAAACCCCTAGGTGGCCCTAGTGGCGGAGTGTTGTCTCCAGAGGGCTTACAAGAGATATACCCACAAAACCTTTACTACTCCAGACCCTAGCTATCTACAACGAACCTTGGAAGGCACTAAAGAATCTCCTTGGTTGGCATACTTATTGACTACAGGAGGAAGTACCCTGATGCGAAATTCCAATTGCTGTACACGAGTTTGCACTCAAGCATACTAAAATTCATATATAAGTGACAGAGCCCTACTCAGATAGTTGCACTATGGACATCATATTCGGAGTCAAAACTAATCACATGGATAGATCAAGAAGATGGATATAGAAAAACATAGATGGTTTTGATGTTTACTAAGTGAACGGGTTTCCCATATCTGTCTGAAGGCCTCCGCCAAAATGAACCTATCCTAATGGATTGAGATATTAGTCTGACTAATATCAACACACTGACATATACAAGGGAACCAGTGGTCGATAACCTAACTCTAGGTCAACACAACTGGCATATACAAGGGTACCAGTGGTCGACTTTATTGAATTTATTCCTTTTGATCAAATTGTCTGGTCTCAATTTTTTTTTTCATAATAATAATTTTTTTTCAACTTTTTGGTAACTACCATTTTTTTTCTTCATGGTATCTCAATCACTCTAATTCACCCTAGCATTGGTAACAACTTGAATCGTGGGCCCCACCTATCACTTAGAGAAACATAGTTTAAAAACAAAATAAAATAAAATAAAAATAGAAGTGAAAAGGATTCAACAGATATGGTGAAACTATCATGTTATTCCTAACAACTGAGCTCTGTGCTTTTATGAATAGACTCTTGTAGATGTTGCCATCTAATCAGTTTGGTTTCTCAACTCCTACAATCAAAATGTTTCCATCAACTTAGATTATTTAGTGCAATCCTAAATAGGCATAAATTTCTAAGATCTGGAGTTTATTTATTCAGACGGCAACTAAAAAGTTTCTCCCATACCCCCAAACTTAAATCTAACATTGTCCTCAATGTTCTAAAGATGAAATTAAAAGCATGAACAAGGAAAAAATGTTACCATTTGAAGCAAAAGAGATAAGGAAAGATATTACCGTGTCGCATGAATGTTGGGTTACCTCCCAAGAAGTGCTAAGTTTAAAGTCTTCAGCCAGACTAAGAAAGTATTAGTCACCTCATAGAATAAAGTAATAACCGAAATTTCTCTGGGTCATCAAAACCAAATAGAGCTATCACAAATAAAAGGAATCTGCAACCTGCCAAGAAAATTAACAAATAAAGTGCACCCTTGTCTAGTTTCCTGTTTAAGACAACTACATCTAGCTGTGGTTCAGGTTCAGGTTCTATAACTGGGTCCAAATAAAATATTTTCATGGTTTGGAATTCCTCAAAGCTAAGATCCGGTTCAGGTATTAGAGTCTGAAGAAACTCAAGTAAAAATTTAAAAGCACATAATAATAACCTGAATAATTGAGGATCCTTAAAGTCAATCAGTTTTGACTCACACAGCTGACCACAATGAGAGTGGTGGTCTATCTTAAGCAAATGTATCGACCCTAATCTCTTAAAGTAATTAGGTTTAGTCCCAAAACTAAATAATTGACACATCTGAAATTTATACGTTCCCATAATTGGTTGAAAAATATTTGGTGGGAAAACAAAGTCGATCTTGGTATCATAGCCTGGTCTAACCTCATCAACCAGAGGATGGGTTTCTAACAACTAAACTTCCTTATGGAATCACTAGGTTCAGGAAAACGTGTGTGAAGATAATCTTGTAAAATGGTTGAGGCACATATGTCAAGTCCCAAGTGAGGGACCTTTCTAATAGTTAAAGCACATGGAGAATGATAATCACCCCCAAACTTAGTTTTCAGTGTCTCTAGAAAGACTAGTCACAACTTCCCTAATTTCAAGGTCATTAGATTCCTGAAAATGGTCAATTGATTCTTCTAAGTATGGTTCATCCTCACTCATCTCTATGAGTTCACTTTCTTTGTCTAAGACTAATGTTTCTAAATCGCTAGACTCTAAAACAATATTCTCAGAAAAAACTCGTTCCTCTAAACCATCGTTGGCTTCGTAATCATAAGGAAATACTACATCGTCTAAAACGGGAGTATCTCTAATCAAATCCTCGTCCTTTTGAATAGGTGAATAATTATTAAAATTATTTGGATTTGAACTAGAAATAATATTATTATTAAGCTCAACTGGAGTAACAAATTCCTGATCGCTATGCCTACTTATTTCAAATTCTTCTCAACACTATCCTCATCATAATCATCATTATGATAACATGAAAATGGTTGAACCTCATCTAAACAAGTAGTGTTACCAATTTTATCCTCGTCATCTTGATTATGAAAATTACTATCCTCAGTTTCAAGGGTATTATTGGAAATACTGTATTGGAAATTAAGATTATTTCGAGCAATTCTTTCGTTCGTCTCAGCTTGAAGGATTCCTCTATAGAAAGTTCTCTTTCGTCATAAACTAAGTTATTCATCTCAGCGAACTTACGTGTCGACTCCTCTAATTTCCCGAGGGACTCTTCTAAAGGAGAAATACAAGAATTTTGCTCGTATGACCGGTGCGTGTGTGGATAGTAATTGGGCTCATCAAGGTATGATCCATAACCTTGAAAAGGATGATGTTCCCAACCACTATTCACATTATGGTCAAAGTAGTAACGTCCATTTTGAAACTCAGACGGGTATTCGTTGTATTGGCTATCGTAATACCAGTTCGACATTCTATTGCAGGGGTGTGAGTTGTCACAAAAAATAAAACCCACTGACAGGGGATTCGTGGGTGGATAGAGTCTTACCTCCCGTACCAGACGGGCGATGAACCGTTGAAGTCGACTCAGGCCACCGACTCCGATGTCAGTGTACGAACCCGAGGGGCCGAGACAGTATCGTAACTGTCGTCCTTCCCTGCAAACAGTTTATATTTAATCTTAACCCTTCCGTAGGGTTTTAAAAAATAATGTCCAGTCCAAAAATAAAGTCCAAAAAGTGTCCAAAAATAAAAAGAAAAATTACAAAAACTAAAACCCTATTTACAGTTTCTAAAAATAAAACAAAATTACTATATACAAAATATTCTTCTTCACTCCTTTCGGATTCCTCTTTTATTTCCTTCTTTGGCGATGCTTTCCTTTTATAGCACTTTTTCTTTCCTTGTAGCTTCGCTCGAAATCTGAAAAGAATCAAAAAATACCAAAGGCGTAAAAGAGAACAAAAATTCTAAAAGAAATAAAATAAATCTAAAACCTAAAGCCTAATACAAATCCGCGTCGGCGGCGCCAAAAATTTATGTGATTTTAATTGTTGTAGAAAAAGTGGTAATAAGATTCGTTCAACTCGGACTCGATAAGATTAGGTTCTAGACTTAAAATAAAAATAGAAAATATATATACAAAAGGTTTGTCACAATGTCGAGAGAGACTGAGACTCAGGATTCCACCAAATTCCATTCATGCGACTCAAATTATAATTCCAACCAATTATAGTTCAAATAATAAAAATATGGACTCTTGTTCTTTGCCAAAAATAGATTTTTGAAAAGCAATGACTGTAAATCAAAAGCATGATGTATCAAAAATACATAGACCAAGCATACACCATCAAACGAAATCACACCCATTCAATAAAAATCATAAATCGATTAAAAATCAATGCAAATAGTCATAAAAGAATTATTAGAATTACCACATGCGTGAAATAGGGCTTCCTCCGTCATCTCAGTGTTTGGGTTTAGCTTCTCATATCAAAAACAGGCTCAAAAGAATAAATCATGGCTCAAAAGTTGTTTTTATTAAAGAGATTATATGATTCAGTGAATATGCAACGACGTACTGGCGTTACAGAGTTCAGTGTTACAGGAGGTGTGGATAACTGAAGATAAATGTGGTTGTTCAGCTGTTACAGAGAGAATACTGTAGCATTGTTGCGAATTTGAGACGCTGTTCTTCGTTGCAACGCTTGTTCTTCAGCAGCAACAGCAGCAGAGATAGGCTTCATGTAATCTCCGATTCTCTCCTCCTGAGCTCTCCTCTCGACCCCAAACTCTCGACACTCCTTCTTGAGACCCTAGGAAACCTATTTATACACCACAGGGCGATTAAATCTCTCCCAAATCGCTTCGAAATCTCTTCTTTCCTTCCTTGGCAGTCACGGCGATAATTCCTTCCAGAAATTGTTTTACGCGTTTCTGAGCTTTCCCACTTATCTCAAACTCTTCCTTAGATATATATGTATCTTTGGAAAGAGTTTCTTGCATTTAATCTCTCTGAATGTCCAAAAACAAACTCGACAGGGACCGTGTTTCCTTTTTTACTCTGTTTCCTTTTTCCGGCAATTCCAGCCCAATTCGGTCGATCCAAACGCATGTATTAAACCTGTTTTTCTCTATCAAGTCCATCCCAATCGATTTCCAGTGTTGAATCACCCTGAAACTCGTTCAAATCTTCAATCCAAAATCAACAGCGTCTGCATGCATTTTTCCCGCCAAAAACCGTTTTAAACGTGAAGAAGAAGGGTTTCCCCCTATCCAAAGCGAGAGTCCGAATAGAAAATGTCCTCCCAGGTGCCTTTAACAACTTTTCGAGCCAATTTCGCCGCAAAAGCTTATTTCTCCGAAAACACCTACAAAGAGATAAAATACCGAAATAAGTACAAAAATGGGTACTAACAATATACACAATAGAGATGAAAATAGACACATAAATGCGTCTATCACGAAACACGATCACCATAGAAACCTGCTGTTGCTGCCGCCGTTGAAGAACACGAAGAACATAGACCCACAGAAGCAGTCGTTTTTGCTACAGTATTTGCGACTGTTCAGCGACAGTCTTAGAACTACAGTAACAATGACATATCCTCTGTATCGTCCTTTGGTTTGCAACAATTATAAGCGTTACAAACCCGGTTTTGAATTATCTCTCCCTTTTCTTCATTTGTAAACACCATTTGAGCAATGAAATCAACTTTTGAGCGTGTTTCCAACATAATAATGAGCTAAATCTCCCACAACCAAGGCAATGAGGAAGCTATTTACGCATGAATAATTGGTAACTATTTTATTTTCTCTAATTTATAATTTATAATTCACTCAATCACTGCTTTTGCAGAGTTTTAAATTGTTTTCATAATTTTCTTAATTAGTTGTGATTCAATCTGATAGGTTATACTTTGTTTAGTCAATTGATAATCTATGCTTAGGGAATACAATTGATATTTGAGAATTTGCCTGATTATTTGTGAATTAAGAAATAAGGGACTTAAAAGATAATTAGAGTTTTGGATTATTTGCCATAATTTATTCGTGTGTGATAGTGGAATCACTGTCTTGGTTATTCCTAATAATCTTGAATTAAGTTTTGTTTGTTTTTAAATTTCATTAAATCTAAAATCTTTTGCTTTCACAAGTCTCAACGAACCTATTACTACTATAACAACTTGAAATCTCATCAGAACATAGCACAGGAAAGGTACTCAGTGAGTCTTATATTAATAAGTAATATAGGCAGGGCGCCGAAATTTACAGAGCATCTGGGATTGTTGCTAAATGCGTCAGTCTGGATAAATTTCATGTAAATATATTAAACGACTCAATAAATATGCCAGTGAAGAGGTTGAAACTCATGGCTCTGCTTCCTTACAGAGTGAATCACATCAGATGCAAGGTTTTACGATTTTAACCCTAAACTAAAAACCACCATCAACATTAAGTACCTTGCTTAGCCCGTGATAGTGGCATTGTTGCGGGGTAAGCATGAGATGGTGACAGGAAAGGATAAAATCAAAACGACAAGTCATAAAGAGATTGTCAGGAGAATTTGGCTAACCTTTGTCAGAAGGCATGAAGAATCTGCGATCCTTCAATTGGTGGCTTTGCATAACTTTGGCTCGGCCATAGGGTGTTGGTGCTGACACTGCCGCTTTGGCCACGGAGTGCTAATGCTGGCGCTACAGGTTCGGCTACGAAATGCTAATACTGGGACTGCAAATTTATCTACGGAATGATGATGATGGCGCTGCTTGCCTGGCGAGCGAGGAGATGGCGCTGCTATGGCTACCAAACGGTGATGGTGGTGCTACTTTGGATGGCTGTGGAGCGGAGAAGATGGCGCTGCAACTTGGCCAGCGGAACGGGAGATGGTTGTTTAGGTCACGGAACATGCGGATATGGCGCTTGTCTTCAGTCCATGGAATGGTGGAAACTGGCCTTAGTCCGTGGAATGGTGGAAACTGGCCTCAGTCCGCGGAATGGTGGAAACTGGCCTCAGTCCGCGGAATGGTGGAAACTGGCCTCAGTCCGCGAAATGGTGGAAACTGGCCTCAGTCCACGGAATGGTGGAAACTGGCCTCAGTCCGCGGAATGGTGGAAACTGGCCTCAGTCCGCGGAATGGTGGAAACTGGCCTCAGTCCACGGAATGGTGGAAACTGGAAACTGGCTTCAATCCGCGGAATGGTGGAAACTGGCTTCAGCCCGCGGAATGGTGGAAACTGGCTTCAGCCGGCGGAATGGTGGAAACTGGCTTCAGTCTGTGGAGTGGTGGAAACTGGCTTCAGTCCGTGGAATGGTGAAAATGGCACTTGGAAGGATTGCTGGCTGGATCATGGAATGTTGGAGCATCGGCGCTAACTTAACCACAGAGTACTGGAGTCATGGGGAGTTGGCTTGACTACGGAGTGTTGGATCCATGAAGAGTTGGCTTGAACACAGTGTGCTGGAGCCATGGAGAGTTGGCTTGACCGCGGAGTGCTGGAGCCATGGAGAGTTGGCTTGACCACGGAGTGCTGGAGCCATGGAGAGTTGACTTGACCGCGGAGTGCTGGAGTCATGGAGAGTTGACTTGACCGCGGAGTGATGGAGTCATGGAGAGTTGGCTTGACCGCGGAGTGATGAAGTCATGGAGAGTTGGCTTGATCACGGAGTGCTGGAGCCATGGAGAGTTGCAGGTTGAGAGACTGGTGTTCCTCGTGCTGGCGCGCTGCTGTTTCGGTCATGGAGCGGAGATATTGGCACACTACTTGTTCGGCTATGGAGCATGAGTGTGGTGCACCCAGTCATCTATTCCCGTTCATGTATCAATAAGGAATCCTTATTCTGTTCAAACTCTAGAAACTGCGTTCGTATGCCCTCTTCTGTTTTTTGTTGTTCGTACGACTCCGTGCTTTTATCTGCAGTATCTAGATACTCTTCGTCATTTATTAGCGGTGGTAGAACGAGCATTAATGGTAACAAAACAATCTCCAATAATCAGCAGCAAGGCGAGCCAGGAGAACTCAAGGTAGGTGCTTTCGCATGTATCCACCCAACAGTACCATCGATCTTCTCCAGAATGTGTAACAAGATTCTGACTCCAGAAGAATGAGTATCTGACCTCTCCAGTGGATTTCAAAATTTACCAAACTCCATTGCACTTTTGGGATGGATGGATGAAATAATGGCAGGGCTAATCTTGGAGATTATGGTTGCATTGTTGGTTCATCCTTGACTTTAGGTTATTTAATACCTAGACTTTCTGATTGCAATGATGATATATTGCAGATGCTTGTATGGTCGAAATCTTCCGGAGCCATTAGGTGGAAGAGATGAGTTGAGAGACGTTCCGTTGCCGATGTGCTGCTATCAAATCTTCAAAGACTTTGTTCCAAACGACATCCTTTGAACCGTCTTCTGAATCTTGGACTATTGCATGGAGTGCGGTGAGCAGTCCCTAGTTATACTTCTGTTAGATACGATGGCGTGGCCGGATATGTGAATGTATCTTTGTGGCATGATTTTTGGGTCTTTGATGCACGTGTACAGCTTCATGTTGAGAAATGCTTGCGGCTCGTAAAACTTCAACAGTGATGATGTTGAAATCAGAAATAACCTGGTTGAGGGCAGTGAAGGCATCCCATTCTGGTAGTCCCTATGTGTAATTATCTTGAGCCTATTTTCTCATGGAAGATTTTCTTCTGCAACATTCACTGGTAAGGTGGTGACTGCATTTAAGCTTCTAAACATGAAGGAGGTTTCAGTCCCCAGGTGTAGACTACTCTAATTGCATCTCCTTGAATCCACGCATATGGGATTTGATACAATCTTATCATGCTCTCTTAGATGTGATGTTAGGATGCTTGGAATATCGCATGGACGAAACATTCTGGATAACGAAGACGTAGAAGTGAGAGAGTTATGTCGTTAATCGTGGCTCCCTCTATCTCTTCAAGAAAAATGATTCAGCCGCATCTCTGAAATTATCTCATGAATGCTTGATTTTTGTCGGGGATGGGCCGTGAAGAGCAGTCCCCAGTCGCACTTCTCTTTGGTTATTGAAGTTGTTTTCTCTGAGTAGGCTTGGGATCCGCCGCAGCCTCGTAAAGTGTTGCAGGCACCTTCTAGACATAGAGGTGATGATATTCTTACGCTACACCTTTGAAGGGTGGATGTCCTTGTCGCGGCTATGACTTTTGGTTGACAGCATCTTCTGAGCTTTGACAGTGAAGGGATCCCGTGTAGAGCCTCAGTCCCCAAGTGTGGTTTACATGTTTCCATCTTGTATGGTCGGTGAGTTGACCATGATAAAGACATCATCTTGTATTCGTACTGGTTACTCTATTATTTGTTCCACGTGAAACTTCGTAGTGGTTGTTTCCATGGTAAAGTTCTAGCTAGTATCGACAAACGAGCAACAACAGTTCTTGGCAGAAGCTGTGGTCAGAAGAGACTACATCGTTGTGGGAACCAAAATAGGTTGGCGGGAATTTCATGGGCGTCCATGGAAGCAAAGAGATTGGCGGGATGCGTAAGCGAGTAAACTGTCCATGACCACGAGGTTTGGCGAGATGGACCAAAAAGTGGCCACAACTGCGAACCTGGGCTGGCTGTGATCACGACCCTTGACAAGGAGGAGTGTGGTGGCCACGAAAAGATTTTTGGCAGGGAGGAGTGACGAATTCTGAGGAGAACGTTGAAGCGGAGCGGCTTCTACATGGGTCGAAACGTTGAAGCGGAGCAGCTCCTGGAGAGAAATGTTGAAAAGGCTTCTTTTGAGCTGTGGCCATACCCGTATGAGTTTTTTCAAGAGCTTCTTGTCTCTCCATTAAATCTATAATGGTAAAGGGAAGGTTGGTTTCCTCTGGCTCCTCCAGTCCCTCTTTCTGATGGTGGAGTAGCAACGGCTCTGGTGACAGTTGGAGGTGTCGCACTTGAAGAGACGTTGGGGGTGGCGGCAGCGGCTCTGGCTCTGGTGATCGGAGGTGTAACACCTGAAGGAACATTTTCCTCGCCGCTGGTGTTGATAGGTGGCGTATTAATGCCACTGGAAGGAACGTTTATACATAGTATGATTTCAACGCTAGTGTTTTCAGAGTTTGTTGCTGATCCGGACCTGAGTTCTACCATCTTGAGATTGGGATTGAAAAATGAAATTGGAAATTAGAAATTAATATTGCAACCGAGAGATTAACCTCCCACTGTGGTCGCCAATTGTTTGTGGGTGAAAACTATTTCTGCCGGTTTTGGTAATTTTGGGTGTGTGGATGAGAAATGAGTCTAGACCATAAACAATGCACTCCATGGGATTACTTTTGATTCGAGAGATCAATCTGTACAATCCTGGCCTAAACCAAGAAATGGTCGTTCTAGGCTTGCTTCGGTCACAAAGTAAATGAGAAGGGTTGGTCTTAGGGAGGGAAGCGAAGAAAGTATTAAGACCAGAATTGTTGATTCTGAAGGTATGGTTGTTTACGACTTGTATCAGAAAGTAGAACTGGCTAGCAGAATGAAAAGCTATCAGGTGATTTCTGGATATTGTGTTGTTCTCCGACCAAAACTTGTTGTTTGGTAGAAATAAGTGAGACCTATTTATACAAGTCGCAACGAAACGTACCCTGGTCTCGTAGGTAGTGGAAACAGTTGAGTGGTGGAAGAGTGGAGTAACGTGAAACGCCAGGAACTTATGTTTCCATAATGAAGGATCCGTTTACACCATTACTAACCGCCTTGCTTTATGACACTTTCTTGTAACGGGAGTATTGCACGCCGCACGTTGTAAACCGCCAGACCAATACCCTGATGAGTATCCCCCAGTTTGTGACATGTTTGATGTCTCGAGTGTTTTCGTGGAAAACATGTAGCACTTTGCTACGTGTGGAAAATTAAGATTGATAGGCTTGCCGCAAGAAAATAGCATGTGATGCTATTGTACTCGTCTTGGCTGGCCGCCTCAAACTTTCCCCAAGTCTATCAATTCGGTGGCGAACTTGGATGGATGAGATTTCATCTCATGTGGAAGGGTAGCCATTGATTATGGATTCCCTCTGTTGGCGCCTGATGATGACACAGTGGCGCCTTTAGTGCATGCCAGTGGCATTGCGGTATGGCTGACATAGTTTGTGCATGCCAGCGGCATGATGGTGTAAGTGGCTCTTGGAGTAGCCATGTCCAGAGGATTTAGGTGGCTGGTCGCCTAAAAGTTGCCACAAGTTTGGTGGCAAACTTGGATGGCTGAGATTGCATCTCATGGGGAAGGGTAGCCTTTGATTGTGGCTACCTTCCTTTGGCGCCTGACAATGGCACAGTGGCCCCTTTAGTGCATGCTAGTGGCGTCGCGGCATGGCTGACATAGTTTGTGCATGCCAGTGGCACGATGGTGCAAGTGGCGCCTGGCGTAGCCATGGCCGCTGGATTTTTGGAACATTGGTGTTAGATTCAAACGTGGTGTGGCAACATCAGTTTTAATGGCCACATTGATCCCCATGTTCTGTGGAACATTGTTTGGCTCAGTTGGCGCGGAAACTTTGCCTAAATTAGGGTTTGGCATGTCGAAACCCTAATTAGCATATATGGCATGTAGTATGCAGTAGGTGGCACGTTTGGCATGTGCACTTGGCATGCATGTTTGGCGTGTGTGATTGGCATGTTTAACATGTCGTTTGGCATGTGCGCATGGCATGCGTGTTTGTCATGTTTGGCATGTCGTTTGGCATGTGCGCCTGGCATGTTTGTTTTTGGCATGTTTGAATGGTTTTGGGAAGCCAACTTTGGTAGGGTAACCTTTTGAAAAAATTTCCACCCTTTTTAAAGCTGCGGCAGGTTTAGAGCAACCTGATTGGTCAATGAAAGCAGGGGTCCGGCCAAGCATGGTCGTGGCCAGCCTTTTGGTGCTCGTGGCAGTTTTAGTGCGACCTGATTGGTCGATGGGAAATAGGGCCGACAAGTATGGTCCCAGCCACAACTTATGTGCATGTGGAGAGTTTAAGGCGACCTGATTGATCGAGGGAAATAGGGACGGTTTAGGATGGGGCGTGGCCAATGGAAAATGGCGTCGGTTATCCTAAGGCATGGCCACGCCTCTCTTTGTTGTTGCTCCTATCCCGCGGCTCCTTGTTTTCTGATTATGGGAAAGATTTTCATCTGATAATCCATGGCGGATTAATTACCTAGTTTTCCTAGGATTAATTTCGACAAGCAAGGTCTTATATACTGCGCAAGGCGCAGAACCCTAACTTTTGCAAATTAGTCAGGATAATTGATTGAATTCTACATATGGACACAAAGTTCTCTATTTACAGAGTGCAGTGCGCTTTCTGACTGAGTATTTTGTGCAAGGGCCTTAACTTTGGTACTTGGAGATCCGTGCTACTCTGCTGCGAGTGAACGCAAATCCGTCATGCCATACCGATATTAAGGGTTCTGTCGGGGAACATAGCACAGGAAAGGTACTCAGTGAGTCTTATATTAATAAGTAATATAAGAAGGGCGCCGAAATTTACAGAGCATCTGCGATTGTTGCTACATGCGCCAGTCTGGATAAATTTCATGTAAATATATTTAACGGCTCAATAAATATGCCAGTGAAGAGGTTGACACTCATGGCACCGCTTCCTTATGGAGTGACGTCATATCAGATGCAAGGTTTTACGATTTTAACCCTAAACTAAAAACCACAATAAACAATTAGCAATACAAATATCTGTTCCAAACCTGACATTACAAAAATACCCCTATGATACCATGGACGCACGAAGTGCGCGCTTGTATCGCACACTTGTACGACATAAGAACCTTAGCATTGAAAAAGATTCCACAATAAAGATATTACCTCCTAAGGGTCTAGAAATCTATTTGACACTTTACAACCTTCATAAACCATTGATATGCTCATCAAATTATCCCCAAAAAGTAATTGAATCACGGTTAATCTAGGCGTCTGCTTACATAAATAAAATGTAAAAATCCTGCAATTGTGTTATTGTGAATCCAGGCAGACAGCTCTACAAGGATGATTTTCATGTATTTTTTTTTTGCCATATTGCCGTGTTAAAAACCATGCCAAGTCTTTGATAATCAGCTCCGAAAATGATCAGCTGGCTAATCCAATCGTCGATTGCACACACTCTTACCCGGTGTTGGAGAAAATGAGTCTTTTCAACATGTTTTAGTTTTTTGGTCTTGGTTAGAATTGATATAATGACGTAAAGGTTTAAAGATGCTTATTCATTTTTTATGAGTGAATGAAATGTAAATACGGATGGGCATGAGACACTTGCAATGTCTAGTGCATGTATGCACATGCATGAGTCAACCAAGTTTAAAATTAGAACAAGTTTTTTTCCTAAACGGATTAAAATCAAAAAAGTTTTTAATTGCTAAAGGGATTATTTAAACAAGCTTCTAATTCCTAAACGGAATACTTAAAACAAAATTTTAAGTTCATTAAACTATTTTATTAAAATTAAAATATGATTTTAATTTCTTAAACAGTTTATGTTTAATGGGAGAATTACCAAAAGTAATTTATGTCAAATCCATTTTCACTGCCTATAAAACAAAAAGGATTTCTTCATTTCAAAATGTACTAGAGAAATCTATTATCCCTAGCTCTATCCTTATTCTTTTTGTTTTTCTCCCTCTGTGTGGTTTTTATATTCCTGAGCTTTGTTGTTGAGTTCATAAGTGGGATAGTATTGTAGTGCTTATAGTACTTGCAACGGGCAGTTTTATTCTGGATACGACGTCACCATAGATATTAGTATCACTCATTTTTGAGGCGTACCGGTGAACTATCATGTTAAGGACAGCTTGATGATCAAGTGACTCTGTCCTCAGTGTGTTGTTAAATATTTGAGTGTTTTATTTCATTTTCACATCATTTTTCACTATTTCATTGTTGCAATTCCAACAATCTTAACATGATATACTTCTGTAACAATGGAAAGAGATGTTGAAAGACTAGTAAAAATTGGGAAGGAATTTAAGATATGTTCTGGGTTAACATAAGCTAGATGAATTTGTACTGAAACAATTTGATGAAGGTTCAAATATTGGTGGACGTGAAATTTTTTTGGATGATTGGGTTAGGCAGAATTATATGACTATAAATCATATATTAAATTGTTCGGAGGATGCACTGTATGACTGCAATGAAAGGAGAACTTTACTACTTATGATTTGTGGGTTGTTGGTCAGAGTTTCAAGTGTTTAGGTGATTGAGAAATTACCGTCTTCCTAGTCAGCGTACAAACGAAGATTGTGACATGAAATGAGTGAGGTCAGTATGGTTGCACTGAGGACAAAAGATGTGTTATCTGCAAAGGGGCGTGGATAACAAGGCGCATGCGGCTGAACACAAATCTTCGAAAGCTGACAAAGGTGAAAATATCAAATGAAACTCTAAGTGTGATCCTCACAAGAAAGGTATGTTTCGTAAACCTGAATCCATCAATATTTTAATTAAGAGTGATTGTTATGTTTATCAAATTCCTGGCCATTTGGTAGTAAATTGCAGAGAACATAGAAACCTTAAAGTTGATGCTAATTTAGTTGAAACAAACTAGGACGAGTTTTTTGCGATGGTGCCAGAAGTTATTTTAATAACCAATGTGAGAGACCAGTGGGTGCACTCTGGAGCCACCAAGCATGTCTATAGATTCACAGACATGTTCACCTCCTATCAGAGGATACGGGATATTGAGGAACTCTATATGGGTAAATCGTCTATAATAGAGGTTGCATGAAAGGGAAATGTCGAGCAGAAGCTCATATCTGTAAAGACTCTTACGTTGAATGAAATTCTTCATGTTCCGGACCTATGCAAGAATCTTGTATCTTTTCCTGTTATAGATAGTAAAAGATTTAATTAAGATAGTAATTAGATCTGGAAAACTTGTTGTAACTAAGAGAAGTGATTTTAGGCAAGAGTTATAAGACTTAGGGTCTATACAAGATGGAAAATCCGATAAAGTGAAAATATTTGATTCTTGTGCTTTCTTTTGTGTGTCATTGAATGTGTCGCATGGGAGACTTAGAACTGTAAAATTATAAGTCAATGCATAAACTGGCTAGATAGGATGCGTACCCAAAATATACTAGAAAACCTTTTAGCAAAATTATTCAGAGTAATTCTAAGCCCTTAAAATTCATTCAGTTAGACCTAGTTGACATGAAATTAACCCAAACAAAGGTGGTAAAAAGTGGTATATAACTTCGTAAATGATTGTACGAGGTACTATCTTGTACACTCGCTTAGGGGTAAGAATGATGCCTCAGAAGCCTTAAGACGTATAAACTTCAAGTTGAAATCCAAAATGGACACAACGACACGAACTTGACAGCACCTAGAGAGATATCACGCGTGGCTATTATCGCGAATTACACCAAACGATGGCAGTTCAAGACATCACGTTCACTGCCCATCAAGTAGTTTCGGAAAATTCTCACTACGCAAAGGTTCAAGACCTCATGGACACCTCTTGCCTATAGTGGTATTTCTCGCTTTCTGATTTCCTTTTTTTTATCGATATTTCATTCATGTGGGGGATTGTTGGAGAAAAATGAGTCTTTCTTAATATGTTTTAGTTTTTTGGTCTTGGTTAGAATTGATCTAATGACCTAAAGATCTAAGGATGCTAACTCATTTTCTATGAGCGAATGAAATGCAAATATGGGTGGGAATGAGACACTTGACATACCTAGTGCATGTACACACATGCATGAGTCAACCAAGATTAAAATTAGAACAAGTTTTAATTCCTAAACGGGTTAAAATCAGTATTTAATTTCTAAAGGGATTATTTAAACAAGTTTCTAATTCCTAAACGGAATACTTAAAACAAAATTTTAAGTTCATTAAACTATTTTATTAAAATTAAAACATGATTTTAATTTCTTAAACGGTTTATGTTTAATGGGGGAGTTACGAAAAGTAATTTATGTACCATAGCAAGTTGCTATCCCTAACTGCCAATCACCAAGTGTTCTGGTGGTTGGCATGCTCCCTCCACTGCGGATGTAGGGGTTCGAACCCTGTAATTGCTGAAATCCACTCCAATTTAAGGAGTTTGGATGTAGTTTAGGGACCACTAATCTAGGGTATCAAAAAAAAGTTGCTATCCCTAGCTCCATCCTCCTTCTTTTCATTTTTCTCCCTATGTGTGGTTTTTATGCTCCAGAGCTTTGTTGTTAAGTGAGCAAGTTCTGTAGTGCTTATAGTACTTCGAAGGTGCAGTTTTATCATGGATAGGACTTCACTATAGGATATTTGCATCACTCATTTTTGAGACGTACCGATGAACTATCATGTTAAGAACAGCTTGATGATCAAGTGACTTTATCCTCAAAATGTTGTTAAATATTTAGGTGTTCTATTTCATTTCCAGAAGTTTAACATTCACATCATTTTTTTGTATTTCATTGTTACAGTTCCAACACCTGGTAATGGGACCTGCTACTCAACTCAGTCTCACAGTAAATTCGAAAGAGATCATTTATCCGGTGGATTTCGAGCTCCCACGTTACAGTGTGTGCATTGCGTGCACAGATGAGGTCAATTCCTTGTCGTGTGTACCAACTACTAGTCTTTTTGTATTAACCATCAAAAACAGAATAACCATAGTGTAATCAGAAAACAAGTGAGAAAAATCACATTTTATTGATAATATCACTTGAATTATCAAAATTACACAATAACAATTTAATTAATGCACAACAACACAATAACAAGGTTACATTACATTACATATCACAAGATGACAGGAGGATGCGACCTATAAAATTACATTACATATCACAAAATAACTGGAGGATGCGACCTATAAAATTACATTACATATCAGAAGATAACTGGAAGATGCGACCTCGGTAGATCCCCTGCTCGCTAACACTGATAAGGAACAAACGGATGCCGGACTTATTACACTTGATGGTCTTAAACACTTGTTTTCCTAATAGTCCCGATCATAAGGGGGAACACTGAAGGGGCGAATAGCTTAAGACCAAAAAACTCGATCTTTGATTGCATATTTGCCATCTTCTTCTGCACTATTTCCCTTGTAGTCAAGAGTCCACTTTTCGAATGTACAGTTGACGAAGTCATAGTAGCCACCATGAATAGACAACAACCCATTCCGTACTCTCTCTTCTACCCATGGGTAGCTTAGCAAGTTCATTAATGAGTGATTAACAGATTCCTGCAATTTAAATACCCATATACCTGTTAATCAAAATCCTCGGGAAACTGAATTTCATATCTTTCTAATGTTGTTAAAGAAGGTTACAAAAAGCATGTTACTAGACTTAATGTTTACATAATTTAATGTGGATCAATCCCTAATGGTCCTGCAAAGGAGAGAATACCTTTTCACAGTGCCTGCATTGTTGCTCAAAGCTGAGGTTTGCCGCAACAGCATTTGTACTTGTTCTTGCTTGTTTCCCATTAATAACCCAATCTTTGATAAAGACGCTGAAACATTGATGAATGTCTAATATGAGAGAGAGACATAGAGAAAGAATGGAAAACTAAAACCACAATAAAGACCAAGGTTTTAAAAAGCGAAAGCGTGGGGCGAAGCGCTCTCATACCAAAGCGTAAAGCGAAAGCGAGCTTTTTGAAATATATAATAATATATATATAAATAAGAAGTTATCAACCTAATAAAAGAAAATTACGAAATTCAGACATAATGAAAGGAACAATTAGACTAACTAAGCATATGGCATACTGATATTGCATATACTACCCAAGAGATATTTAAAATACTAGCCACGGATTTCTGCATCATTCATATCATCATGTAGATATTCATCGTCATCATGATCATCATGCCCTATAAATTAGGTTTATTAGTATTTAGTTTGAAAACGTAAAACAGTTCCTATTGGGCTTCAAAGGCCGACTTTTCACTTTTTAATATAAACCAATTCGTAAAGCGGCGCTTCCAGAGCGCCTAGGACCTGAAGCGCAAAAAAGCGCCCAAAAACACGCCCCACAAACGCCTTTTTAAACCATGATAGAGAAAGAATGGAAAACTAAAACCACAATAAAAACTTTTAAAAGGTAATTACCTTGAATGTGCACCATCTTGCATACTCATAAGTGCCCGAATGCCTCCACAACAACTATGACCAACGACAAATAAATTTTCAACCTGTATAAAAGATTGCTGACATTAATCCTTATTCTACAACAAACTGGCTCAAGAGAATGTACTGGCAGACTTACTTTGAGAGCATTGACCGCAAACTCAAGAGCAGCATTAGTTTCTGTGGGTCCGTTCTACACAAAAGAGCAAGACAAACATGAGTTCAAGAAAAAGAGTCATGTTCAAAGGTATCTATCTATCTATCTGTGCAACGGTGTTTCCAAACAAACTACAACTTATATGCAGAAGAGATGAAGCATATAATACCTCAAATGGAGGAACTAAATTAGCCACATTTCGCACAACAAAGGCTTCTCCAGGTTCAAAACCTAAGATGCTAGTAGGACATACTCTTGAGTCTGCACAAGCAATCACCATAAACTGTTCTTGAACTAGTTAGCATTAACAACAATATCCCAAGGAACAGTAAAGTAAACACTCAAAGACTAGATTTTCCAGGGGAAAAAAACATTAAGCAGTGATCTGCCTCACCTTTGGTGCCTGTCCATTAGCAAGTTTCTGATAATGATCAGACTTTTCCCTGTTCAAAATACGCGAATTAAACTTTGTGCACAAAGTAATTGTTGCGTTGTCAAATAACTAAGTTAAGTCTAGTTGTTACTTACAAGTATTTGAACCTTTTGAAGCTTAAAAACTTTTCTCTCATGTCATTAAAGAGATCTAAAGTTTGATCATTTGGTTTCTTCTCCATTTCTTTAACTGGCGCTACTCGAGTCGACGCAACCGAGTCCCTTGATGCTTCTAATCTCAGGTTTCTCCTAAAAATCAAGTTCCCATGAGATCGAAACAAATGAAACTGTATTTAAAATCTCAATTACAAATGGATTGATCTAACAGTAAAAATTAGTTAATTAAAGGGACTCTTATCTTTTATGGGTCAGACTTGAAGATGGGCTTTGAATATCTTAAACTTCCTATAAAAATGAATATCCAAACAAATTAGAATTTACAAATCTAGAAACTCTAGGGATTTCATTCAATCTTAAAAAAAAACAGAGACGTACTTGATTAAACCCAAATGTTTGAAATGAGAATCTTCAAATTTCACCGGTTTCAGCTGAGACCCGTAGATCTGAACCACCTATATAAAAAAAAAATCATAAGCTCGTAAGAAGAAAAAAATCCCACATTTTCGGAAACGAAATTGGTTAGAATTTGATAAAATAAACTTACTTGGGTATTGTTCTTCAATGAATTTTTTGAATTGAAAAGAAATGATTCTTTAGAAACAGAGGTGGGTACTGAGATAGCCATTATGAATGGTTTCAGGTTAAATTTTAGTAACAGAAAATGGAGGTAGAAGAAAGAAATTGAATGTACAGAGGAAAATGCAGTTGGAGTTGGATTTCCTTTTTCTACTTCCAGCAAAGACGGAGGATTCCAGGTATAACTAACACCTATCGGTTGTACTAATTAGGGTAAGTTTTTATATCTCCACCCAGTGTTTTACCTTGCTGCCGCCCAATTTTTTGTTAAATTAGAGTGTCGGATTCGGAAACTCGATAAAAACCTTTTGAAAAACGGTTAATACCGTGCAAGTACGAAAAAAGAATAAAGAAAATGAGTTTTGATTGGTGGTTGTTAGGTGTGCTTTTTTTGTTGTTTGGAAAATGTTAAGATTAATGTGATTTGTGATGTGTTCATCTTGTTGACCTAACCAAGAATTCTTTTTGTCCTCATACACTCTTTCGATGATGCCAATGGCAACAATTAACTTTGACCGCCAGGTCACAGTAACTTGAAACTAAACTTACGTTCGGTTCTCCATAAGTGTTCAAAAATTTGTATTTGATAATAGGAGCATCAGCTATCAAGAAACAGACTACTCTTTAATCTTTATCGTTAACGAAAGATAACACAACCTTCAATTTGGGATCGAGTTCTAAAGGGAGCCTAAGGCTGAGTGTAGTGGATGAAAACTTGGTAATAGAAGCGACATCTCGCAGTGGCTAAAGGCTTTAAAATCATTCATCTCCTTTCTCTCTGCTCGAAAACAGGTAAACGTAGCGGGGATTTCAAGTAGACGAGGATTGGATCATCGCCAGAAAAATGAAAAAGCGAGGAAAATGACCTCGTTTTTGTAAAATTCAGCATGGATGTGGACTTCGCTTAAAAGCGAAGCTTGGGTCATCGCTCAAATTTTTAAAGCGAGTCCTTATTCCTCGCTGAAAAGAAATATTTGTTTGACCTTTCTATTCCTACACTCATGTTACACCCTACTACACAATTTACACTCTTTCTATCTAATTCGTGCTCTCCTCATAATCGTTGAAAGTGTAGTCTAGAATTAATGGTTCACTACCCAGATCAATGTGACCGAGCTTAACCCTAACGTACAAATGTTTATATTAATACAACCAATGGCCATCATAATATCTTCTCGTATACATTAAGGATTTTTCAAAAACATCAAAGGGGCGATTGTAAATAGTAGGGGTCGTTTTTCAAATTATCAATGACGTTCATTAGCGTTAAATTAAAGAAACTGATTGATCCCGAAAAAAAGAAAGTCCCACTATATTTTACTTAACAGTCGATTACATAGATTATTCACTCTACATTGTATGTCGGGACTACGTCCTTTAAGAGCTCGTACAATTGATCATATTTAAATGGCCTCTTTGATTCTGCACGAAATTCGATGCGAACTCTTGTTTTCTGTAGGAAACAAAAAAATTAAATAAATAAGTATCGACATTTTTTTGGTTAGACCAAGTAATTATTAAGGTGATATGTTTACTTACGCGAGCTTCATAGGACAATGCAGGATGACCTATGTTAACTTCAAGCAAAAATGTTACAAAAGTATCGATTTCGGTGGTGATCAAAGCGAATCTTTTTTTAACAGACATCTTTGTTTGACCGTTTTTGTTTGCGGTAATATCTTCGAAGGATTGAAAAACTCAGTGCCAAAAAATAGATTGTTCATTTTCACAATCTCCCGGTGCACCTTGATTTGTAACTGAAATCCATGCCCGCACAACCCCCAAATCTTCTTCACTACTAAAGCGCATGATTAATTTTATACAAAGTACAAATTTGTTTGTCTTTCTAGTTACTGAAGAGGACTCAGTCAAATTCGTTGGCTTAAATAGGAAGAGTGAGTAAAAAAAAAACTCGGACATAAAGTATGTGATAAACCTCATCACAAATGGACTGAGTGGTATCTAGTGTCGAATAGAAATCCCTGACTAACAAATTTCTCTTCTCAAGACGGACGGTTTTCTGTAAATAGTAAGGGTTGCTAGTTAACAGTAAACGACTTTTGAAAAAAGTTTGGGTTATTTGAATAATGGTCGTTCTTAAATAGTCGTGGGTGTTTTTGAACATTTATGGAATTTCCAAATTAATAAGGGTCGTTTATATACAGTATAGGGTATTTATAGTAAACATGTTGGTCTGGATTCATAGAATTTTTAAATTACATCGAATAACTTTTTACTCTTAGCAATGCCTTTTGCCATAAATATTATCTTGTAACCCCATGGTCTTGGTTTTACCACACCACTAACTTCTTTGTCAGAATTTTTATATTTTGGGAATATGAGATTTTGTGACAATGCAGTTTCAATTTGTTGAGAATTGTCTATAATTTCATCACCATTGTTTTCCCTACATCTTTTTCCACCATGAATTGTCATAATTTATCGTGCATTATTTTGAGTGATCAAATCATCTTGTCATTTTCTTGTGTTTGCGACACCTGTTTCTGAAAATATATATACATATAAGAAGAGATATTAGAACGGCCCTTGGTTATGTTAAATATATAACATAGCCAATGGTCGTTCTAATATCTCTTCTTATACAAGATTGGTCTTTCATTATCATTCAAGAGGCGTTTTAAACAGTAATGGTCCTTTGTTGAAGAGAAGTCTGCTAACTTGAGTAATTTAGTAGTATTCCAGTGCGGAAAATAAATTATGTATAAAAGTAGTGCAAGTGTTGTAAGTTAACAGTGAATGACTTTTGATACAGTCTTTGGTTGTTTATGAGGAGCGATTGTCTGTTCTAGAAAGTATTTAGTTGTTCATAAACATTAAAGGGTGTTTATGAACATGAGAAGTTATTCGAAATTAGGAAGGGTTGTCCGTAAAAAGTAACTATGGTGTGTAAACAGTAATTTTCAAAGCAACAGTGTATGAGATGGGTTTTAACATTTTTCCACACCAATCCGTAAGTTGGATCCTATAAAAGGATGGGTTACCCAAAGGTATTTCACACACCAAATTTAGTGGTATCCTTGAACATCTTATCATAAAAAAGAAAAAGAAAAACACCGTCTAAGATATAATGACTGAATTTGATTCCGCATAAGATTTGGTAATTATGAAAATATGGGTGGCCCAAAAATACAGTGAATACCATGGACGAGGCGTCGTAACTGAAGAAAATTTTTGGCTAAGGGTTTTTCACGATTACAAGGAGGAATTTGGAACATAAAGGGGAAGAACATTAAAACACATAAAGGATAGGTATATATTAATCCAATCTGCACTTTGTAGTCTTCGTTTCCAACAGAAACACGCGTTCAATAACGATCCTAATCCCAAAGAGATGACCCAATCGAGAATGGTAAATGTTTTAACCATTTGTTTATAGTGATTTTAAATCAATTAAAATGGATTTAAAGTAAATATTTTAATGTTGTAGGAGTTACTGGAAAAAGAAGAGTACCGGCGAGAATATGGGGTTGAATTTCCTTACAACGAAGTTTATGGATTTATGAAAACCAAGTATCAGGTGGACCTTCTAACAGATCTCAAAAGAGATCTTAATGGAGTTCCTGATGCCGATGAATGGGAGGGTACTTATAAGGTTTTACAGAAGATTTTGTGGATATATCTGTTCTCTACCCTCACGAGACAACACTCGTCCATTTGAGACACCTTATGGTTTAAAGGCTTGTTGCACGTGCTAAGTGTAACCGTGATTCCTACGAAAGTGAGTTAGGTTTTGAATTATGATTTCTAATGTACTAAGATGTCTATAATAAAACTCGTCATTTAAAAAGTTGTTCATTACATCATTGCAAGAATAAAAAAAAAACACAATACATCATAATCATTACCTTTGCTCCCTATTTCGAACTAACACATACGACCACACTTAACATCATAAACATCTCTTGACCAAACTAAAACACACAATAAAACATAAAACCACATGTTACATCACCAACTTCAGATTCATTGTACTGTAGCATAACGAGACCTATTCATTACATCATTGCAAGAATTAAAAAAAACACAATACATCATAATCATTACCGTTGCTCCCTATTTCGAACTAACACATACGACCACACTTAACATCATAAGAATCTCTTGACCAAACTAAAACACACAATAAAACATAAAACAACATGTTCCATCACCAACTTCAGCTTTATTGTACTGTAACATAACGAGACCTATTCGGTCCATTCCACCGAGTTACATACTGAACATTCCCAGAAATGTCTGCCAAACGTGCTTTTTTCTTTTGAGCGGTGGAGTTTCATATAAAAATTGCAGTATGGGGTTCAGCAAGGACCAATTTTTTGGTTCTCAATCTTAAATTTTCCTTTTTTATTCAAGTTCTTGCAAAGTTCATCGATCTGTTCGTCTTCCTTGGCTTTTGTTGCATCTGACAGCAACTGTGGTTCTTCACAACAATTTTCATACATACACCTCAAATACTGATGTGATTTCAAGTTGTTTTATAGTAGTAGGTTCGTTGAGACTTGTGAAAGCAATAGATTTTAGACTTAATTTTAAAGCAAGAAAATAAAGCAAATAAATGTTGATATGTTGTGAAAATTATGGAGAGGTTGGAGCTAGGATTTCACCATTCATCAATACTTATGTGGTTCTAAATTAATTTATATCATGCAATTTAAACAATTGATTCGATTCTAAAATATTGCCAAAATCAGATTCCCAAAATATCAAATGTTAGTCGCAAGTATAACGCATCAAGAGTCTAAAACTAAGCATGCATCATCAAGAGAAAACACATTTGATTAATAAAAATCATTTAATTTATTTTTTATCAATGCAATTAATCATATAAAAATATTGCATAAATTTATAAAATAATATCACCACATAATTCTTGAGAGAATGGATTCCTCCGTTGCCCCAAGGATTGGGTTTAGCTCATCATTAGGAAAACACGCTCAAAATTCATTTTTTATTTTTCAAAGGTGGTGTACAAATGATGAAATGGGAGAAATAATGATAAAACCGGGTTTGTAACAGTTATATGTGTTACAAACTGAAAAGAACGATAGAACAGTACTGTCGCTGATTCTCGACCCACGCCTGTGTGTCATTTCCACTGTTGAAAAACGACTGTATTGGATGGTCTGTTCTTCGCGTTCTTCAGATGAGCAGCAGCAGAAAAGTATTTCTGGTGGTTCTTATTATCGCCTCTGTCTTCTCCAAAACTCTCCCAAACTCTCAGTTTATACAAACAAATACACATCACTCAAATATATTCTTCCATAACTCCAAAATCTTCTTCTTTTTAATTAAAAATATCTTCAAGAATTTTTCCTTCTCTTTATTCTATATATGTCTTTACTAAACCCATATCTTCTTTAATTCGCAGAATAAAATCCAAGATAAAATCTTCTAAGGATATCTTTCTTGTTTAATACAAGATAACTTCCTTTTTTTTCAAAACTTCATATTTGTAAGGCAAGAAGATATTCTTATCTTAAAGATAATAAATCCTTTACAGTTGAAACCAAATTTCCCGCCAATTTTTCTTTTCAAATCAAGGAAGAAGATGGAGCCCCCTTAACCAGTAATGGGGTGCGATTAGCAGTTGGCTCCCTGGGGTGCCCCTTATCCAAAACTGAGAGTCCGAATAACATGTGTCCTCCTGGTGCCTATACCAACTTTTCGAGCCGAATTTTCCAAATATGTTTATTTTCCAAAAATACCTACAAACACATAAAACACCATAATAAGTAGAAAATCGAGTACCAACAATACTGAAAATTGAGGACAATTCGGTCACAAAAATGTGTCTATCAAATACTCCAAACTTATTATTTGCTAGTCCTCGAGCAAATCTAATCCAGAAAATAAAAATGACTACAGTTAGCACGTGCAGCAATTCTTTAAACCGCTAGGTAGCCCTAGCGGCGGAGTGTTGTCTCCGGAGGGTTTACCAGAGGTGTACCCACAAAACCTTTACTCCGGACCCTAGTTATCTACGCAAAACCTTGTAAGGCACTAAAGAATATCCTTGGTTGGCATACTCTCATTGACTATAGGAGGAAGTACCCTGATGCGAAATTCCAATTGCTATACACGAGTTTGCACTCAAGCATACTAAAATTCATATAAGTGACAGAGCTCTACTCAGATAGTTTCTGTACATCATAACCAGAGTCAACAAATTACATGGAAAGATTAAGAAGATGGATGTAGAGAAAAACATAGATGGTTTTGATGTTGACTAAGGTGAACCTATCCTAACGGACTGAGATACCGGTCTGACTAATATCAACACAGCTGGCATATACAAGAGAACCAGCGGGTGATAATCCTAACTCTAGGTCAACACAACTGGCATATACAAGGGCTCCAGTGGTCGAATTTATTGAATTTATTCTAGTTGGTCTGATGGTCTGGTCTTTTTTTTTTGTATCTCAATGACTCTATTTCACCCAATCACTTATAAGAAAATAAAAACAGAAGGTGAAAAGGATTCAACGAGATATGGCGAAACTACCATGTTTTTTTTTTAAATTCTAACACCTGAGCTCTGTGCTTTTATGAATAGACTCTTTAGATTTTTCCATCTAATCAGATTGGTTCCTAAACTCCTATAACCAAGATGCTTCCATCCACTTAGATTGGTTAGTGCCATCCTTAATAAACATAAATTTCTAGGCTCTGGAGTTTATTTATTGCAACTAAAAAGTTTCTCCCGTACTCCCAAACTTAAATCTAACATTGTCCTTAATGTTCTAAAGATAAAATTAAAACCATATGAACAAGGAGAAACGGTTACCATTTGAAGCAAAATAGTTAAGGAAAGATATTACCGTATTGCATGGGAGCGGGTTACCTCCCAAGAAGTGCTAAGTTTAAAGTCTTAATCCAGACTAAGAAAGGATTAGTCACCTTATAGAATCATAAAGTAATAGCCGGAATAACTGCGGATCACCAAAACAAAATAGAGCTATCATAAGTAAAAGGAATATGCACCATGCCAAGAAACTTAACAAATAAAGCACGCCCTTATCTAGTTTCCTGTTTAAGACAACTACATCTAGCTGTGGTTCAGGTTCAGGTTCTATAATTGGGTCTAGATAACATATTTTCCTGGGTTGCATTTCCTCAAAAGTTAGATCCGAATGTTCAAGTTCCAGAGACTGGAAAAAATCAAATAAAAACTTAGAAGCACATAATAATAACCTAAATAATTGTGGATCCTTAAAGTCAATCAAATTTTACTTACACAACTGACCACAAAGAGAGTGGTGGTCTTCCTTAAATAAATATGTCGACCCTAATCTCCTAAAGTAATTAGGTTTAGTCTTGAAACTTAATATCTGACACATTTGAATTTCATAAGTTCCCACAATTGGAGAAAAAGTTTTTTGTGGGAAAACAAAGTCAATCGAGGTATCATAGCCTGGGTTAACCACATCAACCAGAGGATGGGTTTCTAACAACTGAACTTCTTTCTGGACATCATTAGGTTCAGGAAAACGTGTATGAAGATAATCTTGCAAAATGGTTGAGGCGTATATGTTAAGTTCCAAGTGAGGGACCTTTGTAAGAGTTAAATAACATGGAGAATAAAAATCACCCCCAAACTTAGAGTTTTCAGTGTCTCTATAAAGACTAGTCACAACTTCCCTAGTTTCAAGGTCAACAGATTCCTGAAAATGGTCAATTGATTCTTCTAGGTCAGGTACATCCTCACTCATCTCTACGATTTCATTTTGTTTTTCTAAGACTAATGTTTCTAAATCGCTAGACTCGAAAAAAATATTCTCAGGATAAACCTGCTCCTCTAAGCCTTCGTAATCAAAAGGAAATACTGCATCATCTAAGGAAGTCTTATCTTTAGTCAAATCCTCGTCCTTTTGAATAGGTGAATAATTATTAAAATTATTTTGATTTGAACTAGAAATAATATTATCATTATAAAGCTCAGTTGGAGTAACAAATTCCTGATCACTATGCCTAAATATTTCAGATTCTTCATCAGCACTATCCTCATCATAATCATAATAACATGAAAATGATTGAACCTCATCTAAAGTATTGCTTCCAATTTTATCCTTGTCATCTTGATTATGTAAATAAAAAATTTCCTCACTTTCAAGGTAGATTTTTGAAGCAATGTATTGGCAATTCAGTGTAATTCGAGCAATTCTTTCTTATGTCTGTAACTCAAGCCTACGTGTTGATTCAGCAAACTCACGTGTTGACTCAGTTAACTTACATGTTGACTCAGCTAACTTCCTGAGGTTCTCTTCTAAAGAAGGTTCACTCATTGTTACAGTTCTTTCGTCTATAACTAAGTCATTTGTGTCCGCTGACTTATGTGTTGACTCATGTAACTTACGCGTTGACTCAAGTATCTTACATGCCTAATCTAGAGAAGAGGAATTATAGGAATTTTGCTCGTATGACCGGTGGGCATGTGGATAGTAATTGGGCTCACCATGGTATGACCCAAAACCTTGAAAAGGTGGGCGTGCCCAACTACTATTCACACTATGATCATAAAAAGAGTAATGTCCATGTTGTTCAGTTGGATAATTATTGTGTTGGCTATACCAGTTCGACATCCTAACTGCAAGGGAATTCTAAACAAACACAAAGAAGGATGACTCGACCATAACAAGCCTATTTTGTCTAGCAAACAAAAAGCATGATGGATCCACTTAGATTGTTTTTATACTAGCTTCTATTCTTTCGAAAAGGAATTCGTTACAATCTGAGCAAACCTCTCTGGAATCAATCCGAGTCAAAGTAAGTTGAATAGAGACGAGGGAAGTTCAGTGGAGCTTTGATACCCAAGGCCTCACCGGCGTTACAAGGCGGCGTATTCAACTCACAGTAACCATCATGAACGTGAAAGTATGCTCAAAAGAGTAACCAATATTTTTCGAACGACTTTCCTAATAAGCTCGTTACCCTATCGGTCTCGTTCTAGTCCAAATTTTAAGACTTAGGTTCGCGTAGGTTACGTGTTCCTAAGGCGGGCAAGAAGGAAACGATGATGAAATCCGAGTCCTTATCTTGATTTGGCCAGGCCTTGCCCTTTACTAGAAAATTAAATCCGATTTCAGGTCCTCAACATGTATGCATACAAAATCATCCAGTAAACCCGCTGACAGGGGATTCGCGGGTGTTTAGAATTCTTACCTCCCGTTCCAGACGGGGGATGAACCGTTGAAGTCGACTCGGGCCACGACTCTTATGTCATGTACGAACCCGAGGGCCCGAGGCGATATCGTAATCGCCGTCCTTCTCTACAAACAGTTTATTTAAAACTACCCTTCCGTAGGGTTTTAAAAATAAAGTCCAATGTTCAATGTCCAAAAGAAAAGAAGAAAAAAAAATGTCCAAAAATAAATATCTTAATTACAGTTTCTAAAAAAATAAAAAAAATTATTTACAAAATCTTCTTCTTCACTCCTTTTGGATTTCTCTTTTCTTTCCTTTTTGGGCTTTTCTTTTCTTTTCAGCACTTTCTCTTTTCCTTTAGCTTAGCTCCAAATCTGAAAGCAAACAAAAATACCAAAATGCGTAAAAAAAGAACAAATAAAATAAAACCTAAAAAACAAATCTATAAACAAATCCGCGTCGGCGGCGCCAAAAATTGATGTGATTTCAAGTTGTTTTGTGGTAGTAGGTTCGTTGAGACTTGTGAAAGCAATAGATTTTAGACTTAATTTTAAAGTAAGAAAATAAAGCAAATAAATGTTGATATGTTGTGAAAATTATGAAGAGGTTGGAGCTAGGATTTCACCATTCATCAATACTTATGTGGTTATAAATTAATTTATATCGTGCAATTTAAACAATTGATTCGATTCTAAAATATTGCCAACATCAGATTCCCAAAATATCAAATGTTAGTCGCTAGTATAACGCATCAAGAGTCTAAAACTAAGAATGCATCATCAAGAGAAAACACATTTGATTAATAAGAATCATTTAATTTATTTTTTATCAATGCAATTAATCATATAAAAATATTACATAAATTTATAAAATAATATTACCACATAATTCTTGAGAGAATGGCTTCCTCCGTCGCCTCAAGGATTGGGTTTAGCTCATCATTAGGAAAACACGCTAAAAATTCATTTTTTATTGCTCAAAGGTGGTGTACAAATGATGAAATGGGAGAAACAATGATAAAACCGGGTTTATAACAGTTATATGTGTTACAAACTGAAAAGAACGATAGAACAGTACTGTCGCTGATTCTCGACCCACGCCTGTGTGTCGTTTCCATTGTTGAAAAACGACTATCTTGGAGGGTTTGTTCTTCGCGTTCTTCAGATGAGCAGCAGCAGAAAAGTATTTCTGGTGGTTCTGATTATCGCCTCTGTCTTCTCCAAAACTCTCCCAAACTCTCAGTTTATACACACAAATACACATCACTCAAATATATTCTTCCATAACTCCAAAATCTTCTTCTTTTTAATTAAAAATATCTTCAAGAATTTTTCCTTCTCTTTATTCTATATATGTCTTTACTAAACCCATATCTTCTTTAATTCGCAGAATAAAATCCAAGATAAAATCTTCTAAGGATATCTTTCTTGTTTAATACAAGATAACTTCCTTTTTCTTCAAAACTTCATGTTTGTAAGGCAAGAAGAAATTCTTATCTTAAAGATAATAAATCCTTTACCGTTGAAACCAAATTTCCCGCCAATTTTTCTTTTCAAATCAAGAAAGAAGATGGAGCCCCCTTAACCAGTAATGGGGTGCGATTAGCAGTTGGCTCCCTGGGGTGCCCCTTATCCAAAACTGAGAGTCCGAATAACATGTGTCCTCCCTGGGATGTAGAGAAGTTAGGTTTCATGTGGTTGGAATTATAAATTGTTTGTTGTATTCTGCTATCATTCGATGCCAAGATCTCTTACATGTTTGTTGATTTCCGACAATCCCATCTCTTGTAATACTAACTATGGCTCTTGCTAGGGAAACATCTTCTCTGGTGGAGAAATTAACCATTTTTTAAGAAAAATAAAAGGTATCAGGAGATAGATAGTTGAAGATGTAGAGTTTGATATGAAAATTGCTTCACAAACCAACTGTGTATATATAATATTCGCAGTTTCAATAGAGTCGTTTGTGTGTGATGATAATAACCGCAAGATGATTCCGCCCGTTGAGATCAGACAGATCGAAAATAAAAGTGAGTTCCATGACATCGCCCAGCGAGAATCCATGCCTCGCTTAAAAATATACGAACATTACTGACCGGTAGATTTTTCCGCCCGTTGATCATCTAACGGCTCAGAAGAAAGCGATGCCCCTATCCTCGCCTTGGCGAGTATATGGAACTCGCTCACTTATGAGCCACTGGATTTTCAACGGACAAAAGAATCTAACGGTCACGCATTCCTCCATTTTAAAGGTATCCATTTAGGTACGCAATGCATATAAATATCGAGCACATAACTTCATTTAAACCACACCCAGTTTCAGTATTGTTCCATCTTTTAAATATAATTTTTCATCTTTCAATTATCAATCTACTCTCATCATCAAAACCTCGTTGTTCGAATTTCGGTGCCCCATGGATTATTTCATAACACTTGCGAGAATGAAAGTGAAAGCTAATTACGAAATGGACGACTCAGACAACGATTATGCCGTATTAGCGTATCAACAAATTGTACAAAATTCTCATGATTTATATCAACCTGTGCCGGTTCAAGTGACATCTAGGGAAATATTACATAGGGACCGTGTCGCCGCCGATGCCAGAATGATGCAAGACTACTTCAACTTCAATTGTGTTTATGGGAAGAAAAACTTCCATTGTCGTTTTGGTATGTATCGACCACTATTTCTTCGTATCTTAAGCAAAATTATAGAGATAGACCCTGAGTTCGAACTACGTCTCGATGCTGCTAGAATTATGGGTCACTCACTACACATGAAAATGATTGCTGTCATTAAGTGTTTGTGCAAGGAAGTTCCTCCGGATAGCATTGAAGATTATACTGCAATGGGTGTGCCTACCATCTACAGGTATCTGAAGAGGTTTCTTGATGCCCTGATGTTTGTTTTTAACGATAGATACATGCGTAAGCCCTCACAGGATGATACATAAAGGTTGTTGAGAGAGAATGTTGCGCGGGGTTTTCATGGGATGCTATGAAGTATTGATTGTCTCCACTGGCAATGGAGGGCCTGCCCAACGTACAGGTCGGATCAACATTATTCGGACCATAAGAGAGCACCCACGGTCATCTTAGAGGAGGTTGCATCTTTCGATAGATGGTTTTGGCATGGATATTTTGGAAAGCTTGGGTCAAACAATGATATCAATGTTTTGAACCATTCTGATGTGTTTGACAACGTCAATAATGGTATACCCCCTCGGTGCGAATATTTCATGAATGGTCACATATACACTGAAGGTTACTACTTGGATGATGGTATATATCCAAGGTATAAAGTACTAGTGGCTTCTTACAAAGAAGCGAACCTAAGTCGAAAAAAAAAACTTTTCAACATATATCAAGAGGCAAAGAGGAAAGATGTGGAAAGAGATTTTGGTACTATGAAACGCAAATTTGTTATTGTAAATAATCCTTGTATTTATTGGAAAAAATCAGATATGAAGTCAATAACGAGGGGATGCATGATAATGCACAACATGGTTGTGGAGAACGAGTATCGTGTAGAGGATTTGGGAATGAGGGAGGAACAACCAACTCAACCAGTGGTTGGTGATATGAGAATGCCTTTCGGTGTTCTTGCGGACCCAATTACATGGGAAAGGCTGAGGTTGGATCTGAAAAAACACATTTGGGAGCGTCATGGGGCTGGTTTCCAAGAAAACACACCGATTACTAAAGACAACCATGTAGACGTCCACATGGATTCAGAAGACGTTGACCCTGAAAATGATGCATATCCTCCTGAGGAAGAAGCGGAGGAATACGAGAACTTTTTCGAGGATGGAGAATAATAACATGATTTTATTATGTTGTTTTTTTAATGTAATGTGGTATGGTGTCTTTGTTGTTTCAACATTTCTTTTAATTTAGGGTGCAGTAGGATTATGTTTGTAACATGTGGGTTGGAGTATTAATTGCAAAATATGGTTTTAACATGTTTGTTAAAGCACTGGATGATTTATTATAATTTGCGGAACTAAGGTGATGGATTGAAGTATAAATAACAAAAGCATTGCAAGGTAACACTTTAATAAACCCTAGCTCATTGTCCCCGGTAACGCGACTGCACTTAGCATGTGCAACAAGCCTTTAAACCCTAGGTGACCCTAGAGGACGAGTTGTAGTCTCGTGAGAGCTTACTTAGAGGTATACCCACAAAACATAAATTTATATAACTACTCCTCATCTGAATTTGGGAGGGGTGGAATCACGCCTTGGTGTTAGCTCCAGGTTGAACTCCGGTAAGTTGGCCTTAAAAATTAAATAGCATTTGTAGAACTTAAACCGGTATCCTTTCTCTTTCTCATACATTAGTTTTGCAATGTGTTCCTGCAACAGCATATCAAAATATCAAATTACTGTGGACACGCAGAAAACACCCAAAAGATATATGGAAGAAAGTATAATAATCACTTACGATGTTTGCACAACTAAGTCGAGGGGATTCTGTCTGATATATATTTATTTTAACTGCTACATAAGTTCGGAATGATCTTTTAATCACGGACACCCTGCATTGAATGGAGTTATTATTTCTCTGGTGGTTTGGTACACCCTCTGTAAATCCATCCATAACTCGGCCCCAAAACTCGTTATTGGTAATTAAAATATTTATGTAATCTTCATGTTGTGCAATGGTAACCCATGAACTAATCAAGGCTAAGTCTTCTTGCTCTGTAAAGTTCACCATCATTTAGAAGGAAAAAAAAACACCAAAATAATAATAAAGAGGGGAGAGAAGATGAGTATAATCTTTAACTCGGATAGAAGGCTGGCTTGGTTGGATGTGTGTTATTGTGAAAATAAGGATCTTATTTATAAGGGTTTATGAATTATTGATGTCACTGTTTTGTGACACAAAACGAATTAACAACACGATTGCTCACTACACCATAAGGATCCAAATCAAGTACTATTGATTTGAGCTAAAAAGACTAGTACATTTATTGAAAAAATATTCTGTAAAAAGAAACACGACAAATTTATTATAATATGCCATTATCGCTGGGAACACGACCAGGTGACTCCGGAGGACGAGTTGTGTCTCGTGAGGGATTACTTAGAGTACACCCACAAAACCTGTGATTAAATTATACAACTGGAGAAAAAAAGGACGTATTACATTATTTATTATTCAATACAAGTATCAAATAATTCGTTTGCGACGAAATTTCTTAAAGGATGCTTCCTTTATGCTTCATATAGGGATAGCGCTGCCACTTGGTCACCATTTGCGAGAGACATACAAAGCCTGAATAGCTTACAATTTTTCTTCAGTATTGTAATGCGATGCATCAGATATTGCACCTGCCTATGGTTTTGGTTGTCATTGACAAGAGCAAACTCATCCCTAAATCGATTCCATAATTGGCTACTACTCTGATTCATTCCTGCCATTAGGACCAGATCTAACACTTTGCAAAAACTTCTAACGAGGTCATTATCTTCCTCATTTGAATATGCCATTGTAGTGAATGTTATTGCAAAAAATATATATATATAACTGGACAAGCTTGGGGTGAGAAATTATGGTTGAGTGTTTGGATTTATATAGCATTACTACCTGCTAGGATTACTGGTGAAAATGTATAAAGTTGTCAATCCCCTGTTTACGGACATCATGCAAAGCAATAATAGAAGGAAAAAACAAAAGGCAAACGACAACACAAAGATAACGTTGAATAGGAAATAGTTTGGTGTTGTCCGAAAACCAATAAATGTTGTCTGAATTATTGAGTACATTACTCATGGATAAGCTGCATTATTAAATTGATGGCCATACATTGTTGTGACAACACAATATCACACTGCACCATAAATGTAGTGACAATGCAATTGCACACTGCACCATAAATTATGCGGAGGGAACTGTTTACAAGTCAAAGATAAATCGAAATATATATAACAAACAAACAAATTTTTATTAAAGCAAAAAAACTAACACGTTTATTGAAAAAAGATATCGAAAAAAGAAACAAGACAGATTTATTAAAATATGTCATTCTCGCAGGGAACACGGTTACACTTAGCCAGTGCAACAAGCCTTTAAACCCTCAGGTGATCCTGGAGGACGAGTTGTGTCTCGTGAGGGCTTACATATAGGTACGCCCACAAAACTTGTGATTAAACTAATACAACGAAAAAAATATTTTAAAAATACAACCAAGTTATTCGGTTTTATATGAAAGTACCAAATAATTCGTTTGAGCCGGAGTGTTTAAATGGACACATCTGTTCCGCTTCATACATGACCATCGCCATATCCTTATCACCATTTGCAAGAACAACATATTGCCTAAAGAGACTACAATACCTCTTTACTATGGTAAGCCGGTGCAAGAGTGGTTCGAGATCCCTATAGGTATAATTGCCATTTGTACGATTAAAGTCGTCAGTAATTTGACACCAAAATCGCCTTCCCGATGAAACGTTTCCCTCATCTAAAACTTTGCAATAACTTCGGACCAGGGAATAATCCTTCGCAAGTGAAAAGGCAGGTATTTCGGTGGTGATTCTAACATGAATATAATATGGGACAACACAAGTTTGGGATAAGGAGGTTAGACTGACTGGTTGGGTTTATATAAATGTGATGCTATATAAACCATTAGTAATACGACAAGTTGGAATTATTTAAAGGCCATAGTGGTGACCGACATCCTACCTAGATTTTAAATAATATAGAAAAAATACGAAACTAACAAAAATGGTGGACCACAAGTGTAATAGGAAAATAAAAAAGATTTATAAAATACTGGATCCCCTGGTACGGACAACATACAAAGCAACAATAGAAGAAAAGACACAAAACTAATGAAAACTCTTATAATAGAGATACTCACTAACTACTCAAATAAATAACTAATCTCTTAAATATATTATCCCCACCTCAATTTTTTTCCGATCACATCTCATAAATTTGGTGGGGTTTTAAACTAGAACGGTAGTAGACTACCATAATGATTTAATTTAAAAAGCATAAAATTAAATATTAAATTTCTCTATTTCTTCGTGCGAGATTGAAATATCAATGCGGCTTCGAAATGATAAAACGGCTCTTTTCTCCACTTGGTATAAGCATCATGTGCCGCAAACCTGTCATCTATGTGCTTGGAGAGAAACTCATTGTACTGGGTGCACAATTTCCTAACATGAAAGAATCTATCGATAACGTGGGCTGAATCATAATTAAAGCGTGGTTTTTTCCGCTTATCGCCCAACTTTACTACGAAAGGACCATCCTTTACCTGGAGCAAAAATAAAATCTCATGTTGATGTTCTTCGGGAAGATCCTTGACTATGTAATAATTTTTAACTCATTCGGTCTCTTCCTCAACTTGCTTCATTCTTTCCCTTAGGTTGAATTGATCTTCACCTCGTTTCTTTGACGCCATTTTCTCTTCATATTTTTTCACAGCCTCTGGCGATGTTATGCTGTCTGTTGTAGATTTTCGTTTGGTGTACAACTGATCCATTACATTAATATATTTTTTACGTGATGAAGACGAAGTTGCATTTGTAGTTGCTTGTTCGCTTCTTTTCTGCATCTCTTCTTCCATTTCGGTAATTGATTTGGTTGTTCACTTGCATCTTCTAAGTATGTGTTCGATAGTTGATGATGATGGACTTGACATCTTCAAATGAAAAAAATTAACAGTGAAGAAAGATTTCTGTGAATAAAGTAGTGTATGATACAGAATAGGTTATCCTATTTATATACACACAAGGGACCTGCGGCTATAATTTAGAAATCATTAGAAAAATAGATTTAATGCTATACAGTTTAATGGGAAAACTACTAATATTTTTAAATTAAATCATTCCCCTATTTTCGGCATACTGACAAGCCATATTCACATAAAGAGACGTTGGAAAACTGACAAATTGTAGGCCCAATACTTTATTTAGGAAAACTACAAATATTTTTAAATTAAATAAGTACATTATTTTTGGAATACATCCAAGCTATAAAAGCTGAACGAGACGATGGAACCGCAAAATGCATAGAGCCAACACTTTTATTGGGAAAACAACAACAATTAAATTTGGTTGTTTTGCAACTTCAATAAACCATGTCTGCGTTATTGATTACAATATTGTGTTGGATACCTTGCAAACACTATTAAAGGAATCAGAGAGAATGCAAGTTTGGAAGAAATCAGTGTCCCCTACCACAAAAAATAACACAATGCACCCCTACCACAAGGTGTATCACAAGATTATTATACAGATACAAAAATCTCCAAATACGTCTAGTCAACATCAAACTAAAGATGGAAAGAAAATTACAAATATAATAAAGTTTTTTCTTTAACATACATACTAGTTTCATCTTAATTTTTTTGGTCATTTGAAGATCATGAATCTGGCGGGGTATCCATAACACAATCAAAAGTGCTATCCATCGAAAGACCAATGTTGAGATCCATACCCATCGAATCATCTACCTGACTCCCCAAACCGATATCCATATTTCCTTGATATACACTTGCATAGGGGTCTTCCGTGGGTTGAACCGGATGTGAACATTCTTCAAGATTATACATAATAGTACTTGATGGTTGTGGAGTTGCCGCAACACCTTCATGTTGTTGATACGTGCCGTGTAGTGTTTGTTCATCAAGACATTGTGTTGAAAAATGACTTGTGGGTGTCCCGCTGTGGTAAAACCAGAAGAAGAAGAGTTCCCACGAAGACAGTACTTTCTGGAATGGTCCAGAACAACTATTTTAGATTCGTTGATAAAATGTGTTGATCGAAACATAAGTTCAACAAATCCTTCTAACAAAATATAAAAATTAAACAATTAATCCATTTCACAACAAATTAAACAATAAATACTTTAAACAAGGAAAAAAAATATAACATACTTACATGTACGACAGTAATATGATCAAAGTTATAGGGATAAGATATAGGCCTTGGCACCTCCAAATCTGTAAGATCACCATTAATGTAAAAAGGGAAACGCCAGTGGACTACTGGTAGTTCACTCACCGACTTGTCCTCGGGATAATCGTCATAGGACTGAGACATCATGTCAGGAGGTGGACGGGAGGGTTGGATTCGATGTGTACTATTAACTACACCAATCACATCATGGTTCTTTATGTGTGTAACTCCTTCAGGAATTAATCTTCCAAAACTCTTCTCCTTCCATCACGCATTGTACAACTCAGCATCAGGGGGCAACCGGTAATGATGTACGGCTTCAACATCGATCGGCTGGACAAAATCCAAATCAGGGGGATCATATGGGATAACTATTTCACCCATAATCTGACGCACAAATCTCTCATCGAGGTACACACTCAACCTCTCATCCTTCCAGCCATATAATACAACTCTTGTCTTTGATAACTCTTTTGCCACAATCACCTCTTGAAAATCGCTATACTGATCATCTCTCCAAGGTTGCCATATTACAGCTTTTCTAGTTGTCATGTCTATTTGGTGTCTGGTTGTACCAATTGAATGCTTGAAGCTATCAACTTGACTTCTACGATTTTCCTTCCTAAATAATAAAATTGCGAGATACATGCACTGATTATTGATGATAGTCTCGTCTATTCTCAAAAGTGGCTGGCAATTGCGGAAATAAAAGTAGTACCAATACTCTAGAATATTCCACATCCCACCCATTTCAGTACGATCGCTAGAGGTCCATTTGTCAAGGAAATCTTACAAATTTCCTAATGTGGCACTACCCCAATCATATTCGCCCAAGTTATGCAAATTCTGCAACGATTCTAACCATCCCTTATGTACCCTTGTCGTGGTGTTGCCTAACAGAGATCTACCTATACACCACAATAAAACAATTCTACTCAATTCTTCCCATAGACCCCTGTTGTCTAGGTTTTCCCTACTACTAATGTAGTTTACAAGAAAACTGAGTGGAATGTTGCATGCTGAAAATTCCATAAACCAACTTTTTCACCCCTACGACCTTCTCTAGTCACTTGCTCTGCAGCGGCTGCTCTTGCATCCCGGTTTTCCTTCACATAAGAAAGATACGTGCTATCATATCCTAAATAATTTGTCTTCTTCAAACCAGCAGGTATTCTTGGCAACCTTCGTCCAGCACCTATTGGAATACCAGTTATCCTTACAAAATCTAAAGGTGTGATTCCTAACTCGATCTCCGGAAAATGAAATGACCTAGTTTTCTTCCACCATCTCTCCATAAGTGCTTCGGTTAATTTACAATCAGCATAAGATAAATCAAATTCAAACACCAAAGAAAAACCACACCTTTGTAACACATCCAAGGCTTGAGGATTATTTCTCACCACTATGTCATAATATTTCTTCACTTGAGACCAACTTGTTTTAAACTGCAAATTTCTTTATGTTTCTAATTTGTCATGATTTTATGATTTACATCACCCTTCCTAGACAAAATCTCACTTGCCGCCATTGCCATTGACAACAATGAAAACAAGAACAATATGTATTACTCACATCCTTCATTTATGATTATAAAGTTTTCATGTAAATTGAAAAATTTAAAAATTACCCAAACATTACATTGTAAATCATTAACAATTTTTTCATCTACATCTAAATTAAAAAAAAAAATTACCCAAGCATTATAAATCAGTAAAAATTAATTCATCTCAATCTAAATTGAAAAAATACCAAATGTATGTATTACTTTCATGCTCCATAGAACCCTAAAACCCTAAGATACCAAGAACAATTCTAAATCAAATGAAATAAAACATACATCAATTAACCATCAACATATTACTTAATACATAATCAGTAACAATAAATAGAAATACTACAATCAATAACAATCAATAAAATTAGGTTCAATTACATACCTCACTAATTTTTGGGTCTTTAGAATCAAATTAATTGAAACCATATGATCACCATCCCATAATGATAAAACCCTTCCAACGAATTCTCTTAATATTTCACCAATCACTCATACTCAATCACTCAAATGGAAGAAGAGAAACCCCTAGGAGGAAGAAGAGAATGTTGAAAAACTTCTACTTGAGTCGTATGAGGAGGACAAACCGAAGTTTCTCTATGTAATATAATTAGGGCGAGGAACGTGGCATCGCTTCAACGCGTGTTGACTAGTCCAGCGATGATTGTGGTCTCACTTTCTGGGCGATGTTTGGGACCTCGATCAAGCGAGGATTGGGTCCTCACCCATATTGAAATTACCTCCCTCACCGCTATACTCAGACCTCTCTTCAATGTGACGTAGCGTCACTATGCAACCGCTACCTTACCTCCTCCACCATACCCAGCCTAAGTAGGGGGTGGGTGACTGAGTTCTAGAGGGAGCATATATATGGGGTGAGAATTCACCTAATCCCCTGAATAGAATTGGATCACCTGAGTTTCTACATATGAGTGAACGATCCGTGCACTTAACATATTGGACGCATATGTATATTCCAATAATATCATTGATTTTTGGATTAGATGCATATGCGAGCTTAAACATGTTTTCAGAAAAATTAAGTTTGTCTAGTATTTATCATCCAATATATATACTTATCTTATCTCTTCCGAGTATACTTCATTGAGTGTTTTTAAGGTTAATTATGCCGCAAAAAAATAGTAAAGCAAAAAACTAAGGTTGTTTCACATATAGCGTAGATAAGAAGAGTTCTTATGCAGAGAGTCAACTAAAAAATAGAATTCAATATTAATAAGAGCCTACAAAAGAGTTTGATAAAGCTATTTATATCAGGTTTCCAGGTTAAGAATCATAAATAAAGATACTTTGAATCTTAGCCCAATATAAGAAAGTCATCAGAGGTATGTGCAACCAAATAATGCAAATGAAAGAAAAGGAAGTAAAACTAATTACACACATGTATCAATATTCCGAGCGAAGAAAAGTTGACCATGGTCAAGAAAACTTTCGAAAATTCTTCATAAGTTTCTGGATCAATTCTCTTAAGTTCCTCTTCTGCAATCCAAGTACTTTCACTAGTTGGTTTGCCTAGCCACTTGATGAGTACTCGATTATATTGTATGCCCATTCGTGTAACTGATTGTCTAATGTCTAATACATCTTCAATCACATCTGTTGATACTTTGAAAAGTTCTGCTACCTAACGATCTACCTCAACAACCTCTCCATCGAACCCATCATAAGGATACAAATCAACAACATTAAAGATTGGATTGATGTGAAAATCCTTAGCCAGTCCTACTACAAAAGCATTTGAACTGATTTTCTTCAATATTTTGCAAGGTCCAAACTTTCTTGACTCGACAGTTTGTATTAAGTGCCCTTGTAAATCATTCTCGCCTCAAATATACCAAAAATTGGCTGACTTCTTCAAAACTCTGGATTCATCGATAATATATGAATCGTTCCTTGATCTGATTGCATTCCTCACTAACCGATAAACTTTCTTAATATGTTCAGCAAAAGCTTCTCCTTCATCACTCAATCGAGCATCTTGTGGTAGTGGAACTAGATCAAGCATCTAATGTAGCCTAACATCCTCAGCCAATAATAACGATCAACATCACCATGCAACTCCTGGATTATGTGTTCACGTAGTGAAACTTCTGGAATGCACAACTGGCTATCGTTAATGCATTCTATATGGACGCTGAAATAATCTTGTTGAATTGTTAAAGTCTGCGAAAACTCTACTGAAAAATGAGTCAATTGTTTATTGATTCTTCAGTTTCTCGAAGCCTGTCACTTAACCATGCATTTCCATCAAGATCAAAGAACACCTACTCAATGCATTAGCCACCTTGTTTGAGTTACATGTTCTTTATTTGAGTGAGAATGTGAAATCTTGAAGATAAACGCTCCACTGATGTCAAGGAATGAGTTTCTTTTGATAGTTTAAGTGCTTGGGTATCAATGTATACAGACTCTTGACAAGCTACAAAGTGTTACCAATGACGAATAGCTTGCAATAAAGCATAAACCTCAAAGTCATATGTTGAATAACGACGTTTAACATCAGTTATGTTTTCACTGTAGTAAGTTATTATCTCTCAACTAAGAACGTTTTGTATAGACACACATGATGCGTCACACTCTATTTCGAATAGCTTCTCAAAATATAGTAAAGCAAAAACATGTATTTCTGTCGATAACCCTTCGGTTTTCTCAAAAGCAAGGATTGCCGATTTTGATTAATGAAGGTAGTTCTCTTAGACATCCAGTGATTGGATCCATCACATCACTAAAATTCCTTATAAATCTTTCGTAAAAATATGCCAAACTATGAAAGCTACGAACATCGCTAATAGTTGGTGGTATTGGTCTTTCCTTTATAGATTTAATAACCTTCATCATACGAACTTGTTATCCCTTAACTGAAACTATACAACTAAGGAACACAACTTTTTCATGGAAGAATGGGCACTTCTTGTTGTCGAAATAGAGTTTTTCCTTATCATGAGCTTGTATAACTTTATTCAAGTGAACAAAAGCTAATTTTTAATTCGACCAAAAATCAACATATCATCAAATAAACAATAACAAAAATGATCCCAAAAGGGTTTTAATCCCTCGATCACAGGGACGGAGCTAAGTGGCAGCCAAGGGTGGATCCCACCCCCTATTTTGTGATAATTCATAAGATACCCTTTAAAAGTTATAGTATTTATGAGAAAATAATTATAATTAGCCCCGTCTAAATTATATTTTATAGATTATTCCCCTCTTATAACAAGTTTCTGGCTCCGTCCTTGCTCAATCATGATCTCATGAAGGCGTTACGCGCATTAGAGAGTCCAAATGGCAACATCAGCTTTTCATATAGTCCATCGAGAGCCTCGAATATTTTCTTCCACTCATCACCTTTTAGCATCCTGATTCGATGGTACCCATTCTGCAAATATAGCCTAGAGAAAATTGTAGAACCAACTAGCATATCAAACATATCATATAAACAAGAAATTGGGAACAAATGCTAGACTGTAAATTTTTTGATGTCGTGAATATCTATGCATATCCGCAGTGAACCACCTTTTGTTGGAGTGAAAATTTCTGGGACAACACATGAATTGACTTTTACTTACTCACACCAACCCGTTATCCATCAGCCTATTTTGGTCAAGTTTTTAGTATTTCCTTTCCTGAACAAGGTGACTTGAATTCTAAGAAACTTAGCTTTGGTCATAAAAGGAGGCTTCATGCTGTTACACAAACAATTCCTTGGAAAATTGTTTTTTTTTTCTACACAAGGTTGTTTTCCACATCTTTGTTCTTCACAAACAATTATATGACGTTAAAGACTTACTTGGGGGTCGTAAAGCATAGATTGTTGATAATCTTCTTAGGTAGTTATACAACCTGTATCTAAGTGATTGTTTATCATAAATCCTAGATTTGATAGATCAAGACATCATTAAAATATTTCCGGTGGATTAAGGGACGTGTAAACCCTAATTGTCGAGTAATATCTTCTAAAGAGAATTACCGTTTTTCTAGAATATTTACAAGAGCAATTCCTAAAGAGGATCGGTGTTTCTATAAGAATTTTACGAGTGCACGAATACGACTGCAGCGGGTATTACATCTAGTTCAAAATCTGTTAGTAAGTGATTGGTATAACAACTTAAATCAGTGAGTATTCAATATGAACTAGGTGCAGGGGTTTTTCGACAAAATTATAAATTCCTCGTTAACAAAAAAAATTGATGTCTGTGTTTTTTTTTCCGCATTTTATTATTATATCTTGAAACCTTGATAGAGTTTACTCAAATGTAAAGAACCTACAAGACTCGTTCTTGTTAAATTCGTGTATTGAAATATGGACTATAAGACTTGTTATTATTGGAATTCGGTTCGTGTGCAGTTCAGGTATATACTAGGTTTACCTTGTTAAAACAATCTTTTATACAGTTTCCTAACCAAACGTATAGATTGTATAAGTATTGTCCATATAGGTTCCCGAACGAAAAAGGTATGTGATGTACTAGTTACCCTTTCTTTTTCAGAAGCAACCAAGCAAGTTCCTAGTTTTGCAAAAAAAAATTAAAGGAGTTAGTATACAAAAAAATCAAAAGCTAACCGGTAATGAAATGTTGAGTTTGGGAAGAATGCTTCGGCGTTTCTTTAAATGAAACTCCCATTAAATTGAAAAATCTTGTAACTTCAACATTCATTGCACAATTAGTAATCCGAGTTATAAAAGCTTTGCTTGCTCTCAAAGAAAACAGTGTAGTTATTCCACTTCTTAACAAAGCTAATGTTTACCCGAAAGGGATTGTTGAGGATTTTTGGTGCATGTTAACGAGCTAATATTTACAGTGACTTTTGTATATGTTCTAGATATATGAGTGGTGAAAATTCATCCAAGTATGTATCTTTATTGTCGGATAGACCATTTATAAGCATGGCTAGAGAAGGGGGGTTGGATTAGCAATATAACTACTCCATCTAGCCGGATTGTAAGGCCTATAATTTCATTCTACAGTGATACTCGTAACCTGGGTCGTCAAGCTATATAAGGCCTATAATTTCATTTTAAAAAATTAACAAAGAAGTAAGTGAATTTGTAACTTTAACCATACAAGTCAATCGATTAAGAGTAAGGAGAAAAATTGATATTGAATTGAAAATCGATAGAGGAATGACAAATATGGAAAAGAATAGTATTCGTTTTTGAAGGTTGTTTCAAAATCCTTAAGGTGTTGGAAAGACTCAACCCCTTTTTGTTGGATCTTGTTCCAACATTTCGATGAAGATGTTTATTGAGTATTACGGTTATTTAAATTGAATTGTTGTTTTTTATTGGAAGTAAATGCTTATATCAATCAATGCAAGGATTAATTAGTACATTTTCATTAATTAAATTTAGAATTACATTAGTAGCAGAAATATAAGTTATAAATATCCTAATGTCGTTTATCATTATCTTCTTCATCTTGATTCCAGGCTCCACGACCCGGAATATTCCTACTTGCCAACAAATTTGTGAAGTAACCTGTATTTCCGAATTGTTGAAAAGCAGAAGTGGATGGTTGTAAACTGAAAGTGGTTGGTAAAAACGTATAAGAGGTTACTTTTGGTGTAGCGGAATGATAAGCTCCATTCTAATTCCAGGTCGGAATTGATGCAAAAAAAAATCTCGGATCTGGTTGAATTACTCGATGTTGAGAAGTAGGCACAATTTGTGGAACTTGTGTATCTCCCGTATTCTCGTGCCATGATGAATTACTCATCAAAAGTAATACCATAATTTTCACGACCATTGGGATTTACAAATGGGCTAAATCGAAACAGGATGATATCCACCTGCTATTTTCGAAACGCCTGCAAGTGCAGAGCCGCCATTTGTTGAATTATCCACCATAATTTTTGCAACTTTAACTTTAATTTATCTTCAGCAGCATCCATCGTAATTAGGATAAGTGTGTTCAATAGTTGTCGAAATTATTCGGATCGTGGTTGGCTCCCCTTGTGAAGTTATACTTGGAAACTCTCTATTTAATTGAGGCATATTTGATAAATATGATGAATACTTCCAAGACCAATACGAGATAACGCCGGCATATCAAACCCATAGATGTGTATATCGTGAACACCAATTACCGGCTTCGTAATTCTCTGGTACCATTTGAGATAACCTCTCCCATGGCATCTCTCGCGACCTATCCAAATCTGATGTAGAGACGTGAGCCTGTCTTAGGGGGTTAATCACCTTTGCAAAAGTACTCTGTAACTGGAAAAAAGTAGTCTTTTTCCGAAATATCAAACACCCATGTGCGATGCCGAGATGAAAGAAACATATCTTCGGAGTGGATAATCTAGAATACCTTGTACCTGAGGATCTCCAAACCTAGCAAAACCGTTGTAAGGGTGAACAACAACATTTCGGGAGGTCCTTATCATTTGTTGATATCTTTGAACAAAAATGGAAAGCATCCCATCGACATCAGTATTCTTATCCCAGTTCCTCTTGTAGTATATGTCCATTATTGGAACTTTCTAGATTTTGTCTTTCAGAACAAGTTTATCAACACGGAAGTAAGTATACCATCAGTAGTAGAAATAAATTCATAATTTAGTAATTCGACCATGTATTTGTTCGGAAAAATACTCAATTTAAAAAGAAAAATTTAGATGTTTACCTTTATAATTCCCCAAAAGTCAGTGAAGTTTGTTTCTCCAACAGATGTTGTATCCAGGTTGTAGTGCATTTCTGCTAAAATTGCAGACCCCCAAGCATGATATAGTGCAACATGAAGATCTTGTAATGCTTCAAGCCAACCAGCGTGAGAAATACTTTGAGTTAGGAAAGAATGTTCGACCTAATAACCATAACACAAAGACTATTTCGATTTTATCATATTCAGCTTCATTATTTAAACCCTACTTGGATAGTAGGAAAGCCTGCAATGCTGAACAATGCACTCGTATATTGGATGCCAAAACAACGGATAAATCATTTTCCAATTTTTATTTCACATCCATTCGTTTTGGTTGAATGGTACGGGGGGCTCCCACACCATTTGGTATTCCATAAATCAGATACAAATCAAGGGGAGTAATTCCTACAACAACAATGATATCATTTAATTATTTATTTTGGTTTAATCAATAATTGTTTAAAATAACTATTAATTTTGTTTTAGTAAAATTAACAGTTTCAAAGTCCAGAACGTGTGCGTCATAGGTCACCATCTTTATACCAGTATTTGAATAACAACGTTGTTGTGTTTTTTGTAATCTACAAAATAAAACCGACGCCAACGACACTTATCCATTCTTTCTCAGACTACATCGGGTAAAGCTACGTAAACAACATTTAAGTTTTTGTATCCACCTCTTATTCAATGATATCCAACTCGGTCTTAACGCCCCGACATATAACATGGAATTGACTTGGGACCCGCAATTATATTCAACGAAGCAAACTCGACGGCGTAATTTAAGTAAAAAATTGACATTTTTAGCAGGCATCGGTATTCTTTCATCTTTTCGAACTCTTTTTTTTCCTTATTCTGTTTATAACATCTTTCATTTTTATAAACTAGTTTCACTAATAATTGTAAACAACATATTTAAGATTTCTCTTAGAGAAATTAGGAAGTAGAGAATAGAGTGGTATGAGTGAAAATGATTGAAAATTTATAGTGTTTCAAAAATTAGACTGTTTGGAAATAAAGTCGTTGGCGATTCTTGTTTAACCGCCAAAAAAATCTTGTTCAAACGTTTACGTCTATGTTTCAACCGCCGGGGATCAACCAGCCACGCACGTCAAAACTTCAACAACACGCTTCTTATGCTGCTGCTAAATACATTTTTCCCATAGTGAAAAACTCGTTTTTTCATCCACGTGACTGACCAAATTTCATAATTAGCAAATTCCCATAGGAATTGTCCTTAAGAGTAAGGGTGTGTCTGGTGTTAAGTAAAAGTAAGAACACAAGATCGTGAATCAAGAGTGAATAACGATGCGTCACGAGTGCAAGAACAAGGACTGTCGAATCATTTAAAAATATTAGACATATTTATTTGTTTATTTAGTATCATATTTGGCTCTTGCTTCTATATATACTAGTATAACACGTACGTGCGATGCGCCTGCCGTTCCGATTACTCAAGATCACCAAACCCATATGAAAACCAAATTCCAACTACCTCTCATTAGAAGAAATTGAATATAAAATTTTAACCTGCGAGAAAAAAAAGTAATAGACATATAACAGCCGTTAATGAAACAGAACAGAAACAGATTTATGGGATGAGATCACCATAGTGTATATTGGAATGAAACAGATTTTACGTATATTGGATGCCAAAACAATGGATAAAATATTTTCCAATTTTTATTTCACGTCCATTCATTTTGGTTGAATGGTACGGGGTGCTCTCACACCATTTGATATTCCATAAATCAAATACAAATCAAGCGGAGTAATTCCTACAACAACAATGATATCATTTAATTATTTATTTTGGTTTAATCAGTAATTGTTTAAAATAACTATTAATTTTGTTTTAGTAAACTTAACAATTTCAAAGTCCACGAAATGAAACGTGTGCGTCATAGGTCACCATCATTCTACCCATATTTGAATAACAACGTTGTTGTGTTTTTTGTAATCTACAAAATAAAAAACCACGCCAACGACATTTATCCATTCTTTCTCAGACTTCATCGGGTAAAGCTACGTAAACAACATTTAAGTTTTTGTATCCACCTCTTATTTAATGATATCCAGCTCGGTCTTAACGCCCCGACATATGACTTGGAATTGACTTGGGACCCGCAATTATAATCAATGAAGCAAAGTCGACGGCGTAATTTAAGTAAAAAGTCGACATTTTTAGCAGGTATCGGTATTCTTTCATCTTTTCGATTTTTTTTCCTCATACTGATAATAACAGCTTTCATTTTTGTAAACTAGTTTCTCTAATAATTTTAAGTAACATATTGAAGATTTCGCTTAAAGAAATTAGAAGCACAGAATAGAGTGGTATGAGTGAAAATGATTAAAAAATTATATTATTTCAAAAATTAGACCGTTTGGAAATAAATCCGATGGCGATTCTTGTTTAACCGCCAGCAAATCTTGTTCAAACGTTGACGTTAATGTTTCAACCGTCGGTGATCAACCAACCACGCACGTCAAAACTTCAACAACACGCTTTTTACGCTGTCGTTAAATACATTTTTCCCATAGTGAAAAACTCGTTTTTTCATCCACGTGGCTGACCAAATATCATAATTAGAAAATTCCCATAAAATAGTCCTTAAGATTAAAGGTGTGTCTGGTGTTAAGTAAAAGTAAGAACACAAGATCATGAATCAAGAATGAATAATGATGCGTCACGAGAGAAAGAGCAAGGACTGTCGAATCACTAAAATTATTAGACATATTTATTCGTTTATTTAGTATCAGATTTGGCTCTTGCATCTATATATATTAGTAAACCACGCACGCGCGATGCGCCTGCCGTTCCGATTATTCAAGATCACCAGACCCATATGCGAACCAAAACCCAACTACCCCTCATTAGAAGAAATGGAATATAAAATTTTAACCTATAAGAAAAAAAAAAAGTAATAGAAATATAACAACTGGTAATGAAACAGAACAGAGACAGATTTATGGGATGACACCATAGTGTATATTGGAATGAAACATATTTTACGTATATTGGATGCCAAAACAATGGATAAAACATTTTCCAATTTTTATTTCACATCCATTCGTATTGGTTGGATGGTAAGGGGAGCTCCTACACCATTTGGTATTCCATAAATCAAATACAAATCAAGGGGATTAATTCCTACAACAACAATGATATCATTTAATTATTTATTTAGGTTTAATCAATAATTGTTTAAAATAATTATTAATTTTGTTTTATTAAACTTAACAATTTCCAAGTCCACAAAATGGAACGTGTGCGTCATAGGTCACCATTTTTCTACCAATATTTGAATAACAACGTTGTCGTGTTTTTTGTAATCAACAAAATAAAACCGACGCCAACGACATTTATCCATTCTTTTTCAGACTGTATCGGGTAAAGCTACGTAAACATCATTTAAGTTTTTGTATCCACTTCTTATTTAATGATATCCATCTCGGCCTTAACGTCCCGACATATGACCTGAAATTGACTTGGGACCCGCAATTATATTCAATGAAGAAAAGTCGACGGCGTAATTTAAGTAAAAAATCGACATTCTTATCAGGCATCTGTATTCTTTCATCTTTTCGATTTCTTTTTTTTTCCTTATACTGATAATAACATCTTTCATTTTTGTAAATTAGTTTCTCTAATAATTGTAAAGAACATACTGAAGATTTCGCTTAGAGAAATTAGGAAATAGAGAATAGAGTGGTTCGAGTGAAAATGATTGAAAACTTATAGTGTTTCAAAATTTAGACCGTTTGGAAATAAATTCGTTGGCGATTCTTGTTTAACCGCCAGCAATTCTTGTTCAAACGTTTATGTCTATGTTTCCACAGTTGGGGATCAAGCAACCACGCGCGTCAAAACTTCAACAACACGCTTCTTATGCTGCCGCTAAATACATTTTTCCCATAGTCAAAAACTCGTTTTGTCATCCACGTGAATGACCAAATATCATAATTAGAAAATTCCCATAGGAATTGTCCTTAAGAGTAAGGGTGTGTCTGGTGTTAAGTAAAAGTAAGAACACAAGATCGTGAATCAAGAGTGAATAACGATGCGTCACGAGTGCAAGAACAAGGACTATCGAATCATTTAAAAATATTAGACAGATTTATTTGTTTATTTAGTATCATATTTGGCTCTTGCTTCTATATATATTAGTATAACACGTACGTGCGATGCGCCTGCCGTTCCGATTACTCAAGATCACAAAACCCATATGCAAATCATAACCCAACTACCTCTCATTAGAAGAAATGGAATATAAAAATTTTAACCTGCAAGAAAAAAAGTAATAGACATATAATAGCCGGTAATGAAACGGAATAGAAACATATTTATGGGATGAGATCACCATAGTGTACATTGGAATGAAACAGATTTTACGTATATTGGATGCCAAAACAATGGATAAAATATTTTCCAATTTTTATTTCACGTCCATTCGTTTTGGTTGAATGGTACAGGGTGCTCTCACAACATTTTATATTCCATAAATCAAATACAGATCAAGCGGAGTAATTCCTACAACAATGATATCATATAATTATTTATTTTGGTTTAATCAATAATTGTTTAAAATAACTATTAATTTTATTTTAGTAAACTTAACAATTTCAAAGTCCACGAAATGAAACGTGTGCGTCATAACTCACCATCTTTCTACCAATATTTGAATAACAATGTTGTTGTGTTTTTTCTAATATACAAAATAAAAAACCACGCCAACGACATTTATCCATTCTTTCTCAGACTTCATCGGGTAAAGCTACGTAAACAACATTTAAGTTTTTGTATCCACCTCTAATTTAATGATATCCAGCTCGGTCTTAACGCCCCGACATATGACTTGGAATTGACTTGGGACCCGCAATTATAATCAATGAAGCAAAGTCGACGGCGTAATTTAAGTAAAAAGTCGACATTTTTAGCAGGTATCGGTATTCTTTCATCATTTCGATTTTTTTTTCCTTATACGGATAATAACATCTTTCATTTTTGTAAACTAGTTTCACTAATGATTATAAATAACATACTGAAGATTTCGCTTAAAGAAATTAGAAGCAGAGAATAGAGTGGTATGAGTGAAAATGATTGAAAAATTATATTGTTTCAAAAATTAGACCGTTTGGAAATAAATCCGATGGAGATTCTTTTTTAACCGCCAGCAAATCTTGTTCAAACGTTTACGTTAATGTTTCAACCGTCAGGGATCAACCAACCACGCACGTCAAAACTTCAACAACACGCTTCTTACATTGTCGCTTAATACATTTTTCCCATAGTGAAAAACTCGTTTTTCATCCACGTGGCTGACCAAATATCATAATTAGCAAATTCCCATAAAATAGTCCTTAAGAGTAAAGGTGTGTCTGGTGTTAAGTAAAAGTAAGAACACAAGATCGTGAATCAAGAATGAATAATGATGCGTCACGAGAGAAAGAGCAAGGACTGTCGAATCACTAAAATTATTAGACAGATTTATTCGTTTATTTAGTATCAGATTTGTCTCTTGCAATATATATTAGTAAAACACGCACGCGCGATGCGCCTGCCGTTCCGATTATTCAAGATCACCAAACCCATATGCAAACCAAAACCCAACTATCCCTCATTAGAAGAAATGGAATATAAAATTTTAACCTATAAGAAAAAAAAAATAATAGAAATATAATAACTGGTAATGAAACAGAACAGAAACAGATTTATGGGATGACACCATAGTGTATATTGGAATGAAACATATTTTACGTATATTGGATGCCAAAATAATGGATAAAACATTTTCCAATTTTTATTTCATATCCAATCGTATTGGTTGGATGGTAAGGGGAGCTGCTACACCATTGGGTATTCCATAAATCAAATACAAATCAAGGGGAATAATTCCTACAACAACAATGATATCATTTAATTAATTATTTAGGTTTAATCAATAATTGTTTAAAATAATTATTAATTTTGTTTTAGTAAACTTAACAATTTCCAAGTCCACGAAATGGAATGTGCGTCATAGGTCACAATTTTTCTACCAATATTTGAATAACAACATTGTCGTGTTTTTTGTAATCAACAAAATAAAACCGACGCCAACGACATTTATCCTTTCTTTCTCAGACTGTATCGGGTAAAGCTACGTAAACATCATTTAAGTTTTTGTATCCACTTCTTATTTAATGATATCCATCTCGGCCTTAACGTCCCGACATATGACCTGGAATTGACTTGGGACCCGCAATTATATTCAATGAAGCAAAGTCGACGGCGTAATTTAAGTAAAAAATCGACATTCTTAGCAGGCATCTGTATTCTTTCATATTTTCGATTTCTTTTTTTTTTCCTTATACTGATAATAACATCTTTCATTTTTGTAAACTAGTTTCTCTAATAATTTTAAATAACATATTGAAGATTTCGCTTAAAGAAATTAGAAGCAGAGAATAGAGTTGTATGAGTGAAAATGATTGAAAAATTATATTGTTTCAAAAATTGCACTTTGGAAATAAATCCGATGGAGATTCTTGTTTAACCGCCAGCAAATCTTGTTCAAACGTTTACGTTAATGTTTCAACCGTCGGGGATCAACCAACCAGGAACGTCAAAACTTCAACAAGACGCTTCTTACGCTGTCGCTAAATACATTTTTTTCATAGTGAAAAACTCGTTTTTTCATCCACGTGGCTGACCAAATATCATAATTAGCAAATTCCCATAGAATAGTCCTTCAGATTAAAGGTGTGTCTGGTGTTAAGTAAAAGTAAGAACACAAGATCGTGAATCAAGAATGAATAATGATGCGTCACGAGAGCAAGAGCCAGGACTATCGAATCACAAAAATTATTAGACATATTTATTCGTTTATTTAGTATCAGATTTGGCTCGATGTGCCTGCCGTTCCGATTATTCAAGATCACCAGACCCATATGCAAACCAAAACCCAACTATCCCCCGTTAGAATAAATGGAATATAAAATTTTAACCTATAAGAAAAACAAAAAAGTAATAGAAATATAACAACTGGTAATGAAACAGAACCGAAACAGATTTATGGGATGCCATCATAGTGTATATTGGAATGAAACATATTTTATGTATATTGGATGCCAAAACAATGGATAAAACATTTTCCAATTTTTATTTCACATCCATTCGTATTGGTTGGATGGTAAGGGGAGCTCCTGCACCATTTGGTATTCCATAACTCAAATACAAATCAAGGGAAGTAATTCCTACAACAACAATGATATCATTAAATTATTTATTTAGGTTTAATCAATAATTGTTAAAAATAATTATTAATTTTGTTTTAGTAAATTTAACAATTTCAAAGTCCACGAAATGGAACGTGTGCGTCATAGGTCACCACTTTTCTACCAATATTTGAATAACAACGTTGTCGTGTTTTTTGTAGTCAACAAAATAAAACCGACGCCAACGACATTTATCCATTCTTTCTCAGACTGTATCGGTTAAAGCTATGTAAACATCATTTAAGTTTTTGTATCCACTTCTTATTTAATGATATCCATCTCGGCCTTAACGTCCCGACATATGACCTGGAATTGACTTGGGACCCGCAATTATATTCAATGAAGCAAAGTCGACGGTGTAATTTAATTAAAAAATCGACATTCTTAGAAGGCATCGGTAATTTTTCATCTTTTCGATTTCTTTTTTTTCCTTATACTGATAATAACATCTTTCAATTTTGTAAACTAGTTTCTCTAATAATTTTAAATAACATATTGAAGATTTCGCTTAAAGAAATTAGAAGCAGAGAATAGAGTGGTATGAGTGAAAATGATTGAAAAATTATATTGTTTCAAAATTTAGACCGTTTGGAAATAAATCCGATGGCGATTCTTGTTTAACCGCCAGCAAATATTGTTCAAATGTTTACGCTAATGTTTCAACCGTCGGGGATCAACCAAACACGCACGTCAAAACTTCAACAGCACGCTTCTTTCGCTGTCGTTAAATACATTTTTCCCATAGTGAAAAACTCGTTTTTTCATCCACGTGGTTGACCAATCATCATAATTAGCAAATTCTCATAGAATAGTCCTTAAGAGTAAAGGTGTGTCTGGTGTTAAGTAAAAGTAAGAACACAAGATCGTGAATCAAGAATGAATAATGATGTGTCACGAGAGAAAGAGCAAGGACTGTCGAATCATTAAAAAATATTAGACAAATTTATTCATTTATTTAGTATCGGATTTGACTCTTGCTTTTATATATACTAGGAAAATACGCACGCGCGATGCGCCTGTCGTTCCATTATTGAAGATCACCAGACCCATATGCAAACCAAAACTCAACTACCCCTCATTAGAAGAAATGGAATATAAATTTTAACCTACAAGAAAAAAAAAGTAATAGAAATATAACAGCCCATAGTGTATATTGGAATGAAACATATTTTACGTATATTGGATACCAAAACAATGGATAAAACATTTTCCAATTTTTATTTCACATCCATTCGTATTGGTTGAATGGTACGGGAAGCTCCCACACCATTTGGTATTTCACAAATCAAATACAAATCAAGGGGAGTAATTCCTACCACAACAATGATATCATTTAATTATTTATTTTGGTTTAATCAATAATTGTTTAAAATAACTATTAATTTTGTTTTAGTTAACTTAACAATTTCGAAGTCCACGAAATGGAAAGTGTGCGTCATAGGTCACCATTTTTCTACCAATATTTGAATAATAACGTTGTCGTGTTTTTTGTAATCAACAAAATAAAACCGATGCCAACGACATTTATCCATTCTTTCTCAGACTGCATAGGGTAAAGCTACCTAGACATCATTTAAGTTTTTGTATCCACCTCTCATTTAATGATATCCATCTCGGTCTTAACGCCCTGACATATGACCTGGAATTGACTTGGGATCCGTAATTATATTCAATGAAGCAAAGTCGACGGCGTAATTTAAGTAAAAAATCGATATTTTTAACAGGTATCGGTATTTTTTCATCTTTTCGATTTCTTTTTTTTCCTTATACTAATAATAACATCTTTCATTTTTGTAAACTAGTTTCTCTAATAATTGTAAAGAACATATTGAAGATTTCGCTTAGAGAAATTAGGAAATAGAGAATAGAGTGATATAAGTGAAAATGATTGAAAAATTATAGCGTTTCAAAAATTAGACTGTTGGAAATAAAACCGTTGGCGATTCCTGTTTAACCGTCAGAAATCCTTGTTCAAACATTTACGTCTATGCTTCAACTACCGGGCTCAACCACCCATGCGCGTCAAAACTTCAACCGCACGCTTCTTACGCATTGGCTAAATACATTTTCCCATAGTGAAAAAGTCGTTTTTTCATCCCCGTGATTGACCAAATATCATAATTAGCAAATTCCCATAAGAATTGTCCTTGAGAGTAAAGGTGTGGCTGGTGTTAAGTAAAAGTAAAATCGGTGAAGCAAACTCAACAACACGATTTTAAGTAAAATCGACATTTTTAGCAGGCGTCGGTATTCTCTCATCTTTCCGATTTCTTTTTTCCTTATACTGTTTGCGACAACCTTCATTTTTGTAAACTAATTTTTCCGCTTAGAGAATTTAGGAAGTAGAGAATGGAGTGAAAATGATTGAAAAATTATAGTATTTCTAAAATTAAACCCGTTGGGATAGAGCCGTTGACAAGTTAGACGCTGACGATTCTTATTTAACCGCCATCAATCATTGTTCAAACGTTTACGTCTATGTTTCAACCACTGGGGCTCAACCAACCACGTGTGTCAAATTTTCAACAGCACGCTTGCAGCTAAATACATTTCCTCGTACGTTTGTTCATCCACGTGGCTGATCGAATATCATAATTAGCAAATTTCCATAGGAATTGTGCTTAAGAGTAAAGATGTGTGTTGTTTAAGTAAAAGTAAGAACACAAAATCGTGAATCAAGAATGAATAATGATGGGTCACGAAAGCAAGAGCAAGGACTGTCGGATCATTAAAAAATATTAGACAGATTTTATTCGTTTATTTAGTATCAGATTTATCTCTTGCATCTATATATATATATATATCGATAGAGAGAGAGAGCAAAAAGAAAATCACAAAACCATTACCCAGTAGGCTAGTACAGTATATCATGTAGAAATTAAAATGAGGCAAAGAAAGATCTTTTCAGAGAATTAGAGAAGATAGAGTTCCAGGATAGATGAAAGCGGGCGAATGATGATTAATGATGAAAGAAGCGACTGTTGTATAAAGAAACCTTATAACCCGAACCAGTAGTAGTCGTTTGTTTATTAACAACAGGCTTCAGTGCTCTTCGAAGTTTAACCAAATCATCATCGTCGCAAATAATACTTCTTCTCGTACTAGTATTAGAATTTTTACCCTGATTAACCGTAGATTTTGTAGTCGTCCCACCACCTGTTGTTTCTGTTCCACCACCACCAGGAGTAGGAGTAGAAGTAGAAGTTTTCAAGAGTTTGATGAGAAGCATGCACTTGGTTCGACCTCCAACAATTGACATTTCACTCTTGACAAGCTTTCCTATTTCTTTAACTGACCTCACTGCTTTTGCTACTTCACTCATCAAACCCACCTTATCTTCGCAACTAAATGTAGCTCTAAGAAACTTAGTTGAGTTCTCGTCGTCGTAATAAGCCAAGACAAGATCATCATTCCCATTCGGAAACGGCCAAAATTTGATGTTCTCTTTATACTCTGGTTCATCTGGTGGATTCATGGCTTTATCTGCTTCCGTTTTGAGTTCCAACACTTTATTCACCGCCGCAGTCAGCAAGGAGGCCTTATCTGTCTGCCATTAGAAAAATCTGTAAGAACTTTTGCCCCATGTTAAACCCATAACTTTTTATTTAGGCAAAATTCATTAAAGAAATTTCACTAATGCATTTTGTTTGAACTTTTACTTTGGTGCAGGTATTAGAGAGGACGGACTTGAGCGTTAAGAAATGGGAATTGATTCGTTCTCGACGTCTCCTCTCGGCTTCCTTATGGCTCTTAAACTTAGTTGGGGGACGATGATCAGCTGCATCTTCTTCTTTTTTCAGTAGCTTCTCACCGTCAACATCAAACGCACCTTCATCTTTTGATGAAACAATATAATTATTGTTAGCAGTAGTACGACTACGCTTCGTCCCTACCAAAGATGAGCCAACTTTAGACACATGATGACCATAGTCTATGTGCGCAACTTCATTTGAAGATGGGCATCCATCAAAAAACCTTGAAATGCTTGTCATTGCTTTGTCTCTCTTATAGTAACAAAATTTTAGTCTTTGATTTCCTTGCAAAACACTGAGAAATGGAAGTCAATCAAACCTTTTCCCCACATATATAGACAGGGTAAGGTATAGAAGAAAGAATTGAGGCAAGAATAAAGAAAAACTTAAGCCTGGTTAAAGCTAATCTTTAAGATTTTTTTCTCCTTTATCTCTGCCAAAAGAAAATCTTGAAGCTTTTATTGCGAACAACATTAAAACTAGAATTAACTACGGCATATAATTACAAATATCACCTAATCTTTATTAACTTTTACTCCTGAATGCAGCCACTCCAGACACAAAAGCAACGCAAAAAGAGAGATACGCATACCGCAAGATACTATCCGGCATTCAAAGCTTATGCTTCTAAATACACTTCCAATTGTAGCATATTATAAGGCCAATTAATTTCTGTTAAGAAAAAGATGTGCTCAAGCCGATAACAGATGACATGTTAATTTATGGCCAGCATGTTAAATGACAACAGAGGCACATAAAATTAAGCATTTTACAAAACAAAAGGGTCTCATTTTCAGACACAGAAATAAAAATATGATATTATAACAAAAATAACAATATGGTTGCAGTACCAACAGTGGCGGAAAGGACTGCTACAAACAGAATGGTATTAACAAAACCTAGTGTTAGCTCTCACTAAGCTATACATCTCGGGTGAAAATGCGAGGGGTAAACTGTTCCATGAGACATGAGAACAGACAGAAAGGATACACTCGATACAACAACAAATACACGTGGATATTGTAACATTCATGACTTTACATCTTTCAAAACTCCCCCCTTTTCAAGCTCACTGACGAGATCCCTCAATGATGGGACCTTCATAGCTAATGTCCTGTACAATCTAGAATACCTGGCACGTGTTCCATCAGCAGTCCTTGCTAGTGCTAGCAAGCTGAGTGCTTCTGGGAGTTGGTTGAATACTTGCTTCATTTCCTCCAAACTCATATTAGCAAGAACCGTGGGTCTTGGTACAACTCTAATAATCTCCCCGCCTTTAGGTTCTTGTACACGAGCATCTGCTTTGATTACCAGCTCTGAATTGGAATTTGCCCCACACTTGATGATAAATGGGGTTGTCGAACCCGTGTTGAACTGCAAAACATTCCACTGGTTAACATCAATCTCTGCAGTTCGCCCCCAATCTCCAGATGGGTGAGGAGCCCGTGATTCTTCAGGCTGACGATCATCTTGCTCAGGAATGCACTGCATATACGCAACTCAGAGCAATGAGAAATTGATATAGGAGATACCAATTACTATACAAATTAATATGTGGCAAACTTCAAAATGTAGAAACACCTCTACTGCACTACGAGCATCCGCTATTTGTCTCTGGGCACAAGGATGATCGATGTCAAGAAGAGAAGGCATCTGTTCGGTTAATCCGTCCAAAGTTTCAAGCATCGCCTTCTTCTTACTTTTAGTTAGTGAGCTTACAGCTGATAATCTCATTATATCCTGGGAACAGAGGAAAATTGAGAGCGATGTTTGCTTACGCATGAAAAAATATAAAATTCTGCACAAATTGAAATAAAAGGAAAACCTTGATTTGCTTCAACATGCCATCAAGGGAAATGAGAGAAGCCAGTCTTGCATCTTCAGTCGCAGTAGAAGGGTTTCGAATTGGTGAACCACCTTCTTCTACTCGTAATAGAGCAGTATCACTCCGCAGTTGTTGCACAATCTGACAATAGGATAATAGGATTTAGAGATTAAATCAACATATGTATCTCATATAATTTAAGGACAGACTTGTCTGTGTGAATTCCAATTTACTGGACACTAAAATATGATATCTATCTCCTGATAATCAATATTATAACGTGGTCATTCTTGATTGGATTTTATTGTTTGGTGTAGAACTCCAGAAGGAAGATTGAAAACACATGCTTATGTAGAAATAATTGCATGTTGACCATCGTCCAAGTACATGAGGCTGGACACTAGATTAGCAGTAGGTTAGAAAGGAAAATAGAATTTCAGAGTGAGAACTAACATTCCTGAGGCATAACATGGTCATGAACCATGACTTGAGAAATATAAAAATCTCACCTTCCTTCTCTTGTGATCAACAGACTCAAGAGCAGAGCGCAGCTTAGCCACTTGTGCAGTCTCTTCTGCCTCTTCTGTTGCTAAGGTACCCGCAATATCCTGATCAAAGGCCAGGAAAGGTATCAACAACCCTTGCACGACGCAATTCAGGAGAACATAAAACCAAGCAAAATGGATATACTTCTAACTGAATGGAATATATAACACAAAAACAGCAACATCTCTTTCTGTAATTAACATAGAACAGAACAAGCAGAAGTTATCTTCTTAGGTCACAGACAATTGCTCATTCAGAAGAGCAAGTTCAAGATGTGATGGTTTTAAAAGGCGTTTGTGGGGGGCGCTTTTTGCGCTTCAGGTCCTAGGCGCTTCTAGAGCGCCGCTTTAGTTTATATTAGAAAGTGATAAGTCGGCCTTTGAACCCCAGTAGGGCCTGTTTCACGTTTTCTAACTAAATACTGATAAACCTAATTTATAGGGCATGATGATCATGATGACGATGACTATCTACATGATGATATGAATGATGCAGACATCTGTGGCTAGTATTTTTAAATATCTCTTGGGTAGTATATGCAATATCAGTATGCCATATGCTTAGTTAGTCTAATTGTTCCTTTCATTATGTCTGAACTTCGTAGTTTTCTTTTATTAGGTTGATAACTTCTTATTTATTTATATATATTATATTATTATTATATATTTCAAAAAGCTCGCTTTCGCTTTACCTTTGGTATGAGAGCGCTTCGCCTAAAACCTTGAATGATTTGAGATAATGATATAATGAGTACCTTTAAGTGCTGCAATTGGGATGTGTAGACCCGCTTTGAGTACTCAGATAAGAGCTGTCCCAGAGCATCTGTATTGGGTGGAAGTGCGGCTCCAAGACCGGCCATCCATCCATCCATAATAGCGGTTGAAAGAAGCTCTAACTGTCCAGCTGACCCTGACATAGCATCACCTCCAGTAACAGAAAGAAATTCGAAGTTCTCTGCAAGCCAAGCTCTGATTTGACGTTGCAGCTCACCGGCTGGGGTATGGACAAAGACAGCAGCGAGCCCCTTGTTACCAATTGCAAAACTTTTCGCCTCCTCAGTGATTTCCCTTAATTTACCACCGGTTACATGCTGCCTCCAGGTCTCCTGCCCAAAGTATATTTGCACGATATTAGGAAGAAAAATAAAAAAATGCTCTATGGTAACATGAAAACCAGTTGATCAACTCCAGCCCTACTAACATAAATTTTTGATCTGGCTAATATGCTCACTGTAACAGTTTTTTGTGCAAGGTAAAATATATGATTACTATATGCACCTGATCAATTCCTCGCAACTTCAATACAATCGATGAGAGCTTTGACTTCTTTTCTTGCTTAATGTTTACTTTGAACCCATGTATGTGCTCCTCAATCAGAGCGTTCCTGGTACTAGAGTCATAACGCACAGGAGACCTACCAGGACTACTACCTCGACTGGAACTTCTGCTGCGACCAGTATCCTTCTCTAAGAAACGCTCAACTGGAGTAACCTATAACCGAGAGCATCAGTGATCCAGGACATACGCCAAAGGCATACAGATTCTTGAGTAGAAAAGACGTAGTAAATGAAAGGAGCTGTTAATATACCTTAATGGATTGTAACTCCGGAGACCTAGCAAGTAATGATCTTATATACAAAATTCGAACACGAGAAACAAGCATCGTATCCATCACTCTTTTCGGCTCCATTTTACGAATAAATGAAAAAACAGCATCTCTGATTTCAGCAAGTATCTCGTGCTCTCTTGAAGCACCTGCTTTAATGACTGCAGCTAAAACCTGACATTCAAATTTCATAACTGGTGATCAGAATATCAGGATTTTCATGCTCTGCCTTCACAAAACATCATCCAAAATCATCAGAACAGAAACACACAACGTAATCCGCTAATGGAAATTTTGTGAATATGCTAGCCAACGACAGAAGAATAGGATATTTATGCTCTGCAGCTCTGCATATGTAACACATCATCCAAAATAAAATAAAAACAGAAACACACAACATCCAGAGAAACAGATATTTCGCAATCATTCTAGCAAACAATGGCCAACCACAGTAGAGCTTTTTTTGTTCCTTCAACCTAAAAAAATTATCTTACAGAAAATACAAAAATACTAAGAAGTTGATTAATCACTAACAACAGATAAACCTATATAAATAATAAAGAATAAGAAGCTACCAGCATTAAAAGCTTGTTGGCTCCGTCGGCAAGAGCAGCAAGGCCGTCATATTGCTCAGGATCAAATTCCATAAGGGCTGCAGTCAGATACTCTCCAGCTGCAGTCATTTTCACTTTATCATTACCTGACTTAACCAGGGCAACTGAGCTATTCGTCTTCTCTGCTGGCGCAGGCAATGCAAGTACTTCTGTAGGATTTCCTTTGCTTTGAACATTCCTGCAGAAAAATCCACACAAAAAGTCATCGTTCTGTTTTTACAAAAGTGGGGGGTCCATAAAACAAAAATGAAAATTGCGAAATGTTGTAAAACTGTAAACCTGCTCGCTGTCTGATTAACCAACCCTTTAGCTGATGGACTTGATACCTAAACAAAAATAAGCACAGGTCTTAGAACAAGTAAAGAAAATCTTAGTGGTGTAAAAAGTAAGCACGCACACACACTACTAATAGAAATAATAATAATTAAAAAAATAGAAAACATATTTCATTCGAGCCCAGTGGACATGGTGAAATGCAGAGAAGCAAACTGTACGGCCCACAAAAGCAGGCACCTCAATCCTACTGTAAGGAGAACACCACAACATCTAAGAAGAGTTCTGGGGGTCATTATCAAAATAATGTCTAGGTCGCAAGCGGGAACTGAACAAATGAAATAAGATAAAAGATAGGCGTACATCCATTGACAAATCGACATCTCCTTAATGACCTAACCTTTCATTTTCATTTTCAGTACCTCAACAAACTCATTATGTAATGGGCATAACGATTAACAGATTAACAAAGAATATCAACCTGTGGTGATCCCGCCAATGAAGCTTTTTCTGTTAATCGATCGAACAACTTCTCATTTTCTTCATGCAACCTCTGCCAAATAACACATTTATTAAAATTAAAAGACAACTCAAAATACCGTGAACAATCAACAGGTCGACATGAAATACACTTCACTTAGAAATGTAAAACAGCTGCACTTTCCTATTGAGACATAACAAACTCAAAGAACAAATCCTTAAAAACAACAACGAAGCATTTTGGGAAACTCAAATGAACTATAAATCAACAGTCATATTACTCAACATGATGCTATTAATGCCTCAGCTAGTCTGCTTAGAAAAGTAACACAAATCTCAAGAATAATATAGACAAGAGTATGATGTACCAGAATACTCAACAGTCAACATCTACGCACCTTATTTTCCAAAAATATCAAAGAAATATAATAGAGTTACCACCAATGCTCATTGATAACACGGAAACAGCAATTACTTGCAACTATAAGTAAACTTAACAGAATTACATATGGAAATATATAGCAGACCTCAATAAGAGCATCTCGTTTTGATAGTTCTTCTTCAAGCTTCTTGGTAACTGCTGAGGAATTTGCTTCATCCCCAGCTGCCATGGAAGTCGACAAAGCACCAATAGATCCAGATTGTGATCCAACAGTTGACCTCACATCACTAGATTGGATGGCTTCCTTTAGCTGTGATTCAATACTCTTAACTTTCGCCTACATTGAGGGAAAAAAAATAATGAATATTAAGAAAGAAAGAAAGAAAGAAAGAAAGAAAGAAAGAAGGTAAGGAGTTCTACCTGTAGGGCCCGAATTGTCGAATCGCGTTCTTGCATCTGAATTTTCTGGTCTTGCTCCAGTTGTAAAAGATGAGCAACTTGATTTTTGAGTTGTGCGTTTTGATCCTTCTCAATTTTATGCTTTTCGGACAGCATCAGATTTTCTGACTGCAACAAAAATGATACAATGAAGATAATGTTGAATTGCCCTCGATACAACATAAATAGAATGTTTTGAGATATTAAAGAACTTAAGAAGAACCTTCAGATCTGCTTGCAATGTAAAAGAAACTTTCCAGGCCTTCTGTACTTCGTTGAAAAGAAGAATACATTGCTCATTTGCATCTTTAAGCTCATGCTTTAGTCCCAGAGACTCTAGCTTTATATCTTGAACTTCCTTCTCTTTTTCATACAACTGCTTCCTGGCATCATTTGCCTGCACAGTAAAGAAAACTTTGAGGAAAGGGAGATCGGCATCTCAATATTCCATCAGAAGATTGAATCAAACTTACAACATCTCTCCATTTCTTAATGGTATCTCGATTCCCAAGACTTAGCTCAGCACTCCGAGCTCTTGCAGAGAAAGTAAGAGCTGACAGTGTCTTAGGCAGATTAGAAGCATTGGGACAGACATTTACGATCAACAATGTTTTTGAGCTTCCACCTGCGAAAGGTTTGACATTAAAACTCTAACAAAAGCATGATACTTAACCACCAACTTCAGCACTTAAGTAGAAAGAACTGATTACCTATTGAATCTTCGAGCAGTCTTGTGAGTCTTGAGTTCTCATAAGGTATCACCTCCTTCTTTGAGGTCAACGAAGATAAGACATCACCCAAACTACTAGTGAAATACCAAGAAAGTTAGAGGGTCTTTTTGTATCACAAACAAATAGTTGAAATCTTTTGTGTCTGGCCTTACCTGTAAAAAAACTTCATGTTTTATTGAATAGGCTGAAGTTTCTTACATCTAAGCTAGAAAATCTCAATCAATAGACATGTTAAGTAATGAAAACACTTACGCAGATAGCGATTTCGCCACATGCAACAAGTCTGTAACATGCTCTCCAGTAGCATCTTCCATGAGCAAACCTTCACTTCCTGCCAAGTCTACAAGAGAAAGCTTGCTGTATAAAGTTTCACCAGTGATCCAATTGCTGTATTGTATATGAATAGTGATGACCCTGAAAACAGCATAGCCCATAATAAAACTTGAGAACCATGTGGTTTGCTACAAACAGGTAAGAAGGGGTTTGGGACAGAAAGGACGCGAAAAAGTCAGCAGACAAAGTAAAAGAACCATACAAATGAGAGACATTGAATTTTGATGTGTCTGTGCCCCTATTCTGAATTCCCACTTTCAGGACTTTGGAGAAGTCCACTGGATTTTCAACTTTCTCCTGCACAAGTTCTACAAAAGAGTCTGCTGACCCCATGCGCACTTTTGGCAGATCATTGTCAGGCAACAAATCTCGTAGCTACAAAGAACACACCAGAATTAGAGAAACTAAGATAAGCTGATAAGAGTATAAGGGTACATTAGCAATTGTGTGAGTATAAGTGAATAGAACCTGTTCGTTATAGAGCTCAAAGACTGTGACATAAAACGTAAAGAGAGAAGTAGAAGTCGAATCTAAATTTGATAAATCAAATAGCTCTTCAAAACATCGAGCATACAGGCCACGCTCTTGACTGGATCCTTCCTGCAATACGTTAGGTAATGCAGTCAGAGATTTTGAAACTAGAAAACAGTTGATAAACATCATGCAGCCAGAAATTTCAATACATTATGAAAATCTTATAATCGGCTTCCTAACATTGAAACTAGCTTCAATTACATTAAATTGCCAGGGAAGACAGATCTGTTTAAGGACGTGTCTAGCTGATATTTGTTTGCCTCAGTCAACATTAACCTTTATCCAACAGAAAGGTGGTATATATATATATAACAAAGGGAGACAGAGAGATACACACACACAGAGAGAGAGAGAGAGAGAGAACCATGGTGTGTGTTTTTCCAGAATGAGTTTGCCCATAAGCAAACATGGAGACATTATATCCATCCAATGCTGACTGAACAAATGGCTGAACATCTTGGAAAAGCTCCCCTACATGCAAAAAGCATATGCCAACAGGTAAGTACAATGTATGCAACACATGTAACCAGTATAAGCATAACAAAAATAATATCTTTATCCAAAACTTTAAGGCAGAGGTTGGAAGTGCAAAGCTCTATGCATGGGTTTGAGCATTAAAGAACCTTATAAAGCATATCAGGGACTGACTAGAGGACGGCCTATCATCTTCTTTCACATTAGAAGCAAGCGATGAGCCAATTCTTTGGAACTATGGACATCAAAATAGTTATGTGGGACATTATCCCTGTTTCTTACTCTTTAATTCGAATTTTGTTTCTGGTTCCCCACCACCACCCCCTAACTAACCACTTCTTATTGCATATGTTTCTTGCCACAAATCCAGAAGTAACGGCTGAATTCTGGTGTCGAGCAAAATACAGACTACAGAGTTAAATACGTGAGGCAACTGCGTTCTCTCACCTTGTCCAACATGAGGTCCATAAACCCTATCAAATTCAAAATCTTTCTTTGGGTTGGAGACAGAAGTATCGCCAGTGTTAACACGAATTGTAATTTCATCAGGAAATTCAACAACAGACGAATCCTCATCCTCAAATAGTGGTCTTGTGCGACAACACACCCTAATGTTTCCTGAAACCATCAGTACACATTCCAAAAAAACAATGTAAAAAGAAACAGATTAAAAAATAATGAAATTTTTACTATACCAAATACACAAAATACGAGATTCAAGCACTAATGGTAAATCTTGGTACCTTTTGCTGTCAACAAGTCATTGTACAACCTTTTCTTCTCAATTATAAGCGGAGATATTCTAGTCTCAGTTTCAAGGGCAGCTTGATCTGGAAGCAGATAACATTTATTCATCAAAATAAGAACAAAAAAACAGTTTACAGACTCTCTTAGCTTGAACAATATAGATCACTAAGAACAACAAAATTTAGACAAAATAACCGAATGTAGAAGAGGAATTATGTTATGGTCTCACGCACCTAGCTTACAAGGTATAGTTCTATCACAGGTCTCATGGCTCTAAAAATGTCAAAGGCAGCTCAGAATACGAAAGCATCTTCATGGTCTTGAAACAGACTGAGCAGTTCAAAAATAACAAATAAAGCGACTAACGAACTTTAAAAGAATGTATTGCAACTAACAGGTAACTCAAACATCAAATATAAGGCCTTTTTGTATATGGCATAACCTTGCAGCACCTACTTCTTATGCTTATAAACAAACTTAAGCATCTGAAAGTCTTTCATTTGGCAACACGTGCAACAGTCACTTCTTTACCTAGTTTACGAGTTTTATCTGCAAGAACACCCAAGTAACGTGTAACTCGATCAAGTTTCGCATTCGAGTACTCCTGCAAGTCGTTGGCTTCTTGCCTCAATTCCAAGTAGTCTTCTTTGGCTCTCTACCAAACAAATGCACAAAATCATTTCAGATGTAACAAGGTATCAAGTACATGCAAGAAACAAGAACATGTTTATTTCATTATTTGATTTAATAGGCAAACAACTAATGTGCACAGCACCAAAAGAACATAACATCTGTGGCGCGAAAGTTCCATCTAAAAAATTACTATTCAACAAGGGCATCAACAAAAAAAAAAACTCATAAATGCTTCAACTTATTGCAAGATACTCTAGTGACCTGTGTGAAATGTGATCTGATACTTGAGTATTGTTTTATGATACTTCAGTGTACCAATAATCCAAAGTTGAAGTATAATATTGATAAAAAGTTGCAACAAACACATCACTCTTTAAATTCGATAAAACATTAGCATTAAAAACTTAACATTCGTTACCAACTAATGCTCACATTCATAAATCACAACTCGTTTCTAGAAAATAAGTGTTGGAAGTGAAGAAAACTAAGAAGTAGAATACAAAGAGCTATTGTTCAGTTCTAATCATCCGATGCCTTTCGCCCTTTCCTCTAGCAGAGTATCGATTAAGTATATACCCCTGGCGTATTTGATACTCTTAGAGTCGCGTATTCAAACGCGTTGTAAATCAGGTAATCACGAGGTCCTTCTGATGCTTAGAAGTAGCATCCACAATCCATCATGATGACCATAACCCCATTTCGCTTCAAAAGTTAAATCTAACTCAGTTCAACCTAATGTAAACTAAATCCCCAATCAAGTGATCCATTCCAATTTTTCGTGAGTACAGAAACATTTCAGTTTTTCCTAGATTTCATCCACCCCATTTCACTTCAAAAGTTAAGTTTAACTCAGTTCAACCTAATGTACACTAAATCCCCAATCAAGTGATCCATTCCAATTTTCGTGAGTACACAAACATTTCAGTTTTTCCTTGATTCCATTTCTACCACTAATATCTCAGAATGTATTAAAACATTCACTTCACCGATATACTATCCACTCAATCAAAATGTGAACTTAAACTTGAAAAATTATTCTACCTTTACGATGACAAAAGCTCCAATACAACTCAATCCCCTCACTTAATTTAAAAAAACACACACACACACACACACAAACATACCAAAAAGAAAAAGAAAAAAAATCTCATTTTGGTTTACTTTCCACTCGACGTCCAATCTTGCGTGTGTTCATTTCTTCATATATCATTAAAAAGAAAAAAACACTCACTCAATACTCTACTGAAACCACAAATTTGCATAAAACAAAAACATTATACATAGATGAAGAAATGAGAGGTTGAAGAATAAGAAATGTGTATTGCATTTCATACCTTAACTTTGTCTTTGATTTTATCAACTTTAGAAGCCAAATTCTGCTTATTAGAAGCCAGCAGAGAAGAATGAGCTGATGGTATGACTGAAGCTGTAGAAACCGAATATCTCCTTAATAATGAAGCATTATTAATATCATCATCATCTTCTAATAACTCAAATGACTTCCTTGGTTGAAAACCAGGTACTTCCCAGTTCCATCTATTTTTCTGCTCTCCCATTTAATTACACAAACCCTAGATCTCCTCCTCCCACAATTCAAATTTTGTCAATAACAGTAAATTTGAATGATATAGTACGAGAGAGAAAGAGATTTTTGCCTTAGGGTTTTTTTTTTCTAATCCGTCTTCTCTCCGACCTGGCTTCGTTCTGTACTTTGTTCAAATTTATGTTTTCTCTCTCTAAAAAAAACAAATGGAAGAAAAAGTAATATACAACTAATAATATTTTATTTTGATTTTTTTTTATGGGTTTGGGATATTTGGATTTTGGATGTCCCTCCAAAATATTACAAAAATTTGAGTTCAGTGTGACACGTTATTCATTTGATAATCACTTGAGAATTTGCGCACCACATTGTCTATCCTTTCGCTCTCGTGTATGTTCTCTTCTTCTCTGGTAAGTTATACTGCTGAAAGTAGTTACGGATAAGGGATCTGTGCATCTCGTGAGTTTGGCGAGAGTCATGGTGGGGACTGGGGATGGCTGTAATACCACACTTCTTTTTGTAACCTGTTATTGGGGCGGCATGGTTTATTAGAAGGGCGACAGTGTGATAGTAATGTCCCTTTAGTTGGTTAGGGGATATTCTATAAGGGGTGTAAATTAACTAGATTATCCTCCCCATTTTTTAACCTAAATCAAAGCTAAGTTGAAAATTTGTTTTCTTTCTTCTTCTCTTCTCCTCCTCCCATCAACCGTAACCTCCATTAAAACTCAAAATTTCATCGTCCTCGATTAATCGACGATTCGAAAATTAATCAAGTGTAGTGTAATGACTTATATGAGGTATGTTTTGAAAACTCAGTTACGATTTGGTTTATTTTGTTCGATTTAAGTTTAATTTCTATCAAAAATTAGGGTTTTAGATGAAAATTGAAATTGAAATTTCTGGGTTTATGTGAGTTACGGTTGATTTTAACTCAATTAGGAACCGTAACTGGATATTTTGATGTTGTTACGGTTGGTAATAGTTCAATTACCAACTGTATGTTCTTATATCTGAGGATTTTCTTCAGTTACGGTTGGTAACCATTTTAGTTTACGAACCGTAACTCAGTCACGGTTGGTATCGAGCATTTGGTTACCAACCGTATCTCAATTACGGTTGGTATCGAGCATTTGGTTACCAACCGTAACTGAGTTACAGTTGGTATCAAGCATTTAGTTACCAACCGTAACAGGTTTTACGATTGGGTTTTCTTCAAATTTAACCAGTTATGGTTGGTAGTTCATCTTTTACGAACCGTAACTTCGATTTACGGTTGGTTATGAGCAAAATTCCAACCGTAATTAGCTCTGAAAATGTAAAAAAATTGAATTTTTTACGTACTTTAGATAACTTTGAACAACAAAAATCTAGTTGCGACTAATTTAGAAGTATACCCGGTCATTTTCAGGTCTTGGTTCTTCATTTTGTTGGTTAATTTGTTCAATTGATTGAGATTGACCTTCTCCTCTAAACTTTTTTTTAACTCTAAAAATCTGATTTTGGTTTTGATTTTGAGTTAATATAAGTGAAATTAATCATTAACACTAAACTAGGTTATCAATTATGAGGGTTAATTTGTCATTTCCAGTATTTTTTTTATAAGGGACACCTTGAATGATCGTGTAATGCCCCTTTTTGTCATATTAGAATGTCGCCCCTCTAATAAACCATGTCGTTCCTATAACGGGTTACTTCTTTTTACACGAATAATAAAAAATAATCCGTGATTCCATGTACTACTAGTATTATTAAGTAAAACCAATTGGGTAAGAAATGCTTTCCGAAATAAAACATAAAATTCGACAAATTCCGCAATATACAACACAACTATAGGGAAGGAATTCGGGTAATATATGGTTTAACAAACTACGGAGCGGATGAAAGCCAAGCGAAAAATTTATCGACAACAATATGGGACCACACAATCCCACTAATTTATCGGCCAAATTATTTCAGATGACTCCGTGAGTACAGAGTATCCACGTGTAATTTTTTTCTAATTATGTTCCCTTTGTTTACATGCTTCGGAAAAAAAAGTTTGAGTTTTTTTTTTTTCCTTTTGTTTTAATACAATCGGCTGGTTGAAGGAAAAACCCAAAACCAAAACAAAAACAAAAAAAAGAAAAACTAAACAAACTCAAGGCCCAAGACCTAAGCTATCTAATATGGATCTTCCTATTTATATCCTCAAGAAAAAAAATTTGGAACTCAGAGTTAAACATACTAAACTCCAATCTAACAAATTCCTTGGATGAAAATTGGCTAGTAGATCAGACGCCCGGTTGGTTTCTATAAAATAATGGTTGTAATGGGTCTTTGGTAGATTTTATAACAGGATCCCAACTCTCCACCAAATCTGTAAAATATTCCAAGGAGATTTGGCCTCACTATTTTTAAACAATAAATAGACACCCATTGAATCAAGACTGATGTGAATCCTATTGATCAACCGCCCGGTTGGTTTCTCTAAACAACGATTGTACTGGGTCTCTGGCAAATTCTATAACAGGATCTCAACTTTACTGTAAATATGTAAAATATTTCAAGGGGGTTTGGCCTCACTATTTTTCAACAATAAGTAGACATCCATTGAATCAAGACTGATGTGAATCTTGTTGATCTTGTGAAGGATAGCCAAGCTCTACTCCAGTTCAGGAGCATCTACAGAGATATGTCTGCTCCCTCAAAAATCACAGTCAATCACCTCCCCTAAGTGATCCCTCGGCAAAGTTTCAAATCCAGCAAACAACTCTTTCATTGAACCATCGGAATTGATCATAATTTCATCTTCTTTAGGATCAATCCACCAGCACTCTTGGAAATATTTAACAATAAACTGACAATCGAAATTCTAGTTATGTAGAAATCTTCTATTACCAGGAGTATCAATAATCTTCCAAGGATGGCACTATGAACATCTTGAATAATAAAAAGACTTACTTGAAGAGAAGAGCAATTGTTGGAGAAGAAAATTATGTTATTTCTCTCCCTCCAAATGTGATAAATAAACCCAGTAAAAGCCATTTTCTTAATGGAGTCGATCAACTAGGAACCTGTGGAGTACTCAACACACCGTCTCACCTCACCCTCCTAAGTAAGAAGAATATCCCTACAGTAACCAATCTTCAATAACATTCCCTTCCAAATAGTACAAGATAAATGACAATCATGAAAAAGATGACTCTCATTTTCAATACCAGAATTACATAACATAGAAACTGCATTTTCAACAAGACCCTATTTTAACTTCTTCTCTCTAGTCTTGAGCCTGCCGTACATACCAGTCAAGCAAAGAAGGAGAACCTAAGAAAGTGAAGCTTAAACCAAATTAAAGAATGCAAGAAAAAAAAATTATGAGAACAAATGGATCTGTAGGTATCTTTCATAACAAACTCTCTATAAGTACTACACTTTCACACTAAAGTATCCTCCTCAACAATGTTAAAGACCCCTTCAGCAACTTGAGTGACAATACCGATAACAATGGGATCAGAGGAGGTAAGAATAGATGATTCACCGTTACAAATATAAGCAGCAGCTACCTTTGGTTTATAAGGAAAAATGAGGTCTACAGGAAAAAAAAAATCTAGTCTATAAGTTTGCCAGTATCATGCCAATCATCATGAAGAAAATTAAGCTTAGTACCTTTCCCAAAAACAAACCCAATTTGACCTTTAGTTATGTCTCTAACATCAAGGATCGTTCTCCAACACCAAGAACAATCTTAGGCATCTTCAAATCCTAAAAATTCCTCCCTTAACAAGATTTATTTGGACCAGATGAGTCCATATAGTATTCTTACTTGAAAGTAGACCTCAAACATGCCTTATAGTTTTAGCAATATTAGTGGCAGTAAGATCCTTAAGACCAAGTCCTCTTTCATTATAAGGAAGAGAAATGACATCCCAACTAATGGGATTATGCTTTTTACCTATCCATGACCCTTCCCACAAAAACTTTTTAAATATTCTATTAAGCTCTTTCATAGCCCTCTAAGTAAAAGGAAACAAGAAAGCCATAAATGAACCATACTAGCTAGCAAAACCTTGGTGAGAAGGAGTCTGAAAATTCAGGGGTACCAAAATAAACCACCAACTTTTTATTAGGCAACCTGTATGGACTAAACTCAAATACAATTCCGAGAGTTACAACTTAATGAATCTCAATCATGAATTACATAAAGAGTTTATATCTTTTACTCTCACAATCAATATGCATTCGGAAACAAGTCCGTAAACCTGATTATATTGTGAAAGTTTTTGGACGATTCCAAAGATCAATATCCAAGATCAATCAAGTCGGATCCAACAATTACGATGTACGTATCTACTTTGATTGATTTACGTACAATATGTGATATTTCAATTATATAGATAAATAATATAATTCGGGAAAAAAAAAACACAGACACCAGAAATTTTGTTAACGAGGAAACCGCAAAAGCAGAAAAACCTCGGGACCTTGTCCAGAGTCGAACACCAAATTGTATTAAGTCGCTACAGACTTTAGCCTACTATCAAAACTTCGGACTGAAATATAGTTCAGACTGAACCTACCGTCACAGCGATTCAGTTATAGTCGCGTTCCTTACGCCTCTTGAATCTCGCAATACTCTGCACAATTGAATCCCTTAGCCGACGTCTTTTACAGCCTAAGAGTTGCTTCAACTCAATTGATGACTTTAAACCAATATGCCTCCCACAGGTAAGCCTATATATGATTTCCGTTCTGATCAAAAATCAAGGTGAGATAGGAAATCGATTACATTAGATAAATTTTAGCAAACCTCAAAATCCAGTAATTACGACCCCCTAAGAGCATCCTAGATTATTCTTCAACTTACAAGTAATTCTTATTTCGATTCCACAAAGAATCTCTATAGAGGAATATACCTGTGGAATCACAAAGTATGAGACGGAGAACTTTGTGATTTATCTCTATCTCGTATGTTGGACATAAAGGCTCAACAATCAGTAGCAAGATCAGGATACACAAACTATCAAGATAAAGATAGTTGGACCTGGCTTCATGAACCCCTAGGTGAAGTGTTTTTAGTTGCTAAACCTAAAAAAGTTTAAAGGAGGGGACGACTCTAGTTTACAACTAGGACACACAAGAACAGTGTCGGGGATACAAAGATCCCATCTGCTTGAGTTTCTCCTTATATAGACTTTCAAGATCAAGGTTGCTTTAGATTTAAGCTAAGGTAGCTTTGGAATCAAGCAATCAATAATCACCATTAGATGAAAAACTTGACTTGAGATTAACATAACAGAATATACACTCTGGTTATGATGAACCGTAACCAACCGTGTACAATGACTTGTTCATGAAAGGTTAGCTGAAACTATAACACTTTAAGACTTTAATCTTGAGCCACAACCATAGGTTATAATGTGATCAAATATGTATAGATAGTGTTTTTAGAGATTTATAGTAGTTTTATATCTCTATAATAATCAATTTGAAACATTCCTGAATAACATCAATGACACATATCACTGTTCCAGGCTATTTTCAAGTGTTTAAATCTTGAATCATAATTTAGGTCGTAAACAATAGATTGTTCTTAACCAAATTCATCAAGTATAAACAAATGTTCTTAAGCTTAGTCAACATATTTCGAGAATAATTAACAAGATAAACTTGACTCAAAATTTATGTTATGCATGTAATGTCCTATTTAGTCATGATACATTGTCTCATAGATATAAAGGTGAAAACTTGAGTAATAGGTGGTTTAGTCTTCACTTACCTTTTGTTTATGAAGTTATCCAAAATCTTCGGTTGATATTCGCTTTCAAATGGTAGAACGTAGTGATGTCTGGTACTCAACTACACACTTATATCCTAATCTGAGACTTGATTTTATGTAGATTAGAAATCAAAATATAATTTTGATAAATTAAATTTGACAACAAGCTTGAGATAGCAACACTTGTGAGTTCGACCGAGCAATGCTCTAATTATCTCCCCCTTAATCAATTTTAGTGACAAAACTATCAATACAAATTGATTAAAAAAATAAAGCTTCAAAACTCCAGAATCCATCATGCTAGATTTCCTTGGTTCTCCAACTCCTTGAATTATTCGTTACTTCAAGTTGCAATGATTCTAAACGTGTTTGACCCTGCATTGTTGTTGTTGAAGATCCGTAGCTATAACTGTTAAAGCACTGCTCGATCGAACTCGCAAGCGTTGCTATCTCAAGCTTGTTTGTAAAGTTCAGTTGTCAAAACTATAAGTCTTGATTTTTAATCTACTTATAGCTATGTCTCGGATTAGGATAAATTAAATGTGTATTTGAGCTTTAGACTTTGCGGCGTTCATCGATTAAAGGCGAAGAACTACTAAGGGGAGCTTGTGGAACTTCATCAACAAAAGGTATGTGGAGATTTGAACTCATCCATCACTCAGAAGTCTATTTCTATTATATCTCCTATTGAGACAAAAGTCGTATAGCTATATAGACTTTACTTTATACACATTTGATATTTTGAGCTGAGTTTAACTCGCTTACATATTTCTTGAAATATGTGTTGGTAAGATTTCGCTTTAATCAAGTTCATCTTTTATTTTTGACGAAAGTCAAAAGATGATCATGTGAAAATCGTCTGGTAACATCTTACATGATTTGTGTGAAACAGTCATTTGATATAGACTCCGAATACTTCGTATTGATCTATTGATCACTTGAAAATTTCTTTGAAGCTAATAGTTTGTGTGAGACAGCTATTCCCGTCTTCTAAGAATGTTTCAATGATTAAAATGGAGTTTAGAATGATTAACCATTGATTGGATACATCACAATATGCGTACTTGTAAGCTAATTGTTGTAGATATATTCCAAGTCCGGGAACTTAATATACATACCCGTATGCGTACTGATTCCACAGTTGAAGTTCGGGAACCATAGTATGCATACCCGTATGCGTACTGATTTCAACTGATGTTGGTCGTGAACGACAGTATGCGTACCCGTTTTCATACTAGCAAACAAACCAGGTCCGGGAATTCTACGTATGCGTACCCGTTTGCATACCTGAGTAGGTTAAGTTCTAAAATTTGTTTATTCGTGAACTAATACATTTATATAATAAGGAATTCAATATTTGCAAACCGTGGCTATAATGTTCATGAATTGATTTGAGTGAATCAAAATCGATTTTGCTTCAATTATGTCTTGTATACTTCTATGAGAATATAAAAAATTGAACAACTCTATAACTAGTTTCATTTGAGTCATTTGAGCTAGTTGTGATTAAGATGAACAAGGTTGATATGAAAGTGTTCATAAGACTTCATGGGATTCTGAATCCAGACCCAACTATTTTATTTGTAGTTGCCTATTCTGATCTTACTTTGTTCTATCGTATTGAGTACTATGTTCTCTAAGATTTGCTCGATATTCAATCTCCGATAGCTAAGATAAAAATCAGTCACAAACATCTTCGTCTCATTGTTTGTGATTCCACAAATCTTGTTCCGCTTCCATACGGTTAAGATCATTGTGAGGTGATTGATATTACTAGGCCGTTATTCAGGAATATAAGTCTGGTGTATCAATTGGTTTATGTTCACCTTGATTTATCAAAAGACGGAACAAAAACTCGTAGGTATTTCCGTGGGAGACGGATATACCTGTTCAATATACTTTTCTGTGTGAGACATATTTGTTTATCAAGTCTTCGACTTTGGGTCGTAGCAACTCTTAGTTGTGGGTGAGATCAGCTAAGGGAATCAAGTGTGTGAAGTCATGTTGGGATTCAGAACCGCAAGGAATGCGACTGTACCTTAATCAGTGTGAGATTGGTTAGGGCTCAACTACATTCCGGTCTGAAGTTAACTTGTAGTAGGCTAGAGTCTGTAGAGGCTTAATGCAGTGTGGTGTTGAAATCTGGACTAGGTCCAGGGGTTTTTCTGCATTTGCGGTTTCTTCGTTAACAAAATTTATGGTGTCTGTGTTATTTATTTTCTGCATTATATTTTCTATATAATTGAAATATCACAGGTTGTGCGTAGTTTAATCAATTAGATTGTCCAACCTTTGGTTGTTGATATAAATTGATTGACACTTGAACATTGGTCTTTGGTGTCGTTCAAGTTGTTTCTCATATTAATCAGCCTCGCAGATTTCATTTCTATCTGTTTGATTTGCTGATTACATTGAGAAATCAAGTTGTTTCTCATATTAATCAGGTTCGCAGATTTCTATCTGTTTGATTTGTTGATTACATTGAGAAACATAGATATAACTCTTGGATGTATTTTCCTTGATTGAGTCTGACTGTCTAGTTGATTCTCTTGGAAATATATTGGAGTTAGTCCATACAGATTGACGAAACGAAATATTTGATCATGAGCATACATCAAAAATCGAAAAGGATGTTACCTTCAAAGCACAAAATAACACTAAAATACTTGATAAAAGTAAAAGTGTTTATGTCTCTGAGGATGATCAGACGGAGCAGTCTCCTTGATCACAAGACATTTTAGGGAGCTTCTATTGAAGAGAAGTAAACGGTTTTCAAGAGACAAACCCAAGTCATCAGATAAACCTCACAATCGCGTTCCTCCTAAAAACAGGGATGCTGACGAGGCTGATGACGAGGATATGCCACAGTGCTTTAAGTGTAAAGGTCTTGGTCATTCTGCAAACGAGAGCCCAAATCGTAGAAAATACACTGGGAACAAAGGTCTTGTTGTAACACTTGATGAGATGTCTGAGATCTATGATTCTGATGAAGATAGGAAATCAAGGTTGGTCTTCTATATGAAAACATTGATTTTGATAGTTGTAGCAATACATATATCAACCTTGATGGTTTCGGTGAAGAAGAGAATCTAATCAAGCTGGAAGAATCGATTGACCCATCCTTTGGAAACTCTGTTTATAATGTTTCAGGATCTGCTATGTGTCTAGCTGCTTTCACACCACAGATGCCTGAATACTATCCAAGATTGACGTGCTCATTTTGTTCTCAGAGAGGTCATGAACTATCAAGATGTTACAAGTACAAACATCAAGTGAGGCACGCCAACAAACTTCAACGAAGAGCAAATCGATTGGCAAGGAAGCTTAAACGTGCCCAGAAGACTGCCGAGTTATGTAGGATTTTATCTTCGTCTAAGAAGTTGGTTTTCAAAGACAAAATAATACCATTAGATAAGAAGGTATGGTCAAATCTCTTTGATATACAGAATTCGGAGAATTCCTCTCAAGAGGAAAATGGTGGACAAATTGTCGTTCACCACAGCACAAATTAATTGTGTTATTTGGTAAATCTTGTCTCATGTGCCTGATCAAAAGAGATAAGATTGTGTATCGCGCAGGCTTTAGGAAAAGTTTTTTTTCTTAGGTTTGTTTTTCCTGTCTATCAAATAAAGGTTTATTATCGAGAATTCTACTCTTTATAGGGTTTAGAGTTGGACGTCCACGAACCTGTTTAAAGATTGCGAAACCTACATTCCTTTTTCCTCTCTGATATCCTTTATATCTTAAGACTGTTGGATGAGATTGTGAATTCTACTCACAAAAATTAGTTGTTTATAACTGTTCTCTAAGCATCATGTCTTTGGATGGAAAAAATGTCAACATGATTGTTAAGCCATCAATCAAGGAAAAAGATAAATCTCCAGTAACTCCGTCCTTGAAAAGAAAGAGGAGGAATACAAGAAAGCCAAGGGTTGTCCCTTCTAACTCTCAGAAGTTTTCTGATGTTCTTGATGAGTTGAAGGAAGTAAAAAAGGAGATTCATGAAATAAAGGCTTGCGTTTTAAGATCTTTGGAAATTCAGAAAGCCCTGGTTCGACATCATCAACCAAGACGGTTTGTTGATATTAACTCTTATCTCCATGAACCTTATGTTCCAATGGCTGTTGACGACAAAGAGTTCGGGAATGATAAAGAATTTTTCAAAGATATTGTTGCCTAGTATGTCTTCTTTTTGATTTAGTTGGAAGAATAACTAGTGATGGATAGCAATGATTGTGACTACACATAGATATTATTTTTCATCTTCTTGTTTTTTTTAGGTTTATTGGTTTAAATTCTAAAACTGTTTGGAGGATGATGTTTTTGCATTATTAATCTTTATGATTTGTTATATTGCAATTTTTTATGGGATATTGGGGTTTACGACCGTGAACTATGTTTGTCCCATACTTTGTCAAAAGTAAAGTCGTTTGTTGTCGATATTCACGTATTGATAAAAGAATGAATGGACTTTTGACAAATACAAAAGTTAAGCCTATATAGTCAAATAGTTGATGGAAGATAGGTTAAAATATTTTGTTTTTAAGGATTATGTCTATTAAATATCGTTATGCAAATAGTGATGGAAAATAGAATGAATCATTGTGTATTCCGCAGTATTGATCATCCATGATCCATATTTTATGTATTACTGCGAGGCTCCGTAATATATCTTATGTTAAGCACTATACAACCAAGTTGATTTTTTAGCTTAGTTGTTGTTCCATGAGATATGTTATGTCGAGCATATTGAACTAAATTAATCATCTTGTTTGGTTATTTAGTTATTGCTCCGTAAGTTTCCTTATGTCGAGCAAAACAAATGACAATTAAATTGATTACTTTTGTGATTAGTTTGTTGTGTATTCCGATTAGGCTAATTATGAGTTCTCTTGTAATTAATATAGTTGGGTATTTTCGTGTCTCCATAGGTTCTCTTATGTTGAGCATAATCAATTGAATTGATCACTTTTTGTGTTTAGTTTTATTGCGTATTCCGATTAAATTAATCATGGTTTACTTGTGATTAATTTGATTGAGTTTTTGGATACAGGAAATCATTCTCATGGTTTTTGTGTCCAATAAAAATCCTTATTTTCTTTCGAAATTAAGGTCGCTCTTGTTGTTCCTTCGGGAATGACATCAAATGGGGGAGAGTTCTTCTGAACTTGTGCTTAATGGTCATATCTTGAGGGGTGTGCGGCTGTGGAATTTTAGAGAGGTTATCTTGTATCTTTAAACTCCTTGATGAATGCATTTAGCTTCGGATTTATGATTGCATCTAAATTAGTTGGTATGTATTTTTTCTCTTTGTCATGAAATGTCTCTCTCGGAAATTTCATTATGATCCCGTTCTTCTACCTTTGCCAATTTTATTGATAAAAAAGGGGAGAAATAATATGTAGTTCACACTACAAATACATATGGTTTTCAGATCATTGTGTAAGGGGGAGTGGTTTCCATGTGAGATGGAGTATCGACTAAGGGGGAGTGATACATATCACCATAGTATTATTGTTGAAGTTATGATACAACTGAACTTTGACGCTGTGTAATAATACTATGACATTGTATAACAATGATCGAGAACTATGTTTTCTCATTGTTATAGCTACAGATCTTCAACAGTGGTGATGCTAAACTTACAACCTTTGGGATCATTGGAGTACTTGGAAGTGACGAAGATTTCGAGGAATGTTGAAGATTAAACATGTGGAATAGGAGCTACTAAATTTTCTTTATCTTTTTTGTATTCCATATGTATTGATAGTTTTGTCACTAAAATTGACAAAGGGGGATATTGTTAGAGCATTGCTCGGTCGAACTCGCATGCGTTTCCATCTCAAGCATGTTTGTCAATGTTAGTGATCAAAACTATAAGTCTTGATTTCTAGTCTATTATAGCTAAGTCTCGGACTAGGATAGAAAGTGTAGTTGAGGTCAAGGACTTCATGGAGATTCATCATACAAGTAGAAGAACTACTCAAGGAACCGGTGGAACTTCTCGACAAAAAGTTATGTGAAGACTTGAACTTATCTATCACTCAAAAGTCTATCTACTCTATCTCCTACTCTTTGAGACAAGAAGTCGTATACTATATATATAGACTGTGATTATACACAATTGGTATTTCGAGCCGAGTATACCTCGCTTATCTATATCTCGAAATATGAGTTGGTAAGCTTTTCGCTTTAACCAAGTTTATCTTTACCATGTGACGAAAGACATGATATGTTTCAATCATCTTGAAAATTGCTTTGACGAGAAATGGTGTAACAACTATATAACGTCCTCTAAGAATGTTTCAATGATTGAAATGAGAGTTTAGATTACATAACCAATGGTGGACATAAGCATTTTTGTGGAAACACATTTATGTATAAGTCTTATTCCTTGAACCAAAGTTTGCGAACTTTGTTGATCAAGAGAACCGGAAGAATGGCGTGAGCCAAGTCCGCGAACTGCCGAAGTTCTCAAAGCCGAGAATTTATGCCGGAGTTGACAAACTACTTGCGTGAACCTAAGTCCGAGAACTCAGTCCGCGAACCCAGTCCACAAACCGGCGAAGTTCTCATACCCGAGAATTTCTGCTGGAGTTTATAAACTCTGCCCGGTAACTTTAGTCCGCGAACCTAGTCTGCGAACTTGAGAAGGTTATATATCTGAAGATGATTTCTGAACTTAAACTTAAAAATACTTAGGAATGCATTTTGCAAACCGTGGCTATAAAAGTTCATGAACCGATTCAAGCGAATCAAATCATCTTTGCTTCAATTGTGTCTTGTGTAGTACATGAGATTTCCTTGCAATTGAACAACTCTATAACTAGTTCATTTGAAATCATTTGAACTGGTTATGGTGAAGAAGAACGTGGTTGATATGGAATGCTCATATGGCTAACCTTTTAGTTAACTATTTTGGAACCAACAAGTGCATACGTTTGGGTATGGTTAACAAACCTAGAAGCGTGCATTGTCAAGTGTGTGTAACAAGCTAAGTTTTCTATCTAACAGTTGAGAAATATTAGCTTGAATCTAAATCAGGTTTTCATCTAACAATGGATATTGATTGCTTTGTTTCCAAGGTAACTTAATTGCAAACCCTGATTTGAAAGACTATATAAGGGGAACTCTAGTATCAGTGCAAAACTAATCCCCACACCTCATTTGTGATACTAGTTTGCATACTAGAGTCGGTTCTCCTTTAACCTTTGGTTTTCTTCTTCTAAAACCAGGTTAACGACTTAAAGACTTCATTGGGATTGTGAAGCCAGACCGATACTACTTTTATCGTAGTTGTGTGATCTGATCTTGCATCTTCTATCGTACGAGTACAATCAAATTGATTGTCTTGAGATTGATATCTCCGATAGGCAAGATATAAAAAAGTAATCACAAACATCTTTGTCTCATTGTTTGTGATTCCACAACATCTTGTTTCGCTACCATACGATTAAGATTGTTGCGAGGAGATTGATAACTCTATGCTGTTCTTTGGGAATATAAGACCGGATTATCAATTGGTTCATGTTCACCTTGATTATTATCAAACGACGGAACAAAACCTTTTAGGGTTTATCTGTGGGAGAAAGATTGATCCTTTGATAGACTTGTTTGTGTGAGATAGATTTGTTTATTGTCAAGTCTTCGACTTTGGGTCGTAGCAACTCTTAGTTGTAGATGAGATCGGCTAAGGGAATCAAGTGCACAGTATCCTGCTGGGATCAGAGTCAGGGAGTACAACTGTACCTTGTATCAGTGGGAGACTGATTGAGGTTCAACTACAGTCCAGTCCGAAGTTAGCTTGGAGTAGGCTAGTGTCTGTAGCGGCTTAATACAGTGTGTGTTCAATCTGGACTAGGTCCCGAGGTTTTTCTGCATTTGCGGTTTCCTCGTTAACAAAATTTCTGGTGTCTGTGTTGTTTCTATTTTCGCATTATATTTGTTTATATAATTGAAATAATACAGGTTGTGCATTTGAATCAATCAATTGGAAATCCGACCTTTGGTTGTTGATTGATATTGATTGATCCTTGGATATTGGTCTTTGGTACCATCCAAGTTATTCCTTGTATTTGATTAGAACTTGCAGTTCTTGCTTGAGTAAATCAAATCAAGAAGAGAAATAGTTTTAATTGATTGAGTCTTGTTGATTTTCTTAAAAGTATATTCGAGTTTGTCCATACAGATTGCTAAGCGAAATATTGGGTGGTGTTGTTAGACCCCCGCTTTTTCAGCAACGGGTCGGGTTAGGGTCCACCCGTGGCGGGTTAGGCGGGTTTGAAGTAGTCAACCCTAACCCGAACCGTTTTCCTCTACGGGTTCTATGTAGTCAATCCTAACCCTATACGGGTGTTTGAGGGTGAAAACAGTTTCTGCTGATTTTGGTAATTTCGAGTGTGTGGGTGAGAAACGAGTCTAAACCCTAAACAATGTACTGCAAGGGAGTACTTTGATTCGAGAGATCAATCTGTACAGATCCGGCTTAAACTGAGAAATGGCCGTTGCAGACTTGCTTCGGTCACAAAGTGAAGGAGAAGGGTTGGTCTAGTGAGGGAAGCGAAGAGAGTGTTGAGACCAGAATAGTTGATTCGGGAAGAGTAGTTGTTTGACGACTTGTATCAGAAAGTGGAAAGCTAACAGATGGGAAAGCTAACAAGTGATTTCTGAGTGTTGTATGCTCCTGACCAAAAACTTGGCTTTGATGGAAATAGGTGTGACCTATTTATACAAGTCGCAACGAAACGTACCCTGGTCTCGTAAGAAGTTGAAACGGTTGAGTAAATGGAAGAAAATGGTAACGGGTAACGCCTGGAATTGATGTTTCCATAATGAAGGAAACGTTTCACCATTACTTCTTATATTTACTAACCGCCTCACCCTTATGACGCTTTCCTGTAACGGGCATAGTGTACGCCGCAAGCTGAAAACCGCCAGACCAATACCCTGATGAGCATCCCCCAGTTTGTGACATGTTTTGATGTCTCGAGTGTTTTCGTGGAAAACTTGTAGCATGTTGCTACATGTGGCGTGGCCAAAGGATTTGGCGTTTGTAGCCAAGTTGGTGCTGTGACCAAAGAATAGGCATCATATCCAGGTTGGTGCCGTGACCAAGAGTTAGCATCGCAGCCAAGACATTGCCGCGAGTCGTTTGGTGGCAGGTTTGTACGGACGAGATCTGCATCTCAGGAGGAAGGGTAGCCGCATATTGTTGCAACCCTTCGTTTGGAAACCAGCGGCATGGCTGCAGCGCTTGTATGCTCTTGGCACGGCCAAATTAGGGTTTTGGCGTCGTGGCCAACATATTGCCACAAATCGTTTGGTGGAAAGTTTTTATGGCTCAGATTCGTATCTCAGGAGGAAGGGTGGTCGTTGATTGTTGCAACCCTTCGTTTGCAGATAGTGGCACGGTTTATGCGCGACCGAGCAAGGATTTTGGCGTAGTTTAGGCGCGGCCAAAACTAGGGTTTTGCATAGTTTAGGTGCGGCCAAAATTAGGGATTAGCATTGGGCCAAAAGTTGCCATGCGTTCGGTGGCAAGCTTGTACGGATGAGATTTGCATCTCAGGAGGAAGGGTGGCTGTTGATTGTTGCAACCCTTCTTTTGGCAGCCAACGTCATGTGGTAGCGCCGGCATGGCTTTGGCATCTTTTAAGCGCGGCCAAAATTAGGTTTTTGGCAAAACCGTGATGTTTTGCCTTGGACCGGAAGTTTCCATGCGTTAGGTGGCGAACTTGGACGGCTGAGATCTGCATCTCAGATAGAAGGGTAATCGTTGATTGTTGCAACCCTTCGTTTGGCAGCCAACGACATGTGGTAGGGCCGGCATGGCTTTGGCATATTTTAGGCGCGACCAAAATTAGGGTTTTGGCAAAACCGTGATGTTTGGACTTGGGCCGAAAGTTTCCATGAGTTAGGTGGTGAACTTGGATGGATGAGATATGCATCTCAGATGAAAGGGTAGCCGTTGATTGTTGCAACCCTTCGTTTGGCATCCAGCGGCATGTGGTAGGGCCCGCATGGCTTTGGCATATTTTAGGCGCGGCCAAAATTAGGATTTTGGCAAAACCGTGATGTTTGTCCTTGAGCCGGAAGTTTCCATGCGTTAGGTGGCGAACTTGGACGGCTGAGATCTGCATTTCAGATGGAAGGGTAGCCGTTGATTGTTGCAACCCTTCGTCTGGCAGCCAGCGGCATGTGGTAGGGCAGGCATGGCTTTGGCATATTTTAAGCACGGCCAAAATTAGGGTTTTGGCAAAAACGTGATGTTTTGGCCTTGGGCCGGAAGTTTCCATGCGTTAGGTGGCGAACTTGGACGGCTGAGATATGCATCTCAGATGGAAGGGTAGCCATTGATTGTTGCAACCCTTCGGTTGGCATCCAGCGGCATGTGGTAGGGCCGGCATGGATTTGGCATATTTTAGGCGGGACCAAAATTAGGGTTTTGGCAAAAACCGTGATGTTTGGCCTTGGGACGGAAGTTGCGTTAGGTGGCGAACTTGAACGGCTGAGATCTGCATCTCAGATGGAAGGGTAGCCGTTGATTGTTGCAACCCTTCTTTTGGCAGCCAGCGACATGTGGTAGGGCCGGCATGGATTTGGCGCGGAGATGTGGCTGGCATGCTTGGAATGCCTTGGTGCGAAGATGTGGCTGGCATGGTATGCCTTTGGCATTGTGGTGCGGCTGGCATGGTCGGCATGCCTTTGGCGCGAAGATGTGGCTGGCATGGTATGCAATTGGCACTATGGTGAGGCTGGCATGCTCGGCATTCCTTTGGCGTGGAGATGTGGCTAAAATGGCATGCCATTGGCACGATGGTGCGGCTGGCATGTTCGGTATGCCTTTGGTGCGGAGATGTGTCTGGCATGCATGCCATTGGCACGGTGGTGCGGCTGGCATGGTTGGCATGCTTTTGGCGCGGAGATATGGCTGGCATGGCATGCCATTGGCACGGTGGTGCGGCTGGAATGGTTGGCATGCCTTTGGCACGGAGATGTGGCTGACATGGCATGCCATTGGCACGGTGGTGCGGCTGGCATGGTCGGCATGCCTTTGGCGCGGAGATGTGGCTGGCATGGCATGCCATTGGCACGGTGGTGCGGCTGGCATGGTTGGCATACCTTTGGCGTGGAGATGTGGCTGGCATGGCATGCCATTGGCACGTTTGGCTAGCATGCGTGGCTGACATATGTAGAGATGATGCCAGTCAGTACCGAGGACTCTGCCATGGAGCATGGCATATACATAAAAAAAGGTAACCCGGTAATTTTACGCAGCCATGTTGAATGGTTCAATAAATGTGCTAGTGGCGACATTATTACTCAAGTGTGACGTTAATGTTTAACTAAGGTTTTACGATTTTAACCCTAAGCTAAAAACCACCATCAACATTAAGTCCCCTGCTTAGCTCGGAACAAGGGTTTTGTTGTGGGGTAAGCATAAGATGGTGACAGAAAAGGACAAAATCGAAACGGTAAGTCATGAAGAGATGGTTAGGAAGATCCGTCTAACCTTTTTCGGGAGGTAAGGAGAATTCGTGATTCTTGTGTTGGTGGCTTTGCGTAGATTCTGCTCGTGGTGTTACTAGCTAGGATGCGGAGTGGTAGAGGTGGTTGCTGGCCGGGATGCAAATAGTTGGCGTCAGCTTGGATAGGCTAGGGAACGCGGAGTTGTTTCCGTAGGCTTGGCGTGATATGGAGCCGCTGGCGTAGGCTTGGCATGGGTTTTTGTTGGATCCCCCTCGGTATGCGGACTATTGGTGCAATCGGCTATGGGTGGAAAAGTTGTGCTGGAAGGGCGCAGGCTGCTAGCGCTGGAAATGATGCAAGCTGCTAGTGCTGGGAGGACGCACGTTGTTAGTGCTGGAAAGGATGCAAGCTGCTGGAGCTGGAAGGACGCAAGATGCTAGCGCTGGAAAGGATGCAAGCTGTTGGCGCTGGAAAGATGCAAGCTGCTGGCGCTGGAAGGACACAAGTTGTTAGCGCTGTAAAGGATGCAAGTTGCTGGCGCTGGAAGGACGCAAGCTGCCAATGCTGGAAAGGATGCAAGCTGTTAGCACTGGAAAGATGCAAGTTGCTGCTGCTTGAAGGGATGCAGGCTGCTGGCGTTGGAAGGACGCAAGCTTCCAGCGCTGGAAAGGATGCAAGCTGTTAGCGCTAGAAAAATGCAAGCTGCTAGCGCTGGAAAGGATGCAAGATGTTAGTGCTGGAAAGATGCAAGCTGCCGACGCTGGAAGGGATGCAAACTGCTGGGATGGAAGGATGTAGGCTGCTGGCGCTGAAAAGAACGCAGGCTGCTGGCGCTGGAACTTCGGCTACCAAACGGTGGTGATGGCGCCTGGAAACTTTGTCTAAATTAGGGTTTGGCATGCCGAAACCCTAATTAGCGCCTCTTACTAAAATCGTTGTATAATTCTCGTACGAACTCGGATTTTGATGGTCCGCCCCTCCATTTCGATTGGAAAAGAATTTCCTTTCTCCCCACTCAGGAATATTTAGGTTTCGAGCTCGTTTAGAAGGTGAAAATAGTCCGACATTAAAACTCAGGGAGAATTCAGGAGAGATGTTGCGGTCCCGTGGAACGATGGCAACTGGCTTCAGTTCCGTAGAAGGATGGAAACTGTCTTCAATCCCTTGGAAGGGTGACGACTTGCTTCAGTTCCGTGGAATGGTGGAGACTGGCTTCAGTTCCGTGGAAGGGTGACGACCGGCTTCAGTTCCGTGGAAGGATGACGACTGGCTTCAGTTCCGTGGAAGGGTGACGACTGGCTTCAGTTCCGTGGAATGATAGCAACTTTGTCTAAATTAGGGTTTGTCATGCCGAAACCCTAATTAGCGCCCCTTACTAGAATCGTTGTAGAATTCTCGTACGAACTCGTATTTTGACGGTCCGCCCCTCTATTCTGATTGGAAAAGAATTTCATATCTCCCAAAGTGGGAATATTTAGGTTTTGAGGTCGTTTAAGAGGTGAAAACAGCCTGACAGTAAAACTCAGGAAGAATTCAAGAGGGATGTTGCGGGCCCGAGGTGGCATAGTCGCGCCCAGTCATCTATTCCCGTCCATGGAGCAAGAAGAAATCTTTGTTCTATTAAAACTCTAGAAACTTTGTCCGCATGAAAAGAGGTATCGACCCTCTTATGTTTTCTGTTGCTCGTCCGGATCCGTGCTTTCATCTGTAGTGTCTATCCAGTGGATTCCAAAATTTACCAAACTCCATCGCATTCTTGGGACGGATGGATGAAATATATGCTCGGCAACGATCATGTCAGGGGTAATCTTGGAGATTGTGGTTGCGTTGTCGGTCGAAATCTTCCGGAGCCACTGGATGAATTAGATAGGTTGGGAGACGTTCTGTTGCCGATGTGCTGCTATCAAGTCTTCAAGGACTTTGTGCCAATAAACATCCTTCGAACCATCTTTTGAATCTTGGACTATCGTATGGAATGGCATGTGGTGAGCAGTCCCCAGTTATATTTCTGTTAGATCCGATGACATGACCGAACATGTGAATGTATCTCTGTGGCGTGCTTTTGGAGTCTTCGATGCACATGTACGGCTTCATGTTGAGAAATTCATGCGGCTCGTAAAACTTCGACAGTGATGATGTTGAAATCAGAAATAACCTGGTTGAGGGGAGTGAAAGCGCCCCATGCTGGTAGTCCCCATGTGTAGCCTACTTTCATTGCATCGCCTTGAATCCATGTCCACGGGATTTGATACAAGATTATTATACTCTTCTGTATGTGACGCTGGGATGCTCAGGATATCAAATGGACGAAATATTCAGGATAGCGAAGAGGTAGATATGAGAGAGTTATGTTTTTTATCGTGGCTCCCTCTGTTTCTTCAAGAAAATGTTTCAGCCGCGTCTCTGGAGTTATCTCATGAGTCTTTAATGATCGTCGGGATGGACTGTGATAAGAAGTCCCCGGTCACATTTTTCTTTAGTTTCTGAAGTTGTTTTCCTATGAGCAGGCTTGGGATCCACCGCGGCCTCGTAAAGTGTTGAAGGCGTCTTCTAGACAGAGAGGTGATGATATTCTTGAGCTACACCCTTGAAGGGTAGATGACCTTGTTGTGGCTATGACCTTTTGGTTGACTGTGTCTTCCGAGCTTTGACAGTGAAGGGATTCTGTGTAGATCTTTATAGTGATTGCTGCTGCGGTGGAGCTCTGGATGGTGTCGGCAAATGAGCAGCAACAGTTCTTGGTAGCAGATGTAATCGTAGGAACAAAGTAGGTTGGCTGGAATTGTATGGGCATTCATGGAAGTAAAATGATTGGTTGGATGCGTAAGCGAGCAAACTTTTCATGATCACGAGTTTTTTTGCGGGATGGATCAAAAGGTGGCCATGACTACGAATATTGGCTGGTTACGATCATGATCCTTGACATGGGGAGTGTGGTGGCACGACCCTTTGCAGGAAGGAGTGGCGGCTATGGTACGATCTTTGGCAGGAGGGAGCTGCGTTGAAGCGGCTTAGGCTCTTGGAAAGGACGTTGAAACTTAAGGAGACAAACGCTGAAGCTTCGACTTCGGATCCTGGAACAGCTTATAGAGAGAACACTGAAGCGGAGCGGCTGCTGGAGCGAACGTTGAAGCGGAGCGGCTGCCGGAGCGAACGTTGAAGCGGAGCCGCTGCTGAAGGACATTGAAGTGAAGCCGCTGTTGGAGGACGTTTGAAGTGGATTCGCTGCTGGAGGACGTTGAAGCGAAGCGGCTGCTGGAGCGAACGTTGAAGCGGAGCGGCTACGTCAATCAGCATGGTGTCAAACTGGACACCCTTCAAGCGAACAATGGTTAGGAGTCACCAGTTCCATTTATCAATCGTGCTTTCCAGGAGAGGTTGGGGTTTGGAAACGGCTTCCCTGGATGGAAATAATTGCTTTCTTGATGTAGTGCGGTTGAGGGATGCAAATATGTCTTGACGCTACACCTTGGAGAAACATAGAATCTCACATAAATGTTTCATCATAGACTGCACGATTTTATGGGCGAAGTCCCCAGAAATCATGGAGCTCCTGACGGGAAGAGGGTCTCTGTGAACTCAGGAGGGTTTCTGATTTCCTTTGCCTCGATTTTGGAGAAGTCGTTCCTGATCTTTACGTGTGATGAAATTGGATTGTTGATTCCCTTCTACTGGGCATTCAATAGCAAAGCGAGCCTCTTCATCTATAAACGCACGACCTGCTGAAGTGCCTGTGCCGTATGTTAAAAGTGTTCCTTGTCAGCTCCCTCTTAGGTTAACGTGACTCTTATGGTGTCTGCTCCGTCAGTGTCTTGAGGAAATAGGTATCTCTTTCTGAGTTATAGAAACGTATGTATGAGCCTTACGAGAACCTTTTGTCTTTCCATCAAATCATCAGTGGTAAAAGGAGGTCGACTTTTTCCGGCTCCTCCAGTCTCTTGCCCTGATGGTGGAGTAGCAGCGGCTCTGGTGACGATTGAAGCTGTCATACTTGAAGAAACGTTGGTTTAATCGATTGAGCCCAGTCTAATCGATTTAAACACCCATATCAGATTCCTAGACTCATAAAGAGTCCATCCTATGAAAATCAGAGGTTTAATCGACCTCAAACTCCTCCAAATCACGATTTCCAAAACTGTTCTTCACTGCAACTATTTTCCCGCCAAAACCTGGTTTTTGAAATGTTGAAGATGGTTGCCCCTTATCCAGGGTAGGGGTGCGATTAGCAACTGCCTGGAAATGGTATGCCCCTTAATAATTAGGTTACCCCTTATCCAAAGTGAGAGTCCGAATAACAAATGTCCTTCAGGTGCTTTCCGACAACTTTTCGAGCCAATTTTTTCCAAAAATGTTTATTGGCCAAAAATACCTTCAAATAAATAAAACACCATAATAAGTACAAAAATGAGCTCTAACAATATATAGAATCGAGACAAATCGGACACAAAAATGTGTCTATCAAATACCCCCAAACCTATTATTTTCTAGTCCTCGAGCAAAAATAAAATCCTAACTCACTGTCGCAGGCATCGTCGATTGCATTTAGCGTATGCAATAAGCCTTTAAACCCCTAGGTGTCCCTAGTGGTGGAGTGTTGTCTCCGGAGGTCTTACCAGAGGTATACCCACAAAACCTTTATACTCCAGACCCTAGCTATTTACACAGAACCTTGGAAGGCACTAAAGAATCTCCTTGGTTGGCATACTTATTTACTAGAGGAGAAAGTACCCTGATGCGAAATTCCAATTGTTGTACACGAGTTTTCACTCAAGCATACTAAAATTCATATGAAGTGACAGAGGTCTACTCAGATAGTCGCACTATGGACATCAATATCCGGAGTCAAAACTAATCACATGGATAGATCAAGAAGATGGATATAGAAAAACATAGATGGTTTTGATGTTTACTAGGTGAACGGTGTTTCTCATATCTGTCTGAAGGCCTCCGCCAAAATGAACCTATCCTAATGGACTGAGATACCGGTCTGACTAATATCAACACACTGGCATATACAAGGGTACAAGTGGTCGATAATCCTAACTCTAGGTCAACGCAACTGGCATATACAAGGGTTCCAGTGGTCGACTTTATTGAATTTATTCTAGTTGGTCTAATGGTCTGGTCTCTTTTTTTTTCCCCGTATCTCAATCACTCTAATTCACCCTAGCATTGGTAACAACTTGAATCGTTAGCCCCACCTAATCACTTAGAGAAACATAGTTTAAAAACAAAACAAAATAAAAACAGAAGTGAAAAGGACTCAACGAGATATGGTGAAACTATCACGTTATTTCTAACACCTGAGCTCTACGCTTTTATGAATAGACTCTTTAGATGTTGCCATCTAGTCAGATTGGTTCCTCAACTCCTACAACCAAAATGCTTCCATCCACTTAGATTGGTTAGTGCCATCCTTAATAGGGATAAATTTCTAGGCTCTGGAGTTTATTTATTGCAACGAAAAGGTAACAAAAAGTTCTACCCCACACCCAAACTTAAATCTAAAATTGTCCTCAGTGTTTCTAATCAAAGAACAATACCAAAACTATAAGTAACACGAGGAAATAGTAAAGAGAAAAGTCAGAAAGATAGTACCTGGGTGAAATGTAACCAAAAACCTACAAAAATATTATACAACATACAAAATCGCCTTGATGGTCAATCAAGGTAAACAAGGTCCTCCAGAGGGACCTCCTCAACATCACCTGTAGGAAAAGGCTCTAAAAAGGGCTTCAATCGCTGACCGTTAACCTTCGAAGAACTACTACCATCTGGTGTCTCAATCTCAACAGCGCCATGAGGAAAAACAGTACGGACCACAAAAGGACTGGTCCACCGAGAGCGCAACTTCCCGGGGAATAGATGCAAACGAGTGTCATACAGAAGAACTTTTTGACCTGAAGAAAATGACTTTCGTAAAATATTCCTATCATGCACAAGTTTCATTTTATTCTTATACTCCTTAGCACTATCGTATGCATCTCTACGAATCTCGTCCAACTCATTGAGCTGGCGCTTTCTTTGAGCTCCTGCCTTGTCAAGTGAAAAGTTTAAGTTCTTGATAGCCCAATAGGCTCGATGCTCTAACTCAACAGGCAGGTGACATGCCTTTCCAAACACTAAACGATAAGGTGACATTCCAATGGGTGTCTTAAACGCAGTACGGTAATCCCATAAGGCATCAGTAAGCCTCGACGACCAGTCTTTCTTATTTGGATTAACTGTTTTCTCTATAATACGTTTAATTTCCCTATTGGAAACCTCTACCCGACCACTAGTCTGAGGGTGATATGGGGTTGCTACTTTATGGGTAATACTGTATTGTTTCATTAAAAGAGCAAACGGTCTATTACAAAAGTGTGAACCTCCATCACTAATTATAGCTCGCGGCGTACCAAAACGTGTAAGTATATTCTCTTTCAAAAACTGGACTACGACCTTGTGGTCATTCGTTTTACACGGAGCTGCCTCAACCCACTTAGACACATAGTCTACAGCGACAAGTATGTAAAGATAACCAAACGAAATAGGAAATGGACCCATAAAATTAATGCCCCACACATCAAAGACCTAAATCACTAAAATAGGGTTCAAAGGCATCATATTTCTATGGGAAATGGTTCCTAACTTCTGGCAACGCTCACAAGAAACACAATGACTATGAGAATCTTTAAACATCGAAGGCCAGTAAAATCCACACTGCAAAATCTTAGCAGCAGTCTTCTTAGCACTAAAATGACCCCCACATGCATGTTCATGACAAAAGGAGATAATAATAGACTGGTCACTCTCAGATACACATCTTCTAATAATCTGGTCCGGACAATACTTAAACAGATAAGGATCGTCCCAAAAGAAATGCTTAACCTCGGCTAAAAACTTAGAATGATATTGCTTACCCCAATGTTGAGGGGTTCGACCAGTAACAAGATAATTCATTATATTTGCATACCAAGGTGATTGGGAAACAGAGAACAATTGTTCATCAGGAAAGCTATCCCTTATAGGAAGGGAATCACTAGGGGAACTAACAACTAGCCTAGACAAGTGGTCTGCTACTACATTTTCTGCACCCTTTTTGTCTCTAATGTCTGGGGAAAATTCCCGTAACAATAGGATCCATCTAATGAATCTAGGTTTGGTATCCTTCTTAGATAAAAGGTATTTCAAAGCAGCATGATCTGTATAGATTATGATCTTAGAACCTAATAGGTAGGACCTAAACTTATCCAAGGCAAACACGATGGCTAGAAGTTCCTTCTCGGTAGTTGTGTAGTTCATTTGGGCATCATTCAGAGTTTTTCTAGCATAATAAATCACATGAAGTAATTTGTTTTCTCGTTGTCCTAAAACGACGCCTATAGCATAATCTGAAGAATCACACATAATCTCAAAGGGTAGGTTCCAGTTAGGTGCCTGGACTATCGGGGCAGTAGTGAGTAAAGTTTTAAGCTTCTCAAAAGCCTCTAAACAAGCATCATCAAAGACAAACTTAACATCTTTTGCAAGCAAATTGCAAAGAGGTCTAGAAATCAAGCTAAAATCCTTAATGAATCGACGGTAAAAACCTGCATGCCCTAGGAATGACCTAATATATTTTACGGTTTTTGGGACCTGTAAAGTCTTAATAAGGTCAACTTTGGCTTTGTCTACCTCTATACCCTTTGAAGAGGCGATGTTCCCTAACACAATTCCTGATTTAACCATGAAATGGCATTTTTCCCAATTAAGCACTAAATTTTTTTCCTTACACCTAGTCAACACTAATTTCAAATGATGGAAGCACTCATCGAAAGATGAACCAAACACTGAAAAATCATCCATAAAGACCTCTAAGAACCGTTCTACCATATCAGAAAATATGCTCATCATACAACGCTGAAAAGTTGTTGGGGCATTACATAGCCCAAAAGGCATGCGTATATACGCAAAGGTACCAAATGGACAGGTAAAAGTGGTTTTCTCTTGGTATTCTGGGGTAACAACGATCTGATTATAACCGGAGTAGCCATCTAAGAAGCAATATTGACTATGTCCAGCTAATCGCTCTAGCATTTGGTCGATAAAAGGAAGGGGAAAGTGATCCTTCCTTGTGACCTTGTTCAATTTCCTATAGTCAATACACACACGCCATCCCGTGGTCACTCGGGTTGGGATTAATTCATTATTATCATTCTGGACTACAGTGATACCTGATTTCTTGGGGACAACCTGAACAGGGCTGACCCACTTACTGTCTGAAATTGGGTAAATAATACCCGCATTTAACAACTTAAGAACCTCTTTTCGAACTACCTTATTCATGTTAGGGTTCAGTCGACGTTGCATCTCCCTAGAAGGTTTGGAGTCTTCCTCTAAATGAATCTGATGTATACACACAGTAGGACTTATACCCTTAATGTCTGCTATAGTCCACCCTAAAGCTTGCTTATTGTCTTGAAGTACATTTACTAGCCTACTTTCCTGATCACTATCCAAATTGGAAGCTACAATCACAGGTAAAGTCTCAGATGGGCCTAAAAACACATACTTTAGAGTATCGGGTAGTGGTTTAAGGTCCAACTTTGGGGGCTCTTCTAAAGAAGGAATTACGGTAGTCTCAGAATCTGGTAACGGTTCGAACCTAGCTTTCCATCTATCAGTGTCTAACACAGGGGTAGAATCTAATAGAGCATTCACCTGTTCAATAGTGCTATCGTCGTCAAAATCTAAACCAAAATGGGATAGACAACTTTCTAATGGGTCTTCAGACAAGATGTTTGGTAATGACTCCTGAAATAAGGCTTGTATCATATTCACCTCCTCAACACATGTGTCATCTAGCTCATGAGGTTGCTTATTGACATTAAAAATGTTCATCTCCATAGTCATATTACCAAAAGATAAACTCATCACACCATTTCGAAAGTTAATGATCGCATTAGACGTAGCTAAAAATGGGCGACCTAAAATCACAGGTATCTGGTTCTCGGGGTCAGGAACAGGTTGGGTATCTAGGACCACAAAATACACTGGAAAAATAAACTTGTCGAACTCAATAAGAACATCCTCGATAACACCTCGAGGGATTTTAACAGACCTATCAGCTAACTGCAGTGTCATCTGAGTAGGTTTCATTTCACCAAGTCCTAGCTGTAAGTATACATGAAATGGCAGTAAGATCACACTGGCTCCTAAGTCAAGTAAAGATTTTTCTACCCGGAAGTTACCTATTGTGCAAGCAATGGTAGGAGAACCTGGGTCTTTGTACTTTGGAGTTGTGGTGTTCTGAATGATTGAACTTACGTGACTAGCTAAAAAGGATTTCTTATGGACGCTAAGTTTTCGCTTTCGCGTACACATATCCTTAAGGAACTTGGCATAAGTAGGAATTTTCCTAATTGCATATAATAAGGGAAGGTTTATGGTAACTTGCTTAAAAACCTCCACTATGTCATTAAAGTTTGATTCCTTCTTTGTTGGTACTAATAGGTGAGGAAATGGGGATCTATGCCTAAAATCAGACCTTTCAGGAGCCGAATTCACATCATCAGAAACCTTATCAGTCTCTTCAGCTACTGGTTCTGAGAGGTGAGATCCTGAGGGGTGAACTACAGTATGTTCACTATCGGGCATGGTTACCTTATTGTCTACGACTCTACCACTTCTAAGGGTTCTAACAACATTCAATTGATTCGATGGTTTTGAACCTAATTCATGAACTTCTCTAGGGTTGGGTTGTGTTTGACTAGGAAACTTACCTTTTTCTCTCAAAGAATCACTTATCAGACCAACCTGGGTTTTTAACTCGGAAATAGCCTGACTATTTTCTTGTCCTATCCTGTTACTAGCTTGTAGACTCTGTTCTACGGATAACTGGAATTTTTCAGTTTGCTGAGTTAACAAGGCGAGAGATTCCTCTAAACTTAGGATTTTCTTATCTGAATGATTCTGAAACTGAGCTAGTCCTGAAGGATTCTTAGTATAGCCAAAACCTGGGGGAGCATTAGAATTACTAAACTGACCTTGACTTTGGCCCTTAGACCACGAAAGGTTCGGATGGTTTCTCCAACCAAGATTATAGGTTTCTGAATATGGGTCAATCTTTTGACGGTTATCAAATCTAGTGTTATTATAAAGAGCATTGGCCTGCTCTTCAATATTCTGGCCTTCCCAAAAAGGCTCCACTCTACCACTAGTATGGCCCACTTCTAAGGTTTCTAACCTTTTTGATATAGCAGCAATTTTGGCATCTGATTCATAGCCTCCTTCTACCTTATTAATGTTTCCTCTACTTAAAAGAATTGTTTTCTGGGGTGCCCTACTATTTTCCCATTGCTGGGTTTTTTCGGCGATTTCATTAAAAAATTCCATCGCCGCATCAACAGTTTGGTTTTCAAATCCACCAGTGCATAGAGACTTAACCATGGTCGTTGTGGAATAACCTAAACCCTCATAAAGGATCTGAACTAGCCTAACCTTTTATAAACCATGATGAGGACACTAGGATAATAAATCATTGAACCTTTCCAAATACCTATATAAAGATTCTCCCACTTGTTGTGAAAATGTGCATATTTGCGTCCTAATAGACGATGTTTTGTGCCTAGGGAAAAACTTATTGAAAAAGGCAGATGTAAGTTGTTCATATGTCTCAATTGACTCGGAGTCCAAACTATACAGCCACGACTTGGCCTTATCTTTCAGGGAAATTGGAATAACCTAAGTTTCAAAGCATCATCATATAAGCCTGTAATTCTTAGAGTACTACAAATTTCCTCAAAATCCCTAACATGGTAATAAGGGTTTTCATTTTCTTTCGCTAAAAAGATTGGGAGCATCTGTAAGGTCCCAGGTTTCAGTTCATAGGGTGCCTCCGTTTCAGCTAACTTAATACACGAAGGACGGGTAGTCCTAGTTGGATTCAACAAAGCTTCAAAGTTTCCATTTCTGGCGCTATCGGAGCAACAGGGATTCTCTCCTCAGTCAAAGAACGTCTAAAAACAGACTCTTCAAAAGCCGGACTTTCTAAATTAAGGTAATCGAGACGCTTCGAACTACTAGGTTTCTCTTTAACAAATCTACCTAGTGCATCTCTTTTACGTTCAGGCATACAATAGAATTTTCTAAATTGGAAGGGTAAGCAAACACAGTCAAGGCCGACTCAACCAAATCAAACCTATTGATTTCTAGCAAACAAAAGGCATGATGGCTCCACTTAGATTGTTTCTAGACCAGCTTCTAATCCTTCGAACGGGAATTCATTACAATTTAAGAAAACCCCTCTGGAATCAATCCGAGTTAACGTAAGTTGAATAAAGGCGAGGGAAGCTCGGTGGAGCTTTGATACCCAAGGCCTCACCGGTATTACAAGGCGGCGCAGTCACGCATTCAACTTACAGAAACCGTCAAGAACTTCGAAGTATGCTTAAAAGAGTAACCAATATTTTTCGAATGACTTTCCTGTTAAGCTCGTTACCCTATCGGTCTCGTTCTAGTCAAAATTTTAGGCTTAGGTTCGCGTAGGTTACGTGTTCCTAAAGAGGGCAAGAAGAGAACGGTGATGAAATCCGAACCCTAATCTTGTATGGCCAGGCCTTGCCCTTTACTAGAAAAATAAATGTCTGTATTCAGTCCTCAACATATATGCATACGAAGGAGTCCAGTAATTCGTTGATAGGGGATTCGCGAGTGTTTGGAATCTTACCTCCCGTTCCAGACGGGGGATGAATCGGTTGTAGTCGACTCGGGCCACTGACCCCGATGTCTAGTGTACGAACCCAAGGTGCGGAGACAATATCGTAATTGTCCTCCTTCTCTGCAAATAGTTTATATTTAAAGTACCCTTCCGTAGGGTAATAAAAAAAATAATGTCCCAAAGTCCAAAAGTCCAAAAATAAAAAAATTACAAAAATAATAAACCCTAATACAATTTATTTATTTTTTAAATAGAATAAACAAACCCTAAAGTAAAACTGTCTAAAATAAAATTGTCTTCTTTTGTGTTCTTTTTGCTTTAATCTTTATCTCCAAGTCTTTATGAAATCACCAAACTCCTTGGCTCAATTTTCTTTATGATCCAGAACCTGTAGACACAAGATAAATACCCAAAAACATAAAAAGGGACAAATAAATAAATAAATAAATCGAAAACCCTAAAAACAAGTTCGCGTCGGCGGCGCCAAAAATTAATGTGATTTGTAGATAGTGGTAAAAGTGGTTCGATTCTCAGACTTGTGAAGGATATTAATTAGACTTAAATTCTAATATTAAAATAAAAAAAACTCACTAAATTTTTTAGCAAACTCAATCAAAGATGATATCAATATTAAAAGAAACACTGAGGCTAAGATTCCACTATTTTCCAAGTTCAAAGTGATTAAACCAATACTTATATTTATGCAATTTTCTCGTTTAATTTGATTCTAAAATATTGCAACAAGTAGATTTTCAAAAGTAATAATTGTAAATACCAAGTATGAAGCATCAAAAGTCTTAAAACTAAGCATACTCCATCAAAATAGATCACAATCACTCAAATAAAAATCATATTCAATAATAGTTCAAGGCAAATAATCATATAATTATTGCAAATAAAAAAATAAAATTGAATATACCACTTTTTGTTGGAAAAATAGCTTCCTCTATCGCCTCAGCAATGGGGTTTAGCTCCTCATATTAATCATGATCTCAAAATATGTGTTTGTTGATCAAAAGATGATTAAAAGAGTGAAAAGTAATAACACAGACTGTTTGCAACAGTGTATTGGCGTTGCAAAACAGCTGTTACAATGGAACTGTTACAGAAAGCTGTTGTAAATACTGTTGCTTTGTCGCTGATTTTAAGACCCTAGAATACGACTGTCCTGCACAACTTAATGTTCTTCAGCCGTTAAACAACGACACTGTTCTGCGATTGTTTCCTGTGCATCAATGTTCTTCGCGTTCTTCCTAGAGTTTGGTAAAGCTCTGATTTCTTCTTCTCTAGCTCTCCTTAGGTCCCCAAACTCTCGACACCTCTTCTATATGACCCAAGACATCTATTTATATCAAAACTACCGATTAAATCTCTCCCAAATCTTCAAAAATCTCTTTCCTTCTCTTCACGGCCAAGTTGCGGCAATTTCTTGTTTTAGAATTTCTACGCATTTCTCAGCTTTCCTTTTTATTCTAAACTCTTCCTTATATAGATACAAATATTTGGGAAAGTTTACAACACTTTAATCTCTCTAAAATTCCCTAAAACAGGTCACACACGTGACTTTCTATATTTTCTGTTGTGAGAAAAATCCGTCGATTGAGCCCAGTATAATCGATTTAAACACCCATATCAGTTTCCTAGACTCATAAGGAGTCTATCCTATGAAAATCAGAGGTTTAATCGACCTCAAACTCCTCCAAATCACGATTGCGAAAATTGTTCTTCACTGCACCTATTTTCCCGCCAAAACCTGGTTTTTGGAATGTTGAAGATGTTTGCCCCTTATCCAAGGTAGGGGTGCGATTAGCAACTGCCTGGAAATGGGATGCCCTTAATAATTAGGTTACCCCTTATCCAAAGTGAGAGTCCGAATAGCAAATTTCCTCCGGGTGCTTTCCGACAACTTTTCGAGCCAATTTTTTCCAAAAATGTTTATTGGCCAAAAATACCTACAAATAAATAAAACACCATAATAAGTACAAAAATGAGCCCTAACAATATATATAATCGAGACAAATCGGACACAAAAATGTGTCTATCAAATACCCCCAAACCTATTATTTTCTAGTCCTCGAGCAAAAATAAAATCCTAATTCACTGTCGCAGGCATCGTCGATTGCATTTAGCGTATGCAATAAGCCTTTATACCCCTAGGTGTCCCTAGTGGCGGAGCGTTGTCTCCGGAGGGCTTACCAGAGGTATACCCAAAAAACCTTTATACTCCAGACCCTAGCTATCTTCACAAAACCTTGGGAGGCACTAAAGAATCTCCTTGGTTGGCATACTTATTGACTACAGGAGGAAGTACCCTGATGCGAAATTCCAATTTTTGTACACGAGTTTTCACTCAAGCATACTAAAATTCATATGAAGTGACAGAGGTCTACTCAGATAGTCGCACTATGGACATCAATATCCGGAATCAAAACTAATCACATGGATAGATCAAGATGATGGATATAGAAAAACATAGATGGTTTTGATGTTTACTAGGTGAACGGTGTTTCTCATATCTGTCTGAAGGCCTCCGCCAAAATGAACCTATCCTAATGGACTGAGATATCGGTCTGACTAATATCAACACACTGGCATATACAAGGGTACAAGTGGTCGATAATCCTAACTCTAGGTCAACGCAACTGGCATATACAAGGGTTCCAGTGGTCGACTTTATTGAATTTATTCCAGTTGGTCTGATGGTCTGGTCTCTTTTTTTTTTCCCGTATCTCAATCACTCTAATTCACCCTAGCATTGGTAACAACTTGAATCGTGAGCCCCACCTAATCACTTAGAGAAACATAGTTTAAAAAAAAACAAAATAAAAACAGAAGTGAAAAGAGCTCAACGAGATATGATGAAACTATCGTGTTATTTCTAACACCTGAGCTCTGTGCTTTTATGAATAGACTCTTTAGATGTTGCCATCTAGTCAGATTGGTTCCTCAACTCCTACAACCAAAATGCTTCCATCCACTTAGATTGGTTAGTGCCATCCTTAATAGGGATAAATTTCTAGGCTCTGGAGTTTATTTATTGCAACGAAAAGGTAACAAAAAGTTCTACCCCACCCCCAAACTTAAATCTAACATTGTCCTTAATGTTTCTAATCAAAGAAAAATACCAAAACTATAAGTAACATGAGGAAATAGTAAAGAGAGAAGTCGGAAAGATAGTACCTGGGTGAAGTGTAACCAAAAACCTACAAAAATATTATACAACATACAAAATCGCCTCGATGGTCAATCAAGGTAAACAAGGTCCTCCAGAAGGACCTCCTCAACATCACCTGTAGGAAAAGGCTCTAAAAAGGGCTTCAATCGCTGACTGTTAGCCTTCGAAGAACTACTACCATCTGGTGTCTCAATCTCAACAGCGTCATGAGGAAAAACAGTACGGACCACAAAAGGACTGGTCCACCGAGAGCGCAACTTCCCGGGGAATAGATGCAAACGAGTGTCATACAGAAGAACTTTTTGACCTGAAGAAAATGACTTTTGTAAAATATTCCTATCATGCACAAGTTTCATTTTATTCTTATACTCCTTAGCACTATCGTATGCATCTCTACGAATCTCGTCCAACTCATTGAGCTGGCGCTTTCTTTGAGCTCCTGCCTTGTCAAGTGAAAAGTTTAAGTTCTTGATAGCCCAATAGGCTCGATGCTCTAACTCAACAGGAAGGTGACATGCCTTTCCAAACACTAAACGATAAGGTGACATTCCAATGGGTGTCTTAAACGCAGTACGGTAATCCCATAAGGCATCAGTAAGCCTCGACGACCAGTCTTTCTTATTTGGATTAACTATTTTCTCTAGAATACGTTTAATTTCCCTATTGGAAACCTCTACCTGACCACTAGTCTGAGGGTGATATGGGGTTGTTATTTTATGGGTAATACCGTATTGTTTCATTAGCAAACGGTATATTACAAAAGTGTGAACCTCCATCACTAATTATAGCTCGCGGCGTACCAAAACGTGTAAGTATATTCTCTTTCAAAAACTGGACTACGACCCTGTGGTCATTCTTTTTACATGCAACTACCTCAACCCACTTAGACACATAGTCTACAGCGACAAGTATGTAAAGATAACCAAACGAAATAGGAAATGGACCCATAAAATTAATTCCCCACACATCAAAGACCTCAATCACTAAAATAGGGTTCAAAGGCATCATATTTCTATGGGAAATGGTTCCTAACTTCTGGCAACGCTCACAAGAAACACAATGACTATGAGAATCTTTAAACATCGAAGGCCAGTAAAATCCACACTGCAAAATCTTAGCAGCAGTCTTCCTAGCACTAAAATGACCCCCACATGCATGTTCATGACAAAAGGATATAATACTAGACTTATCACTCTCAGATACACATCTACTAATAATCTGGTCCGGACAATACTTAAACAGATAAGGATCGTCCCAAAAGAAATGCTTAACCTCGGCTAAAAACTTAGAATGATCTTGCTTACCCTAATGTTGAGGGGTTCGACCAGTAACAAGATAATTCACTATATTTTCATACCAAGGTGATTGGGAAACAGAGAACAATTGTTCATCAGGAAAGCTATCCCTTATAGGAAGGGAATCACTAGGGGAACTAACAACTAGCCTAGACAAGTGGTCTGCTACTACATTTTCTGCACCCTTTTTGTCTCTAATGTCTGGGGAAAATTCCTGTAACAATAGGATCCATCTAATCAATCTAGGTTTGGTATCCTTCTTAGATGAAAGGTATTTCAAAGCAGCATGATCTGTATAGATTATGATCTTAGAACCTAATAGGTAGGACCTAAACTTATCCAAGGAAAACACGATGGCTAGAAGTTCCTTCTCGGTAGTTGTGTATTTCATTTGGGCATCATTCAGATTTTTGCTAGCATAATAAATCACATGAAGTAATTTGTTTTCTCGTTGTCCTAAAACGACGCCTATAGCATAATATGAAGAATCACACATAATCTCAAAGGGTAGGTTCCAGTTAGGTGCCTGGACTATCGGGGCAGTAGTGAGTAAAGTTTTAAGCTTCTCAAAAGCCTCTAAACAAGCATCATCAAAGACAAACTTAACATCTTTTGCAAGCAAATTGCAAAGAGGTCTAGAAATCAAGCTAAAATCCTTAATGAATCGACGGTAAAAACCTGCATGCCCTAGGAATGACCTAATATCTTTTACGGTTTTTGGGACCTGTAAAGTCTTAATAAGGTCAACTTTGGCTTTGTCTACCTCTATACCCTTTGAAGAGGCGATGTTCCCTAACACAATTCCTGATTTAACCATAAAATGGCATTTTTCCCAATTAAGCACTAATTTTTTTCCTTACACCTAGTCAACACTAATGTCAAATGATGCAAGCACTCATCGAAAGATGAACCAAACACTGAAAAATCATCCATAAAGACCTCTAAGAACCGTTCTACCATATTAGAAAATATGCTCATCATACAACACTGAAAAGTTGCTGAGGCATTACATAGCCTGAAAGGCATGAGTCTATACGCAAAGGTACCAAAGGGACAGGTAAAAGTGGTTTTCTCTTGTTCTTCTGGGGCAATAACGATCTGATTATAACCGGAGTAGCCATCTAAGAAGCAATATTGACTATGTCCAGCTAATCGCTCTAGCATTTGGTCGATAAAAGGAAGGGGAAAGTGATCCTTCCTTGTGACCTTGTTCAATTTCCTATAGTCAATACACACACGCCATCCTGTGGTCACTCGGGTTGGGATTAATTCATTATTATCATTTTGGACTACAGTGATACCTGATTTCTTGGGGACAACCTGAACAGGGCTGACCCACCTACTGTCTGAAATTGGGTAAATAATACCCGCATCTAACAGCTTAAGCACCTCTTTTCGAACTACCTCTTTCATGTTAGGGTTCAGTCGACGTTGCATCTCCCTAGAAGGTTTGGAGTCTTCCTCTAAATGAATCTGATGCATACACACAGTAGGACTTATACCCTTAATGTCTGCTATAGTCCACCCTAAAGCTTGCTTATTGTCTTGAAGTACATTTACTAGCCTACTTTCCTGATCACTATCCGAATTAGAAGCTACAATCACAGGTAAAGTCTCAGATGGGCCTAAAAACACATACTTTAGAGTATCGGGTAGTGGTTTAAGGTCCAACTTTGGGGGCTCTTCTAAAGAAGGAATTATGGTGGTCTCAGAAACTAGTAACGGTTCGAACCTAGCTTTACATCTATCAGTATCTAACACAAGGGTAGAATCTAATAGAGCATTCACCTGTTCAATAGTGCTATCGTCGTCAAAATCTAAACCAAATGGGATAGACAACTTTCTAATGGGTCTTCAGACAAGATGTTTGGTAATGACTCCTGAACTAAGGCTTCTATCATGTTCACCTCCTCAACACATGTGTCATCTAGCTGATGAGGTTACTTACTGACATTAAAAATATTCATCTCCATAGTCATATTACCAAAAGATAAACTCATCACAAGATTTCCACAGTTAATGATCGCATTAGACGTAGCTAAAAATGGGCGACCTAAAATCACAGGTATCTGGTTCTCTGGGTCAGGGACAGGTTGGGTATCTAGGACCACGAAATCCACTAGAAAAATAAACTTGTCGACCTCAATAAGAACATCCTCGATAACACCTCGAGGGATTTTAACAGACCTATCAGCTAACTGCAGTGTCGTCTGAGTAGGTTTCATTTCACCAAGTACTAGATGTAAGTATACATGGAATGGCAGTAAGTTCACACTGGATCCTAAGTCAAGTAAAGCTTTTTCTACCCGGAAGTTACCTATTGTGCAAGCAATGGTAGGATAACCTGGGTATTTGTACTTTGGAGTTGTGGTGTTCTGAATGATTGAACTTACGTAACTAGCTAAAAAGGCTTTCTTATGGACGCTAAGTTTTCGCTTTCGCGTACACATATCCTTAAGGAACTTGGCATAAGCAGGAATTTTCCTAATTGCATCTAATAAGGGAAGGTTTATGGTAACTTGCTTAAAAACCTCCACTATGTCATTAAAGTTCGATTCCTTCTTTGTTGGTACTAATAGGTGAGGAAATGGGGCTCTATGCCTAAAATCAGACCTTTCAGGAACCGAATTCACATCATCAGAAACTTTATCAGTCTCTTCAGCTACTAGTTCTGAGAGGTGAGATCCTGAGGTGTGAACTACAATATGTTCACTATCGGGCATGGTTACCTTATTGTCTACAACTCTACCACTTCTAAGGGTTCTAACAACATTCAATTGATTCGATGGTTTTGCACCTAATTCATGAACTCCTCTAGGGTTGGGTTGTGTTTGACTAGGAAACTTACCTTTTTCTCTCAAAGAATCACTTATCAGACCAACCTGGGTTTTTAACTCGGAAATAGCCTGACTATTTTCTTGTCCTATCCTGTTACTAGCTTGTAGACTCTGTTCTACGGATAACTGGAATTTTATAGTTTGCTGAGTTAACAAGGCGAGAGATTCCTCTAAACTTAGGATTTTCTTATCTGACTGATTTCGAAACTGAGCTAGTCCTGAAGGATTCTTAGTATAGCCAAAACCTGGGGGAGCATTAGAATTACTAAACTGACCTTGACTTTGGCCCTTAGACCACGAAAGGTTCGGATGGTTTCTCCAACCAGGATTATAGGTTTCTGAATATGGGTCAATATTTTGACGGTTATCAAATCTAGTTTTATTATAAAGAGCATTGGCCTGCTCTTCAATATTCTGGCCTTCCCAAAAAGGCTCCACTCTACCACTAGTCTGGCCCACTTCTAAGGCTTCTAACCTTTTTGCTATAGCAGCAATTTTGGCATCTGATTCATAGCCTCCTTCTACCCTATTAACGTTTCTTCTACTTAAAAGAATTGTTTTCTGGGGTGCCCTACTATTTTCCCATTGCTGGGTTTTTTCGGCGATTTCATTAAAAAATTACATCGCCGCATCAACAGTTTGGTTTTCAAATCTACCAGTGCATAGAGACTCAACCATGGTCATTGTGGAATAATCTAAACCCTCATAAAGGATCTGAACTAGCCTAACCTTTTCTAAACCATGATGAGGACACTGGGTTAATAAATCATTGAACCTTTCCAAATACCTATATAAAGATTCTCCCTCTTGTTGTGAAAATGTGCATATTTGCGTCCTAATAGACGATGTTTTGTGCCTAGGGAAAAACTTATTGAAAAAGGCAGATGTAAGTTGTTCATCTGTCTCAATTGACTCGGAGTCCAAACTTTACAGCCACGACTTGGCCTTATCTTTCAAGGAAAATGGGAATAACCTAAGTTTCAAAGCATCATCATCTAAGCCTCTAATTCTTAGAGTACTACAAATTTCCTCAAAATCCCTAACATGGTAATAAGGGTTTTCATTTTCTTTCCCTAAAAAGATTGGGAGCATCAGTAAGGTCCCAGGTTTCAGTTCATAGGGTGCCTCCGTTTCAGCTAACTTAATACACGAAGGACGGGTAGTCCTAGTTGGATTCAACAAAGCTTTAAAGTTGCCATTTCTGGTGCAATCGGAAAAACAGGGATTCTCTCCTCAGTCAAAGAACGTCCAAAAACAAACTCTTCAAAAGCCGGACTTTCTAGATTAAGGTAATCGAGACGCTTCGAGCTACTAGGTTTCTCTTTAACAAATCTACCTAGTGCGTCTCTTTTACGTTCAGGCATACAATAGAATTTTCTAAATTTGAAGGGTAAGCAAACACAGTCAAGGCCGACTCAACCAAATCAAACCTATTGATTTCTAGCAAACAAAAAGCATGATGGCTCCACTTATATTGTTTCTAGACCAGCTTCTAATCCTTCGAAATGGAATTCGTTACAATTTTAGAAAACCCCTCTGGAATCAATCCGAGTTAACGTAAGTTGAATAAAGGCGAGGGAAGCTCGGTGGAGATTTGATACCCAAGGCGAGAGAAGCTCGGCGCAGTCACGCATTCAACTTACAGAAACCGTCAAGAACTTCGAAGTATGCTTAAAAGAGTAACCAATATTTTTCGAATAACTTTCCTGTTAAGCTCGTTTCCCTATCGGTCTCGTTCTAGTCAAAATTTTAGGCTTAGGTTCGCGTAGGTTACGTGGTCCTAAAGCGGGCAAGAAGAGAACGGTGATGAAATCCGAACCCTTATCTTGTATGGCCAGGCCATGCCCTTTACTAGAAAAATAAATGTCTGTATTCAGTCCTCAACATATATGCATACGAAGGAGTCCAGTAACTCGCTGACAGGGGATTCGCGAGTGTTTGGAATCTTACCTCCCGTTCCATACGGGGGATGAATCGGTTGTAGTCGACTCGGGCCACTGAATCCGATGTCTAGTGTACGAACCCAAGGTGCAGAGACAATATCGTAATTGTCCTCCTTCTTTGCATAAAGTTTATATTTAAAGTACCCTTCTGTAGGGTAATAAAAAAAATAATGTCCCAAAGTCCAAAAGTCCAAAAACAATAAAATTACAAAAATAATAAACCCTAATACAGTTTTTTTTTAAATAGAATAAACAAACCCTAAACTAAAATTGTCTAAAATAAAATTGTCTTCTTTTCTGTTCTTTTTGCTTTAATCTTTAGCTCCAAGTCTTTATGAAATCACCAAACTCCTTGGCTCAATTTTCTTTATGATCCAGAACCTGTAGACACAAGATAAATACCCAAAAACATAAAAAGGGACAAAAAAATAAAAATAAATAAAAATAAATAAATCTAAAACCCTAAAAACAAGTCCGCGTCGGCGGCGCCAAAAATTGATGTGATTTGTAGATAGTGGTAAAAGTGGTTCGATTCTCAGACTTGTGAAGGATATTAATTAGACTTAAATTCTAATATTAAAATAAAAAAACTCACTAAAAGTTTTAGCAAACTCAATCAAAGATGATATCAATATTAAAAGAAACACTGAGGCCAAGATTCCACTATTTTCCAAGTTCAAAGTGATCAAACCAATACTTATATTTATGCAATTTTCTCGTTTAATTTGATTCTAAAATATTGCAACAAGTAGATTTTCAAAAGTAATAATTGTAAATACCAAGTATGAAGCATCAAAAGTCTTAAAACTAAGCATACTCCATCAAAATAAATCACAATCACTCAAATAAAAATCATATTCAATAATAGTTCAAGGCAAATAATCATATAATTATTGCAAATAAAAAGATAAAATAGAATATACCACTTTTTGTTGGAAAAATAGCTTCCTCTATCGCCTCAGCAATGGGGTTTAGCTCCTCATATCAATCATGATCTCAAAATATGTGTTTGTTGCTCAAAAGATGATTAAAAGAGTGAAAAGTAATAACACAGACTGTTTGCAACAGTGTATTGGTGTTGCAAAACAGCTGTTACAATGGAACTGTTACAGAAAGCTGTTGTAAATACTGTTGCTTTGTCGCTGATTTTAAGACCCTAGAATACGACTGTCCTGCACAGCTTAATGTTCTTCAGTTGTTAAACAACGACACTGTTCTGCGAATGTTTCCTTGCGTCAATGTTCTTCGCGTTCTTCCTCTTCAGCAGCAGCAGAAACAGAGTTTGGTAAAGCTATGATTTCTTCTTCTCTGGCTCTCCTTAGGTCCCCAAACTCTCGACACCTCTTCTATACTACCCAAGACATCTATTTATATCAAAAATACCGATTAAATCTCTCCCAAATCTTCCAAAATCTCTTTCCTTCTCTTCACGGCCAAGTTGCGGCAATTTCTTGTTTTAGAATTTCTACGCGTTTCTGAGCTTTCCCTTTTATTCTAAATTCTTCCTTGGATAGATACAAATCTTTGGGAAAGTTTACAGCACTTTAATCTCTTTAAAATTCCCTAAAACAGGTCACACACGTGACTTTCCATATTTTCTGTTGTGAGAAAAATCCGTCGATTGAGCCCAGTCTAATCGATTTAAAAACCCATATCAGATTCCTAGACCCATATGGAGTCTATCCTATGAAAATCAGAGGTTTAATCGGCCTCAAACTCCTCCAAATCACGATTGCCAAAACTGTTCTTCACTGCACTTATTTTCCCGCCAAAACCTGGTTTTTGAAATGTTGAAGATGGTTGCCCCTTATCCAGGGTAGGGGTGTGATTAGCAACTGCCTGGAAATGGGATGCCCCTTAGTAATTAGGTTACCCCTTATCCAAAGTGAGAGTCCGAATAGCAAATGTCCTCCGGGTGCTTTCCGACAACTTTTCGAGCCAATTTTTTCCAAAAATGTTTATTAGCCAAAAATACCTACAAATAAATAAAACACCATAATAAGTACAAAAATGAGCCCTAACAATATATAGAATCGAGACAAATCGGACACAAAAATGTGTCTATCACTGGCTAGATCATGGAATGGCAGGGACGACTGCTATATATGACGTAGATTGTTGGCATTGGGAGTGGCCTGTTGGCGTCGGTCGTGGTGCTAGCTGGGATGCAAGTTGTTGGCGCTAGCTTGGCCGCGGCCTGTTGGCGTCGTGGAGCTTTGCCAGCGCGGGTCTGGCTGCCTCTTTCCGTGTATAACCCAAAACAAGAAACCTTCCTCCATTCGAACTCCAAAAAGTTCTATGCCCATGAAAGGTGTCACCTATCCTCTTTACCTCGTATCATTTGATTTGTTTCCATGTCCTGGTGCTAACGGCGGAGTGGTAGCAATAAAGCAGGCGAACATATTCCAAGTACGTATCTCCGTGTTTCTTCTTTCTAGTTGCTCTTCTATTGTTGGTGCAAACCCTAGCCATAGGCATGTCCGCGATAGTTTTATGGGCGACGTCGCGATAAGTCCCCAGACATTCTTCGTCGTGTGATAACTGATAACTGAGCCATTGATTCCCGAGCGGATTGTTTGCTTCAACCATCTTGATATCGGCATTTGAAAAATGAAATTGAAATTTGGAAATTGATATTGTAACCGAGAGATTAATCTCCCACTGTGGTCGCCAATTATTTGAGGGTAAAAACAGTTTCTGCTGATTTTGGTAATTTCGAGTGTGTGAGTGAGAAACGAGTCTATACCTTAAACAATGTACTGCAAGGGAGTACTTTGATTCGAGAGATCAATCCGTACAGATCCGGCCTAAACCAATAAATGGCCGTTCCAGACTTGCTTCGGTCACAAAGTGAAGGAGAAGGGTTGTTCTAGGGAGGAAAGCGAAGAGAGTGTTGAGACCAGAATAGTTGATTCGGTAAGAGTAGTTGTTTGACGACTTTTATCAGAAAGTGGAAAGCTAACAGATGGGAAAGCTAACAAGTGATTTCTGAGTGTTGTATGCTCCTGACCAAAAACTTGTATTTGGTGGAAATAGGTGAGACCTATTTATACAAGTCGCAACGAAACGTACCCTAGTCTCGTAAGAAGTGGAAACGGTTGAGTAAATGGAAGAAAATGGTAACGGGTAACGTCTGGAATTGATGTTTCCATAATGAAGGAAACGTTTCACCACTTCTTGTATTTACTAACGGGCGTAGTGTACGCCGCACGATGTAAACCGCCAGACCAATACCCTGATGAGCATCCTCCAGTTTGTGACATGTTTTGATGTCTCGAGTGTTTTCGTGGAAAACGTGTAGCATGTTGCTAGTGTAGCGTGGCCAAAGGATTTTGCGTTTGTAGCCAAGTTGGTGCCGTGACCAAAGAATAGGCATCGTAGCTAGGTTGGTGCCATGACCAATAGTTAGCATCGCAGCCAAGACATTGTCGCGAGTCGTCTGGTGGTAGGTTTGTACGGATGAGATCTGCATCTCAGGAGGAAGGGTAGTCGTAGATTGTTGCAACCCTTTGTTTGGCAACCAGCGACATGGTTGTAGCGCTTGCATGCTCTTGGCACGGCCAAATTAGGGTTTTGGCGTCGTGGCCAAGAGATTGCCACAAATCTTTTGGTGGAAAGTTTATATGGCTGATATTCGTATCTCAGTAGGAAGGGTGGTCGTTGATTGTTGCAACCCTTCGTTTGCAGCTAGTGGCATGGTTTAGGCGCGACCGAACTCGGATTTTGGCGTAGTTTTGGCGCGGCCAAAACTGGTGCGACCAAAATTAGGGCTTGGCATTGGGCCAAAAGTTGCCATGCGTTCGGTGGCAAGATTGTACGGCTGAGATTTGCATCTCAGGAGGAAGGGTGGCCGTTGATTGTTGCAACCCTTCTTTTGGCAGCCAGCGGCATGTGGTAGGGCCGACATGGCTTTGGCATATTTTAGGCGCGGCCAAAATTAGGGTTTTTGCAAAACCGTGATGTTTGTCCTTGGGCCGGAAGTTTCCATGCGTTAGGTGGCGAACTTGGACGGCTGAGATCTGCATCTCAGACGGAAGGGTAGCCGTTGATTGTTGTAACCCTTCGTTTAGCAGCCAGCGACATGTGGTAGGGCCGGCATGGCTTTGGCATATTTTAGGCACGGCCAAAATTAGGGTTTTAGCAAAATCGTGATGTTTGGCCTTCGACCGGAAGTTTCCATGTGTTAGGTGGCGAACTTGGACGTCTGAGATCTGCATCTCAGATGGAAAGGTATCCTTTGATTTTTGCAATCCTTCGTTTGGCAGTCAGCGGCATGTGGTAGGGCCGGCATGGCTTTGGCATATTTTAAGCGCGACCAAAATTAGGGTTTTGGCAAAACCGTGATGTTTGGACTTGGGCCGAAAGTTTCCATGAGTTAGGTGGTGAACTTGGATGGATGAGATATGCATCTCAGATGAAAGGGTAGCCGTTGATTGTTGCAACCCTTCGTTTGGAAGCCAGCGGCATGTGGTAGGGCCGGCATGGCTTTGGTATATTTTAGGCGCGGCCAAAATTAGGGTTTTGGCAAAACCGTGATGTTTGTCCTTCGGCCGGAAGTTTCCATGTGTTAGGTGGCGAACTTGGACGGCTGAGATCTGCATCTCAGATGGAAGGGTAGCTGTTTATTGTTGCAACCCTTCGTTTGGAAGCCAGCGGAATATGGTAGGGCCGGCATGGCTTTGGCGCGGAGATGTGGCTGGCATAGTATGCCATTGGTACTGTGGTGCGGCTGGCATGGTTGGAATGCCTTGGCGCGAAGATGTGGCTGGCATGGTATGCCATTGGTACTTTGGTGCGGCTGGCATGGTCGGCATGCCTTTGGCGCGAAGATGTGGCTGGCATGGTATGACATTGGCACTGTGGTGCGGATGGCATGGTCTGCATGCCTTAGACGCGGAGATGTGGCTGGCATGGCAAGCCATTGGCACGATGGTGCGGCTGGCATGGTTGGCATGCCTTTGGCGCGGAGATGTGGCTGGCATGGCATGCCATTGGCACTATGGTGCGACTGGCATGGTTTGCATGCCTTTGGCGCGGAGATGTGGCTGGCATGGCATGACATTGGCACGGTGGTGCGGCTGGCATGGTTGGTATGCCTTTGGCGCGGAGATATGGCTGGCATGGAATGCCATTGGCACGGTGGTGCGGCTGGCACGGTCGGCATGCCTTTGGCGTGGAGATGTGGCTGACATGGCATGCCATTGGCACGGTGGTGCGGCTGGCATGGTTGGCATGCCTTTGGAGTGGATATGTGGATGGCATGGCATGCCATTGGCATGTTTGGCTAGCATGCGTGGCTGGCATGTGTAGAGATGATGCCAGTCAATACCGAGGTCTCTGCCGTGGAGCATGACATATATATAAAAAAGGTACCCCGATAATTTTACGCAGTCATGTTGAATGGTTCAATAAATATGTTACATTATTACTCAAGTGTGGCGTCACTGTTTGACTAAGGTTTTACGATTTTAAACCTAAATCAAGTGTGACGTCTGTTATTTCAATTAGTTGACGATGATTTTCTCGGGGAATTCATGAATAATACATATGATTTTCAAACAAAATTGATTAATACTAAGGATTTAATCTTTTGATTATTTTTTTATATAAGATTATATGACCAAATTATTGTGATTAGTTTTTTATTTTTGTTTAGATCTGAATCATCTGATCATTTGGAATATTTATGAAGATTTGGGTAGTTGTAAGATGAATTCACAAGTTGTTAGGGTATTATTGAGTATAAATCAGGTGATAATTTCATGATATATGGAAAACCAGTTCTCAGTTCACTATGAAACACTGAAATTGAAAAAATCAAGGAGATCGGACGGGTTGGCGGGTTAAACCGAGGGTTAGACGGGTGAACCCTATTTACCCATGGGTTCTGAAACCTCAACTCTATCCCGGCCATATTAACTAACAAGTCGGGTTAGGTTCGGGTTTACACGGTCCAAGTTAGGTCCAACCTGGCGGGTTTTGACCCTAATTGTCAGGTCTAAACTGTTCCGAAGGATATTCGTGCATATGATCCTGCCGAGATTCTTTCCGCAAAGAAAAATTCCGATGGATTAAATGCTATCATCCATGCCATTACCCCAGATCTTCAGCACCATGTGACTACGTGCACTAAGTCTAAAGAAGCATGGGATATCTTAGAAACTGTATTCGAAGGAAATTCCTCTGAGAAAGAAGTTAGCCTTCAAAACCTAAATTCTGATTGGGAAAACCTTCGTATGGCTGATGAAGATTCATTTGATGAGTTTAATCACAAAGTGTCTGAAATTGTTAATGCATCTTTTTCATTGGGTAAGACTATTACTGAAAAGGACATTGTGATGAAAATTCTCAGATCGTTTCCAGCCATATACGATTCTAAGAAGCATGTCATTGTTAAAGTAAATAACCTCAATACTTTATCCAAAAATACTCTGGTTGTGAAGTTAAAGATCTTTGATCATGAGCATACATCCAAATCTGGGAAGGATATTGCTTTCAAAGCACAAAAGAACACTAAATTGCTTGAAAAAAGTAAAAGTGTTGGCAACTCTGTTGTTGATCCTATTGAGACTAATTCATCATATGAAGATCTTGACAACTCAGTTTCACTGATCACACGACATTTTAGAGATCTTCTTTTGAAGAGAAGTAAATGGTTCATCAGAGATAAACCCAGGTCATCAGTCAAACCTCATGACCGTGCTCCTCTTAAAAACAGGGACACTGTTGATACTGATGATGAGGATATTCCACAGTGCTTTAAGTGTAAAGGTTTTGGTCATTTTGCTAATGAGTGTCCAGATCGTTGAAAATACACTGAGAACAAAGCTCTTGCTGCAACTCTTGATGGATGTCTGATCACTATGATTCAGATGAAGATGAAAAGTCAAGTGTAGCCCTCTTTGGTGAAAATATTGATTTTGATAATTGTAGCAATATGTACATTAATCTTGATATTCTTCCTGGAGAAACTTCGACAACCACTATGGAGGATAAAATGGATTTTTCCCCGTCTACTGAAAATTCTATTTCACATGTTTCAAATACCTCAATTTTTTAGCAGCATGCTCAGCTATGGTATCTGAACCGTCTTCCACATTGACATGTTCTTATTATACTTTTAAGGGTCATGAACTCTCTAAGTGTTACAAGTACAAACATAAAATAAGATATGTCAATAAACTTCAACGGAGAGCAAATCGATTAGCAAACAATCTCAAACTTGTTCAGAAGCCTGACTCATCTGAGGTAAGTAAACTCAATTCCTCTCCGAAAAAGTTAATTTCTAAAGAATTGATTAGACCTCTCCAAAAAAGAACAAGGTATAAACATTCTGTGAAAAAGGGTATTAGGAATTCCATACAAGAATTAAATGGTGGACAGATTATTGTTCACCCCAACACAGCTTGATCGTGTTGAAGGTGCATCTTGTCTCATGTGACTGGTCAAAGAGACAAGAGTTGAGCACAAATCAGGATTTAAGAAAAGAAAATTCTTTTGTTTTATTTTCTTTTGCTTTCTGGAATTCTTTTGATCTTTACATATCATAAATTGGTATCGAAAAGGGTTTTCCTTTTTTCATTAAAAGAGGGTTGAAGTCGACAATTCTACCTTCTTTAGGGCTATAAATTGGTCGTACGTGAATCATATTCTATGTAGGTTCTGTAACCCTATATTATGTTAGAGAATTGCTCGGTCGAGCTCGCATGCGTTGCTATCTCAATCATTTTTGTCAATGTTAGTGATCAAAACTATAAGTCTTGATTTCTAGTCTAATATAGCTAAGTCTCGGACTAGTATAGAAAGTGTAGTTGAGCTCAAGGACTTCATGGCGATTCATCATACAAGTAGAAGAACTACTCAAGTAACCGGTGGAACTTCTCGACAAAAGGTATGTGAATACTTGAACTTATCTATCACTCAAAAGTCTATCTACTCTATCTCCTACTCTTTGAGACAAGAAGTCGTATGCTATATATATAGACTTTGGTTATACACATTTGGTATTTCTATCCGAGTATACCTCTCCTATCTATATCTCGAAATATGAGTTGGTAAGCTTTTCGCTTTAACCAAGTTTATCTTTACCATGTGATGAAAGTCATGATATGTTTCAATCATCTTAAAAATTGCTTTGACGATAAATGGTGTAACAACTGTACAACGTCCTCTAAGAATGTTTCAACGATTGAAATGAGAGTTTAGATTACATAACCAATGGTGGACAAAAGCATTGTTGTGGAAAAACATTTATGTATAAGTCCTATTCCTTGAACCAAAGTTTGCGAACTTTGTTGATCAAGAGCACCGGAAGAATGGCGTGAGCCAAGTCCTCGAACTTCTGAAGTTCTCAAACCCGAGAATTTCTGCTGGAGTTTGAAAACTACTTGAGTGAAACTAAGTCCGTGAACTCATTCCACGAACCCAGTCCGTGAACCGGCAAAGTTCTCATACCCGAGAATTTCTGCTGGAGTTTATAAACTTTGCCCGGTAACTTAAGTCCGCGAACCTAGTCTGCGAACTTGAGAAGGTTATATATCTGAAGATAATTTCTGAACTTAAACTTAAAAAGACTAAGGAATGAAGTTTGCAAACCGTGGATACAAAATTTCATGAACCGATTCAAGTGAATCAAATCATCTTTGCTTCAATTGTGTCTTGTGTAGTACATGAGATTTCCTTTCAATTGAACAACTCTCTAACTAGTTCATTTGAAATCATTTGAACTAGTTATGGTGAAGAAGAGCGGTTGATATGAAACACTCATATAGATGACTTTTTGGTTAACTATTGTTGAACCAACAAGTGCATACGTTTGGGTACGGTTAACAAACCTAGAAGCATGCATTGTCAAGTGTGAATAACAAGCTAAGTTTGCGATCTAACGGTTGAGAAATATTACCTTCAATCTAAATCAGGTTTTCATCTAACGGTGGATATTGATTGCTTTGTTACCAAGGTAACTTAATTTCAAACCCTGATTTGAAAGACTATATAAGGAGAACTCTAGTATTTGTGCAAAACTAATCCTTACACCTCACGTTTGATACTAGTTTGCATACTAGAGTCGGTTCTCCTTTAACTTTTGGTTTTCTTCTTCTAAAACCAGGTTGACGACTTAAAGACTTCATTGGGATTGTGAAGCCAGACCGATACTACTTTTATCGTAGTTGTGTGATCTGATCTAGCATCTTCTATCCTACGAGTACAATCAGATTAATTGGCTTGAGATTGATATCTCCGATAGGAAAGATATAAAAAGTAATCACAAACATATTCGTCTCATTGTTTGTGATTTCGCAACATCTTGTTTCGCTACCTTACGATTAAGATTGTTGTGAGATGATTGATAACTATAGGTTGTTCTTCGGGAATATAAGACCGGATTATCAATTGGTTCCTGTTCACCTTGATTATTATCAAAAGACGGAACAAAACCTTTTAGGGTTTATCTGTGGGAAACAGATTGATCCTTTGATAGACTTGTCTGTGTGAGACAGGTTTGTTTATTGTCAAGTCTTCGACTTTGGGTCGTAGCAACTCTTAGTTGTGGGTGAGATCAGCTAAGGGAATCAAGTGCGCAGTATCCTGCTGGGATCAGAAGCGTAGGGAGTACAACTGTACCTTGGATCAGTGGGAGACTGATTGGGGTTCAACTACAGTCCAGTCCGAAGTTAGCTTGGAGTAGGCTAGTGTCTGTAGCGGCTTAATACAGTGTGTGATCAATATGGACTAGGTCCCGAGGTTTTTCTGCATTTGCGGTTTCCTCGTTAACAAACTCTCTGGTGTCTGTGTTATTTCTATTTCCGTATTATATTTGTTTATATAATTGAAATAATACAGGTTGTGCGTTTGAATCAATCAATTGGAAATCCGACCTCCGGTTGTTGATTCATATTGATTGATCCTTGGATATTGGTCTTTGGTACCATCCAAGTTATTCCTTGTATTTGATTAGAACTCGCAGTTCTTGCTTGAGTAAATAAAATCAAGAAGAGAGATATAAACTCGTTGATATACTTTTAGTTGATTGAGTGTTGTTGATTCTCTTAAAAGTATATTCGATTTTGTCCATACAAATTGCTAAGCGAAATATTGGGTGGTGTTGTTTGACCCCCGCTTTTTCAATTGGTATCAGAGCCAGGCAAACACGTTTAGGACCTTACAAGTCTGTGTCTGTAGCGATCTGACTCTGTGGACAGTTGTGTTATCTCAGTAAACGTACCACCAGTCTTCGATGGCTCAAACTGCCTATGGTGGAAAATTGCTATGCGTACTTTTCTTCAATCTAGTGATTTCCAATCATGGTTATATATTGTTAATGTCTATGAGGATCCTGTTCTTATAGTTGAAAATGTTACCACGCCTAAAAACATCGGTACATATATTGTTGCTGAGTCGCTTGATGCAAAGCAGAACTCCGACGGTTTGAATGTCATCATGCATGCAATTACCCCATATCTTCGACACCATGTGGCTTCATGCTCCACGTCTAAAGATGCTTGGGATACTTTAGAAACTGTATTTGAAGGTAACTCCAGCAAAAAGGATGTCAGGCTTCAAAACCTTAACTCCGATTGGGAAAACCTTCATATGGAAGAAGAAGAGTCATTTGATGAATTTTATCACAAAATGTCTGAAATTGTTAATGCATCATGTGCATTGGGTAGGACTATTCCTGAAAGGAAAATTGTGATGAAGATTTTCAGATCACTGCCATCTAAATACGAATCTAAAAAACATGCCATCGTTGAGGGAAATAACCTTGATACTCTTTCGCGAAATACGCTTGTCGGAAAGCTCAAAATTTTTGATCGCGAATTAAAATCAAGAGATAAAAATCACTTGTCTATTAGTCATGATACTACTCCTGATGGAAAATATCGTTGTTCTAAAGTGATTGATAAGAAAAATGAGAATTGCTTTATATCTACGTTGTCTCGGTTTATACAACAGCTTAAGAAAATTCTTAGACAAAGTAAAAGAAAGTCTCAAAAAGAAGTTCGATCAATCAAAAAGGAGGATAATAAAACTCAGAAAAACTGTACTAGCAAAACTGGTCTCGTATGCTGTAAAAGTGCTCATACTTCCAAAGGTCCAGATACTGAGGTAAATAAGATATCTAAAGCATGGATGAATACTCTTGATTATTTTCCCGAGGATGAAATCGATGATAGTTCTCTTAATCTCCCTGCTGAAAATCACAATCGTGATTCTTATATGACATGTCGAATAACTCCGACTGCGTCTCATAAGCTGTGCCAGCAAATGTCACCTGACTATGGATCACTCTCTAGTCATCTTTACAACAAGGGTGACACAGAAAAACACAAGATGCTACCAAAACTCTCGGTTTCCTTGTGTAAAAATCAGGCTCATATTAGAACGAATGATCAAAAGGAGTCCTTCTCTGCTAAACACTGTGTGCAGAAGAAGAAGAAGAAGAAATCTCCTGTGAAATCCTATTTTCCTCAAAAGGTGATTTCTAGAATGGTGCGGGATTTGCGCAAATCTTCAATCAAGTTCTTCAAAACTATGATTATAAGGGAAAAGAGTGATGTGCATAACTCTTCCTTCCTAAGGAAAAGCAAAAAATTGTATTAACAAGTAATTCCCACCCTCACGAGATATATTCCAGTCCTACATCGGATTGGAATGATTATGAGCTGCAATCTTGATTATTCATGATTATTTTGTTTATCCCTCTTAATAAAGAATCATGATGTTCAAGAAGGGTGTGTTGGAATGTTTCTGTTAAAACTTTAGGAGTATTCGTCTTTTGTTTACTCTCCTCTTATACCGCTTTTGTTCATGTACGATTCTGACTTTCTAAAAGACTTTTTTTTCTGGAGATAACTTAATTCTGTTAGGGTTTGGTAAAAGGTATTTTTTGGAAATTCTTCATCTTCATTCCTTTAAAATGAAGTTTCTCCTCTTCTGGATGTTAATTTCATTTACCTTCTCTATCATGTCCTCCTCTAGTCTTTCAAGTAAACAAAGTGAAGTATGGAATGTTATGTTTCCCTCTAAGAAGATTCATTTTGATTCCTCTAATAACTAGATGTGTTATGACAAGCGTATCTCATCGACCGATGAGAATACTTCAGTCTCACAATTTGATAAGCTCTCTTTAACCATGAATCTTGTCTTGGATCAAGTACGTGCCCTGAAAAGTGAACTCGAAGCTTCCTCCAAAAAACTTGAAGAAAAGATGGATAATCTTGAGTCTAGGATTGATCTAATCGAAGATGAGCTTGATGAATATAGGGAATATGAGAAGAATTTTTCAAAGAAAGTGAAATGCATCATAGAAGCTTATTTGTTGCCTAGTAAGTATTCTTTTTGATTTAGTTGGAAGAATAACTAGTGATTTGAATAGCAATGATTGTGACTACACATAGCTATCATTTTTCATCTTCTTGTTTGTTTTTTTTTAGGTTTATTGGTTTAAATTCTAAAAACTATTTGGAAGATGATGTTTTTGCAGTATTAATCTTTATGATTTGTTATATTGCAATTTGTTATGGGATATTGGGGTTTACGACCGTGAACTATGTTTGTCCCATACTTTGTCAAAAGTAAAGTCGTTCGTGATCGGTATTCACGTATTGATAAAAGAATGAATGGACTTTTGACAAATACAAAAGTTAAGCCTATATTGTCAAATATTTGATGGAATATAGGTTAAAATCTTTTTTTTTTCAAGGATTATGTCTATTAATATCGTTATGCAAATAGTGGTGGAAAATAGACTGAATCCTTGTGTATTCCGCAGTATTGATCATCCCTGATCCATATTTTATGTATTACTGTGAGGCTCCGTAATGTATCTTATGTTGAGCACTATACAACCAAGTTGATTATTTCTATCTTAGTTGTTGTTCCGTGAGATATTTTATGTCGAGCATATTGAACTAAATTAATCATCTTGTTTGGTTATTTAGTTATTTTCTTATGTCGAGCAAAACAAATGACAATTAAATTGATTACTTTTGTGATTAGTTTGGTTGTGTATTCCGATTAGATTAATTATGGGTTCTCTTGTAATTAATCTAGTTGAGTATTTTCGTGTCTCCGTAAGTTCTCTTATGTTAAGCATAATCAATTGAATTGATCACTTTTTGTGTTTAATTTGATTGTGTATTCCGATTAAATTAATCATGGGTTTACTTGTGATTAATTTGATTGAGTTTTTGGATACAGGAAATCATTCTCATGTTTTTTTTGTGTCCAATAAAAATCCTTCTTTTCTTTCGAAATTAAGGTCGCTCTTGTTGTTCCTTCGGGAATGACATCAAATGGGGGAGAGTTATTTTGAACTTGTGCTTAATGGTCATATCTTGAGGGGTATGCGGCTGTGGAATTTTAGAGGGGTTATCTTGTATCTTTAAACTCCTTGATGAATGCATTTAGCTTCGGCTTTATGATTGCATCTAAATTAGTTGGTATGTATTTTTTCTCTTTGTCATGAAATGTCTCTCTCGGAAATTTTATCATGATCCCGTTGTTGTACCTTTGCCAATTTTATTGACAAAAAGGGGGAGAATTAATATGTAGTTCACACTATAAATACATATGGTTTTCGGATCATTGTGTAAGGGGGAGTGGTTTCCATGTGAGATGGAGTATTGACTAAGGGGGAGTGATACATATCACTATAGTATTATGGTTGAAGTTATGATACAATTGAAATTTGACGTTGTGTAATAATACTATGACACTGTATAACAATGATCGAGAACTATGTTTTCTCATTGTTATAGCTACGAATCTTCAACAGTGGTGATGCTAAACTTACAACCTTTGGGATCATTGGAGTACTTGGAAGTGACGAAGATTTCGAGGAATATTGAAGATTAGACATGTGGAATAGGAGCTACTAAAGTTTCTTTATATTTTTGTATTCCATATGTATTGATAGTTTTGTCACTAAAATTGACAAAGGGGGAGATTGTCTATCTCAAGCATGTTTGTCAATGTTAGTGATCAAAACTATAAGTCTTGATTTCTAGTCTATTATAGCTAAGTCTCGGACTAGGATAAAAAGTGTAGTTGAGCTCAAGAACTTCATGGCGATTCATCATACAAGTAGAAGAACTACTCAAGGAACCGGTGGAACTTCTCAACAAAAAGGTATGTGAAGACTTGATCTTATCTATCACTCAAAAATCTATCTACTCTATCTCCTACTCTTTGAGACAAGAAGTCGTATGCTATATATATAGACTTTGATTATACACATTTGGTATTTCGATCCGAGTATACCTCGCCTATATATATCTCGAAATATGAGTTGGTAAGCTTTTCGCTTTAACCAAGTTTAACTTTACCATGTGACAAAAGTCATGATATGTTTCAATCATCTTGAAAATTGCTTTGACGAGAAATGGTGTAACAACTAGATAACATCCTCTAAGAATGTTTCAATGATTGAAATGAGAGTTTAGATTACATAACCAAGGTGGACATAAGCATTGTTATGGAAACACATTTATGTATAAGTCATATTCCTTAAACCAAAGTTTGCGAACTTTGTTGATCAAGAGAACCGGAAGAATGGCGTGAGCCAAGTCCGCGAACTGCCAAAGTATTCAAACCCAAGAATTTATGATGGAGTTGACAAACTACTTGCGTGAAACTAAGTCCGCGAACCCAGTCCGCGAACCGGAGAAGTTCTCATACCCGAGAATTTCTGCTGGAGTTTGTAAACTCTGCCCGTTAACTTAAGTCCGCGAACCTAGTCTGCGAACTTGAGAAGGTTATAATCTGAAGATGATTTCTGAACTTAAACTTAAAAATACTAAGGAATGCAGTTTGCAAACCGTGGCTATAAAAGTTCATGAACCGATTCAAGTGAATCAAATCATCTTTGCTTCAATTGTATATTGTGTAGTATATGAGATTTCCTTGCAATTGAACAACTCTCTAACCAGTTCAGTTGAAATCATTTGAACTATTTATGGTGAAAAAGAACGTGGTTGATATGAAATGCTCATATGGCTAACCTTTTGGTTAACTATTGTTGAACCAACAAGTGCATACGTTTGGGTACGTTTAACAAACCTAGAAGCGTGCATTGTCAAGTGTGTGTAACAAGCTAAGTTTTCGATCTAACGGCTGAGAAATATTAGCTTGAATCTAAATCAGGTTTTCATCTAACGGTGGATATTGATTGCTTTGTTACCGAGGTAACTTAATTGCAAACCCTGATTTGAAAGTCTATACAAGGGGAACTCTAGTATCTGTACAAAACTAATCCCCACACCTCACGTGTGATACTAGTTTGCATACTAGAGTCGGTTCTCCTTTAACCTTTGGTTTTCTTCTTCTGAAACCAGGTTAACGACTTAAAGACTTCATTGGGATTGTGAAGCCAGACCGATACTATTTTTATCATAGTTGTGTGATATGATCTTGCATCTTCTATCGTACGAGTACAATCGGATTGATTGTCTTGAGATTGATATCTCTGATAGGCAAGATATAAAAGTATTCACGAACATCTTCGTCTCATTGTTTGTGATTCCGAAACATCTTGTTTCGCAACCATACGATTAAGATTGTTGTGAGGTGATTGATAACTCTAGGCTGTTCTTCGGGAATATAAGACCGGATTATCAATTGGTTCCTGTTCACCTCGATTATTATCAAAAGACAGAACAAAACCTTTTAGGGTTTATCTGCGGGAGACAAATTGATCATTTGATAGACTTGTCTGTGTGAGACAGATTTGTTTATTGTCAAGTCTTCTACTTTGGGTCGTAGAAATTCTTAGTTGTGGGTGAGATCAGCTAAGGGAATCAAGTGCGCAGTATCCTGCTGGGATCAGAAGCGTATGTAGTACAACTGTACCTTGGATCAGTGGGAGACTGATTGGGGTTCAACTACAGTCCAGTCCGAAGTTAGCTTGGAGTAGGCTAGTGTCTGTAGCGGCTTAATACAGTGTGTGTTCAATCTGGACTAAGTCCCGGGGTTTTTCTGCATTTGCGGTTTCCTCGTTTACAAAGTTTCTGGTGTCTGTGTTGTTTCTATTTTCGCATTATATTTGTTTATATAATTGAAATAATACAGGTTGTGCATTTGAATCAATCAATTGGAAATCCAACCTTCGTTTTTTGATTCATATTGATTGATCCTTGGATATTGGTCTTTGGTACCATCCAAGTTATTCCTTGTATTTGATTAGAACTCGCGGTTCTTGCTTGAGTAAATCAAATCAAGAAGAGAGATATAAACTAGTTGATATACTTTTAATTGATTGAGTCTCTTTGATTCTCTTAAAAGTATATTCGAGTTTGTCCATACAGATTGCTAAGTGAAATATTGGGTGGTGTTATTAGACCCCCGTTTTTCACATTCGTTTTTCCTTCCCTGAAAACTCTTTTTATCACAAGATTGCTAGGTGAGGTTGTGTATTTCTTTCACAATTCCATACTTGTATGGAGATTCCAAACATCATATCTTCTGATGGAAAAGATGTTAATATGATTGTGAAGCCATCAATCATGAAGGAAAAAGATAAGTCTCCTTACTCTACAACTTTGAAAAGAAAAAGGAAAAATATGAAGAAACCAAGGGCTATCCCCTTTAATCATCAGAAGTTTTCTGGTGTTCTTGAAGAGATAAAGGAAGCAAGGAAGGAGATTTAGCAAATAAAGGCTATTGTTTTAACAACTCTTGAAATTCACAAGGCCCTGGTTGGACATCAGTCAAGAAGGTCAGTTGGAATTGACTCCTTTCTTATGAACCTTATGTTCCAATGGTTGTTGACGATAAGGAGTTCGGGGACGATGAAGAATTTTTCAGAGGTCTTAATATCTAGGAAACTTCTTATGAGAATTTATTCTTGTGTTTTAAGAAGGATAACTAGGGTTTGGAATAGCCTATATCGTGATTACACATAGCTATTGCCAACGATTTTCACCTTGCGATGTTTTTAGATTTATTTATTTAAATTCTAAAGTTTATTTGGAAGGTGATTTTGCAGTATTAATCTCTATTGGTTTTATATATTACAAATAATTTTATGGGATATGTGTGTTTGCGTCCGTGAACTATGATTGTCCCGTATATGTCAAAAGTTAAAGTCTATTATGTCATTATGCAAATATTGATGGAAAATAGAATGAACTTTTGATATCAAAGATTAAGTATACTGTGTCATTATGCAAATATTGATGAAAAATAGAATGAATCTTTGAATATTTCGCAGTATTGATCTTTCCCTGATCCACTTCTACGTGAAAGTATTGTATGGCTCCGTAAGTTTTTTTATGTAGAGCATTTCCGATTAAATTAATCATGGGGTTCTATTGTGGTTAATTTTATTGAGTTTTCTGGATATAAATTCATGTTTCATGTGATTTGTTAATGTCTAAAGAAATCCTTCTTTTCTTGTAAAATTAAGGTCGCTCTTGTTGTTCTTTCGGGAATGACATTTTATGGGGGAGAGTTCTTAATTAAACTTGTTCTTAATTGCCAAATCATTGTGGAAGGTGCGGCTGTTGAATATTTTAGGAGTTTTATTATGTCTATATAAACTCCTTGATGAATACACTAAGTTTCAACTATGTGAAATCATCGAAACAAAGTTGATATGTTCTCTTTTAGTAGTGAAGTATCTCTATGAGAATTTCATTATGATCCCGCTAGTTTTCGTACCTTTGCCAATTTATAGTGACAAAAAGGGGGAGAATTATTGTATAGTTTATACTACAGATACATATGGTTTACAGATCATTATGTAAGGGGGAGTGGTTTTCATTATGAGATGAAGTATTGACTAATGGGGAGTGGTACATATCACCATAGTATTATTGTTAAAGTTGTGATACAATTGAACTTTTATGTTGTGTAATAATACTATGACACCGTATAACAATGATTGAGAACAATTTTTTTCGTATTGTTATGACTACGGATCTTCAACAACTATGATGTTGAGTTGAACACGTTCAGAATCACTGGACTACTTGGAAGTGACGAAGATTTCGAGTAATGTTGAATAACCAAGGAAATCAAGCATTTGGATAAGAAGCTACAAAGTTTATTTATTTTGTAATCCATATGTATTGATAGTTTTTTCATTAAAATTGACAAAGGGGGAGATTGTTAGAGCACTGCTCGGTCGAACTCGCAAGCGTTGCTATCTCAAGCTTGTTTGTCAAGTTTAGTTGTCAAAACTATAAGTTTTGATTTCTAGTATACTAATAGCTATGTTTCGGATTGGGATAGAATGTGGAGTTGAGCTTTAGACTTCACGGTGTTCATCGATTGAAGACAAATAACTACTAAGGGGAGATTGTGGAACTTCATCAACAAAAGGTGTATGGAGACTTGAACTCATTTATCATTCAGAAGTTTATTTATATTCTATCTCCTATTGAGACAAAAGTCGTATAACTATATAGACTTTACTTTATACACATTTGGTATTTCGAGTTGAATTTAACTCGCTTAAATATTTCTCGAAATATGTGTTGGTAAGCTTTCGCTTTAATCAAGTTTATCTTTCATTCTTGACGAAATTCAAAGATGATCATGTGAAAATCACCTGGTAACATCTTGAAAGATTCGTGTGAGAAAGTCATTTGATGTAGACTCGGAATGTTTCGTATTGATCTATTGAGCACTTGAAAATTGCTTTAAAGCTAATAGTTTGTGTGAGACAGCTATTCCCGTATGCATACTTGTATGCTAACTGTTGTAGATATATTCCAAGTCTGGGAACTTAGTGTGCATACCCGTATACGTACTGATTCAACAGTTGAAGTCTGGTTCCCGGTATGCATACTGATTTCAACTGATGTTGGTCGTGAACGACAATACGCGTACCCGTTTGCATACTGGCGAACAGACCAGGTCCGGAAACTCTAGGTATGCGTACCCGTTTGCATATTTGAGTGGGTTAAGTTCTAAAATTGGTTTATTCGTGAAAAATACATTCATATAATAAGGAATGCAATCTTTGCAAACCGTGGCTATAATGCTCATGAATTGATTTGAGTGATTGAAAATCGATTTTGCTTCAATTGTGTCTTGTATACTTCTATGAGAATATAAACAGTTGAACAACTCTATAACTAGTTTCATTTGAGTCATTTGAACTAGTTGTGATTAATATGAACAAGGTTGATATGAAAGTGTTCATATGGCTAACTTCGGTTAACTATTGTTGAGCCAACTAAGTGTACATGTTTAGGTGCGGTTACCCATATTTAAATGAAAGTACATTTCATTTATGTGTAACAAGCTAAGTTCAATCTCACGGTTGAAAGATATTAGCTTAAATCTAATCAGGTTTTCATCTAACGATGAATATTGAATGCTTTGCTACCAAGGTAACATTGATTGCAAACCTTGATTTGAATACTATATAAGGGAGAACTCTAGCAACTGGGAAACCTAATCCCTACACCTCCTGTGTGATACTAGTTGTGACTACAGTCGATTCTCCTTTAACCTAGGTTTTTCTAAAACCATTATATGTTAACGATTTAAAGACTTGGGATTCTGAAGCCAGACCCAACTATTTTATATGTAGTTTCCTATTCTGATCTTACTTTTTACTATCGTATTGAGTACTATCTTCTCTAAGATTTGCTCGAGATTCAATCTCCGATAGGTAAGATAAAAAGTAGTCACAAACATCTTCGTTTCATTGTTTGTGATTCCACAAATCTTGTTCCGCTTCCATACGGTTAAGATCATTGTGAGGTGATTGATATTATTAGGCCGTTCTTCAGGAATATAAGTCTGATGTATCAATTGGTTCATGTTCACCTTGATTTACCAAAAGACGAAACAAAAACTCGTAGGTATTTCCGTGGGAGACGGATTTATCTGTTTAATAGACTTTTCTGTGTGAGACATATTTGTTTATCAAGTCTTCGACTTTGGGTTGTAGCAACCCTTAGTTGTAGGTGAGATCAGCTAAGGGAATCAAGTGTGTAGAGTCATGTTGTGATTCAGAGACGCAAGGAACGCGATTGTACCTTAATTAGTGTGAGATTGGTTAAGGCTCAACAACATTCCGGTCTGAAGTTAACTTGTAGTAGGCTAGAGTCTGTAGCGGCTTAATGCAGCGTGGTGTTGAAATCTGGACTAGGTCCAGGGGTTTTCTGCATTTGCGGTTTCCTCGTTAACAAATTTTTTGGTGTCTGTGTTATTTCTTTTCCGCATTATACTTTCTATTTAATTCAAATATCGCAGGCTGTGCGTATTTTAATCAATTAGATTGTCCAACCTTTGGTTGTTGATATAAATTGATTGACACTTGAACATTGGTCTTTGGTGCTGTTCAAGTTGTTTCTCATATTAATCAGGCTCGCAGATTTCATTTCTATCTGTTTGATTTGCTGATTACATTGAGAAATCAACTTGTTTCTCATATTAATCAGGATCGCAGATTTCTATCTGTTTGATTTGCTGATTACATTGAGAAACATAGATATAACTCTTGGATGTATTTTCCTTGATTGAGTCCGACTGTCTAGTTGATTCTCTTGGAAATATATTGGAGTTAGTCCATACAGATTGCCGAAACGAAATATTGGGTGTTGTTGTTAGACCCCCGCTTTTTCAATTGGTATCATAGCAGGCAAACACGTTTAAGACCTCATAAGTCTGTGTTTGTAGCAATTTGACTCTATGGACAAAAACGATATCTCTATAAACTTACCACTAGTCTTCGATGGCTCGGATTACTTATGGTGGAAATTTTTATGCGTCCCTTTCTTCAAGCGTGTGATTTTCAATCATGGGTTTGTGTAGTTAATTGCAATGATCCCCCAATTGTTGCAGAAGGCACTGTTACAGATATCACAACGGGCCGGGTTAGGGTCAACCCGTGGTGGGTTAGGCGGGTTTGAAGTAGTCAACCCTAACCCGAACCGCTTTCATCTACGGGTTCTATGTACTCAATCCTAACCCTATACGGGTTAGCTCGACGGGTTGGCGGGTTAACCCGTGATTTTGTTGCAAGGGTGAGAAGTTACACGTTTTTATTAAATCACAAAAAATTGTGTGTAATAGGAGTGGCTCGAAAACTGGACGTCTAACTTGTTTAGACAAAGTTGAACCACTGCACTAAGTAGCGAGTTCGTGCACAACTTACTTATTGTAGGTGGTTAACTTCTGTTGGTGGGCCTTAAAGTAGGTCAAAAGCAAAAAGTATATCTTATACACATACCACCGATGCATCTCTCCTTTATCATATTTTTCTCTGTTTAATCTCTCATTCTTAACAAACGCCATGACTCTCAGATGCAAGAGAACCCCTCGCTGCCTGTTTAGAAGAGAAGAAGACTAATATTGATTAAACTGTTTTGAAGGATGAAGAAGATGATTATCATGACCAGGGAGAAGATCAAAAATATTTATTTTTTCTTTTCCCCTGACTAAATTTTGAATATTTTGTGCAGTATGTTATTTCAATTAGTTGACGATGATTTTCTCGGGGAATTCATAAATAATACATATGATTTTCAAACAAAATTGATTAATACTAAGGATTTAATCTTTTGATTATTTTTTTGTATAAGATTATATGACCAAATTATTGTGATTAGTTTTTTATTTTTGTTTAGATCTGAATCATCTGATCATTTGGAATATTCATGAAGATTTGGGTGGTTGGAAGATGAATTCACAAGTTGTTAGGGTATTATTAAGTATAAATCAAGTGATAATTTCATGATATATGGAAAAACAATTCTCAATTCACTATGAAACACTGAAACTGAAAAAATCAAGGAGATCAGACGGGTTGGCGGGTTAACCCGCGGGTTAGACGGGTTAACCCGCGGGTTAGACGGGTCAACCCTATTTACCCACGGGTTCTGAAACCTCAACTCTAGCCCGGCCCTATTAGCTAACAAGTAGGGTTAGGTTCGGGTTTACACGGTCAGGGTTAGGTCCAACCGGCGGGTTTTGACCCTAATTTCCAGGTCTAAACTGTTCCGAAGGATATTGGTGCATATGATCCTGCCGAGATTCTTGCCGCAAACCAAAATTCTGATGGATTAAATGCTATCATCCATGCCATTATCCCATATCTTGAGCACCATGTGACTACGTGCACTAAGTATAAAGAAGCCTGGGATATCTTAGAAACTGTATTCGAAGGAAATTCCTCTGAGAAACAAGCTAGGCTTCAAAACCTAAATTCTGATTGGGAAAACCTTCGTATGGATGATGAAGATTGATGAGTTTAATCACAAAGTGTCTGAAATTGTTAATGCATCTTTTTCATTGGGTAAGACCATTCCTGAAAAGGATATTGTGATGAAAATTCTCAGATCGTTTCCAGCCAAATACGATTCTAAGAAACATGCCATTGTTGAAGGAAATAACCTCAATACTTTATCCAGAAATACTCTGGTTGGGAAGTTAAAGATCTTTGATCATGAGCATACATCCAAACTTGGGGAGGATATTGCTTTCAAAGCACAAAAAAACACTAAATTGCTTGACAAGAGTAAAAGTGTTGGAAACTCTGTTATTGATCCTATTGAGACTGATTCATCATATGAAGATCTTGACAACTCAGTTTCACTGATCACAAGACAATTTAGAGATCTTCTTTTGAAGAGAAGTAAACGGTTCATCAGAGATAAACCCAGGTCATCAGTCAAACCTCATGACCGTGCTCTTCTTAAAAACAGGTACACTGTTGATATTGATGATGAGGATATGCCATAATGCTTTAAGTGTAAAGGTTTTGGTCATTTTGCTAATGAGTGTCCAAATCGTAGAAAATACACTGGGCACAAAGGTCTTGCTGCAACTCTTGATGGATGTCTGATCACTATGATTCAGATGAAGATGAAAAGTCAAGTGTAGCACTCTTTGGTGAAAATATTGATTATGATAATTGTAGCAATACGTACATTAATCTTGATATTCTTCCTGGAGAAACTTCGTCAACCACTATGGAGGATAAAATGGATTTTTCCCCGTCTACTGAAAATTCTATTTCACATGTTTCAAGTACCTCAATTTTTTTAGCAGCATGTTCAGCTATGGTGTCTGAACCGTCCTCCACATTGACATGTTCTTATTGTACTTTTAAGGGTCATGAACTCTCTAAGTGTTACAAGTACAAACATAAAATAAGATATGTCAATAAACTTCAACGGAGAGCAAATCGATTAGCAAACAATCTCAAACTTGTTCAGAAGTCTGACTAATCTGAGGTAAGTAAACTCAATTCCTCTCCGAAAAAGTTAATTTCTAAAGAATTGATTAGACCTCTCCAGAAAAGAACAAGGTATAAACATTTTGTGAAAAAGGGTATTAGGAATTCCATACAAGAATTAAATGGTGGACAGATTATTGTTCACCCCAACACAGCTTGATCGTGTTGAAGGTGCATCTTGTCTCATGTGCCTGGTCAAAGAGACAAGAGTTGAACACAAATCAGGATTTAAGAAAAGAAAATTCTTTTGTTTTATTTTCTTTTGCTTTCTGGAATTCTGTTGATCTTTTCATATCATAAATTGGTATCGAAAAAGGTTTTCCTTTTTTCATTAAAGAGGGTTAAAGTCGACAATTCTACCTCCTTTGGGGCTATGAATTGGTCGTACGTGAATCCTACTCTATGTAGGTTATGTAACCCTACATTCGGTTTTTGATTCATATTGATTGATCCTTGGATATTGGTCTTTGGTACCATCCAAGTTATTCCTTGTATTTGATTAGAACCGTAGTTCTTGCTTGAGTAAATCAAATCAAGAAGAGAGATATAAACACGTTGATATAATTTTAATTGATTGAGTCTTGTTGATTCTCTTAAAAGTATATTCGAGTTTGTCCATACAGATTGCTAAGTGAAATATTGGGTGGTGTTGTTAGACCCCCGCTTTTTCACATTCGTTTTTCCTTCTCTGAAAACTCTTTTTATCACAAGATTGCTCGGTGAGGTTGTGTATTTCTTTCACAATTCCATACTTGTATGGAGACTCCAAGCATCATGTATTCTGATGGAAAATATGTTAATATGATTGTTAAGACATCAATCATGAAGGAAAAAGATAAGTCTCCTTCCTCTACAACTTTGAAAAAAAAAAGGAAAAATATGAAGAAACCAAGGGCTATCCCCTTTAATCATCAGAAGTTTTCTGGTATTCTTGAAGAGTTAAAGGAAACAAGGAAGGAGATTCAGCAAATAAAGGCTATTGTTTTAAGAACTCTTGAAATTCACAAGGCCCTGGTTCGACATCAGTCAAGAAGGTTTGTTGAAATTGACTCCTTTCTTCATGAACCTTATGTTCCAATGGTTGTTGACGACAAGGAGTTCGGGGACGATAAAGAATTTTTCAGAGGTCTTAATATCAAGGAAACTTCTTATGAGAATTTATTCTTGTGTTTTAAGAAGGATAACTAGGGTTTGGAATGGCCTATATTGTGATTATACATATTTATTGCCAACGATTTCCATCTTGTGATGTTTTTAGATTTATTTATTTAAATTCTAAAGTTTATTTCGAAGGTGATTTTGCAGTATTAATCTCTATTGGTTTTATATATTACAAATAATTTTATGGGATATCTGTGTTTGAGTCCGTGAACTATGATTGTCCCATATATGTCAAAAGTTAAAGTCTATTATGTCATTATGTAAATATTGATGGAAAATAGAATGAACTTTTGATATCAAAGATTAAGTCTATTGTGTCATTATGCAAATATTGATGAAAAATATAATGAATCTTTGAATATTTCACAGTATTGATCTTTCCCTGATCCACTTCTATGTGAAAGTGTTGTATGGCTCCGTAAGTTTTTTTATGTAGAGCATTTCCAATTAAATTAATCATGGGTTCTCTTGTGGTTAATTTGATTGAGTTTTCTGGATATAAATTCATGTTTCATGTGATCTAATAATGTCCAAAGAAATCCTTATTTTCTTGTAAAAGTAAGGTCGCTCTTGTTGTTCTTTCGGGAATGACATTTTATGGGGGAGAGTTCTTAATTTCCAAATCTTTGTGGGGAGTGATGCTGTGGAATATTTTAAGAGTTTTCTTGTATATATATAAACTCCTTGATGAATACACTAAGTTTCAACTATGTGAAATCATCGAAACAAAGTTGATATGTTCTCTTTTAGTCGTGAAGTATCTCTATGAGAATTTCATTATGATCCCGCTAGTTTTCGTACCTTTGCCAATTTATAGTGACAAAAAGGGGGAGAATTATTGTGTAATTCATACTAGAAATACACATGGTTTACGGATCATTATTTAAGGGGAGTGGTTTTCATTGTGAGATGAAGTATTGACTAAGGGGTAGTGATACATATCGCCATAGTATTATTGTTAAAGTTGTGATACAATTGAACTTTTGTGTTGTGTAATAATACTATGACACTGTATAACAATGACTGAGAACAATTGTTTTCTTATTGTTATGACTACGGATCTTTAACAACTATGATGTTGAGTTGAACACGTTCAGAATCACTGGAGTACTTGGAAGTGACGAAGATTTCGAGTAATGTTGAATAACCAAGGAAATAAAACATTTGTATGAGAAGCTACAAAGTTTATTTATTTTGTAATCCATATGTATTAATTTTCACTAAAATTGACAAATGGGGAGATTGTTAGAGCACTGCTCGGTCGAACTCGCAAGCGTTCCTATCTCAAGCTTGTTTGTCAAGTTTAGTTGTCAAAACTATAAGTTTTGATTTCTAGTCTACTTATAGCTATGTTTCAGATTGGGATAGAATGTGGAGTTGAGCTTTAGACTTCACGGCGTTCATCGATTGAAGATAAAGAACTACTAAGGGGATCTTGTGGAACTTCATCAACAAAAGGTATGTGGAGACTTGAACTCATTTATCATTCATAAGTATATTTCTATTCTATCTCCTATTGAGACAAAAATCGCATAGCTATATAGACTTTAATTTATACACATTTGGTATTTCGAGTTGAATTTAACTCGCTTACATATTTCTCAAAATATGTGTTGGTAAGCTTTCGCTTTAACCAAGTTCATCTTTCATTCTTGAAGAAATTCAAAGATGATCATGTGAAAATCACCTGGTAACATCTTACAAGATTTGTGTGAGACAGTCATTTTGTGTAGACTCGGAATGTTTCGTATTTATCTATTGAGCACTTGAAAACTGCTTTAAAGCTAATAGTTTATGTGAGACAGCTATTCCCGTCTTCTAAGAATGTTTCAATGATTAAAATGGAGTTTAAAACGATTAACCATTGATTGGATATAACATAGTATGCATACTTGTATGCTAACTGTTGTAGATATATTCCATGTCCGGGAACTTAGTGTGCATACCCGTATACCTACTGATTCAACAGTTGAAGTCTGGTTCCCGGTATGCCTACCCGTATGCATACTGATTTCAACTGATGTTGGTCGTGAACGACAATATGCGTACCCGTTTGCATACTGGCGAACAGACCAGTTCCGGAAACTCTAGGTATGCGTACCCGTTTTCATATTTGAGTGAGCTAAGTTGTAAAATTGGTTTATTCGTGAAAAAATACCTTTATATAATAAGGAATGCAATCTTTGCAAACCGTGGCTATAATGCTCATGAATTGATTTGATTAAATGAAAATCGATTTTGCTTCAATTGTGTCTTGTATACTTCTATGAGAATATAAACAATTGAACAACTCTATAACTAGTTTCATTTGAGTCATTTGAACTAGTTGTGATTAAGATGAACAAGGTTGATATGAAAGTGTTTATATGGCTAACTTCGGTTAACTATTGTTGAGCCAACTAAGTGTACATGTCTAGGTACAGTTACTCATATCTAAATGAAAGTACATTTCATTTGTGTGTAACAAGCTAAGTTCAATCTAACGGTTGAAAGGTATTAGCTCAAATATAATCAAGTTTTCATCTAACGGTGAATATTGAATGCTTTGCTACCAAGGTAACATTGATTGCAAACCCTGATTTGAATACTATATAAGGGAGAACTCTAACAACTGGGAAACCTAATCCCCACACCTTCTGTGTGATACTAGTTGCGACTAGAGTCGATTCTCCTTTAACCTAGGTTTTTCTAAAACCATTATATGTTAACGACTTAAAGACTTCATTGGGATTCTGAATCCAGACCCAACTATTTTATCTGTAGTTTCCTATTCTGATCTTACTTTGTTCTATCGTATTGAGTACTATCTTTTCTAAGATTTGCTAGAGATGCAATCTCTGATAGGTAAGATAAAAAGTAGTCACAAACATATCTGTCTCATTGTCTTGTTCCGCTTCCATACGGTTAAGATAATTGTGAGGTGATTGATATTACTAGGCTGTTCTTCGGGAATATAAGTCCGGTGTATCAATTCGTTCATGTTCACCTTGATTTATCAAAAGACGGAACAAAAACTCGTAGGTATTTCTGTGGGAGATGGATTTATCTGTTCAGTAGACTTTTCTGTGTGAGACATATTTGTTTATCAAGTCTTCGACTTTGGGTCGTAGCAACTCTTAGTTGTGGGTGAGATCAGCTAAGGGAATCAAGTGTGTAGAGTCCTGTTGGGATTCAAGGACGCAAGGAACGCGACTGTACCTTAATCAGTGTGAGATTGGTTAAGGCTCAACTACATTCCAGTCTGAAGTTAACTTGTAGAAGGCTAGAGTCTGTAGCGGCTTAATACAATGTAGTATTAAAATCTGGACTAGGTCCAGGGGTTTTTCTGCATTTGCGTTTTCCTCGTCAACAAAATTTCTGGTGTCTTTGTTATTTCTTTTATGTATTATATTTTCTATATAATTGAAATATCACAGGTTATGCGTAGTTCAATCAATTAGATTTTCCAACCTTTGGTTGTTTATATAATATGATTGACACTTGAGCATTGATCTTTGGTACCACTCAAGTTGTTTCTCATATTAATCAAGCTCGCAGATTTCCATTTGTTTGATTCGCTGATTACATTGAGAAACATAGATATAATTCTTGGATATATTTTCCTCGATTGAGTCTGTTTGTCTAGTTTATTCTCTTGGAAATATATTGGAGTTGGTCCATACAGATTGCCGAAACGAAATATTGAGTGTGGTTGTTAGACCCCCACTTTTTCAATAACAAATTTGAAAACAAATATTTCAATCGTTGTTATATAGAAATATAATATTATTATCTTCTTCAAAGTTCAATTGTATCACAACTTTGAAGTAATACTACAGTGATATGTTTCTCCCCCTTAGTCGATACTCACATCTTTTGCATAATAGGTGAAACCTATAGATATTGATTCACACCCCCTTACATAATGATCCGCAAACCATATGTATGTAGTGTAAAACTACTAATTAATTCTCCTCCTTTTTGTCAATAAATATTGGCAAAGGTACGAAAACTATGGGATCGTAATGAATTTTAACAAAAAAATGCTTCAAGACTCAAAGGAACACGTATCAAATTTAATTTAGATGATATCACATAGTACAAAATACTTATAATCTCATATAGGATATTTAAGATACAAGCATCCCCTTTATATTCCACATCACTCTCCCCACAAAGATATAACAATTTAGCACAAGTTCAATTAAGAAATCTCCCCCATTTGATGTCATTCCGAAAAAAATAAAAAATGAGTGCCCTTATTTTAATGAAAAAGAAGGATTTTGTCGGACATTAACAAATCACATGGACTTGTATCCTAAACATCGACATAAATTAATCTCAACGCCAGTTACGAATAAGGAGACAATTTAATCGATGTGACTCAACATAAAAAAATCTTACGGAGTTTGATAATGCACTAGTTACACAAGAGTGTGACCACGAGTAGATCAGTACTGTGAAAATTCTCACAAAGCTTGTTCCATTTTTAGTTCTTAAAACTTAATAATTTTAAATTTTGAGCATGTATGAGATATCAATTCAATTCGCAAAAAGTAAAGGACACATATATCTCATAAGACTTTGCGATATATAAAATCAATAATGATTAAATACTGCAAGTTCATCTTCCAAAAACTCTAAAATTTGAATAAATAAATCTAAAAAAATGCAAGATGAAAATCGTTAGAAATAGCTTGTGTACTCACAATATATGCTATACCAAACCCTAGTTATCCTTCTTGAACACAAGAATAAATTCTCATAAGAAGTTTCCTAGTACAAAAGGAAAACAAAATAAGCTAGATTTTTCCAGACTCTTCATTGGTATTGAGACCCTTGAATTTGTCATCAATTGTATTCACGATCTCTTAAGAGAAAATATCCTCATCGAGGAGATCACAAACATGAGATTTCATGAGAACAAGGTCAGCAAAAACCTTTTTCAACTTAGTTCGTAACATGTTTAGACCTTTAGTTTTTCAACCAGTTCCAGCATTGCATCCTCAAATTGTTTAACAAAATCATAAACAACATTAGAAGAGATCATCTCTTCACACTCAACATCTTGATGATCATAGACGAAATAACAACTCACACCATAAAGATCTTCAGATGATTCAACAACACCGTCATCAACCAGAGTTCTCTTCTTTCCTCTTGTTTCAACACCTCCGCAATAGTATAGCTTCTTCCATGCTTTCAAAGGTTCGTGATATAGAAGAAATGCTTGGTTGCGGAACTCCTTAGATGAGAAAGAAATTCTCAACACAAATTAGGGTATATAAACAAGTTTGCAAAAAGGTATTGTTTGGGTAGAGGGTCGGTTCGTGACCTTTCTTATAAATTGGGGTTTTGTACGGAATCCCGAAAAGACGGGTAAATTCTTAAGGTACGGAAACCAATGTTCCTATAATGTTATAAAACAAGGACCCTTTTTGAGGTAAAAAGAATAGAGAGCACAAAATATTTTTCAGTAATGCAATTTTCTACTTTTTTCTATGATATATATGTTCCTTCTTGAACATAAAAATATTCATAGCTCAGTAAAGGAATAAGTTTAGAGCACAAGAGTATTAGTGTTCACGAAAGGAAAATCATTGGATGTTTTGTCTTTTCTGGAGCCTGGATCAACAGGAAATTTTAGCAATCTTGTCAGATTGCAATAAACATAGAAATACGTAAAGGTTAAAATATGAAAAAGATTATAGCTCATCACTCAAAGCACTGTTTGAAACAAATAGTACACTTGTTACACAATAATTCCTTATCCAGCAGGATTTTTATGGATAAGTTTCCAAGACTTGCGACTAATTTGCACAAGGGTGAGCCGAACACTCACCGGCAGGATTATGCTGACGTTTATCCTTGTTTTTACCTCTTCATTTCACTGAGAACATCCTTTTTGGATGGAACTAATTTGCACAAGGGTGAGACGAACACTCACCGACAGGATTATGCTGACGTTTATCCTTGTTTTTACCTCTTCCTTTCATTGAGAACATCCTTTTTGGAATTGAAAAGTAATCATAAAAAATTTTGTCATCATAGAAAGAGACAAGATTAGATACCTTACCAGAGGTTGATTGTCTGGAAGATGATGACAGTTTAATCGATTATAAATTCATAATAATCAAATTGATGTTGGATTGTTTCAATTTTCTCAAGAGGCGTATGAGTATCCTTACGAACCCATACTCGTGTCGGTTTTTTTGAGTTGTTCTTTAATCTATTTTGCATAATACCTTTTTGACTTGTTCTAATATTCGTGGACCATGTAGAACTGACATTTTTAGAAGCAAATTTGCTTGAATGTGTTTTCACCCCAAATGGTTTAGACATCCGAATATCAGTCATACCCTTCAGAATTAAATCCAAGGTGTTTTGGAGACGACCAAACTGATATTTTTCTAACCTCAGTGTACACTTTCTTTGAACATGTCCTTTAGTGTTGAAATTGAAGGACACTTTCTGAGTTTCAAAGAAATCAAAATAAGTAGTCTTATCATACTCGTCTTGTGAAGCACTCTTCCTCCTTAGAAACACAGTTTTTTCTTGGTCAAAGAAATTTAATTGTTCCATTTCTGTCAAAGTACTAGTACTTTGTTTATCAGTTTATGAGTGCGGTTTTGTTAGCTTATCATGAACAACAAGTATTCTTATTTCTAACTTATCGACCTTTTCAGAAGCTACAATCATGGTGGATTCTTTGGATTCACTATCACAACATGGAGTAGAATTCTCACTCAAAAATTGTTAGATTTCTAAGGCATTATCTTTGAGTTTATCCGCGAGTGAAATAATTTTCAAATTCACTTCGGATTGTTCTTCAAGAAGAATCCTAGTTTTAAAATCACGTTCAATAATTATGCCAATGAGAGTATTGACTTTGTGTTTCAGCCGATTGACCTTAGAAGACTTAAATTCTACATGTTTTAAAACCTCAATACTTTCTTTTGATGCTTCTCGTTTTGCTTCCGAGTCAGACTCATCCGTAAGATAATAGAGATTACAATCATCAATATACAACTAATTTATAGGAACAAAGTGTTTATCTATATGCGAGTTTGAGAATTCAGACTCTTTTACAGAACCCATAACAATAGTGTTTTCTAAACTGGTGGTACGTTTATCAGAGATTTCGTCTCTGTCCATATAGTCAGATTGCTTCAAACAAAAACTTATTAGGTCTTTCGCGTGTTTGCCTGATTTGATACCAACTGAAAATGTGGGAGCACCAACATACACCGCCAACTTTTTCTTAAGAAACCTGTATGGACTAAACTCAAATGCAATTTCGAGAGTTACAACTTAGTGAATCTCAATCAAGAATTATATGAAGAGTTGATATATCTTAATCTCACAATCAATATGTATCCGGAAACAATTTCGTGAACCTGATTATACCGTGAGAGTTCTCGGACGATTTCAAAGATCAATCACGTCGTATTCAACAATTACGATGGACGTATCTACTTTGATTTACTTACGTACAACCTGTGATATTTCAATTATAAGGATAAACAATATAATGCGGAAAAATAAATAACACAGACACCGTAAATTTTATTTATGAGGAAACCTAAAATGCAAAAAAAAAGGCACCTTGTCCATATTTGAACACCAAACTGTATTAATACGCTACAGACTCTAGCCTACTATCAAACCTTCAGACTGGAATGTAGTTGAGACTGAATCTACCGTCACAACCATTCAGTTACAGTCGCGCTCCTTATGCCTCTTGAATCTCGCAAGAATCTGAGCAATTTATTCCCCTAGCTTACGTCCTTTACAGCCTTGCTTCAACTCAATTCAAGACTTTAAGCCAATCTACCTCCCACATATAAACTTATATGTGATTTCCATTCTGATCAAAGATCAAGGTGAGATAGGAAATCAATCGCAATAGACAATGTTAGAGCATAGCTCGGTTGAACTCACCAAGCGTTGGTATGTCAAGTTTGGTTGTCATATTTTAGTATCAAAACTCATCTAGAGTCGCTTGATTAAATACTAGAGTCCACTTCGTTTAGGTTAGACTAGAAAGTCTATGAATATTGAGATATACAAGTATTAGTCCGAATACCTGAAGAATGTGAAAGAGTAGCGAACTACAATAACGACAACATCCTTCCACTTGATGTTAGTAACATTGACTTTAACTGTTTCATTCCTAACGTATCTTTCAAGTCGTACTATATTGGAAACATAACTGCGAAGCTGTATGTAATATACATATTGTATAATACTCTAGTGATGTGACATGATCATAATTGTATGATCATAGTATTAGGGAATTGGACTACGGAGTATAACTCTTATGTTTTGAACTTCGTAGATATGACATCGACAATATCTTGTAGATATTGTTATAATTATGTGAATGGTTTATGGTGAAAATTTCATCATAGGAAACAATGTTTTACATTTGTTTAAAGGAAGCACATTCATGAACTTGTTTCCTGAATCGAAAGGGAAATCATTAGGCTTCTTGGTACGGCTATTCATTGCAAACCTTTGGATGACCAATATGTGTGAGATGGTAGAACCGATCTTAACTTATGTTATGTATCTTGGTATAACTAATCACAATGCCTAACTTATGATTTGGTATGACTGGTTTTTATTTATTGGTGTAACCGATCCTAAGTAATCACCATGTGATGGTATGATCGATCCTTGTAATTGGTGTGACCGATCCTAGTAATTGGTGTGACCAATCATGAATATGTGTAACCGATCCTTGTAATTGGTGTAACCAGTCCTAGTAACTGGTGTGACCGATCATAAGTAATACCATGTTTGTATGGAACCGATCCTTGTAACTGGTGTAATCGATCCTAGTGACCGATCACAAGTATTTCTATAATTAGGTATAACCGATCCTAGTGATTGGTAGAACCGGTTAAACCCATGTATGTGATTTGGTATTTGACCAATCACATAGTAGTCTTGGAAAAAAGGGGAACCAATTCTAAACTTGTTTGAAAATGTGGTATAACCAATTCCAAGAATGCAAATCCATGTAAATATGAAATAAGGATTTGCATTGAAAAGATGTAAACATACTTTAAACACGTATAATAATTCTTATCATTTATTGTTCAAATATATTCCTTAGTACTCAATGTGATCCTGTGCCGAAATTAATTGAGAATCTTTTAATTAAGGTTTTTGGTTTTATATGCTTTAATTACCAACAATTAAATGCATATCTCTATAGAATAAAAATTAGTAATGTGCATTTACTAATTAGAGATTTTTTATTGAGAATTTCGGAAATATTGGACAAGTATTTATTGGAATTATGAAAACCAATTTTTCCATTCATTGCATATCTTGAGAATACTTTCGGTTTTGGAAATTCCTTGGTGCCCAAACATCCTTGGTCTATAAATACCTAAGTTTGCATTTCTAGCAAACGATCCTAAGATCCGGGCAAACTTCATTTATTGTTGTTTCTGGTGGAGCCGTCTATTCGGAGAGGAAAATATCTTAATTAGGTGAAATCTCTTACGGCCGCTCGTTTAAAGACTTCAGTGGGATCAAGAAACTCTTCAAGTACCGTTGGTGGGAAACTAAATAATTGCAGTGTTATTAGTTTTTGATTGATTTGATTGACTAACGGTTGTTGAAACTTTGATTACACCTAGTTTGTTTATTCTTGAGAATTTTCTCTTCCGATATAAGATTCACTCAAACTAGTTCGAAGTATCGACGGGATCTTTAGAACTGTTGTTAGATCTAAAGACATCTTGTGATAATCCATTGTTAACAGAATTCGTTCTATGTGTGATTGATCACAAGAGATTCAAGTGGTGTTATGCAGGTTATTGAAGATTAAAGAAGATTTGAAGAAGAAAAAGATTTCTTATTGGTTTTCGTATCTAGTGAATTGTGTGCACAAACCTTGATCGGATGGAATCCAACTAGAATCGGATTTATTCGATTGATTAGTTGCATGAGATCGGCATTCTCAATATATCTCTTTGAGATTTATTTTGATTGAGTGAGAATCTATACTTAACTATTTCAGTAGTTAAAGTTAAATCGATCTAACCAGACAAAGGAGTTTATTAGATTAAACATAAGAGCCTTTGTCAACGACTCATCCATATATTGTAGCAAAGATTGATTAGAGTGGTTACCGAACAGATTCTTCCTTTGCTGTTTGGAATAAAATTCAAAGGACTTGTTATTCACGTGCGTGACTTTAGAAGTCGAAGGCGCGGGGATACCAAGGGAACTATAAGTATCTAGGGGTAGTCTGTTTGGTCTCAACTATACGAAGTTGGTTTAGATTTTGTATAGCAGATTAATTATGAGAGTATTCAAAACTGGACCAGGTCCCGAGGTTTTTCTGCATTTGTGGTTTCCTCGTTTACAAAATCTTGCTGTGTCTTTTACTTTGATTTCCGCATTATAATTGTTTTATTATAATAAAGTAAAATACACATATACGTTAACTTCGTTATACTTGATAGTAATCCTGTAGAGTTTGGTTATTACCGAACCTATTTTAAGTAGCGCACTTTGATTATCGTATTGTCTCGATCTCGTATCCATAGACAATCACACGAAGTGTGAATTCCGAAGTTGTTGTATTGTCTCGACTTTGTCCATACACAGTCACACTTGGAAAGAAGACTTATTGATTGAAACAAAAATATTGTGGTGTATTTGAGTACCCTCGTCTTTTCAGACAAATTCTAGCAAACCTCAAAATCCTGTACTTACGACTCCCTAAGAGCAGCCTAGATTATTATTCACTTCACAGTAACTCCTACTTTGATTTCAACAAAGAATCACTATATAGGAACGTATCCATGGTATCACAAAGTCCAGGACGAAGAACTTTGTGATTTCTATCTATCTTGCCTGTTGGAGCTAAAGGATCAACGATCAGTAGAAAGATCAGGATACACGAACTATAAAGATAAAGATAGTTGGACCTGGCTTCATGAATCCCTGGTTGAAGTCTTTTTAGTCGCTAAACCCAAAAAGGTTTAAATGAGAGGAAGACTCTAGTTTACAATTGGGACACACAAGAATAGTGTCAGGGATTCAAAGATCCCAGTTGCTTGAGGTTCCCCTTATATAAACTTTCAAGATTAAGGTTACTTTAGATTTAAGTTAAGTTAGGTTTGGAATCAAGCAATCAATAATCACCGTTAGATGAAAACTTGACTTGACATTAACATACCAGAATATACACTCTGGTTAGGATGAACCGTAGTCGAACCGTGTACAATGACTTGTTCATAAAAGGTTAGCCGAAACTAGCCAGACGAACTGTAAGCTTAACCATTTTCATATAACACTTTAATACTTTAAACTTGAGTCATTACCATAGGTTATAATTTGATCAAATATGTATAAATAATATTTTTAGAGAGTTATTTAAATGTCGATTATCTCATACAAATAATTTTGATGCATCTAAAAAATATTTGACGGGGTAAGTACGTGTACTGTATTCCAGTTCGTAAGCATTTTTTTCATGGTATGTGTACCGAGTTATATATCCTTAAGAAAAAAACGGATTCAGGAGTCAACATATCTTTTTCGGTTTGCATACTAGGTATGCGTACCATCCTGGTTCAGGAATCAACAAATCTTTTTCGGTTTTCATATTGGGTATGCATACCATCCTGGTTCACAAGTCAACAAACTTTTTAAGGTGTGCATACCGGGTATGCGTACCAATAGTCGTTTCCGGACTATATATACGCTGGTACATGTACTGGGTACATGTACTGCGGCTCTAGACCTATAACAGATGTGTTAGTATGTGAACTGGTATGCACACTATCCAGTATGCAGATTTACAGTAGTTCTGTATCTCTCTAATAATCAATTTGAAACATTCTCGAATAACATCACTGACACATATTACTGTTTCAGGCTATTTTCAAGTGATTAAATCTTGAATCATAATTTAGTTCATAAACGATAAATTGTTCTAAACCAAATTCATCTAGTATGAACAAATGTTCTTAAGCTTGGTCAACATGTTTCGAGAATGATTAACAAGATAAACTTGACTCGAAATTTATGTTATGCATGTAATGTCCTATTTAGTCATGCAACATTGTCTCATAGATATAAAGGTGAAAACCTGATTAATAGGTGGTTCAGTCTTCACTTACCTTTTGTTGATGAAGTTTTCCAAAAGCTTCGGCTGATCTTCGCCTTCAAACGGTAGAACGCAGTGATGTCTGGTACTCAACTACACACTTATATCCTAATCCTATATTTGACTAAATGTAAGTAGAAATTAAGATATAGTTTTGATCAACCAAATTTGATAACAATATTGGGATATCAACACTTGTGAGTTCAACCGAGAAATGCTCTAACAGTGTCTACCAGCATAATGGAGCTTTAATTTTTACCTTACTGAGACTTGACTAAATGTAGACTAGAAATCAAGATAAAGTTTTGATCAAATAAATTTGATAATAAGCTTGAGTTAGCAACACTTGTGAGTTCGACCAAGCATTGCTCTAACAGAGTCTACCAGCAAAATAAAGCTTTTTTTTACCTTCCAAGACTCCAACCTTGCAATAACTCTAGAAATGAGAGGTAAATAATATGCATAAGAGGGACTGGTAAAAATAAGGGACCTACCTAAATACCTAAAAGGGAGAGAGACACTAATACAATCAAGACACTTTGTAATAGATTCAATAGGAGTATAATCTAAAACAGAAAAATAAAGATCAGTCTTTTGTTTATTCATTTCAAGCCCAGAAAAGTTGATAAGATCATCCAGACAACCTTTAAGAACATAGGTAACAGATATAGTTCATTTGAAGAAGACTAGCACAACATCATCAAAACAAAGGTGGGTAAGCTTGGTAAGGGAGCATCTTGGATGAAAATGAAATGACGAGGGTACCAAATACACCAAAATCTTTGTGACATCAACCTATAAATCTGATACCTTACATGATCTAATATAGACAAAGATTTTCAAGGAGATAACAACCATAAGGTACACACTTGGTATATAGTTATTAGTTCAAAACAAACCTAACTATTGGGATTAAACCAAGTGTTTGGATTAAGTACAAGTACAATTACTTTAATTATAACTTAAACAATCATAATGCAGAAAGTAAAGTAAAGGCACACAAAAAGATTTTATTAATGAGGAAACCGCAAATACAGAAAAACCCGGGACCTAGTCCAGTTTTGAAAACTCTAAGAATTAAGTCGCTATATACAAAGACTACTACCAACTTCGTATAGTTGAAACTAAGTAAACTACCCTTAGTTACCTAGTTTCCTAAGTATCCATACGCCTACAACCTATCTGGCCAACACACGTGAATTCTAAGACAAATTTTCCACTGTCTTAAGTTGCTTCAGCCGTTGTGAATAATTCAAGCACTCAACTCCTTTGGATCGTCTTCGAAACAGAAAATAACTAATCTGTTTAGTAACCGCTCTATCAATCTCAAGAAGTAATCAGAGATTATGTTGTGTACGACAAAGGCTCTTCTGTTTCCTTTGTCCGGATTAGATCAATCAAGATCTAGAATACTGAAATAATCAGATCTAAATTTACAAATTATCAGATTCGGATACTAAAGAATACCACCAAATGACAGCTTGTCGATCTATTATTACTATTCAATCAATCGCATATCAAAGATAAACGAGATATAATCATATCCCAGCCGATCGAGTTTGTGTACGAAGCAAATCATAGAGATACGAAAACAATAAGAAATCTTCTTGTCTCCAAATCTTCAATGTCTTCTTCTGTACCTGCACAACCAAACTTGATTTCAACTTATGATCGATCAAGCATGGAACGGAGTCTGTTAACAATGGACGATCACAAGTCAACGTTATATCTAAAGACATATCTGAACTACCGTTAATTCCTTGATCTAGTTTGAGTGACCTTATGTCAGAAGAGAAGGCTCTCAAGAATAATCAAACTAGGTGCAGTCAAGGTTTAACAACTGTTAGTCAAACAAATCAATAATGGAAAACTAAAATAACAATGTTGATTATAGTTTCCCACCAACAGTACTAGTAGACGCTTCTTGATCCCAAAGAAGTCTTTAAACTAGCGTACATAAGAGATTTCGCCTAATTAGGTTACTTTTCTCTGCAAGATAGTATTATAAGTAATACGGACAAAGATCTCAAGTATATTTACAGTTTCTTAGGTTACAGAAACTTGGAAGGGGAGAAGTCCTTTCCAGAAACAATTTCTTGGTCCAACGAATAAATAAGAAGATTCCTTGTTAGTTTCATAACCTACTAAGAAAAGAAAACTTGTTTTATACAAGACTAATATGCTAGGGCCCACCAGTTATGGTTCATGACCGAGTGGTATGTACAAGGGCACAAGATGCGGTCTTCCAAGTAAAGTTTATCGTGTATGCACATCTTGATGACTTCAGCAAGGTTTTATCTTTCATGTCAGGATTACACCTATATACATGCTTTCAACAATGAAAACACAAAAAACTTACTTCAAAGGAAGTTTTTCCTTTCAATTACTATGCATTCGCCAATTACAAGAGAAGGCACATGGTAGTAAGATTAGGTTAAGTTGTGATAAGCACCTTTTTGCTTATTCTGAGAAATTAGATCCTTTTCCTCAATTTTTTGTTTGGAACCTAATCAGGTCTTGATATTAGTCTCAAAGACAGTCTTAGAAGAGAGAAAAGAAGAGCAGTTATCTGAAACCAATCCGTGCTTTGCTCTATTTATGCCCCATCTTAGTCTTTTAATGAAACTTTTAAGATCATAGATTCTTTTGTCAATATCAATATGACAAATATCTTTGCTGAAGTCTGAAATAGTGCTTCTGTGAGAACATGTAGAAGAGGCATTCTTTAAATAGGTTTGTGGTTTGAAGTTATCCTTCTTATTATCGCAAGACTTGAGAGTGACAACACATTTAATAATATGACGCAACGACTTCCTTAAATCAGAAAATATTGTACTCTCAAGTTGCAAAGAACAATCCTTTGAACGATGTTCATTTGATTTGTAGTGACAAAGCTTACAATTGCTGGTAGTACTGGGAATTTTAGTATGTGAAAAGTTTTCTTAAGATTGTTCGTTGCACTGTTTCAAAAGGTGTCCCTTTTTTCCATAACCATAGAAGGTTCTCTGAGTTCTTATAAGATCGGTTTTAAGCTTCCTAAGTGGCGTAGTGATAGCTTTAAAGGATATTGAATCATTCTTTTTCTCAAGGAATTTAGAATTATAGGAGATTACACTTTCTACCCAGTTTGTATACAAGTGTGAGTTAGACTCTTTCACTAGATCATAACATGATTTAATAAGGGATACATCTTTCTCTGTTTCTTCAATCCTTGAGAGAGCCTGGATGAGATCTTCTCTTGAGTCGTTAAGTTTCATTTTCAATAGATTCTCAATTTCATTACTTTCTTCTAGTCTTTTGTTGACTATAACATTACTTCGTTCGTTCGATTCAAGAAGTTTATCAAAAGTACTAATTTTGTCAAGTAACACGGCCTGGATAGATAAGTACTCATCAGAACTAGGGACGATAACTGAACTAACCATTTTTCCAACTGGTTCATCAAAATAATTTAAGAACCGGTAGTTCAACTATCTTTGAATAGTGGTAAGGTATATTCTCTGAGAGGATATAAGTTTCCATAGAGAGTAATCTCTTTACCAGTAGTGTTCTTAATTCTTGGTAGAACGTACAACGAGTCTTTTCTTGGTAAAAAAGATAACACCCATTATTTGACTCATTGAATAAAAGCCTAGACTGTTTACAAACACAGACTTATCATGTGTTATCAGTTTCTTCCCACTCGGATACCAATTTAAAAGGATAGGGTACCAATTACACCACAACGTCTTAGTTCTGCAACCTATATAGATGAAACCCAATACAATTTCAAGCATACCAACTTAATGATCCTTGAATATACGTATATGGAGTTTATATATCTATCTTTATCTCTTATCAATCAGTGTGTATAGACTAGGGAGTCTGTGAACCCGATTGTTAAGAAGAGTACTAAGAAGATCCCAAAAATCAATATACAAGATCAATCTAGTCGTATCCAAATAACCCAATTGGATTCTTCCAAGTAATAAATTTGTTATCTATCTTTCAAGATACAAATTCTAGAATAAACAAGTCTCGTAATCGATCACAATTAGATGGACGTATCCGATAAGATTGAATACGTACTACTTGTGTAAATCCTATTATAAAGGTAAACAATATAATCTGGAAAAGAAAAAACACAAAACACCAGAAGTTTTGCTAACTATCAGACTTCGGAGTGGAAGTCTCGTCCATATTTGAAAACCAAACTGTATTAGGCCACTACAGACACTAGCCTACTATCAGACTTCGTAGACCGAATCCACCCTCCAAGCGATTCAGTTACAGTCGCGCTCCTTAAGTCTCTTGAAACTCACAAGGCTCTACACAATTGATTCCCTTAGCTGACGTCCTTTATAGCCTAAGAGTTTCTTCAACCCAGGTGAACACTTTTGATATTCCTCTAACATATGAGCCTATTTGGTTTCCCTTTATATCAAAGATCGAGGCTTGGAAATCTTTTTGTAATAGACAAATCCATCAAACCTCAAATTCTGTTACACTTACACTCACTTTGATGAAAATCCTGGATCATTTACCACCTCTCAAGTACAATCTTCAACTTATCAATTAAGAATAGTTTTCAAATATTTATCTTGAGGAATCACAAGGTCGAGACGAAGAGAACTTTGCGATTTGTATCTATCTTGCCTGAAAGAGATTACAAGAACCTCGATAACAGAAAGGAAAGATCAGAAATTCAGGATACACGAATTATCAAGGTAAAGATAGTCGGACCTGGCTTCACGAATCCCCAAAGCGAAGTCTTTTAATCTTAAACCTAATTATATTTCTCAAACCTTGGTTAATAGAGGAAGACTCTAGCAATCAACAAGGACAAAGATTTCCCAATTGAAAGAGCATCTATATCTATAGTTTTTCAAGACTGAGGGTTGCTTAGAATTCAAGCTAAGATAACTTGAGAATCAGTTAAATACTTTCTCTGTTTAGATGAAACACTAGTTAGGATTTCAAACAAGCATGTGAGAATTAGTCTTGAGAATACGATATAAAAATATACACAGTGGTCCAGTTACAGAACCGCGTATAATGACCGTTCTGTTTTGGTAAATATGCCTTTTGAACTATAAGCAAATTTATGTTTATTTAAACACCTAAGAGTTTAATCATGATGCACACACATAAGTGTTTTAGCGGTCAACGAAGTCTTAGAAGTGTTTAGGAGATTCAAAGAAATGCTAAACATATTTAAAAAATAAGTCTTTGAGCAACTGCTGAATTCTAGTGGGAGCGTTGGTGAAACGATTCGTGAACCGTAAGGCTAAAGTTCACGAGTCAGGATGCTACGGTTCGTGAACCGGGTTCGCCAACCCTACTCGACTCGAAAACTCATATGTACATTGTTCTCGTACTGGGTTCGCCAACCTTACTCGGTTTATGAACTTAGATGGATACAATACGTGAACTGGGTTCGCCAACCTTAAAACTTTTATTGCAGCACCAAAAATTCAGTTCACCATGGTTCGTGAACTGTTCCCAACTGAACTTGCGGTTTGCGAACTGGTTCGCAAACCTTCCTTGTATTTTTGAAACTCAAATATATATAGTTCGCAAACCATATTGCCAACCTACCCTGAGCAGAGATATCAGAAGTTCATGAATTACTCTCTAATGATGTTTGAAACATTCCCAAAAGATAAAATCACTTATCTGGAAAATTTTCAATTTCTCCGCAAATTAATTCTCGAATAATAAATTATTTCGAACTAAAATTGTTAAGGACCTTTGAACATCTATGCTTGAATCATATTTCGAGATTTTTAACAAGACAAGCTTAGCTCGAAATTCTTCTTTGTAAATATACCAGAAGTCATACGACATAGTCTCAAAAGATAGAATGGTTAGATAGTGAGAAAATAGAATGGTTCAATCTTCACATACCTGATAAAAGAAGTTATCCAAATGTTTTTTTCGATCTTAAGTCTTCGAGGGTGATGTATAATACTCAACTATCAAATTCTAACCTAGTCAGAGAGTTGACTTAGAGAATTGACTTAGTAGACTGAAGATCAAGATATATTTTTGATCATATAATATCGACAACAAGCTTGGAATAACAAACCTTGTGGGTTCAACCTAACATTGGTATAACACTCTTCACTAAATACAGAAGCTCTCCGTACTAGATTTTATTCATCTGAACCACCAAGTAGTAGATCACTCAAGATGTAATCTAATCGTATGTTTAACGCATTGTGAATTATATTGATCCCAGTAGTTAAACTCTTAGCTCAAGTTTCACTTGCTGGTATTGGCTTCGGTTATTTATAGAAAATGTATTTATTTTTTTGAAGCATATACATATGAAGTGTTAAAATTTATGGAGGCACGGTCGCATAAAAAGATCGGCGAAAGAATTTTCCTTTTGTTTTTTTGTCTTCTTTTTTAGCAACCGGAGCGAATAGATAACCTATATAATTTGCTGCGGCACTTTAATTTACCAAAAAAGTAGCAACCAAAGTTGAAAAGGAGGATTCACTGTCGTTACATTGTTCTCTTTATATCTTTGTGCTAGCAGTTGAGGTATACATATCAAATATCCAAAACTATTTTTTCTATTATGTTTAAAGTATTTAAATCCATATTTGTAGGTTGTGATCATTATGATAATGTTTTTTTACTGCTATCGGAATATATGATTGTTGATTACGTGATGGTGCTGATGTTATGTGATTTACGTATATGGATGTTAGGCTGCGGTCCCTGGGAATCGATGGCTGCTTACCTGAAGAATTATTTGACGGGTACGAGCTATCTATGAGAGTTGATGGTTGCCTCCTTAAACCACATGGGGTTATTAAGAGTTGATAATTGCCTCATGTATAATTTCTAAAGTCATTGGGCTCCCATAGTGCGAGCAGTTTGGCTTCGGAGTTGATGGTTGTCTCCTAAAATGATTTTTGGCTTCGGAGTTGATGGTTGTCTCCTAAAATGATTTTTGACATAGGAGTTGATGGTTGCCTCCTATGTGATCTCTAGGAGTTGATTTGAAATAAAATATGGTTGTGCTTGATTCCTTTGGGTACATAGGCTGACGGTTCATCACGTGGGCTTATAACACAATATGTGGTTTTATTAATTTAATTCGAATCGACTATAAATTAAGGTTGCTTAATAATTTTGCCGGGTATTAATTGAGATTGGTTAATTTCAAGTTAGGTTAATCGTGGTGAAACTAAAATATGAATTTTGGTGCTTTAATTAATTATTTATGCTTGATTTCTTTTTAAAATGGAATGTCATAATTTTAAAGCAGTAAAATCTTGTATGATGGTGAGTTGACTATTTATGACTAGTAATCTTAATAGGTTTTTGTATAATTCTTTTCGCAATAAATGTAAAACATCATCGGAAACATTTTATTTAAATTGTAGAATTTTCTGAATGACATAGGTATTTTGAACATCATTAATTGTACCGTTTTTAAATCAAGAGCGCATATAATTATTTTAGATATACCTTGGAAATTATGTTGTTAAATTATGATTTGTCGATTTTTAAAGCTTAATGTCTTCCAAGAAAATTGGCATCTATCTTTTATTTTTCTATAATAACATGATCCGTTCCATTTTAAGTTGTTTTTTATTTGATATAAATTTTTCAAGACAGACAGTTATGCTGGTCATCTATGTGTTTGACTGTGATCCAAGGATATTGAACTTCATTTAAAAATTCTGAAAAAACGATACCTAATAGTATTTTGACTAAGGATTTTATCTGTGTAATTTCTTAAATTTTGAAACTCGTATAAAGCCCGTAAAACTCTAGGAGGCTACCTTTGTAAATTTTCATTTTTAAAATCTGGTGTTGCAATCGTTATTTATTAATTATATCCTAGAGCTTGAACGATTTTCATATTTTTATTCGATGTCTAAATTATGTTATGTTTCCGGAGTTTTTAAAATCATGTGAAACCAATGATTAGGTGTTTCTAAATAAATTTGGAAATTTCCGCTACGATATAAATGCTAACATGAGCATACATCAAATTAGTCCCAATAAATTACTTAATGAGTTTGGGCTTAGTAGCCGGACTTCGGCTAAGATATCAACGTAGCATCTCGTGTTTTTGGGTAATGAGTTCGAGTGGGTGCCAGCACTCAAAATTTGGAGTGTTACATGCTCAGTCAATATTCTAAGACAATTTAATTGCATTCTCCTGAGGCTTGATTGGAAGCCAAACTCAGAACTATTGCTATTGTAGACTGTAGCTATAGTTTCGACGCATTTCCTACAGATGCTAGCAATGTTAGTATGTTTCAACCGTGACATTTTCACTCAACGCTCTGCTCTCCAGGTTACTGCCCTGAGCAGGTAGTCTTCTATCTAATGCATTTTTAAGAAAAAGAATGAGTTGGTAGCTTTAATTATTTTACAGGAAAAACAAATTTTAACACTCTGTTTAGCCACCTCAAAATTTAACACTCTGTTTGGCCAATAGCCACCTCAAAAGGTTAACAAGTGTATTGGCCCACAATTCAGTTGATCAAAGGTCACTAAAGCTCAAACTATACAAGAAGCCCACTCCCCTATGATCATTTGTAATGAGATTGCAAACTAAACGTCCTGATAAGAAAGTACAAAAAGAACCTTAATGAATGCCCTGTAATTTTTTTTTGAAAATAACCAGATATATAGAACATGGAAGAAAACTAATCTGCAGATTCAGACTCATTTGGAATCAACTCTGGCAGAGTTGTCCGTCGGATGACTGAATCTGTTTGATTAGTTGCACCGAAACAGATACAAAGTTTGAGTTCATATTACATTGCTCATAAGCTTTAACAGAATCAAAAGTAATAGCTGGAATTAAAAAGGAAGGTGTAACAGAGAAGCTAGTAATCAGCTGTGTTGAAGTTCTTCCTTCTTTTGCCAACAAATCTGCAACTTTGTTTGCTCTTCTATCCACACAGTGAAATCCCCCAAAAGAAACTAGTTCAGCTGCCATCTTCTCCAGTTACGGTTCGTAATAGAGTTAAAATCAACCGTAACTCACATAAACCCAGAAACTTCAATTTCAATTTTCATCTAAAACCCTAATTTTTGATAGAAACTAAACTTAAATCGAACAAAATAAACTGAACCCTAATTGGGTTTTTCAAAACATACTTCATATAAGTCATTACATTACACTTGATTAATTTTCGAATCGTCGATTAATCGAAGACGATGAAATTTTGAGTTTTAATGGAAGTTACGGTTGATGGGAGGAGGAGAACAGAAGAAGAAAGAAAACAAATTTTCAATTTAGTTTTGATTTAGGTTAAAAAATGAGAGGGTAATCTAGTCAATTTACATCCCCTTAAGGACATCCCCTAACCAACTAAAGGGACATTACTATCACACTGCCTCCCCTCTAATAAAACATGTCGCCCCTATAACAGGCTTGATGGTGAAAATAACATTCACCATGGTGAAGCTGCAAGCCTGCTAATACGGGGTACCAATTTGTTTGGGGGTGTACCAATTTCTTATCAATAGATGTTTTGTCTCATTAGAATTTTGGTACACCCCACGCAAATTGGCACCCCCTAATAACAATCTTGATGAAGCTGCTAGTAGTTGGTCGACCTTTAATTCCTCATTCTTTCCCTATCTTTTAAAGTATCTTGTTAGAGGGGCGGCAGTGTGATAATAGTGTCCCTCTAGTTGGTTAAGAGGTGTCCAAACGGTTTTGTAAATTGTCTAGATTACCTTCCCCATATTTTAACCTAAATCAAAGCTAAATTGAAAATCTGATTCTTTCTTCTTCTCTTCTCCTCCCATCAACCGTAACCTCCATTAAAACTCAAAATTTCATCGTCTTCGATTAATCAGCGATTCGAAAATTAATCAAGTATAATGACTTATATGAGGTATGTTATGAAAAACCCAGTTAGGGTTTAGTTTATTTTGTTCGATTTAAGTTTAAATTCTATCAGAAATTAGGGTTTTAGGTGAAAATTGAAATTCAAATTTCTGGGTTTATGTGAGTTACGGTTGATTTTAACTTTATTACGAACCGTAACTGGAGAATTTGATGTTGTTACGGTTGGTAATAATTGAATTACCAACCGTATGTTCTTATATCTGAGAATTTTCTTCAGTTACGGTTGGTAACCATTTTTATTTACCAACTGTAACTCAGTTGCGGTTGGTATCGAGCATTTGGTTACCAACCGTAACTGAGTTACGGTTCGTATCGAGCATTTAGTTACCAACCGTAACTGGTTTTACAATTGGGTTTTCCCCAAATTTAACCAGTTACGGTTGGTAGTTCATCTTTTACGAACCGTAACTATGAATTACGGTTGGTTACGAGCAAAATGCCAACCGTAATTAGCTTTGAAAATGTAAGAAATTGAATTTTTTTACGCATTTGAGCAACAAAAAGCAAGTTGGGACTAATTTAGAAGTATACCTGGTCATTTTCAGGCATTGGGTTTTCACTTTGTTGGTTAATTTCTTCAATTGATTGAGATTGACCTTCACCTTGGGTTAAAACTTCTCTACCATCTCCAATTTTTTTTTTAAACTCTAAAATCTGATTTTGTTTTGATTTTGAGTTAATATAAGTGAAATTAATCATTAACATTAAACTTTATTATCATCACTAAACTAGATTATCAATTATGAGGGTTAATTTGTCATTTTCAGTTTTTTGATAAGGGACATTTTGAATGATCATGTAATGACCCTTTTTATCCTATTACAATGACGCCCCTCTAATAAACCATGCCTCCCCTGTAACGAATTACCTTTTAAAACATCGTGGCTGTCCAGATTTTTTGGCCTATTTATTGAGATCGTAAGCGAAGTGGTAGGTATTTAATAATTGCCATGCTTCACACGTCTGTTTTTTATTCACTCCTTTTCTCGCGTTCTTTAGTTTACAACATGTGCTATGTACGGATGTTTGTAATTGTAGGGTAGAAGGCAATGGTCGACACTGGCATATGTAGATTTTATAGTTGCTGCTTTAACAACTTTGCTACCTAGCACTTTATGCTGTCAAATTTATGGACAAATATAGTTGCATTTTGGTCACTTGAACAACAATGAAACACGTCTTCAACAACCTTTACGTGGTGCCAACGCCATTTATTATCTTTTGCGTAATGTTTTTCTAGACATTCATCGTAAGTTGCACATGAAAAACTTAAAGGTGATTCTGTGATATAACCCGTTTTGAAGTTGAACTTCCATTTGTAATCCACAAAATTGGTTAAAAAGACCAAAATCAACAATTCCTGAGTAAAAAGGATATTTAGATTTTGATACTGTTTAAATAGAAAATGTAAAAATAGTCTGGATGTAATCAGTTTCATCCTACCCATTTTTAAATACTTTTTCTTATTTTTAATTTACATCAGGATGCATCCAGTTTCATCCTTGCTATTTTTTAAGTTTAAGTCAGGAGGAATCCAGTTTCATCCTTGTTATTTTTTTGGTGTCCATTTCGCCCATAATAATTTTTACTCGTCCATTTGAACCGTGTTTTTAAAATATTTGAACTAATGACCCATTTTCCGTTTGTAATCCAACTTTGTAAATTGTTGCTAATTTAATCCTCTTCTTAACTCTTCCGTATCGTGGCCAGACCCAACAATTTTTCATGAGAAATTAATAAAAGATAAAAGGACAATATTATCGTTTTTTCCTTTTTCTTTGGCTCTATTCTCTCTTTTCTTCTAATTGAATTCCCCGTTATAGAACTAAACATTAGTAGGATGTTTGGATATATGTTAATAATGAAGTTACTTTTTTCGACTTTTTAAAGTAAAAAAATCTATTATAAAAGGGAGAAAGGCATAGAAACTAAATCACATATTTTGAACCAAGGAGGAATAAGGCAACTTCGAAACAAATTGGATTTTTGGTGCTTCCTTTTGCTTGAGAAGTTTTTTTCCATTGACATAAAAAACCTAGTTGAATTTGGGCATAAGAAATTGATTCCGATATAGGAAAAAAAATCTAAACGTGAAAAAACTCAGTTTTCCTGTACTTTTTAGGCGCAAATTAGTGGACATGAACATTTATGTATGCCAACTTCAACTGGATGGAGACATACAACTGCAATCGACATGTTATGTATTTCACACAGACTGATTTTAGGTAAAAAAATTCTTTATTATCCCCGACACGCAAACTCTTTGTATACTCTTATTATCTAACACTAACTTAATCTAATACACTACTCTGACAAGTATTACAATTAACCAACATTAATTAAATCGGGTATTTTTGTTAGTAACAAGAATATGACGATGCGGGGTTTAAGGGATTAGTTCCAGATAACTTGTTTTGTCATATTCAATATACTCCGATTAAAAGGGATACACTCTAATTTAGTCAGGAAAAATTCCATCCTTATTCTTTTTTGACTTTTTTTTTGTGTGTGTTATTTTTCAAACACAAGTTATAGGATAGTATGTTTTTATACACTATAACATATATTATCCTTCTCGGAAAATGGGTTGAAGAGGAAGTGATAAGGTGTTTACCCACGATAAGAATTGGTAAAAAAAAAAAAAAAACCTAAATGGTAAAAAAATTGTACCCCGTAGTTCTAAAATATACTTAAAAGAAGATTTGTGGTCCCTTAAATATAAAAACATAATAAAAAAAATAAGAGTTATGGCCCCTCATCTATGAAAATATAATGAAAAAAAGATTTGTGGCTTCTAAAAAGTTGCTCAACCTACTTTTTTCTCAAGCGGCTTCTAAATTTACTTCATATGAAGTAGCGTGCAAATAAGTTTAGGTTGAAACTTGAAAAGACGAGGGTACCCAAATATACCTCAATCTAAAACTTTTCCACCTATAATTCCTTTCTCCAAAAGTGATTGTCTATGGACTGAGTCGAGACAGTACAACAAATCGGTTCACACTTCGTGTGATCGTCTATTGATACGAGATCGAGGCAACACAACAACGAAGTATGTTTACTTGATAAAAGGTTCAAACTTAACCAAACACAATAGGATTGCTTATCAAGTAAATAGGAATTAACGTTTGTGTAATTTACTTTAAATTGTAATAACAACAATTATAATTGCGGAAAATAAAAGTAAATGACACAACAAGATTTTATTAACGAAGAAACCGCAAATACAGAAAAATCCCGGGACCTTATACAGAATTGAATACTCTCAGGATAAAACCGCTATACAAAATCAAACCAACTTCGTATAGTTGAGACCAAGCAACTAAACCTATAGTTCACCTAGTTCCATATGTATTCCCACGCCTCCGACCTGTAATAAGTCACGTACTTGGAACAATTCCTTTGGTTCATATTCCAAACAGTAAAGGAACAACAAATTTGTTTGGTATCAACTCTTTTCAACCAAGTGATGTGAGTTCGACAAAGGCTCTTCTGTTTATCTCAATAAACTCCTTCGTCGGGTTCTTAGATCTATCTTATAATCAACTACCGAAGTAATTGTTAAGATTTTTCAATCAATACTTTTAATCACAAAGAATTGTATTGATGCCGATCTACATAACTAATCAATCTAATCTACCACAAGATAAACCGATTATAGTTGGATCCTCTTGTACCGAAACAAGTATTGTGCACACCAAAGATTTTGAATCCCAAATCAGAAATCTTCAAAGTCTTCTTTGTCTTCAAATCTTCTTAGATCTTCAATAAGCACCTGCACACAATCAACTTGAGTCTCTTGTGATCAATCACGCACAGAACGGAGTCTGTTAACAATGGATTATCACAAGACGTCTTTAGGTCTACAAACAATCTAAAGATCCCCGTCGAAACTTCGATCTATTTTGAGTGAATCTTATATCAGAAGAGAAGATTCTCAAGCATCAACAAACTACAATCAAAGTTCAACCACCGTTAGTCAATCAAATCAATCGAAAACAAAAGATAAACCGCAATTATCTAGTTTCCCACCAACGATATTAATAGAGCTTCTCAATCCCAAAGAAGACTTTAAACTGAGCGGCTGTAAGAGATTTCACCTAATTAGGTTACTCTCCTTTCCGAATAGGCGGCTTTACCAGTAGCATCATAACTGAGATAGTTCTTGTTGTACGAGGATTAATTTGCTCGAAATGCAAACTTTCATATTTATAGACCAAGGAAGTTTGGACACCAAGGAATTTCCAAAACCGAAAATATTCTCAAGATATGCAATATATTCCAGATTCGGTTTCCATAATTCCTGGAAATGCTTTGTCCAAAATAATAATCGAAAATCTCTTGGAAAATCTCCAACTAGTAATTTCCTAAAATAAAATTAAAAACCTTAAATAAAAGATTCTCAATTTATTTTATCTTGGATTTTCTTCCTTTAGCTATTAAGGAATAATTTTGAACAATTAAAGATAAGTGTTACTGCATGGGTTCAAAGTATGTCGACATCTTTACTTTATAAGTCCTCTTTCATACTTACAATCTTGAAACCGATTTGCCACACTTCCAAACAAGTTTAGAATTGGTTCATCTGACTTTCAAGATCTATGTGATTAATCAAGAACACTCAATCACAAATCATGGGTTTCACGGTTATACCAAAACAAGTTTCGGTTCTACCTCCATGTGAGTATTGTGCACAGTCACACTAGCTTTCCAAAATTCGGTTGACTAGGTACTAGGATCGGTTCCCCACCTATATATGGTATCTAACTTGTACTTGCTGCACATGTCCATAGGATCGGTTCCCCTTTCTGCTAAAAACTTTCTGCACCTCATACAAGGATCGATTCCCCTTTGTGATAGGTTGCATCTCTTACTAGGATCAGTTCCTCTTTACCCAGAGTCGGTCATACCAATAATACAAAATCGATCATACCATCTCAGGTGATTACTTAAGATCGGTTTCACTAATAAAATTCATACCAATACAAAAGTTATGCCTTTGTGAATAGTTTTACCAAGAACATAAACAAGTCATAAGCGGTTATACTAATCACACATATTGGTAGTTTAAAAGATATGCAATGAATAACAATACCAATAATGCCTGTCGATTTCTCTTTCGATTCACAAAACAAGTTCATGAATTTACTTCCTTAAAACAAATGTAAAACATTGTTTCCTGGGATGAAATCTTCACCTTATACCCGTATATAATCACGATAGCTTTCAAACGATTATGTTGATGTCTTATCTACAAAGTTTAACGGTTAAGCAATAAACCTCGTATTGTATTCCTTAATACTATGTCTAACTAGAGTATAATCATCCATGCTTCACAGTTTTGTTTTTAATATGCACGACTTGAAAGATACGTTAAGGAATGAAACAGCTCGAGTCAAATATCACTGACCTCAAGTGGAAGGATTTACTTGTAATCCATCATATGCTAATACTATCAAGCTAACCTATACGAAGTTAACTCTAGTAAATAATCAAGCGACTCTTAAATGAGTTTTGGCTCACTAAAATATGACAACCAAACTTGACATACCAACACTTTGTGGGTTCAACCGAGCTATGCTCTAACAATCTCCCCCTTTGTCAATTTTAGTGACAAAACTCTTACATCATATGGATAAAAAAATTACAAGAATTTATTACACATACACTTGATTCCCAAATTCAACAGCACAATAACCTGTATACATTCAATCCTTAAATGATGTTGTTGATATTATAATAACAAAGCTAATACTCCCTCTAAAGGTAAGATAGGTAGATTTTATCAATCCGCACGTATTTGTTATTTCCTTTGTAGTCCATATAACTACAAGTATATGATATGTTACCCCCCCTTAGTCTATGCTTTCACTCTTTAGTTAGATAAACGTTTAAGCACCAATGTCCTTTCCCTTAGTGATACCAATCAATATAAATCAATACCAGTATCACTTGTATACTCCATATTTTTCTCCCCTTTTTTGTCACAAAATGACAAAGAAACGAAAAAATAAAGGACAAACCGAAAGGATCTTACAAATCTTGATAGACTTGCAACCTATAGAGTTAAACCGCAATTATCTAGTTTCCCATCAACGATATTTATAGAGCTTCTCAATCCCAAAGAAGACTTTAGACTGAGCGGCTGCAAGAGATTTCGCCTAATTAGGTTACTCTCCTTTCCGAATAGGCGGCTTCACCAGTAGTAGCACAACCGAGATAGTTCTTGTTGTACGAGGATTAATTTGCTCGAAATGCAAACTTTCATATTTATAGACCAAGGAAGTTTGGACACCAAGGAATTTACAAAACCGAAAATATTCTCAAGATATGCAATATATTCCAGATTCAGTTTCCATAATTCATGAAAATACTTTCTCCAAAATAATAATCGAAAATCTCCAACTAGTAATTTCTTAAAATAAAATTAAAAACCTTAAATAAAAGATTCTCAATTTATTTTATTCGATCTTGGATTTTCTTCCTTTAGCTATCAAGGAAAATTTTTGAACAATTAAAGATAAGCGTTACTGCACGTGGTCAAAGTATGTCGACATCTTTACTTTATAAGTCCTCTTTCATACTTAAAATCTTGAAACCTATTTTCCACACTTCCAAACAATTTTAGAATTGGTTCATCTGACTTTCAAGAACTATGTGATTGATCAAGAACACTCAATCACAAATTATGGGTTTCACGGTTATACCAAAACAAGTTTCGGTTCTACCTCCATGTGAGTATTGTGCACAGTCACACTAGCTTTCCAAAATTCGGTTGACTAGGTACTAGGATCGGTTCCCCACATATATATAGTATCTAACTTGTACTTGTTGCACATGTCCATAGGATCGCTTCCCCTTTCTGCTAAAAACTTGTTGCACCTCATACAAGGATCGATTCCCCTTTGTGATAGGTTGCATCTCTGATCGGTTGACAACCGTCAAATATAATTTTAATTTCTGACTTAACTAAAATAATATAGTAAGTGGTAGGAAAGAGTTCGTATCCATAGAGAGGCTTTTGTTGTTATGTAATTTTCAGTTTCTAAGATAACCAAGGGGGATTTTTGTTTTAGCAAATATAATAAAATAAAGTAAATCAAAGCAAAAAGTTGGAATAGTCAATAAGGAGAAGATATTGGTCATGGAATAGTATCATTCACAAACATGTATTTTCATCAATGACTAGAATTGATATTTTAATCTCTCATCTATTAAAAGCCCTAGGATACCTTGATCGCAAGAATATACCGCTAATTCCCTAATTTCATCACAACCACATCAAAAGATGCATATGTGAATTCTTCCTAGAAAGTAACCCAAAGTGTAAAAGCACAATTAAGTTTAACTCCCTAAAAGCTTTAAGATTTATGGAATAAGACTAATCAAAGCAATCAAACGTGTAAAAGCACTAATTCGATTTAACCAAGGTTATGATTCATATGTGACTAGTAGGATATATCGCTACAAGCACTACCCACAATTATGCTACTTAAAATCAGGGACAAATAACTTTTTCGTATTGAAAACCCTAATATAGCTTTAGAGATGAATGCAAATCGGATTGATTCCGGACTCAACCAATCAAACAATCAAGTCATATGATAAAAACAATAAAGTTGAGACAAAACTAATTCATAGAATCAAATAACATGCTTGAGAAACCAACTTTTATCCTATAACCAATAATTGTATTTAGTTACTCATAATAATGGAGTTCATCATAATCATAATCAATAAAATAAAGAAGATGAAAACAAACGAAAGAAAACCTTAGAAGAAGTTCTTTCCAAAGCTCCAAGTAGAAAATAATATGTCATATCAAAGTTGTAGAAAACTTTCTCTTTTTGTAGCCTTTCTCCCTTCCAAAACTAGGTCAAAACTTCAAATCCCATTAGATGAAAATCCACGTGGCCCAAAAGTGAGATAAACCCATGTAGAAACTCTGCCAAATCGTCGCCGGAAATTGGCTCAGGTGACCGGAAAAGTCAAACCGGTCAACGGGTCAGATCGGTCGGGTCAACTGAGGCGACCCGGTCAATCACCTAGTCAGGTGAAGTCAGGTTCTAACAAGCCTGACTGGGTTTGGCATGAGCCATTACAGCTTGCACAGACCATGCTTCAATAAAGCACAATGATTGCTCTTCATCATTCAGTGTTGCATCATTTTGATGCAAACTCTTGCAATCCTCCCATGTACCTTATGCACATATCTAACCTCTCTTATCTGTCAAGCTTTGTATCAACAATGCTCCAGCGCCCATAATGCAATTCAACCATCACTTTTCCTTGGCTACAACCACCATAATCATCACTCCATAACACACATCACCTGCAATTCATTCCCTTGCAACTGCACCTGCACTGTCATAGGCTCATAGCTACATTTCATCTTTCCATTGCAGCACCAACTGAACTACACCAGTTCACTGCTTAGTATCAGTACCACCAGTAGAAACTCCAGTTGCAGCTGCGCATACACAAATTCTCCATTATCATAAACTTTCAATTATGCTTCAAACTTCACAGTTCACTACCCTTGGATATCTCCATCTGAGCTGCAACTGCAACACAGTTCCTTCCACCGCAAATTCTCAAGCTTCAGTCGTTGCTCTTAGCAGCAGCAGAACCAACTCAGCACCAAGCTTTCCAAATGCATCAGCTACACTTTATTCCTCTACTGCAGTCAAGCTCCCTTGTACTTCTCATACACAACATTACATCTTAGTTCCATTCGATGGCCATCTTGGCGCTTCACCAGGCCATGGCTCGCACCTGCAATACCTCAATTTTTCCTACAGCTGCAAATTATTCAGCTTCTTCCACCAGGATCACCAGCTCAGTACCATCAAGCCAATCTCGATAGCAACCACCAACTTAGCTCAAGATCACAAGCTCAACAGCAGCTACTTTTGAACCTTCTGCATCCAGCTGCGATTCACATACACACAGCCCTATCATGCATCTACTCTGTGGCCATACAATTCAGCTCCTCCACAAACCCATTAACTCAATTGACTGCAACACTAACTTCACCACTGCTTGCATCTTCCCAGCACAAAATTCCCATCAGTCCATTTCTTGAGCTTCACATTCACAGTAACCTAAATTTCAGCCAACCCTTGAGCCGATAGCATCAGCAAACCTACATCTGAGTTACAAACTCAGTTATATCACCATCATCGTGCAGACAGCCATGATGGCCCTGCACTCATCTCTACTGCTTAATCTTAATGCCACCATTGCAGCTTAGCCCATGACACTTTTCAATTCCATCTGCAACTGCCATAATACCTGCTGCAGAATCATCAATCCCACTGCACAACAACAACTACTTCCATCTCAGCTCCACATCACTCCAGTCAAGCCATCAGTCCACCTGCAAATGCATCTGCAACTACTCCTTGTGATCTCTGCCCATAGCTCCACACAGATTCCCCCATGGAAACTACAACTAACTTCTGCATACTTAAATTCAATCAATACAACCCCTGAGCTTGATCTATTCTCAGCTTCAAACTCCATCGACTGCATCACTTTGTCTTATATGTATCACAATTGCACCCATTCATTCATTTCCCCGGCTTCAATTATCTGCTATTTCATCTGCACTTTGAGTGGCAACACAATTCCCTGCACTTTGTCACCAGTACCATCTGAGTTGCAACCACTAGCTCCAACTGCAACTCAATCATCTCAGCTTAGCTTTCTTCTTGATTCTTCTGCACCCTAAGTATTCACCAGAGACCACCACCATCTGTAGCTTCAACTTCAGTTGTTGCAATTAGTTTAACATATCAATTTAAGCTGCAACTATCTTAGCTGCAACATTTCAGCTCAACCAACAACACCATTTCTATATCAGCAAATACCTAACATACATCTAACAAAGCATTCATTGTCAGTCCCTTCTAGCCATCACCTGCATCACAACACAGCAGCTGCAACATACACTAGCTCCTCTTCTAATTCCCTTGCATCTTTGACCTCCAAAGCAACAGATCTCTCTCAATCTCTATGAAAATCCGCATCCATATTTCCTCTGAATTTTATGTTTGAGTGTAATGAACGCAGAAAAACACTTCTCTTGATTTTAGGTCTTGTATAGGAGTGGGAATGGATACAGCCACCCAGGGAGAGTAGATAAGAGGTAACCCCATTTATTTGTCCTGTCATTTGCGCTCCGCTTCTTCGCCGCATAGCTCCAACTACCACTCTCCTGTGAATTGACGATTCTGCCCTTTGTGCTCCAAAAGCGTGCTTTGTCTCATTCCTTGAATTCTTTCACCAACATCATCCGCCTCTTACTTCTCAGATTCACTTTTTCTCTTCAATTTTAACTGATCACTAAAGCAGTCGTGCTTTTCAGACAAAAATTGCATCACTAAAGCCGATATACTTTTCAGACAGAGATGAAGAAATAAAATTAAATAATGAGAAATAATCCACCTCTAACACTTTTGCACTTGAGATGAGACTTTTGGGGCGCTTCTTCTTCTTTTTTTCCAAATGACTCCAAAGTACCTAAACACTCAAAAGCAAACATAAGATATATAATTTACAAGAAAAATAGCAAAGAAAGCATAAATACTAGATATAAAATTAGGTGTTTTAGACACCTATCGAATTCTCCCACACTTAGACTTTGCTAGTCCTCGAGCAAATCAAACAAAAGAATTCTAAAACATACATACAACTCTGTCTCGTCGATCCTACGGTCACTTTTAGCATAAATAACAAGCCTTTAAACCCCTAGGTGTCCCTAGTGGACGAGTTATAGTCTCGTGAAGGTTTACAAGAGGTTTGCCTACAAAACCTATTTTTCAAACTCCGTCTACCTGTGACAAATCCATGAATGAATTCAAAATGGTTGCAAGAGGAGGTACCTTGTTATGAATCCAAATTAATATATATAAATAAGCTCTGTTAAGAAAGTCAAACAAGCCACAATCTCAGAAACTAACAAACCACAATCACAAATGAGTAGATAAAGAAGATGGAAATAAATATAGATGGTTGCGATGTTTACTAAAGTGATAGATGTTTCCCATATCTGTCTGAAGGTCGCTGCCAATGATGAACCTATGAATCCTATTGGATTGAGCTACTGGTTTGAATTCTAATATCAACACACTGGCATATACAAGGGAACCAGCAGTCAATAAACTTAAATCTAGATCGACTCACTGGCATATACAAGGGAACCAGGAGTCGATTTTATTGCACCATAACAATTTTTTTTTGACATCATGATTGGATCTTGTGGATCCAAGCGCATGTTTCTTGTCAGTAGATTACATGATAGTTCCCTTGGATCCTGCACTCCACGCTTGCTTGGGTGACGGAGACAGGGAGAACACACACATATTGCTTTATCCAAGTGTCAAATTTATTCCGTTTGGTCAATCGGTCGGTCTCTTTTTTTTCTTTCTTTTTTTTTTCTCTTTTTGTAGTAACTCAATCACACTATTTCATCCTAACAGCAATAACAAGTCGATGTTAGTGACCCACCAAATCATATAGATATAACATAAAGGTTGCAAAAGTAAAAACAGAAAGTGATATGGTGATATTCCGAGCTATGGTAACAACTTTCATATTATTTCTAACACTTGAATAATTTTGTCCCTTGTAGTTAATGGGTTCCTCAACTCCCGCAATCAAAACGGTTTTATCCACATAGATTAGTAGTGTCATCCTAAAGGCACATATTTCTATGTTTTGGAGTATCATTTTCTTTTATTTTTTTATTTTGTTTTTACTAAAAAGCATCAAACTCTAAAAACATATAAATGCTCCCCCACACTTAAACTTTACATTGTCCTCAATGTAAATTAACTCATCTAAAGTGAAGTTCAAGGTGGGAAATTACGCAAATAATATGCAAAAACAAAGATAAAATGCTTTAAAAAAATAAAAAAGATAAGGGTAAAGATACAAAACCGGTGGGTTGCCTCCCACTTAGCGCTTGGTTTAAATTCGTCAGCCCGACTATCTCCTTGCTTTCTATGACTCCTCCATAGGGATTGCATCCACAAAATTAACTCCTTCCACCACTTCGGAAGAGAAGTTCTCATAGTATGGTTTCAACCGGTGCCCATTAACTTTAAATTCCTTGCCTGTAGCTATGCTACGAATTTCGACTGCACCATGAGAAAACACATTAGTAACAATGAAAGGTCCAATCCAACGTGACCTTAATTTACCCGGAAATAATTGCAAGCGAGAATTAAACAAAAGCACTTTCTGCCCAACACAAAATTGTTTTCTAGAAATCATAGTATCATGAAATGCCTTCGTTTTCTCCTTGTAAATGCGTGAGCTTTCAAATGCATCATTGCGAATCTCCTCTAGCTCTTGGAGTTGTAACTTCCTTTGCTTTCCAGCACCATCCATCTCCATATTGCATTGCTTAATAGCCCAAAACGCCTTATGCTCAATATCCACGGGAAAGTGACAAGGTTTACCATACACAAGCCTAAAAGGAGACATCCCAATAGGTGTCTTGTATGCGGTACTATAAGCCCATAAAGCATCATTAAGTTGCATGCTCCAATCCTTCCTTGTTGGATTCACCGTCTTCTCAAGTATGGATTTCACCTCTCAGTTGGAAGCCTCGGCTTTTCCATTTGTTTGGGGATGATAAGGTGTTGCAATCTTGTGCGACACATTGTACTTCTTCAACAAGTTTTGTAAGAACCTGTTTTTGAAGTGAGAACCACCATCGTTAATTATGGATCTTGGAATTCCAAACCTTGCAAAAATATTAGCTTGCACAAAATCTGAAACCACTTTAGAATCATTAGTTGGGGTGGCCTTAGCTTCCACCCATTTAGAGACATAATCAACAGCAAGTAAGATATAAAAATTCCCATGGGAGTTGACAAAAGGACCCATAAAAATCAATACCCCATACATTGAAAACTTCAATAAATTGAATAAAAGTTTGTGGCATTTGATTTCGAGCACCTAGATTGCCTGTTCTTTGGAACCTATCACAAGTTGTACAAAATATATATGCATCCTTAAACAAGGTTGGCCAATAGAAACCGCTTTCAAGCACCTTGTGAGCGGTTCTCTTACTCCCAAAATGTCCTCCGCAAGCATAAGAGTGACAAAAAAGACAATATATAATTAAATTCACATTCGGGAACGCACCTTCTTATTACTTGGTCGCTGCAATGTTTCCACAAGTATGGATCATCCCATATGTATTGGTTTCCCAACTTCTTAAGTTTGTCCCTCTCAGCACGAGACAAGTTCTTTGGAATTTGTTTAGACACCAAGTAATTGACAATATCAGCATACCATGGTTCTCCAAAGGCAATTGAGAATACTTCCTTGTCCACAGCAAGACGGCTCAAGTGATCCGCAACGGTGCTCTCAATTCCTTTCTTGTCTTTGATTTCAAGATCAAACTCTTGCAAGAGTAAAATCCATCGTATGAGCCTCGGTTTCACTTCTTTCTTCATTATCAAGTACCTAAGTGCTGCATGATCAGAAAAGACAACAACTTTTGTACCAATAAGATAAGAGCGAAACTTTTCCAAAGCAAAAACAATGGCTAACAACTCTTTTTCAGTGGTTGTGTAGTTCTGTTGGGCCTCATTTAACGTTCTAGAAGCATAATAAATAGCATGAGGTATCTTCCCCACACGCTGCCCAAGCACTGCACCAACCGCATAGTCACTTGCATCACACATGAGCTCAAAAGGCTTGCTCCAATCCGGTGGTTTAATGATAGGGGCTGAAATAAAAAGCTTTTCAAGCGATTTAATGCCTCCACACACTTTTCATCAGAGTTAAAAACAACATATTTTTGCAATAAATTACAAAGTGGTGACACTATCTTGGAAAAGTCCTTGATAAACCTACGATAAAAACCTGCATGTCCAAGAAAAGAGCGTATCTCCCTCACCGTAGTGGGAGGGGTTAGAGCACGAATAAGTTCAATCTTAGATTTATCAACTTCCAAGCCTTTAGAAGATATTATATGGCCTAAAACTATGCCATGAGTTACCATAAAATGGCACTTCTCCCAATTCAGCACAAGATTTGTTTCAACACATCATTCAAGGATTAGTGAAAAATTGTTCAAGCAAAAGTCAAATGAATCATCAAAGACACTAAAGTCATCCATGAACACTTCGATTATGTTTTCAACATATTCTGAAAAGATACTTACATACACCTTTGAAAGGTAGATGGAGCATTGCACAGGACAAAAGGAATCCTTCTATAAGCAAAAGTACCGAACGGACAAGTGAAATTAGTTTTCTCTTGATCCTCCGGTGCTATCACAATCTGATTATAACCTGAATAGCCATCAAGGAAGCAATAGTAAGAGTGTCCATCTAACGTTCAAGCATTTGATCAATAAAAGGTAATGGAAAATGATCTTTCCTAGTGGTAGCATTCAATTTTCTATAATCAATACAAACCCTCCAACTGATTTGCACACGAGTTGGGACAAGTTCATTCTTATCATTCTCCACCACCGTCACACCTGATTTCTTTGGTACCACTTGCACCGGGCTAACCCACTTGCTATCGGATATGGGGTATATAACACCCACTTCCAAAAGCTTGAGTATCTCCTTTTTCACAACTTCCATCATGGGAGGATTCAAACGACGTTTCGCTTCTCTTGTAGGCTTTGCATCATCCTCCAAACGAATCTTATGCATACAAACGGCAGGGCTTATACCCTTGATATCAGCGATTTTCCATCCAATGGACGTCTTGTACTTCTTTAGCACCCTTAGAAGTTTTTGCTCCTGTGATTCACTAAGCTCGTTAGAAACAATCACTGGTAACTCTTCCTTGTCACCCAAGTACAAGTACTTTAAGTGACTTGGAAGAGGTTTCAATTCTAATTTTGGAGATTTAACAATAGATGGTAAAAGTTTTTCATTGTTGCATGGTAAAGAAATAAAAGAGATATTATGAGTTTCCGGGCATTCTTGTAGTGAATTAAGATCACCAAGGGCTTCCTTTACTTCATTACCACACTCTACACCATTATCCATGGATGTAGTTAAAACAGTTTCCAAGGCATCATCAACATTCGATTCGAACACTTGTTGTGCCAATGTATCCATAACATCAATGGAGAAACAAGAGTGGACATCACTAGGATATCTCATCGTCTCGAAAATATTTAAACGTATTATTTCTCCATCAAACTCTATAGTCAACGTTCCTTGTCCACATCAATAATGGTTTTCGCCGTTTTCATGAAGGGACGCCCAAGTAGCAATGGAAGAGACGAGTCCGGTGAACCTTCATTCATCTCTAACACGCAAAAGTCAGCTGGAAATACAAGTTGATTAACATGCACAAGAACATCCTCAACAATACCCATTGGGTAAACATTAGAGCGATCGAGTAATTGCAACACAATTCCAGACTTTTTAAGAGGACCTAACTCAAGTGAATTATACATGGACGCGGGCATAACATTAACAGATGCATCTAAATCCAACATAGCTTTTTTAAATGTAGTGTTACCAATTGTGACGGGAATGTCAAAGATACCCGGATCCTTGCATTTCAGTGGGAGTTTGTGTTGTAAGATTTCCGAAGCATTCTCCCCCACACTTAGCACTTCATTATCTTTGAGCCTTTTCTTGTTGGTACACAAGTCCTTTAACACCTTTGCATACTTTGGCATTGCTTTATAGCATCTACGAGCGGTATGTTCACATGAATCTTTCTTAGAACGTCTAAAATCTCCTTTTCTAGTTCCTCCCTCTTGGAATTTGCGAATCTACGAGGGAAAGGTAAAGGAGGAACATAAGTAGAAACCGGAGTTTTAGAGTTAGGAATAGGTACCTCAGAAGTTTGGGGAGAATCCTCATTCTTCTCCTCCAAAATAGGTTCCTTTGGTGTTTCCACCTTGCGTGAATCAGTAACTTCGGGTTGCACAAGTTGTGTACCACTTCTCAACGTAATAGCATTCACATCCCCTTTTGGGTTAATAGGTTGAGGAGAGAGTTTCCCACTATTTTGTGCCTATAATTGATTGAACTCAATAGCCATAGAACCAACTTGAGTTTGCAACTCCTTAACCCTGCTCTCCGTCCTTTGCATAAAAGATTTCAGCAACTCTTCCATACTTGACCCCTGATTTTGAGGTTGTTGTTGTTGTGGTGGTGGTTGGTGAAATTGTTGACGCGGCTGGAATTGTTGTTGTTGAGGTTGCAATCCACTCGGATGGTTGAAATTTGGTTGTTGAACCGCTCCTTGCTTGTTCGCATAGCTAAAATTGGGGTGATCTCTCCATCCCGGATTGTAGGTGTTGGAGTAGGGACCATACCGTCTTTGCTGATTTGGGAAGATCACATTAGCTTGTTCATTGGAGTCTTCATATCCTTGAGAAGAACTTGGTATCACCGCGGCTGCAACTTGTTGCATCATGGCTGTCATGTTACCCATTTGTTGACGAAGTTCCTCAACCTTGCTCACTTCATTTACTCTCCTAAGAAGCACATTCGAACCACGACTCAAGAATTGTTGGGAGTTTGCTGCCATGTTTTCAATCAATTCTCTAGCTTGTGCCACCGTTTTGCTCACTAGTGCACCACCACCCGCAGTGTCAAGAAGATTCCTATCGCTTGATTGGAGTCATTCATAGAAGTATTGGATAATCATCGCATCGCTGAATTTATGGCTAGGGCGGCTTGCCACCAATCTCTTGTATCGTTCCCAACATTCATATAAAGATTCTCCCACATTTTGCTTCATCTCGCAAATCTCCTTGCGAATTTGAGTAGCCTTTGATGCAGGAAAATACCTCTCTAAAAAGAGTTTCTTCAACCCATTCCATGTTGTGATACTTCCGGGAGGTAAATAACACAACCAATCCTTAGCACTATCCATCAACGAGAATCGAAAAACTTTCAACATTGCACCATCCGCTTCAATATCCGCTGGAAGCATGGCCATGACAATGGTGTGGAAGTCCATAAGATGCTTGTTTGGGTCTTCATTCACCATGCCATGGAACTTTGGTAATTCTCTAAGCAACCCCGTCTTGATTTCAAAAGTAGAGTTTGTTTGAATACACCCTTGTTGTGTATCCAACTTGTGAGATGCCAAGTCTTTGAGTGTACGATTTGCATCACCCATTGCTTCTTCTTCTTCTTCAAAAGGTGGTTCTTGTTCAACCGGTTCCTCTTGTTCTAGAACTTCTTGTTGTAACTCTTCTTCCACTTCTAACTGTTTTTCTTCCACTGTACCTTGACTTGGTTGGAGTATTGTGCCTCTTCGAATGGCTATTCCGCACCTTGGATAGTTCCAATCTTTAGAAGCCAGGGATTAGGTATCTGAAAACAATTCTCGCAAACAAGTGAGAAACAAGACAAGAAACAAAAAGCAAATATGAAAGCGGAAGTAATGATAAGAAACTAAAAACTTAATAACAAGTCGTATGCCTCCCCGGCAGCGGCGCCAAAATTTGATCGGTTGACAACCGTCAAATATAATTTCACTTTCTTACTTAACTACAATAATATAGTAAGTGGTAGGAAAGAGTTCGTATCCACAGAGAGGCTTTTGTTGTTATGTAATTTTCAGTTTCTAAGATAACCAAGGAGGATTTTTGTTTTAGCAAATATAATAAAATAAAGTAAAGCAAAGCAAAAAGTTGGAATAGTCAATAAGGAGAATATATTGGTCATGTAATAGTATCATTCACAAACATGTATTTTCATCAATGACTAGAATTGATATTTTAGTCTCTCATCTATTATAATCCCTAGGATACCTTGATCGCAAGAATATCCCGCTAATTCCCTGATTTCATCACAACCACATTAAAAGATGCATATGTGAATTCTTCCTAGAAAGTAACCCAAAGTGTAAAAGCACAATTAAGTTTAACTCCCTAAAAGCTTTAAGATTTGTGGAATAAGACTAATCAAAGCAATCAAACGTGTAAAAGCACTAATTCGATTTAACCAAGGTTATGATTCATATGCGACTAGTAGGATATATCGCTACAACCACTACCCACAATTATGCTACTTAAAATCAGGGACAAATAACTTTTTCGTATTGAAAACCCTAATATAGCTTTAGAGATGAATGCAAATCTAATTGATTCCGGACTCAACCAATCAAACAATCAAATCATATGATAAAATAAACCATGAATCATAAACAATAAAGTTGAGACAAAACTAATTCATAGAATCAAATAACATGCTTGAGAAATCAACTTTTATCCCATAACCAATAATTGTATTCAGTTACTCATAATAATAGAGTTCATCATAATCATAATCAATAAAATAAAGAAGATGAAAACAAACGAAAGCAAACCCTAGAAGAAGTTCTTTCCAAAGCTCCAAGTAGAAAATAATACGTCATATCAAAGTTGTAGAAAACTTTCTCTTTTTGTAGCTTTTCTCCCTTCCAAAACTAGGTCAAAACTTCAAAGCCCATTAGATGAAAATCCACGTGGCCCAAAAGTGAGATAAACCCATGTAGAAACTCTGCCAAATCGTCTCCGAAAAGTGGCCGGAAAATAGCTCAGGTGACCGACAAAGTCAAACCGGTCACCGGTCAACGGGTCAGATCGGTCGGGTCAACTGAGCCGACCCGGTCAATCACCGAGTCAGGTGAAGTCAGGTTCTAACTAGCCTGACTGGGTTTGGCATGAGCAATTTCAGCTTGCACATGCCATGCTTCAATAAAGCACAATGATTACTCTTCATCATTCAGTGTTACATCATTTTGATGCAAACTCTTGCAATCCTCCCATGTACCTTATGCACATATCTAACCTCTCTTATCTGTCAAGCTTTGTATCAACAATGCTCCAGCGCCCATAATGCAATTCAACCATCACTTTTCCTTGGCTACAACCACCATAATCATCACTCCATAACACACATCACCTGCGATTCATTCCCTTGCAACTGCACCTGCACTGTCATAGGCTCATAACTACATTTCCTCTTTCCATTGCAGCACCACCTGAACTGCACCAGTTCACTGCTTAGTATCAGTACCACCAGTAGAAACTCCAGTTGCAGTTGCGCATACACAAATTCTCCATTATCATAGACTCTCAATTGTGCTTCAAACTTCACAGTTCACTATCCTTGGATATCTCCATCTGAGCTGCAACTGCAACACAGTTCCTTCCACCGCAAATTATCAAGCTTCAGTCGTTGCTCTTAGCAGCAGCAGAACCAACTCAGCACCAAGCTTTCCAAATGCATCAGCTACACTTTATTCCTCCACTGCAGTCAAGCTCCCTTGTACTTCTCATACACAACATCACATCTTAGTTCCATTCGATGGCCATCTTGGCGCTTCACCAGGCCATGGATCGCACCTGCAGTACCTCAATTCTTCCTACAGCTGCAAATTATCCAGCTTCTTCCACCAGGATCACCAGCTCAGTACCATCAAGCCAATATCGATAGCAACCACCAACTTAGATCAAGATCACAAGATCAACAACATCTACTTTTGAACCTTATGCATCCAGCTGCGATTCACATACACACAGCCCTATCATACATCTACTCTGTGGCCATACAATTCATCTCCTACACAAACCCATTAACTCAATTGACTGCAACACCAACTTCACCACTGCTTGCATCTTCCCAGCACAAAATTCTCATCAGTCCATTTCTTGAGCTTCACACTCACAGTAACCTAAATTTCAGCCAACCCTTAAGCCAATAGCATCAGCAAACCTCCATCTAAGTTACAAACTTAGTTATATCACCATCATTGTGCATCCAGCCATGATGGCCCTGCACTCATCTCTACTGCTTAATCTCAATGCCACCATTGCAGCTTATTCCATGACACTTTTCAATTCCATCTGCAACTGCCATAATACCTGCTGCAGAATCATCAATCCCACTGCACAATAACAGCTACTTCCATCTCATAAATGCATCTGCAACTACTCCTTGTGACCTCTGCCCATAGCTCCACACAGATTCCCCCATGGCAGCTACAACTAACTTCTGCATACTTAAATTCAATCAACACAACCCCTGAACTTGAGATATTCTTCTCACCTTCAAACTCCATCGACTGCATCACTTTGTCTTCTCTGTATCACAATCCAATCTCGATAGCAACCACCAACTTAGATCAAGATCACAAGCTCAACAACAACTACTTTTGAACCTTCTGCATCCAGCTGCGATTCACATAAACACATCCCTATCATACATCTACTATGTGGCCATACAATTCAGCTCCTCCACAAACCCATTAACTCAATTGACTGCAACACCAACTTCACCACTACTTGCATCTTCCCAGCACAAAATTCCCATCAGTCCATTTCTTGAGCTTCACACTCACAGTAACCTAAATTTCAGCCAACCCTTGAGCCAATAGCATCAGCAAACCTCCATCTGAGTTACAAACTCAGTTATATCACCATCATTGTGAAGCCAGCCATGATGGCCCTGCACTCATCTCTACTGCTTAATCTCAATGCCACCATTGCAGCTTAGCCCATGGCACTTTTCAATTCCATCTGCAACTGCCATAATACCTACTGCAGAATCATCAATCCCACTGCACAACAAAATTACTTCCATCTCAGCTCCACAACACTCCAGTCAAGCCATCAGTCCACCTGCAAATGCATCCGCAACTACTCCTTGTGATCTCTGCCCATAGCTCCACACAGATTCCCCCATGGCAACTACAACTAACTTCTGCATACTTAAATTCAATCAACACAACCCCTGAACTTGATATATTTTTCTCAGCTTCAAACTCCATCGACTGCATCACTTTGTCTTCTCTGTATCACAATTGCACCCATTCATTCATTTCTACAGCTTCAATTCTTTGTTATTTCATCTGTACTTTGAGTGGCAGCACAATTCCTTGCACTTTGTCACCAGTACCATCTGAGTTGCAACCACTAGCTCCAACTGCAACTCAATCATCTCAGCTTAGCTTTCTTCTTGATTCTTCTGCACCCTAAGTCTTCACCAGAGACCACCATTAACACCATTTGTAGCTTCAACTTCAGTTGTTGCAATTAGTTTAACATATCAATTTCAGATGCAACTAGCTTAGCTGCAACATTTCAGCTCAACCAACACCACCATGTCTATATCAGCAAATACCTAACATACATCTAACAAAGCATTCATTGTCAGTCCCTTCTAGCCATCACCTGCATCACAACACAACAGTTGCAACATACACTAGCTCCTCAGCTGCTTCACCTGCCCTAACATGCATCTAATCCCAGCGTCATTTTCTGCAATTGCAATTCAAACTCAACCTAATTCTACCACCACCACACAGCACCAACAATAACTCATCTTCATCAAATTCCATTCAAACTCTAATTTCGACCATTGCCCACTTCTCTGGATTCAGAAACTCATCATATCTTCTCAGAACTTCAACTTGAGTAAAAACCCGTGACAATCCACATCTTCAGCTGCAGAAACAGCCTCAAACCCTTTGATTTCTTCTCGATTTACTACTCAGTTATTACCAGTTTTTCAAATCCTAACCAGTATCCAGATTCAGAAACCCTTGTTTCCTATTTCCATCACAGAATCATTCTCAACTTCTCCATAATTACGAATTTCAGCAACTCAATCAGTCATTATCATCTTCTAATTCCCTTGCATCTCTCGACCTCCATAGCAACAGATCTCTCTCAATCTCTATGAAAATCCGCATCCATATTTCCTCCGAATTTTATGTCTGAGTGTAATGAACGCAGAAAAACACTTCTCTTGATTTTAGGTCTTGTGTAGGAGTGGGAATGGATACAACCACCCAGGGAGAGTAGATAAGAGGTAACCCCATTTATTTGTCATGTCAGTTGCGCAGAACTGACGGTTCATTCTTCTGCTTCTTCGCCGCATAGCTCCAACTACCACTCGGCTGTGGATTGACGATTCTGCCCTTTGTGCTCCAAAAGCGTGCTTTGTCTCATTCCTTGAATTCTTTCACCAACAGCATCCGCCTCTTACTTCTCAGATTCACTTTTTCTCTTCAATTTCAATTCATCACTAAAGCAGTCGTGCTTTTCAGACAAAAATTGCATCACTAAAGCCGACATACTTTTCAGACAGAGATGAAGAAATAAAATTAAATAATGAGAAATAATCCGCCTCCAACACTTTTGCACTTGAGATGAGACTTTGGGGCTGTTTCTTCTTCTTTTGTTCCAAATGACTCCAAAGTACCTAAACACTCAAAAGAAAACATAAGATATATAATTTACAAGAAACATAGCAAAGAAAACATAAATACTAGATATAAAATTAGGTGTTTTAGACACCTATCAATCTCTTACTAGGATCAGTTCCTCTTTACCCAGAGTCGATCACACCAATAACACAAAATCGATCATACCATCTCAGGTGATTACTTAAGATCGATTTCACTAATAAAAGTCATACCAATACAAAAGTCATGCCTTTGTGAACAGTTTTACCAAGAACATAAACAAGTCAAAAACGATTATACTAATCACACATATTTGGTAGTTTAAAAGATATGCAATGAATAAAAATACCAATAATGCCTGGCGATTTCTCTTTCGATTCACAAAACAAGTTCATGAATTTACTTCCTTAAAACAAATGTAAAACATTGTTTCCTGGGATGAAATCTTCACCTTATACCCATACATAATCACGATAGCATTCAAACGATTATGTTGATGTCTTATCTACAAAGTTTAATGATTAAGCAATAAACCTCGTATTATATTCCTTAATACTATGTCTAACTAGAGTATAATCATTCATGCTTCACAGTTTTGTTTTCAATATGCACGACTTGAAAGACACTTTAGGGAATGAAACAGCTAGAGTCAAATATCACTTACCTCAAATGGAAGGATTTACTTGTAATGTCTCATATCCTAATAATATCAAGCTAACCTATACGAAGTTGACTCTAGTACATAATCAAGCGACTCTTAAATGAGTTTTGGCTCACTAAAATATGACAACCAAACTTGACATACCAACACTTGGTGGGTTCAACCGAGCTATGCTCTAACAATCTCCCCCTTTGTCAATTTTAGTGACAAAACTATTACATCATATGGATAAACAAATTACAAAAATTCATTACACATACACTTGATTCCCGAATTGAACAACACAATAACCTATATATATTCAATCTCTAAATGATGTTGTTGACATTATAATAACAAAGCTAATACTCCCTCTAAAGGTAAGATAGGTAGAATTTATCAATCCGCACGTCTTAGTTATTTCCTTTGTACTCCATATAACTACAAATATATGATATGTCACTCCCCCTTAGTCTATGCTTTCACTATTTCGTTAGATAAACGTTTAAGCAGCAATGTCCTTTCCCTTAGTGATACCAATCAATATAAATCAATACCAATATCACTTGTATACTCCATATATTTCTCCCCTTTTTTGTCACAAAATGACAAAGAAACGAAAAAATAAAGGACAACCCGAAAGGATCTTACAAATCTTGATAGACTTGCAACCTATAGAGTTAAGCACGAGGGTTCCACACACCATTTTTGATAACCAATATCAAAACCGAAACTACAAAGTAATTTGTTTTGATATGTTACCAAGGAAACAATTTCCCGAAGCAATTTTACCTAACAGTTTAGCAAACCAAAAATCAACTAAGCACCTTAGTTCCTTTGCTAAACCGATTGTACAAATCTAATCGCTTGTTCGATAAGACCAAAATAAAGATAACTCTATTTTTCTCATCAGGTTCTAATTATCCATATAACTTAGACCTTTAAATTTTAAACAAGACAAGTACTAGGTTAGTTAACTAGCATTTCTTGTTAAGGCATTCGATTAGACTTGAATAACCTAAATCTCCACTTTAATAAGTCTAACTAAGATCATAATTAACTTAGTTTCTCTTATCCAGAATCGAATTGGACTAAACAATTCATCCCGTAAGCATTTTTTTTCGTTAAGCCATAAATAATTCATACAAACCAAATAAATTAACTTGCATAATTATTCACCTCAAACGGAAGCAATTGAAACAATATAGACATTAAAGTACCGCAATTGCACCGGAATTTTGTAAGCTTAAATTGATACCACACAATAAAGCAAGATAACAATAGTTTTTCTTAACCGGAACCAACTGAATCACACACACATCCATACAAAAACAATAGAATAAAACATCAATTGTACCGAAATTTGGTTAAGCAAAAGCAATAAATATATGAAATATAATCATGTTTTTCTTAAATATATGAAATAAAATCACACACACATCCATACACAAATATGGAATAAAACATCAATTGTAATGTCTCATATCCTAATACTTTCAAGCTAACCTATACGAAGTTGACTCTAGTACATAATCAAGTGACTCTTAAATGAGTTCTGGCTCACTAAAATATGACAACCAAACTTGATATACCAACGCTTGGTGAATTCAACCGAGTTATGCTCTAACAAAACTTACTCCACTAATTCCACTCCCATAGCGAGAGCATATCATATCATTTTAGGGATACTACTTGTACTCCCCATATCCCTTGCTATGAACTTGATTATTCTTTATATCCATTTTTTCTATCAACTGTCGATAGAAAACTTATTTTTTCTATCTCCATCTTTTGTAATTTCTTATTCTCCAAATAATCCCCCTATACAAAATCACAAATTAGCTATATATACGGATCTTTGGAGTTCTCCTTACTAATTTTTCTCTAATAAAATTCATCACTGGTTTTTATTTTTAGTATCCCTAAATTGATAATATCTACTTGTTCGTAAATCCCTAAGATCTCACAAGAAGGAGAGTAATATATTTAATCTCGGACAAATTAATTTCTAATGAAAACTTGAAAACATGATATAAGTCGATTTCCACATTTTTCATTCTTAAACCTCTTGAAAAGTTTTCAATGTGTTTTTTCACATTTTTATAGTAACCCTCAAAATAATGAACTCTCTAATAAATTATAGAGGAAACGATAAAGTGTTAAAATAATGAACTCTCTAGTAAAAGGAATTACACTTTTACACATGCTTTCACATCCATATTGAAAAACATAAACCGTCAAAGTACTCTATCGATTAACTTTTTTTTTCTTTTTAAAAGGTTAATTCATTGATAAACAATGAAAAGAGAAACAAGGTGAGAGTGCCTAAGCGGATATAAAGGAAGGTTAAGACCTACCAAAACAAGATAAACAAACAACCCCTTCACTTGAAGGGAAAAGCAAAACCAAACAGGAGTACAAAAACCTCCAAAATACCAAAAAAATCAAAATGTCGAAACAAAAAAGCTTGACAAAAGCTAAAAACTAAGAGTGACCCTTCTTATTTTGAGCCATATGTCCTCTCCCCAGATGTTCTTGATTGTCATTCATAGCACTTCCATGATTCCCATTCCAATTGGATTTGCGAAATTCTTTATCTTTTCTTTCGATGTCTCTCTCTTTTCGTTTAGAGATCCTGTCTTCATAAGGCAAGCATTTTAACTGCCTCTCAAACTCACAATCATCCATTTCTTCACTGTTTTTTTCAACTTCTTCTATAATGACTCTGTCGGAAATATCCACTTTTGGAGAAGCACTTCTTTACTTCTAGCTTCCTTCTATCAATAGTAAATCTGTACACTTCTCTGAAATCACTTAGCATCAGAAATGGGTTCCTTTTTGGAGAACCCACATTCTTGATAGCTTTTTTTTTTTGAGATGGCCTCTGCGAAGCTTCCTTTTTAGGAGGATATTTGACTTTGACAACCGTCCAAACTCCCTGCGAAGAGTCATATGGAGTTAAACTCCCTGTAACCCTAACTGACTTTGCTGTAGTTGAAATCGATGGATTCAATGGCTTGCAAAAAAAATTGCTTCCTCAGATTTACTACCATTCGCAGAAACATTAGTCTCATCGACCCTAGCTGAACTTGTGCATAAATTCCCAATAGACTCATTTACTCTATCTATCACCGCTGTAGCAACTGCCTCCTCAGTCACACCAATTGTGTCCAGCCTTCCAGCATCCTCAATAACCTGAGTTTCTATACCCCCACTCGGCCCATTCCTTTCAAGTTGAGGGTCATGAATTGTTCTTGTAATCACATTATCCCCAATAAGTCTCTTAAGAGTTTCTTCATGTTTCTTGTCACAAGCATCACCCTCCGCTTCTCTAGATTTTGAGTTTTCAAGTACCTTTCCGTGATTTCTTGCGCTCCATCTAGGCTTCAGTTGCTTAGTGCGGTTTTTCGAGGAATGTCCAAATACCTTGCAAGTTTCATATTTTGGAGGTTTATTGATATTTTACGGGCATTTCCAAAGCGATCTTCCCATCAATCATTAGGGGTATACTCGCAGGATAATTGAAATCTACATCTACTTCAATACAGACCCTAACATATGCTAATCTTGTTCTATAGTGTGCAGTCATCAGCAAGTATCGGTTTCCCTAAGTAGCTAGAGATTAAGCCCAAACCATCGTTATCCCACATGTGTAGAGGTACACCAAATATTAACATGGGTAAGGTCCTAATGCTGGCTATTGATGATTCAATCAAGTTAGACCAAGGCCTCAGGGTGGAAAAAACACTTTGGGATGCAAAAAGATCCTAATGCTAGCACTATTCTGTGATCTTCATCGTCCTTAAATTCAAGAATGAAGGCACAATTGCTGTGAAGTTTGATACTTACCTCATTCTTTAGCTTCCAGTGTTTTCTTACAACTTCCTTTAATGTTGGAAATGATAGTATTTTTCCCACACAGAAACCCACAACATACTCTTCGCATCTCTTAATCTTGCAGAGAAATCACCAGCTGAGTAATCTACTACTCTCTTTCCATTTAGCTTCAAAAGTGGAGTGAAATTCATTAGAGGTTGAGGAGTGATTGGCTTTGCAGATGGGAAAAGGGTTCTCCACCCTTTTGAATAAGGGTTTGTAAAACCCCCAATTTCAGTTGCAGAAGAACCAACTTTTCCATCCGACTCTTTACTCAAACCCACTTTCTCGTGTAACACTATCTCCAATTTGTTAAGATCCAAACCAGAGACTGCACCATCACCACCAATTTGAGAATCAACACCGTTTTTAGGGGTTTCACCTCTAACTTCCTTAAACCGAAAGATTCTGATAAAGAAGGGAAATCAGTCTCAATCAATGTTGAATCAATAACATCTGAGGACAATTGAAACAAAGCCTTATGAAAATCCCCAGTAGGAGGAAGATTAGATGACGAATCCATGAAGAACATTCAAAAAAATTAGATCTGAAAAAATCGCACTTTAGTCGCCTCCACGTCATCACTCTCGCTCTACTATGATTATTTTAATTTTAATGAGATGATTAACCCTCGGGATTACTGGGTCGAGATCGTCTGTGCCACTGCTTGTGTGTGCCCTATGTGCCACACTAATAGAATGACGCCACATCATTCCTCTCATTAACCATGACTAACTAAATAGATTTTCTATATACTGGTAATCTCTTTTTTAGTCCATAATTGATTATCTTTCCTAAATGACTGCTGTTATATATAGAAAATCTAGTTAGTTAGTTAGTCATGGTTAATGAGAGGAATGATGTGGCGTCATTCTATTAGTGTGGCACATAGGGCACACACAAGCAGTGGCACAGACGATCTGGACCCGGATTACTGGACGCTCCTCCGTCCAAGTTATATAGGCGGGATATTTGTTTGGATTTTCCAACTGGATAGACGGAATTATATTTCCAAAATGAGTTTTCACATGTATACCCTTAATTATTGAACGCGCGATTGGGGTATATTGAAACTAATTGGGGGATATAGGAAAATGACAAAAACGGGATCCAAATATCCAAACAGGGTCACCCCTTATATAAGTATTTTAAGTAATTCCTAATCTACCCCTCACTAATCAAGTTTAGTGATCAATAATAATTATTAAAATCATAAGATTATTTGATAAATGATTAATGTGTATTATTATTTGTGTTTGGGTGAGTGAGGTGAGTAGAAGGAGGGAAAGAAAATTTGAGAGGGAAATTCTTTTGGTGAAAATGGAGGATGATTGTGAAGAGAGAATTGCTGCTGCTGAATCTTTGGCTCAACTACAACAAGGAGCATATCTTGAATCTTCATCCAATGCCAACAACTCACAATTGCAAGTTTTTGTGGGACCAACACCTTTGAATCATGATTTTTATGAGCATGAAGTGTTTCGTGAAAAACCAACCCAAGAGAGTAAACTAGTTCAGCATATAAGCACTCCCAATACTCAGGTAAAGCTGCGAATAGGTTGAAAATTTGATTTTTTTTCTTTGAATCCACCATTTCTGCTGTTGAAAAAGCTTGGTACCGGAATGGTCGCGGTATGAATACAATGCCGGAACCTTCAATACCGGCATAGAATTCATACTACTTCCATGCTGGAAGCTCGATATCCCCCATTTTGAAACTAAAACCGGCATAGTACGCAACCAAAAAACAATACCAGTACAAAAGTTACTTTTTACCTACCACGGAATATTCTACAGAATATGCTACCGGCATGGTTAAATTATAAGATTACCATGCCGGTACTGCATGAAAAACATACAGGAAGCAGTGTCTTCCAAAGCCAAATTACGGCATGGTATTATATTATTAACTACCAAGCCGGAACTTGGTACCGGCGTGAAACCTTAGATAAATGGAATGCCGGCACTTCAAACGACATTGTACAGTTATAACGTTACCATGCCGGTACATACAAAAAAACATACAGGAAGGAGTGTTTTCCAAAGTTAAAAACCGGCATAGTATATTAATTAAGGGTTACGCCGGAACAGTGTATCAGCGTGGTCACTTAGATTACGAGCATGTCGGCATCTGTGTTTTCGGCCTTGATTTCAAATAAAATGGTAATGCCGGAAGCGTCTCAAAAATTGGTCTTCAGTTTCGGTGCAGTTTGACTCTGTCGGGACTGTGATCTAGCATGCCGGAACTGCTTACTAGCATAGTATTTAATTTTCTTTTTTGGACCTAATTTATTTTCTTTTCGTTCGATCCTTAGGCTGTGACATATATTGATCCAACAAATGCAAAACCGCTCGATCGGGATACGTCGGAATACTATAAAATTCCTCCGGTATGTTACCAAATAATTATTTTCACCTAGTATCTTGAACTTTACTAACGGATTGCTTGTAATGAACCTTCTAATCTCCCATTGTTGTCCTTATGTAGGGAATAAAAGATCCAAAGGAAGCAATCGCTCGGGCTAAAGAGACGACTCTTAAGAATATGTGTGTGTTGATTAGGAATACCCAAGGTTCAAATACCCGTTTTAAGATCGTTTGCGAGAGAAGTGGGCAATACAAGGCGAAGAATAGCCATAAGAGAAAGGATTATGTATATCCAAAGAAGGCTAATAGGGTATACAAGACTCGTACGAGGAAGGATAATTGCCTCTTTAAGCTTGTATTCCATCTAAATGACAAGAACAATGAATGTGATTGTGCGGTTTGGTTCGGCCATCATAACCACCGGGATCAGAAAGATTTTGTTGGTCATTCCCTAGTTGTGAAGCTAAAACCTCATGAATTGGAGGATGTAAAGAGAATGGCCAAAACACTTACCAAACCGAGACAAATCCTCAGAGGCTTCAAGGAAAAGGATAAGATCAATCTGTCTTCTCTAAGTACAATTTATAGCGCACAAGCAACTATTAGAAGGGTGGAATGGGAAGGGAGGACCGTTATGTAAGAATTTGAGAAGATAGTTTGGGATCACAACTACACGCGTATCATTAAAAGAGGGCCGGACAACAAGCCCCTTCAAATATTCATTTCGCATCCTTTGCTTTCACAATTGGCTAATAAATGTTGTGGTGTTCTTTTGACGGATTGCACCTACAAGACAAACAAATATAATATGTCATTCAGACTATCTGCTCTCTGTGTGGGCAAGAAGATGAAACAGTATTTCATCTCTTCTTTGAATCTGGTTACTCTAGATTGGTGTTTGAAGCAGCAGGTCTCGGATTTGAGATAATTTCTGAAGTAAACTCATATCAAATTATTAAGAGTTGGATAGAAAATGACATGGAGAATAAATTTGTAATGAAAGTTTGCATTCTGTGGAACATTTGGAAACCCAGGAATGACAATATATTTTCTCAGGGAACATTCTCAGTGCAGTTGATATTAAAGAAAGCTTCTAATGACTTTGATCTTTGTATGGAAAATCTTCCGAAAGGCAAACGAAATTCAACTACTATAATTCAAGCCTGGAATCCGCCGGAAGAACCTTTTATCAGAATTAATGTGGATGCGGGTTTTATTCCTAACAACGGCGCAGCTGGTGCAGTGGCTCGCACTCAAATGAAGGTTCCTAGGATGTGCTTCTATCACGTTCATGGCAACTTCTCCACTCCTGGCAGAATCGGTAGCATGCAGACTGGGAGTGGAGTTAGGAAAAGACCTAAACTATGGCAGAGTGATCATAGAAGGTGATGCATTGAATGTTACAACTGCAGTAAATGGAGATGTTCGAGAGATTCCTTGGAGTATTCGATCTGAAATTTTTAAGATTAAGGATTTAGCTTGTTTATTTATTGTTGTAAATTTCCGACATGTTAGGAAAAGTGCAAACTCTATGGCTCATGATCTTTGCCAATTTTCTTTTCATAACAATGTAAATAGGAGGTGGAATGCAGATTCTCCACCTCATTGTATTTCCTCAAACCTCAACTATTGAGGTAGTTCAATAAAGTTGGCCTCTTTAGAGGCCTTATTCCTTCAAAATAAAATAAAATATAATATGCCATTGTTCAACATCGTGTGGCTAACATCGGACAAGGTATCATTCACATTGGCTTGGTGGTTAATGGAAAACGAGAGGGACTATAATTATCGTTGGGCATTACGACAATTGAAATTATTCTTCCAGGAAAATCAACTTCCGAGGGTCATCATAACTGATCAAGATGACGCATTAATGAATGCAATATCCAACGTCTTCCCGGACGTATATGTACATATCATATACGTCAAAATATCATAAAAACTTGACCTGGATCAACCTCATTATCTTCATCCTCACTTTCCTCTTCATCTTACTCATCGTGCTCAAGTGTTCCAGTAGGTTCACGGATTACGATTCGACTATGGTGCACGACCCTTCCAAATTTTCCCTTTTGTATCAGCCCCAAACGCTTCCTGCGACCTTGATATTTCCCTCGAGGAGGCAGAGATTGAGGAGTATCAAGACCGTCCTTCCTTATTCTCTTAGTGACAACATCTTTAGTTTTTATTTTGTTAGCTTTCTTGGCTTTTGCCCTATATCATAAGCATGCAAAATGAATATAAGACAACTCACTTTCAGTTTTAATACTGGCATAGACTCACGCAAACCAGACCACGTTGGTACACAAAACGACATAGAAACTTAGCAAATAACACATGCCGGTACATAGTTCCGGCAGTGTACATTAACTATCGACAATACCGGTAGTCATAGGTAATTCATAGGTTGTTCCTGGTTACCAAAAGATTACTACCGGCACCCTCGAAAAAAATAAAATCCATGCCGTAACAAGGTACCGGCATAATATGTAACCTAAAACCAATGCCGGTACTGGAGACAAATTCATTGGTTTTCCTGTAAGTTTTAAGTTCACTACCAGCATACTCGAATAATTATAAAAGAATGCCGTAACCTAAAACCGACATCGTATTCAACCCAATTTCTATGCCGGTACATAACATTCAGTTTCAGGCGACTATTGTTTTGAAAACGACATTGCATTCATACTAAAATCAAAGTCGTAACTCAATGCCGGCACTGCCTTCATTCTAGATCGAATGCCGTAACCCAATATCGGCGTTGTGTTCGTACTAGATTCAATGCTGGTACTTGCTGAAACTCAACTGTTTGAGTTAGGGTTCGCGATTCTAACCTACACCCATTGCTATAAATCGATTTAAACATTCATAAAGTAGTTCAAAATTACTTACCTTCTCATATAAGTGATGAGTGCTAAAAAGTGCATATTTCTATATATTTTTCTTGGCATTTAACTCATCTTTTGTGCGTTAATTCTACATTTTATCCCATATTCTGTATTTTCATTGTTTTCAAGAATAAATATTTTTCTTACTTAATTTTATATTTTTAGGTAATAAATAAAGTTTGGATGAATTGCGGAGCGAAAAGAGCAGAAAAGTAGTGAAAAGCCGGAAGAAATTACGCAAGGAAGCCGCAAAGAATGGTGCGCATAAACCCAAAAGACTAGAAATGGGCTCAAGAAGGAAGATTTGTTCTTAAAGAAGATATGGTCTTGGCATACACAAGGCCCAAAACCCTTACCCAAACCCATTTTCTATATCCATAACCGCCTCCATTCTCAGACGTTAGATGGGATTACATCGAAATCCTACGGTCGCTCCTTCATCATGCATCAAAATCTGAAGTCCTTGTCAAACACCATAGCGCTTAAATTCCAAGCCTTCAGATTAGATTGCATTTGAATCCTACGGTCGATCCTATGCATGTGCATCAAATCTCGATACTTCCGTTTAACACTACATCACCTAACTCTATCTCGCACCGTTGATTTCGTTGTATCACACAATCCAACGGTCGATACTAGCCTCATCATTTCTCGCCGTTGGATCATTCTATCAGCTTCATATCCACGGCTCAGCATCGCAAGACATCGAAATTTGATGATCCGCATCACACCGAATCTACCTAACCCTATTTCCCAAACAAAACCAAAAGAAAACCCAAATCGTTTTCTTCTCCAGCCGACCTTCATCTTCTTCACCCCCATACCCCGTCTGCAACTCCACCACCTCCATCAACTCCACCATCTCTCCCACCTCACCTCTGCAGTACTATCACATCTTCACCAAACCCGACACGACCCATCCCCCTAATTCGAAGTGCTTTAACCCCTCTCACCAACTGACCTAGGTGAGGGTTGATAAAACACCTCAAATTAGGGAGAAATTGCATCAATAGGCGCATGGATAAGAACAGGAAACAGAGATGAAGCATGGGTCAAGGCGAAATCAGAGAGTTGGTGAGTAAATTTCGGATTTTCAAAACCCTAATTTCAAAATTAGGGTTCACAAAAATTGGGTATTTTGTATGCTATAAATAGAGAGTGTGTAGAGAAATTTCAGGGTGTTCTTGGTTAGCCGAGATACCCCCAAATTTGGGTTAATCACTGTTTAATTTTAGTTTTAATTTTCAATTTAATATTTAGGGTTCTTCAATTTCTGTTCATGTTTGTTCTTTGCTGTTTAATTCCATCTTTCAATTTTTGTTTCTCACATGTTAGTTAGTTTAATTTCCTGTTTAAAACTTGACGAAGCCCTAGCCCTGTTGTGTAGTATTCCTGAATGTTAAGCAAGTTTGAATGAACTTAGTTTAGTGACAGATCACTCTCACAATGTATGCCAAGTATACTTTGTAGTTAGGTTCATGAGCTGTTGATAAGCTGCAACTGAAGCTGAATCATAAATCTTTTGACTAGTTGTACCTTAGAAAGACAATTAGTGCTTTGGAAATAATAGAACATAGTTGAGTTTAACATGTCTATAGGAGAATGCATAGCTTAAGCTAGGGTGAATTCAAACCCCTAGTTCTCACCTATTCCATCCATAACATCTTCACTCATCCACCTTCACTGTCCACTTTTATTTTTCTGTTTTCCTTCAATTTTTTCTCTTGTTCCATTGCTGTCTCTACAGCCCATCAATTGTCCACTGTGGTGTTAATAACACCACACAACCTCACTGTTCACTGCCCCTAAGAACAAGTTAGCAAAAGAAGCAAGAAACCAAAAATAGCAAATATATGCCCACCTTGTCCCTGTGGACAAACCCTGCTTGCACACTCACTGCAACTGACCCTGTGCACTTGCAGGTATTATTTCTGTGACTCTTTTAGAGAGCCACCAAGTTTTTGGCGCCGCTGCCGGGGACTCGGTAGCGGCGAAATTGCTTTTTCTTTCTTTGCTTTTGCTCTTGCTTGTTGATTCTTCTCTTCTGAAACCAACAGGTGCATTGCCTTGCTGCTTGCTGAAACTCCTGTTGGGCTGTTACTGTTAGGCATTGTTGCTGCACTGAACTGGTGTGTTTCTCTTGCTTGCAGGTGCTGTTGGAGCTGGTGCTAGGAGAAGCTGCCTGACCCTGGTGCAGCTGCTGTTGCTGAAGTTGTTCCTGTTGCTCTGCTGCTGAACTGAACTGCTGCTAGTGCTGCTTCTGTTGCTGGAGCTGTGCTGTGTTTTTGTTGTTGCTGTTGCTGTGCTGTGGTGCTGCTGCTGCTGTTTCCTGCCAGGCCAAGCCTGTTGCTGTTGCTGAGTTGATCTGGTGTTGTTGTCTGCTGCTGTAGCTAGACCAAAACACAACTGGGCTACACAAGCTAAGGAAAAGAACAAGGCCCAACTGGGCTGTGCAACTAAAAACAGAGCAGCTGGGCTGTGCTTAAGCAAGTAAGCCTAAACCCATTAAGAGAACCCAACCTGTGGGCTTCCATTTTTAATTTGTGGGCTTGTAATAATTTTTTCCATTTTTCTGTTGGGCTTGTAATCTTAATTACTTGTGGGCTTGTTTGTTTAATTGCTTGTGGGCTTGTGGTGTTAGATTGATTTGGGCGTGTAGTTTTAAATTAGAAAAACTGAACTTTTAAAAGCCCAACTGGGCCTCAGACCAAACAAGCAACAGTTGGGCTATTTCAAAAGCTACATTGGGCTTCAGTTTGCATACACATTGTGGGCTTAGTTCATCTTCCCTTGGCAAAACAATTTCTCCCACCAATGTGGGCTTGCTCCCAACACTAAAACCAAAATTCTTGCTCCCAACACTAAAAAAAAAAAAATTGCTCCTTATTTCGAAAACCAAAATTTTATCCCAAGCAAAACCAAATTTTCTTTTCAAAACCCTTTCAAACCAAATTTTCAAAACCCATTAAAAACCAAATTTTTTTGAAAAAATGGGCGTGTGTGAATAAACTCCGTAGTCTCCATGAATACATGTACCCTAACATAATAAGTCAGTTATCATGTATCGTCTTACCCCAGACTGATGGCCCATTTGAACTAAACGCAAGCATGATACAAATACTTCCTATATTTCGAGGGTTCGATTCTGAGAATCCCTATAACCATGAAGAGAGTTTGAACAAATTGTCCGGGCTTTACAACCTGACCATATATCCGAAGACTCTTTGAAATTGCGTTTGTTTACTTTTTCTTTAAAGGAAAAGGCCAAAACATGGTTTTACGGTTTGAGACCGCAGTCAATCACCACTTGGGACCAACTCACAAATCAATTTGTCGGAAAGTTCTTTCCACATCATAGGACCATCTCTATTCGTCGAAGTATTAATTGTTTTGTCCAGTTAGATGGAGAAACACTTTTTCATTATTTTGAACGATTTAATGATTTGTTGTTTGAGTGTCCTCATCATGGCCTCGAGAAGTGGAGACTGGTCGCCATTCTTTATGAGGGACTAGACTTTAAGTCTCGAGCCTTGGTTGAATCTATGTGTAATGGTGAATTCATTGATAAAACTGTGGACGATGCATGGTTATTTCTAGCTGAAGTTGCAAAGAAAACCCATCAGTGGGAAACCTATAGGGAAACTAGGACCATGCCACATGATATGGGTAATCACCATGAGTCAGATGTTGATTTTCCCAATGAGCTTAATTCTGGATATAGTGTTTCATACCCTATTGCTGAAAATGTCAATCCATATTCACCTATTTTAGAGGCAGATGTATGGACGAAAAACACTAATGGTTTGACAAAGTAGGATTTTCATGTATTTGTGATGATGATGATTATGATGATGTTATATTAGAAGAACATGTCTATGCTGAAAATGTTATGGAACCTTTGGGTTCAAATACATTAGGCTTTTCTGCCCCGACCTTCATGAATGATGTTTCTTCTAGTATTCCATATACATGTGATGAGGCTACTGATTTAGATATTGTGCAGTTATCCTGTGAAGAGCATGACTTAGGTAATGTTGAATCTTCTGTTGACACTAATGATCCTATGCATGAAAATATAGTTGATGTGTCTGATTCCATACTTAAGCCACAATATATTGCTTCTTTTGATGTTAATTTGGATATTTCGGATAACCATGATTCTGAATTTGGACTTGTGAAATTGTGTTGTGATGATGAGCATGCTACACAACTTGATTATGATTTAGAAAATGCTGATGTGACTGATAATATTGGTACTTTTGATCTCATGCATGTGAGAAACTTAGATGTCACCTTCTTGCCTAAGTCACAGATTGAGATTATTCCACCCAACCTAGATTTGGTTTGTAACAAAAATTTTAAACCAACTTTTCTGAAGATTCCCAACCTAGGATTGGAACTGTGTGCCTCTCAAGTCCTCTTGGACTATTTTGCATCTAAATACAATACTTTTAAGGAGCCACAGTTGGAATGTGCATGTTTGTCCATCCCAAACAAAGTCCATTTTCAGTTAGACCTTGTGAATCCTGCACCCCTAAAATTGTTAGATTTTGTGCTTAAAAGTAAACCTGTTGAAAAATTTAGGTTTAGGGGTGATTCATCCGGTTTTTCACTCTCGCTCTCATTTCAGTCCAATTTTAGTGTTTTGAAACTGTCTATGTTTCAACACTTTGTCTTTTGGGTTGATCCTCAACTCTTTAGATTGTTAGTGTATGGTGAATTTTTATATATAATCCAGTAGATAAAATTTCTTAAAAACCTTTTTGTTCCTTTTGTATATATTTTGCTAATCCAATATGATCTCGGCTGACATATGTTGGATTCTTGCCTTGAATAACGAAGTTCTAATATTGCTTTCGCCGAAATCGGGTATTCTCTTTCCTTTTTCTCTACTCAACATGATCCTCTTCATATGTTGTATTATAATTTTGTTCATATTTTGAAACATTGAGGACAATGTTTAGTTTAGGTTAGGGGGTGAAAAGTAGATACTTTGATAATATGCCATAATTGAAAACAAGAACTCCTTCTTTTTGAAAAAAATGAAAAAATCAAAATAAAAAAATAAAAAATTGAAAAAAACATAAAAATGGAGCTCATTTACCTTGAAATGTTGACTCTTGTGCAAATATGTAATTATTAGGAGTCTTAGTCTAGATATTTAGGCACCCTGATTCTAGCACAATTCACATAGTGATAAGAAATTTGCACGCGCACGATCTACCAATACATGTATAGCCTCGATCTTCAAGGTGTTTGATAGGAAGTCACGATTGCCAATCACTTTAGAATACTGAACGAAACTTGACTAGCTTGTTCTTTGGTTGGTTGGGATAGAAGGTGGAGGTTACATTAAGAAAGACAACCATCGAATTTAACTGGGTGCATCAAAAAGGGCTACCTCTTGCAAAGTGTCATGTAATTTTTTGTTTTTTTTGTTATGTATCAAAAGAGCTACCATATGCAAAAATCAATTTCAAGTTCTTGTTCAAAAAAAAAAAAAAAAAACGATGTATATATTCAGAAAAAAAAAATAAAAAAAAAAAAAAATATCAAGTATTTTTCAATTCCATCCTCTCTTGTTCCAAAAATAAAAGAGAGTAGTCAATGTAAATAAGAGTCATGTAAATAGTCATCTTTTGTGTTTTATTGTAATAAGCAAGGAAGGGTGTATGCCATTGATGTACAACGCGAGTGATTGTGAAATACCTCCTACTCATTCACAATTCTCGTAAAGTCCGGACAGCTAGCTAGATTTCGACCTTGGTTCTTAGCCTGAGAAACTATCTCTTGGTGAAGTAGTCATAACTTCAGATCTTTCTTTACACATGTGTAGATACACTTTACACTCTTATCACATGTCTTTTTTTTTGTTATCAGTGCTAGGATTGTGCCTTTGATAGCTAGATTGACATCTCCATTTTGCTGTGAGCTTAAACTGTCTTGCACATGTCACATTTGATGGAATATGAGCTTATATTTTGACCTAGAACTTTGTAGGTACGTTCTAAGCAAACCTTCACGAGACTTCACTCGTCCACTAGGGACACTTAGTGGTTTAAAAGGCTTAGTGCATACGCTAAATGCATTCGAGAGACCAGCGACAGTGGTATAGTTAGGATTTCCTTAGTTTTGTTTTACTTGAGGACAAGTAAAATTCAGGTTTGGGGGTATTTGATGAGTGCTAAAAAGTGCATATTTCTATATATTTTTCTTGGCATTTAACTCATCTTTTGTGCGTTAATTCTACATTTTATCCCATATTCTGTATTTTCATTGTTTTCAAGAATAAATATTTTTCTTACTTAATTTTATATTTTTAGGTAATAAATAAAGTTTGGATGAATTGCGGAGCGAAAAGAGCAGAAAAGTAGTGAAAAGCCGGAAGAAATTACGCAAGGAAGCCGCAAAGAATGGTGCGCATAAACCCAAAAGACTAGAAATGGGCTCAAGAAGGAAGATTTGTTCTTAAAGAAGATATGGGCTTGGCATACCCAATGCCCAAAACCCTTACCCAAACCCATTTTCTATATCCATAACCGCCTCCATTCTCAGACGTTAGATGGGATTACATCGAAATCCTACGGTCGCTCCTTCATCATGCATCAAAATCTGAAGTCCTTGTCAAACACCATAGCGCTTAAATTCCAAGCCTTCAGATTAGATTGCATTTGAATCCTACGGTCGATCCTATGCATGTGCATCAAATCTCGATACTTCCGTTTAACACTACATCACCTAACTCTATCTCGCACCGTTGATTTCGTTGTATCACACAATCCAACGGTCGCTACTAGCCTCATCATTTCTCGTCGTTGGATCATTCTATCAGCTTCATATCCACGGCTCAGCATCGCAAGACATCGAAATTTGATGATCCGCATCACACCGAATCTACCTAACCCTATTTCCCAAACAAAACCAAAAGAAAACCCAAATCGTTTTCTTCTCCAGCCGACCTTCATCTTCTTCACCCCCATACCCCGTCTGCAACTCCACCACCTCCATCAACTCCACCATCTCTCCCACCTCACCTCTGCAGTACTATCACATCTTCACCAAACCCGACATGATCCATCCCCCTAATTCGAAGTGCTTTAACCCCTCTCACCAACTGACCTAGGTGAGGGTTGATAAAACACCTCAAATTAGGGAGCAATTGCATCAATAGGCGCATGGATAAGAACAGGAAACAGAGATGAAGCATGGTCAAGGCGAAATCAGAGAGTTGGTGAGTAAATTTCGGATTTTCAAAACCCTAATTTCAAAATTAGGGTTCACAAAAATTGGGTATTTTGTATGCTATAAATAGAGAGTGTGTAGAGCAATTTCAGGGTGTTCTTGGTTAGCCGAGATACCCCCAAATTTGGGTTAATCACTGTTTAATTTTAGTTTTAATTTTCAATTTAATATTTAGGGTTCTTCAATTTCTGTTCATGTTTGTTCTTTGCTGTTTAATTCCATCTTTCAATTTTTGTTTCTCACATGTTAGTTAGTTTAATTTCCTGTTTAAAACTTGACGAAGCCCTAGCCCTGTTGTGTAGTATTCCTGAATGTTAAGCAAGTTTGAATGAACTTAGTTTAGTGACAGATCACTCTCACAATGTATGCCAAGTATACTTTGTAGTTAGGTTCATGAGCTGTTGATAAGCTGCAACTGAAGCTGAATTCATAAATCTTTTGACTAGTTGTACCTTAGAAAGACAATTAGTGCTTTGGAAATAATAGAACATAGTTGAGTTTAACATGTCTATAGGAGAATGCATAGCTTAAGCTAGGGTGAATTCAAACCCCTAGTTCTCACCTATTCCATCCATAACATCTTCACTCATCCACCTTCACTGTCCACTTTTATTTTTCTGTTTTCCTTCAATTTTTTCTCTTGTTCCATTGCTGTCTCTACAGCCCATCAATTGTCCACTGTGGTGTTAATAACACCACACAACCTCACTGTTCACTACCCCTAAGAACAAGTTAGCAAAAGAAGCAAGAAACCAAAAATAGCAAATATATGCCCACCTTGTCCCTGTGGACAAACCCTGCTTGCACACTCACTGCAACTGACCCTGTGCACTTGCAGGTATTATTTCTGTGACTCTTTTAGAGAGCCACCAATAAGCCATGTTTACGAGAGGTTGATTGTCCAAGTTCGCTTCTTCTTCTTCTTGCTCTTGAGCAATCAAAGCAAGCCTTTCTTGTAATTGTTGTTGAGCAATCAAATTTGACTTCGATTGGGCATTTGGTTTCTTTCTTGGAGGCATTGTTATGATTCAGGTAGGTTAATCAACGAAGAAATTTTTGAATCGACGATTAATCGACAAGGAACGAGTGAAGAATGACAATGAAGAATTTTTTTTTTCTTTCAGAAACCTAAACCTAGAAGAGTGCCGGTACTGATTTGAGGATGGAGGATATATGAATTTGTTTTTTGATTTTAAATTTTAGTAGAAAGGGTATTATAGTCTTTTCATAATATTTTTTAATTAACCAAAGGGTATTTTAGTATTTTCATACCCAAAAATCACCCCTTAACAAATACTACTGGTTGGGAGAAGTAATTTATATCCCCCAATTAGTTTCAATATCCCCAATCGCGCGTTCTTTATTCCTTAATTATGATGCATGGGTAATATAAAATTAGTTTAATGACTCTAATTATTGGGAATAGGCTAAGGATAAATTAGGAAAAGGAGTAGAAATTTATGAAACCATTTTTTTCTAAATATAAGATATATTAAATTTCCTCGTACATATCTTAGTCGGACGAAGTATAACATTTTGGCAGTGATTACTTACGCAATAAAAAAAAATAGAAAGAAGAAGAAGAAAAAAGAAGGTGAAAAGCACGTATTTGTATCCACCCTTTCCCTTTATTTTCTTAAAGCTCTAAAGCCTCTAATATAAGTTATTAATCGAGCGGACACAACATCATCATCCAGTATAATTCGAATCTACTCTGTTGTTGCTGATGGGAATGTATGCCAAAGTTAGGTGAAAAGATATACTATCAGTGAAGACTTTGATTATAAAGCTACAAACCGGCCTTACCTTGGAAAGTAGATTTCATATTATAGAAGCAGCTCATATATGTGTTTACTTTAACCGTTTAGCTAAAAATCATATCTGACCAGGTGGAAATCTTAGAGTTATTTTAAACAATCTTTATTATCAATTATGGGAAGATAATGTAATATAATCTACTGCCTATTATAACGAGTTAGCCATAAATTACTTACAGGGGTGTATTGGATCATGATTTATATGGATAAATAAATCCGATTTGAATACCATAGACATTTCATGATTCCTTACCTATCCTAATTGAATACCTATGAGTTTTTAGGATTGTTAAAAATCCATATATATATCTTAATCCAATACATCCATGTTATGGTAAGATGAAAACTCTAGAGTCTATTTAAACAATCTCCAATTACATCCTTAATACTGAAATATCAATGTAACAAACTCTTCTACTCTTAATAATGAGGAGTCAGAAATTCAAACAATTTTACTACTCTTTATAACGAGGAGTCGGAAATTTAAATCTTGATTAAGGGGGTTCTTAGTTTTTTCTTTGTGCCATGGTTATTTTTTAGTAATCCCTACTTTCAGTACTAGTTTAAGGGAGTTGTTTCGGGGTTGGAATCTTTATTGTCTAGACTATTTTGATTCTTCCTCTAGATGTAATTGTTTGGGTTGTTGTTTGTGTTTTAATGTTTGTTATCCTCATTGATGATGTTATGGAGATTTGGAACAAGTTTGGTATCCTTTCAGATGTATTTCAAAAAAAAGAAATTTCCCCAGAAGACAACAAGCATTGCAACAACTCAAGCAATGGAAACCAAGACATCAACAAGCTGTTCATCAAGATCAACATCAAATTCATCAATCACTATAATTGTTACCACATCTCCAATGAGAGTCAGCCCGATTCAGATTATTAAAAATCGATTCAGGTTATCACTGCTACTTAAGACACTTTAGATACTACTGTTACTTAAGACTCTTGCGTACTTTTTAGTTATTGTTACTGTTAGTTGTGCCACTGTTGCGTGATTGCCTTATGCAACCAAAATTTCAAGAACTCCAGTTTATGTTATTTACATGTTCTGATGAACATTGGGTTAGGTTTGTCCGATCATTGCCTAGTCCTATTGAATTCAGCTTTGATACATACTAATTTTGTTTTCAAAATCAGTTTTAGTCGTTTGTTCCTCTCCTTTGCGGGAAAGAAGAAGATCCTCCAGACTGTTTTTAAGTCCGAAAAAATAAAATTGATAAACAAAAATTAGTGGAGATATGACAACTTGAATAACTCTTTTGTAATCTTGAAAAATTCATGTAAGTTCTCCGATTTCCTAAATCGACGTTATGAATTCAGTAGCTGACGTTATCTTCTTTTTCTGAAAAAATAAAAAATAAATTCAAGTCTTAAACGAGGTTAATCCTCTTAAGAATATAAAGCTTTTAATAAAGATGTACAAACACATTTTTGGTCCTCCCCTTGGTTTTGTCTGGAAACGACCTCCCTGAGCTCCACCTAAACGCAAAAACCGTAGGTTCATCTTTCACTTTACACAAGCACATATCTCGAGGAAAGACATAGTTGTCTTGATGTTGGGAGGACGGAGCTACAGTTCTGCTTAAACAGAACACAGGATTCCCATTAAAAATGAAAAGGAAAAGGAAAGTAAAATAAAGTAAAAGACGAGCAAGTTAGTAAGATTAAGATCAGATCACTTCTTTTCTTTCTCCTGTTGGGGGTAGAAAATATACGGGTAGTAACCACATATTTAAGGGTACTCTCTAGTCTCTAGTCTCTGCTCGATTAGGTAAACATTTCGATCTCTGATTGGGCACCCGCACATCGCACATCGCACTTACCGTGTTCGAGTTGGATAATAATCTCATACGTACGATATTTAATATCATTTTTTTTGTCGCGAAGTCTTATATGTACATACGATTGAAAAAGCATAAAAAGGACTACAACTACACAAGTGTTTTGAATGAGGACAATAGTCTCTCATGAAATTAATTATTTAAAACATAAAAAGGACTAGAAATGCACAGAGAAAAGAAAAATGATTTTGCTTTTTGTTTAGTTTTTCTGGAACCAACCAGTTCATTTCTTCGCTCTTCAATAAGTCTTCTTCTGGTTTCTCTCTCTAGATCCCTCTTACTTTTTCTATCTCTTCTGATTGGTCGGTTTTCACAGAGAAGTTGATAGGGTAAGCAGAAAATGAGTCAGAAGGCGCAATAAACGAACAAACCCAAATTTAATCAAAATTTTGAAAGCAATCTCCTCTCTCATCTTAAATCTTAAAAACAGGTAAAAGAAGACCAATCCTAAACTCCCTATACACTAAAACCCAAGTCTAGGATTGGTTGGCGATTTTTTTTTCCTTCTTTCACCAGAATAGCAAAAATAATAAAGACTCCTTCTTTTAGGGTTTGCAGATTCTTCACTTAATTTGGAAAAAAAAAGAATACTACTTTTTTTTCTTCCTTCTATTTAAAACAAAACCCCATCATTTTTTCTTCTCTTTTCTAAGAGGGGGTTCTGCTCTGTTTTTGTAAAAAAAGAAAGAAATTAAGAAGGTTTTTCTTTTTTGTTCTTGTTTGAGTACAGAAGGAGGAGGAGGATTGTTTGTTTTGTTTTTATAATAATGGCGAGAGAGAAAATACAGATCAAGAAGATAGATAATGCAACAGCAAGACAAGTAACGTTTTCAAAAAGGAGAAGAGGGCTTTTTAAGAAAGCTGAAGAACTCTCTATTCTTTGTGATGCTGATGTTGCTCTTCTTGTTTTCTCTTCTACTGGTAAACTATTTGAGTATTCCAGTTCTAGGTATATATACACCATCCATCTCTCTTTCTCTCCATATATCCACGCTTCAACTTGAACTTCATTGAATCATTTAGTTTAAGTTTGTTGTTAATTAGCCGTATCGGTATCTGTTATATATATTGTTAACTAAGATCAGGGTCCTTTTTAAGTTTTAGATGGTTATTTTCTTCTCAAGTGGGGTTTTTTTTTCTTTCCAATATTGTTTTTAATGGGAAGTTCCATTGAAAGTCTTGAACTCTGTGGTGAGTGATGATAAGGTTCATCTCTATCTCTTTCTAGCTAGATTACTAGCATAGGTTCTATATATGGATGGAGACGATGGTACAAAATTAGAAACTTTTATTGATTAATTCTTTCATGAAATATATACTAAATAAAAATGAAAAAAATAAAATGAAAAAGGTTTGTGTATGTTAGCATTTTATATTCTTACAAGTACGGATGATTCCTGTTTCAATTTCAATAACACAAATTTGTACATACATTTACTCGGTTTTGTAAAGTTATTGTTCCGGGGACAGTGCACTCTGGTTATTTATAATGGAATAAAATACTAAATGAAAATACAAGTTGGATTGTAGTTGATATCAATCATGGCTGTAATCTTCTGAACCAGTTAAAGGATATTATGCTGTTTCAGTTTGATCCTCTTACTTATTACTATTTCTAGTTCTAGGCTTCTGGCCCTTGTTTGAAATTCTGACTGGAAATGTAAGTATGTTCACGTATGATCAATATATAAGAATAATAGTAAACGTAAGTAAATCAATCTGGCTTGAGACAGTATTTCTATTTTAATAGGGATCGGATCCAAAAATTAAACATGTCTATAGATAATACATCTCAGAACACTAGGGAAAAGATAAGACTAATCGAACAAACATCACAAGGAAAAATGCCGTTTTCATATGATCACGGTTATCTTCATAAGATATAGCACCAGGTATGTGTCTCATGAAAGGGGGCATGTTTCATAAGCAGAATAAATGAAGTGATGAGGTCAGTCACATTTTAGCCTAAAGAAAACCCTTTAAAATGTGTTTATATTAATTCTTTTGTGGTTTTTCACTACCGTCAACTAGGCTGGATCTCTCAGCTACTTGTAAAACCATGGACTTCTTTTAGTTTAGCAATACACGCCATAAAACTTTTCCGATCATATGTCAGTTAAATGTCAAGGAAATGATGTTAAAAGCGCGTGGTAATATAAATCCCACCGTCGATGCTTATTAAAGTGTTTGTTCTATTGCAACTACCTGAGTGTTAATTTGATCTAGGTCTGATTTCTTGAGGTTGTCTAGGGTTTTAGCTAAACAGACTAGTGTTTTTCTTTTCTTAAATAAATATGTGCACATTTACTGCTTTTTAGCTGAATTGTTTGAGCACATTAATTACTGCTAAAGATTTTTAACTGTGTACCTTGTTGTTGGTTTGTTATCTTAAGTATGAAGGGTATTATTGAAAGGCGTGAATTGCACTCGAAGAACCTCCAAAAAACTAACCAACCTGCATCTCTGGAGCTTCAGGTAATAAGCTGGTCTTTGGTTTTCTTGTTTCTCTTTACACTAAAGTAATTGTTCATGTTGCTTCTTTTACACCAAATTTTGTACAACGCTCTGATGAAGTTAGTGATTGGCTTTCTATATCATATTGAGTCTCATATTTGAAGAATGTTTTCTGATTTTAGCTAGAAAACAGCAACTGTGCCAAGCTACAGAAGGATATTGCAGAGCAAAGTCGTCGATTGAGGTATATATGACATGCTCTCATGAACTTAACTAGCATATTATATACTATGCCAGGCTTAGGACATGCATGGTGATTTTTATTATCTATGCAACAGGCAGATGAGGGGAGAAGAACTGCATGGACTGAATATTGAAGAGTTGCAACAACTAGAGAAAACCCTTGAAGCAGGATTGGGCCGTGTTCTAGAAACTAAGGTTGATCAGTGAATTCTAGTTTGCATATAAGGGTAGTTTAACTGTTAAGTAACCAGTTGTTGCACCAAATCATCTAATCGTATTCCAATTTTTGGTTTTCAGGGAGAAAGGATTATGAAAGAGATTAATTCTCTCCAAAGAAAGGTATTAACTAAGATTTTCATAAATACTTTTGTATTAGGTCCCCGTAATGTGTGGATAGAGAGAAAGGGGCCTGCCGCCATGAGCTAGCTCTGAAAATCTTGTCTTGTCGATATTTACTGATGAAGAATATGGTTACCCGGAACATTTCATGTCTCTTAGAAAATGCAGCTGCTGTTAATGTAATTAAGTAATTAATCGTTTGGTCGTGTACAGGGAATGGAGTTGTTAGAAGAGAACGAGCGACTAAGACAACAAGTAAGTACTTGATGAAAACTTCTTATTCCTGCAGCTTAATAAAAATACAATGAAGACAGTATCAGTCTAATCATGTCAAGCGATCCTACCCCAAATTTCATATCCTACTGTTTTCTTAGATTCACCACGGATTTTGATTTCAGATGGCCGAAATTTCTAGAGGAAACCAAAGATCTACTGTATTGATCAACTCCGACAAAGAAGGCGGTCAATCTTCAGAGTCTATCACCAACGTTTGTAGCTCAATTTCTGGCCCTCCTCTAGAAGACGACAGCTCTGATACTTCTCTCAAATTAGGGTAAGTGTCATCTGTAGTACCATTCTACTGTTTAAAAGACTTGTTTTTAACGTTAAAACTGCATACACTGTACTTGTATAACTCTCAATCTTCTTTGTTGTTTTGGTCTTTGCAGATTACCATTCCCTAACTAGTTGGTGAAAATGCCATGACAAATGTCCGTGGATAGGCTAATTTGTACTCTTCTTAACAATTGGACTGTGAACACTACATCTACAATTGGACTGTAAACACTACATCTATTATATTTTGCTATAATAAGAATCGTGATATATATGACATGCGCGCAGGGACTCTAGAAATTGATTAATTCTCTTGGAATCAGACTGGATACGAACCTTAAATAGGGCGTGTATTTTTATACCAGCTGGAACTGATTATGTTTACAGCTACAGCGGGAGTACCAGCTTTGTTAGGCTTGGTACACCAATCCAGTGATCCAATGTGGTAAAGAGGAGTTCAAGATGAAGCTAAGAATCCTCAGTTCGAACACTGAAGGCTTAAATGATCCTGACAAAAGGCTGTGGTTAAGTTCACCACTTTTTCTTTAAAAGCAAATATAATCTGTTTACGGGAATGAAAGATGGATTTTTTTTTCTCATTTGGATATTATAGACATATCTGGCTATATATTTTTCCATTTCGATTTTCTTCCTTTTGTTGGGGCTAGTGGTGGGAATCTTATGCTAATGGAAAGGTTTGAAATCAACAATGTGCAAAGAGGTATCTTCAGTTTTTCACTCACTCTATGTGCATCAATGATAAAGAGAATCCGTCATCTTGGTTTTGTGCAGCTGTTTATGGTCCAAACAACCTGTTTTATCAGAGATGACCTTCGGGTGGGGCTGAATGTTACTGGTAGGAGATTCTAATGTAATTAAAACATGAAAAGAAAGGTGGATCCGCAGCTACCAGGAGTTTGAGAAATTTCTCTAATGAGCTTGTGGATTCACCTTTGCAAGGAGTTTTTATTTGCATGGTTTATTTTCCAACTGACCTTGTTCAAACTCCTTTTATCCTTGTCACCTCCCCACAAAAAAATTCCACCTACACCTTTCTAACTTAGAAGTTAGACTTTTAGGGATTTTAAGCATGTTCGTAATATGATTAGAGATGAGATCTAAAACAGATTTGATCAAAGTTGTTATACCTGCCGGATTCAATGTTTTAGACTTCCAACCCTGTAATCTATTAGCCATCTTTTCAGCAATATGAAGATAAGTATTTGAACTAATCCTACCCTGGGTCCTTCGCGATCTGAACATTAAGAGCATTCGCCATTTCTCTACAGAAACTTTTCCCCAGATTTGCAGACGTAAAAAGAGTTGATTTAGCATCACTAATCAACCGTCCTGACCACCTGCAAAAAATTATCAAGAATTCTTCTTAGATTACATACATTCCTATAAGTAGCTTTAAGGAAAACAATGCAATCATCGGTATAAGGTGAATGCGTAATTACAGGGGCACCCCTGGATACTAAAATCCAGAAATGTCTTTCCCTTCACTCCCTCATTGATGAGTCTTGACAGGGGTTCAAGAAAAATTATAAACAAAAACGGGGACAATGGGTCCCCCTATCTGAACCCATTCGCATGTATAAATGACTCGTTCGGGGATCCGTTGACAAGCACATGAAACGAGACTGTATTGACACAAAGCTTAATCCAATGCACAGAGGTGTTATCAAAACCCAAAAAAATGACAATTTTACAAATAAACGACCAGATAATTCTATCATAAGCTTTATCGAAATCAAGCTTTAAAGCCATTCATCCATTTTCTCTTTTCTTATGCTTAAACGAGTGTATAATCTCATTACAAATAACATCAAATTCAATAATAGATCTGCCCTGCACAAAGACAGGGCAGATCTGTTAGGAGAAATAATCTTGTTTAGCAAAGGCCTAAGCCTATTGGCAACGATTCTGGTGATAATTTTCATAGAAAAATTACAGAGACTAATACTCATCAATCACGGTATTCAGTAGTAGAGAGGTCGACATTCTTTTATAGTACAAGAACTTCTATTCTTAGGAATAAGAGCAATAAAAGTTTTGTTAAGCTTAGGGTCCAAGTAGCCATGTTGGAAAAAGTCCATAATCAGTTGGGTTACACTGTCTCCCACCTGATCCCAATACTTGGCAAAGAAGGAATCCTGCAGAACATCTGGTCCTAGTGCTTTGTAGGCTCCAAGTTGCTTCATTACCTTTTAATTTCACACAGTGTAACATTCTAATTAACCTAACATTTCCCGAAGAAGAAATGACATGAGTAAATAAACTTTCAATGCTATCATTATCGCAATCATTAGTGCCACTAACAAATAAATTACAAAAATGATCTACGATATGCTTCTCAATATCAGATATTTCATCCGTCCAATTGCGATAATTATCTTTAAGTCTACTATCAAATTTTTATTTCTTCTAACCAAGGTGGAGGTGTGGAAAATTTGGTATCTGAATCCCCTCATGGAACCAACTAACTCCAGACTTCTGCTTCCAAAAGATTTCTTTCATCCTGAGAAAATTCATATATTCACATAAACAGTTAGTCATGTAAGCTTTATCAGTCTCGGAAGGACAATTGTCAAACTCACATGAGCCTTGTTGAGCTCCTGCAAAGCATTTTCAATGTTCCTAAATAGGTTACCGAATACTTCTTTATTCCACTTTCTAGAGCAGATTTGGAATATCTATCTATACAATTCAAATAACTTTGAAGTTATCTACTAGCCTCATTAGGGGACCAAACTTTTTCTACCACATCAAAAATTTTATCATCCGCGGTCCACATAGCCTCAAGTTTGTATGGCCTAGGTCTAAAGTTCTTTTTGGGTTCAAGATCTATTAGTATAACCCTATGGTATGAATTAAAATAAGGCAAATGCAATACCTGAGCATTCAGGTATCTATTACACCGTATTAAATTATCCATAACCATGTCAATTCTCTCTTTGATGTTAGCCATGCCCAGCCTTTTGTTGTTCCTGGTCTACTTAGGTCTATGGGCATCCAAATCAACAAGTCCTCTCTGATTCATCACATTTCAGAGCTTTTCCATTTGATTTACAGTTGGCTTCCTTCCTCCAATCTTCTCATGCTCACTACCAATAGTGTTTAAGTCTCCCATAACCATCCAATCTGTATTTTGTATACCACAAATTCCGTTCACCTTATCCCACATCCTCTTCCTATAAACTTTATCAGTATTGGCATAAATAGTAGACAAAATCCAGGATTTTTAAGAATTCGCAATGACCACCTGGATTTGGACGTGGCTCGAATATCCACTTCTTCTACATTCCAGGGCAGCACCATTCCTCCGGAGAAGCCATCCAGATCAACGATGATAGATTTTTGTATCCCAATATTTTAATAGGCTCAGCAATATGCTCAGTAATTGTTCTAGTCTCCACCAAAGCAACAACTTGTGGCTTATGTTTCTTGACAAGATGCTTCATAACCCTATTAAAATATGGTCTAGCTAACCCCTACTGTTACAACATTGCTCGGTCGAACTCACAAGTGTTGTTATATCAGCTTGTCGTCAAATTTGGTTGATCAAAACTATATATTGATTTCTACTCTACAATTAGTTAAGTCTCGGATTAGGATAGAAGTGTAGATGAGAATCGGGCATCACTGTGTTTTGTCGTTTGAAGTCGAAGATCAACCGAAGATTTGGAGAACTTCCACAAAAAAAGGTAAGTGAAGACTAAACTACCTATTTCTCAAGTTATATTCATACTTCTATCTATGAGACGATGTTGCATGACTAATTAGACTATTACAAGCATATCAAAAATTTCGAGTCAAGCTTATCTTGGTAATTAGTTCTCGAAATATATATGACTAATATTAATGAACATTTGTTCATACTTGATGAATTTCGGTTAAGAATAATTTATTGTTCATAATCTAAATCGTGATTCAAGATTATCATTTGAAAATAACATGAAATAGTGATATGCGTCATTGATGTTATTTGGGAATGTTTCGAATTGATTTAGAGAGAATTATAGAACTACTGAAAATCTGGATACGGGATAGTATGCATACCCGTTTCACAAACTAGGAAACTGTTATAGGTCCGGATCCGTGGTACATGTACCAGGTATACATACCGGTGTAGCTATATGTCGACAGTGACTTAGTGGTACGCATACCTAGTATCCATACCACAAAAAGTATGTGAATTCGTGAACCTGGATTAGTACGCATACCTAGTATGCATACAGAAAAAGAACTGTTGGTTTTGAAACCGGTGTGGTATCCATACTCGGTACGCAAATCGAAAAAGTTTTGTAAGATCCATAACTTATTTTTGTCTTAAAGGTACACATACTCGGTACATCTACCATGACAAAAATAGTCACGAACAAGGTAGAGTACACGTACTTGGTACATATACTTTCCCTGTCGAATAATTTCATATGCACATAAAATTATTTATGTGAGATAATTAGCATTTGAATAAATCTCTAAAAACTTTATATATATATGAGTGGTCACATGATAACCTCTGGTTGTGATTCAAGCTTAAAAATATTAAGCGTTTATGAAAATGATTAAGCTTATGGTTCAATCGTCTAGTTTCGGCTAACCGTCCATGAACACTGTCTTTGTATACGGTTCGGTTACCTTCATCCGAACCAGAGTGTATATCTTGATATGTTAATCTCATTTCAAAGATTCATCTAATAGTGGATATTGTTTGCTTGGTTCCAAAGCTATCTGAGCTTAGACCTAACACAACCTATACTTTGAAAGTCTATTTAAGGGGAACCTCAAGCAACTGGGATTTTTGAATCCCTGATACTATCTTTGTGTGTCCTAGTTGTAAAGTAGAGTCGTCTTATCCCTAAAACATTTCTGGGGTTTAGCGACTAAAAAATACGTCACCTAGGGATTCAGTGAAGCCAGATCCAAGTATCTTTTATCTTGATAGTTCGTGTATCCTGATCTTGTTTGATTGTTGAGTTGCACACTCGAATAAGATAGATAGAAATTGCAAAGTTCTCTTTGTCTCAGACTTTGTGATTCCACGGGTTTAATACTTATGAGGTGAATAATAAACAAGGATGCTCTTCGGGAAGCATAAATCCGGATTTTGACGTCGGCTAGACTTCGTCTATTGCTATCGATTTCCAGTCTTACCTTGATCTACTATAAAAAAAAAAGTAAATCACGGATATATACTTATTTGTGGGAGGCAAATTGGTTTAAAGTCTTCAATTGATTTAAAGAAACTCTTAGCCTGTAAAGTACGTCAGCTAAGGGAATCAATTACGCGGAGTCTTGTTGGGATTCAAGAGGCGCAAGGAGCGCGACTGTAACTGAATTGCTATGAGGGTTTAATTCGGTCTCAACTACATTCAGTAGGAAGTTAATTGTTAGTAGGCTAGTGTATGTAGCGGTTTTATATAGTTTGCCGTTCAAATATGGACTAGGTCCTGGGGGTTTTCTGCATTTGAGGTTTCCTCGTTAACAGAATTTCTGGTGTCTGTGTCATTTGTTTTCCACATTATATTATTTATCCATATAATTGAAATATCACAGGTTGTATCTAAATCAATCAATAATAGATACATCCATCCTTGTTTATTGGATACGACTTAATTATTTCTTGGATATTGATCTTTGGATTCGTCCAAGAACTCTCACACGTAAATCAGGTTCACGGACTTGTCTCTGTAAACTTTCGTATTGTGAGAGAAAAACTCTAAATATTATTCCTTGATTGAGATTCATCAAGTTGAACTCTCGGAATTGTATTTAAGTTTGTCCATACATGTTTCCTAAGAAAAAGTTGATGGTGTATTTTGGTACCCCCGCGTTTTCACATACAATTATACTATAATCAACCAAGGAGATGAAGTGCAACTACCACCAGATTTATTGGCAGCCGCCATCTTTCTGTTATGGATCACTCATTGATTTATTCTGACTAATGGGTTGAATCTCGTATTGAATATCCTCTAGTACTGAACTGTATTCCGAATTTCTAAATTCCTTTTGGGCTTCTTATTACTGACGGAGTCTCCACCATTTGTGGTATTTCTTCTTCTAGTATAGTTGCTACTTGCCACATCTGTGACACACAATCCGGATCTACTTTTTCTTTGTTTAGAAACTCGACTGAATCCAAATGAGTCCAATTTGAAGGATAAATCCTTATTAGCCTAAGTTTTCTCTGGATTTGTGTCAAGACACCATTCACATTCAACTGTTTTGGCGGATGTACCAATTGCGGCATTATGATACAAATTTTCTCTGTAACTGGTCCGTTTCCCCCATCATTTGAATCATTTGGTATAACCCTGTGGCTTGATCCGTTATCAATTCCACTAGGCTATTTTTCATAGATGCCAAGTCCTTGAGCTAAGCGCACCACTAGATCTTCCACCATCCATTCACCTACAAAGAGCATTGTTGAGGCTTGAGAAAACAAATTGAGGATATTTCTATGGTTGCATGTTGTTTAGAAATGTTGTGAACTTCCTAAGCGTTCCCTCTCCTTAAACAACTCTTTTCTTTTCCCGTAATTGGACCACCATTATCTACATTAATTTCTCCATTATGGGTACCATTACTCCTATCAATTTGATTATGCGTTAAAAACAAATCATCACCATTTTCATAAAAACTATCAATCCTTATTTGCTTATTTTTTCTAAAACTGAAAATGCATTAAAGTTATTCTTTTTCAAAATTATGTAATTGTCATTTTTCTTTACATTCTCACCACTTGACTTTCCAGAACCTTATGGCATTCCTGACCTGAGTGCTCGATTGACCGTTTTTAATACACCACCAACTTTTTCTTAGGAAATCTGTATGGACAAACTCAACGCAACTCCGAGAGTAAAAACTCAATCAAGGAAAGTGCCTAGAGTTATATATATCTCTCTCTCTCTTGTTGTTATAATGTTTACAGAATTGAATCTGTGAACCTAACTACAAAGAGAGTTCTTAGAAGGTACCAAAGATAAATGTCCAAGGATCAATCAAGTATTTTACAAATGAAAAGGTTGGACCTAGCTATTGTGATTGATCAATGCACAACTTGTGATATTTCAATTTTAAAGATAAACAATATAATACGGAAAAATAAATAGCACAAACACCAGGAGTTTGTCAACGAGGAAACCGCAAATGCAGAAAAACCCTGGAACCTAGTCAAGATCGACCACCAAACTGTATTAAGCAACTACAGACACACTAGCCTACTACCAATTAACTTCGTTCTGGAATGTAATTGAGCCCGAACTCAGTCTCCCAATGATTTTGTTAGAGCATAGCTCGGTTGAACTCACCAAGCGTTGGTATGTCAAGTTTGGTTGTCATATTTTAGTATTAAAACTCATCTAGAGTCGCTTGATTAAATACTAGAGTCAGCTTTGTTTAGGTTAGACTAGAAAGTCTAGGAATGTTGAGACATACAAGTATCACTCTGAATACCTGAAGAATGTAAAGAAGTAACGAACTACAACGACGACATCATCCTTCCATTTGAGGTTAGTAATATTGACTTGATCTTTTTCATTCCTAACGTATCTTTCAAGTCGTGTTATATTGAAAACATAAGTGCGAAGCTGTATATACTTCACGCATTTTATAATACTCTAGTGATGTGACATGATCATAATAATATGATCATATTATTAGGGAATTAGACTACGAAGTATAACGCTTATCTTTTGAACTTCGTAGATATGACATCGACATAATCTTTTATATATTGTTATGATTATGTGAATGGGTTATGGTGAATATTTCATCCTAGGAAACAATGTTTTACATTTGTTTAAAGGAAGTACATTCATGAACTTGTTTAGTGAATCGAAAGGGAAATCATTTGGTCCGGTTATTCATTGCAAATCTTTGGATGACCAATATGTGTGAGATTGTAGAACGAATCTTAGTTAGGTTATGTATCTTGGTATAACTAATCATAATGCCTGGCTTATGATTTGGTATGACCGGTTTTTGTTAATTGGTGTAACCAATCCTAAGTAATCATCAAGTAATGGTATGACCAATCCTTGTAATTGGTGTTAGCAATCATGAGTGTGAGTGTTACCGATCCTTGGAATTGGTGTAACCGTTCCTTGTAACTGGTGTGACCGATCACAAGTAATACCATGTATAGATGGAACAGATCCTTTTAACTGGTATAACCGATCCTAGTGATTGGTGTGACCGATCACAAGTGTTTCCATATTTAGGTATAACCGATCATCGTGATTGGTAGAACCGATTGAACCCATTTATGTGATTTAGTATTTGATCAGTTACATAGTAGTCTTGGAAAACAGGCGAACCAATTCTAAACTTGTTTGGAAGTGTGGTACAACTGATTCCAAGAATGCAAATCCATGTAAATATGAAATTATGATTTTCATTGGAAACATGTCAACATACTTTGAACACGAGCAGTAACGCTTATCATTTATTTTTCAAATATATTCCTTAGTACTCAAGGTGATAATGTGCCGAAATAAATTAAGAATATTTTAATTAAGATTTTTGGTTTTATATGCTTTAATTACAAGCAATTAATACATAGCTCTAGAAAATAAAAATTAGTAATGTGCATTTACTAATTAGAGATTTTCTATTGAGATATTACAAAAATATTGGACAAGCAATTATTGGAATTAGGAAAACCGATTTTTGTCGTTCATTGCATATCTTGAGAATAATTTCGATTTGGAAATTACTTTGTGTCCAAGCATCCTTGATATATAAATATCTAAGTTTACATTTCTAGCAAACTATCCTAAGAGCCAGACAAACTATATTTCTTGTTGTTTATGGTGGAGCCATCTATTCGGAGAGGAAAGTATCCTAATTAGGTGAAATCTCTTACGACCACTCGTTTAAAGACTTTTGTGGGATCAAGAAGCTCTACGAGTACCATTGGTGTGAAACTAGATAATTGCAGTGTTATTAGTTTTCGATTGATGTGGTTAACTAATGGTTGTTGAAACTTTGATTGCACCTAGTTTGTTTATGCTTGAGAATATTCTCGTTTGATATAAGATTCACTCAAACTAGATCAGAGTATCGACGGGATCTTTAGAAATGTTGTTGGATCTAAAGACATATTTTTCTCACGCAACTAATCAATCAGACTATCAAAGATAAACTTATTCTAGTTGGATCCCAGCCGATCAAAGTTTGTGCACACAATTCACAAGATACGAAAACTAATAATAAATCTTTTTCGTCTTCAAATCTTCTTTTACCTTCAAAACCAGCACAACACCACTTGAATATCTTGTGATCAATCACACACGGAGTCTGTTAACAATGGGCATTCTCTATATTTCTCTTTGAGATTTATATCGATTGAGTGCGAATGTATACTTGACTATTTCGGTAGTTAAAGTTAGATTGATCTAAACAGACAAAGGAGTTTATTAGATTAAACGGAAGAGACTTTGTCAACAACTCATCTATATCTTGTAGCAAGATTGATTAAAGTGGTTACCAAACAGATTGTTCCTTTGTTGTATGGTTTACGATCCAAAGGACTTGATATTCACGTGCGTCACTCTAGAAGTCGAATGCGGAGGGATACTGAGGGAACTAAGTAGCTAGGGGTATTCTGCTTGGTCTCAACTATACGAAGTTGGTATTAGATTTTGTATAGTGGCTTAATTCTGAGAGTATTCAAAACTGGACTAAGTCCCGGGGTTTTTCTGTATTTGCAGTTTTCCTCGTTAATAAAATATTGCTGCATCATTTACTTTTCTATTCTGCAATTATAATTGTTTTATCATAATTAAAATTAAATTACACTTGTACGTCAACTCTGCAATACTTGATAGTGATCATATAGAGTTCGGTTATTACCGAATTTATTATCAAGTAACACACTTTGTTGTAGTATTGTCTCGATCTTGTATACATAGTCAATCACACAAGTTATCTTGTTGTTGTATTGTCTCGGTCTCATATCCATAGACGATCACACGAAGTGTGAACCGAATTGTCGTATTGTATCGAATCTATCCATAAACGATTAATCGAATTTTAGATAGTGGTAAATAGAGTTGTCGTTCACTCGGACTTTGTTGAGATTGATTCTAGGCTTAAATATAAAAATAAGAAATTGTATACAAAATATGTCACGGGATGAAGAATTTACTGAGACTCGGGATTTCACTGTTTTTCATATTCAAGTGGTTCAGAAATTAATCCTAGGAAATTATAGCTCCAAACACAAGAAATATTAACTCGATTCTTTGCCAAAATAGATTTCGTAAAACATCAATTGTGAATTACAAGCATAGTGTATCAAAAGCACCTAAGACTGAGCATCCACTGTCAAACAAGATAACAATTGATTAATAGAAATCATAAATCATTTATAATCGGTGCAAAAAGTAAATAAAGAATTAATTAAATTTACCACATGATGAAATTCAGCTTCGTCCGTCGTCCCAGCGATGGGTTCTAGCTTCTCATGATAAAAACACACTCAAAAATATAATTTGTAGCTCAAATAGTGTTTTTATTAAAGAAAACTAATTTTACAACGAGTTTGCAACGCTTATTGGGTGTTACAGAGACCACCGTTACAATGGAATTCAAATGCTGCTGCTGGCGTTGCTGTTACAAAAAACTATAAATGGAAACTGTCGTAGAAAAACTGTCGCTAAGCTGTGAACATGCGACAGTTCATAAACGACAGACCAGAAGTGTAGTCTGTTGTTCTTCGTCTTCTTCTTCTCTGCAGCAGCAGAGAAGTTGCTCTACGACTCTCGATTTTTCTCTCCAAACACTCGATACCCTTCTCAGACTCCCGTCTCTCCTTTATATACTCACCAGACCCAATATATCACCGACTAAATGCAAATAATCTTCCCAAATCTTCTCACAGCAAAAGTATTAACTCGGGATTATTTTCTTCTATTATTTTGTCTTCACGCGTTATTCTCCCAGCCTCCACAATCCAACACATGATAATCTGAACCTCAAAACGTCTTAGCTGGAGTAAACTCTTTTCTAGCTCATGCAGCTGCCAAATATACAACCAAAAATCCGAGTATCTCTCTTACTTCCCATAGAAATCTTCTTAGTTTTCAACCATAACTCGGTCATCAGTCCACGTTTACTTTTAATAGGTTATCCACAATTAATTCCCGCGAAACTCTCTAACTGAATACCGAACAGAATATATTCCAGAAATATCATGCAGTTAAGAGAATATCTCCTTCTCTGTTTACCGAGAATCAGCAAAAAAAAATCTTCCTCTTTAACGTTTCCAATTCTCTTACCATCCATGTCTTGTTACAATAAACCAATACAAATTCCAATCCCATGAAAATCTTCGTGAAAATCTTTCCAAATTCATCTCAGAGAGTAACGCAGGTGACAAGTAAATTTCCCGCAATTTCTTAACTTTGAACGTGAAGAAGGTGAAATGCCCTTAACCAACCGATAAATGCCTTTATCAACAGGGGTTCCCTTAGTACTTTGAAGAGTGTCCATAGTAATTTCCTTGGGTGTTTTTGACCTATTTTCTGGGGGTGGCAATAGCATTTAGGGGTGCCTTTATTAATTCCTCGGAAGGATGCAAAAATGTTTTCTCGAGCCAATTCTCCATGAGAGCTTATTCTTCCAAAAACAACTAAAACAAGTTTATTAGAGAAAAATTGAGTCCCAACTAATGTATTTATGGGTGAAAATGCGTCACACTTGCGTGTTCATCAACGATCACGTTCGATAAAGGACTTATAGGTTGAAAAACAAAAGATTGTGGTGTATTTGGGTACCCTCGTCTTTTCATTGAATATAATAGTTCTATATTTCTCTAAATTGATTCGAAACATTCCTGAATAACATCAATGACACTTATCACTATTCGAGGATATTTTCGAATGATAAACTTGATTTGGTCTTGAACAAAAAAATTTTCTCCACCAAATTTGATCAAGTATGAACAAATGTTCATTAAGTTAGTCATTATATTTCGATAAATTCGTAAACTAAATAATTAGTTCTCGACTCGAAATTCTTGTCTATGAAAGCTAGTTTAATTAGTTACGCGACAATCGTCTCAAGATAGAAAAGTGAATATAACTTGAAAAATAGGTGGTTCAGTCTTCACTTACCTTTTGTTGATGAAGTTCTCTAAAAGCTTCGGTTGATCTTCGCCTTCAAACGGTATAAGGCAAATGAGAACTGGTCCGTTTCTCAACTCCACTATCTTAGACCGAGACTTGACTAATTGTGGACTATAAATCAAGACATAGTTTTGGCAACTAAATTTGACAACAAGCTTTCCATAGAAACACTTGTGAGTTCGGCCGAGAAATACAAGAAATATGGTCAATTTATACTTGAGCAGCCTTGTCATTACAAAAGGTAATGTGATGAAAATTTATGTAACCTCATTTCCTCAATTTAAGCATGAGGCTGCATTCATTTCTACAATTAAGTAGTAATGGGGTGAGTGGAACACTCACGACTTGTGTCAATCAGTGCTTTTTCAAGTCAATTTGTGCAGGTAGGAATTTTACCTTTTTTGGTTCTTTTACTCCTTTGTCTTCCCAGTTTTGAAGTTCTTTAATAGTTGATTCAGTTTTTGCATATCATTATGAAGTTTAACAATTCTTGTGTTATTCTTCTTGAACTTCCGAAATTTTTCTTAAACATGTCCCTTGCATCTGCAGAAGGAGCAATGCAATGTGAGATCAACTTTAGAAGATTCAGAAACCTATTGAATACAACCAACTGTTTTCTCTTTAAGCGAACCGACATGAATGAAACAATTGTTGGTGATAGATGTCTTGCATAAAAAACCAATATCGTTAGAATTACCAAAGAACTTTCTCCCAAACAACATAGATGAAATCTTACCTGAACTGCCTCAGAGCCTTTGCAGATCACACTTGAGGGTATTAATCTCTTTCTCTTTAACGAACAAAGTTTCAGTAAATTTTTCATTAAGTTTGTCTAACTCAAGATTCTTCACCTTAAGGGATGATTCGAGTTTTTCCACAGTTCTCTTTAATCTTAGGTTTTCTCGGTGAATTTCTTCACTTTTATTCAAGAAATCTAACAACTCCTTTTCTGACTCAGAATCAAATGTTGAATCAGAATCAACAGATGTTTCTGCATAGGGAGTAGAGTTTTCTGTCTGATGTTCAGAAGTAAGCTCATCAACGTGATCAAGAGACAAAATGAGAGCATTATTTCCTTGGAGAGAACTTCCTTCTTGAATAAGCGAATCATCTCGAAACTTTGTTCTCGCATGCCGCTTCCCAGTTTGTTTGTATTTCCTCGGGATTTTTCTGGCTTGTTGTGTGATCAGGGAGAAGGTTTCCTCATTACGATTAATATGGCATTCGTCATCCCAAGACAAGTTTTCCTTCGACGAAGTCATACTTGTGTCGGTTGTGGCCTTAAGTGCAGTAGTGTTATCTTTAGACAAACTATGCTCGTGATCAAAGATCTTTAACTTCCCAACGAGTCTGTTTCTGGAAAGTATATCAAGGTTATTTCCTTCTATGATGACATGTTTCTTAGCCTCGTATCTTGCTGGCGAGGATCGGAGAATTTTCATCACAATGTCTTTTTGGGAGATAGTCTTCCCTAAAGTAAAACAAGCATTAAAAAATACTAGACACCTTTTGATTAAATTCTTCAAACGAATCCTCATCATACATACAGAGGTTTTCCCAGTCAAAAGTTAGGTTTTGAAGCCTAACATCTTTATCTGAGGTATCTCTTTCAAATACGGTTTCTAAGATATCCCGAGCATCTTGAGACTTAGTGCACGAAGTCACATGGTGCTGAAGATCTGGACTTATGGCGTGTATAATAACGTTTAACCCGTCAGAATTATGCTTTGCAGCATTAATCTCGGTTGCACTATATTGTATCAACGGCTTCGCAACAGTAGTTCCGTCTACAACAACGGTTGGTGTGTTACATCCAATAACTACAATTTTTCATGTCTCAAAGTCACAGGCTTGTAGAAAGGAACCCATATCGATTTTCCACCATAAGTAATTTGATCTATCAAACGCTGGTGGTACGTTTATAGAGATTTCACTCCTTTCCATATAATCAAACTACTCCAAACACAGACTTATTAGGTTTTAAAATGTTTGCCTGCTCTGATACCAACTGAAAACGCAGTGGGTACCAAAATACAACACCAACTTTTTCTTAGGAAATTTGTATGGACAAACTCAACACAACTCCGAGAGTGAAAACTCAATCAAGGAAAGTACCTAGAGTTATATCTCTCTCTCTCTTGTTGTTAGAACATTTACAGAATTGAATCCGTGAACCTAACTACAAAGAGTTCTTGGACGGTACCAAAGACCAATGTCTAAGGATTAATCAAGTGTTTACCAACTAACAAGGTTGGACCTAGCTACTGTGATCGATTAACACACAACATGTGATATTTCAATTATAAAGATAAATAATATTAATGCGCAAAAAGAAATAACACATACACCAGAAGTTTTGTTAACGAGGAAACCACAAATGCAGAAAAACCCCGGGACCTAGTCCATATTGAACACCAAACTGTAATAAGCCGTACAGACACTAGCCTACTACCAAATAACTTCAGTCTAGAATGTGGTTGAGTCCGAACTCAGTATCCCACTGTTTCAGGTATAGTCGCGCTCCTTACGCCTCTTGAATCCCAACAGGACTCTGCGCAATTAATTCCCTTAGACGGTATCACACCAACTAAGAGTCGCTTTAACCCAATTGAAGACTTTAAACTGAATCTTCCTCCCACAAATTAAGGCTATTTATTGTTTTTCTGATTTATGTTCCAAACAGATTATCAGATCAAATGATAGATCCATGTGACGGAAATTGATAGCAACTTAGACAAAAGTCTGGCTATCCTCAAAATTCGTACTTATGCAACCCTAAGTGCAGTCTAGATTATTATTCACCTTACAAGTATAAAACTTGCGGAATCAACAAAGTATGAGATGAAGAGACTTTGTTAATTAATATCTATCTTGATTGATGGAGCAAGGCTCTACAAATAATCAAGATCAGGATACTCAACTTATCAAGATAAAAGATAACTGGACCTGGCTTCATGAATCCCAATGAAGTCTTTGTAGTCGTTATACCCTAAAAGGGTTTATAGAGAGGAAGACTCTAGATACAACTAGGACACACCAATAAGTAGTGTTAGGATTCAAAGATCCCAGTTGCCAATAGAGTTCCCCTTATATAGACTTCAAAGCCTAGGTTGCTTTAAGTTTAAGATAAAATAGCTTTGGAAAAGAAATCAATATTCACCGTTAGATGAAAGCTTTGAATCTTATTCACATATACAAGATATACACTATGGTTAGGTAAACTGTAACTGAACCGTGTATAAAGACTATGTTCAATATGGTTGGCCGAAACTAGCCTATCTGAACTTAAAAGCTTAATACTCATTTTCCAAGACATTAATATTGAGTCACAGTTATGTGATCAAATGAGTCTAGTGTTAATTAGAGGATTGATCAAATGTTAATTACTTCAACGAAATAATTTAATCACAATTGAATCACAATCGACATAGTTTGTAAATGTACAAAGTACATGTATTTGAACTGTTCGTGAATCGGCTGAGTTATAGTACGTGGACCGGTTTGCAAGATTATATGCATTGACCGAGTTTCAGAGTCAACAGAACTTCTCAGTTCATAAATCGTTTTGCACACTAATGTAATTAACGAGTTCCGGACTCTTACAGAAATTTTCAGTTCACGTACTGGTTTGCAAACTTTGAACTAATTCAAAGTTCCGGAGTCTACACAACTTTTTAGTTCACGTACCGGTTTGCAAACTTTGGACCTTTTCCGGTTCTGGAGTTCACAGAACGTTCAGTTTACGTATCGGTTTGGGTACTAAACTGGTTCTACATAAAGCTGTTTTGGCTCACATACCAGTTCGATTATTTTAATCTGGTTCCCTTACCACAATTCCACAATGGTTTGTATACAAATATACTTACCTATACGGATTACGAAACAAACTGATTTTCCCATAATGTACATACGAGTATGCATAGCACACAAATCTGAAAGTCGATATATAGCTACTCTGCTACGTGTACGAATATATGTAATACGGCTTTAGACAAATTCTGAATATAATATTTCTATATTTCTATAAATCGATTTGAAACATTCTTGACTGTTCTAGGATATTTTCGAATGATAAACTTGAATCATGATTTGGTTCCGAACAATAAATTGTTCTCCACCAAATTTGATCAAGTATGAATAAATGTTCATTAAGCTTGGTCATTATATTTCGAGAAATTCGTGAACTAAATAATTAGTTCTCGACTCGAAATTCTTGTATATGCAGGCTAGTCTAATTAGTTATGCGACAATCGTCTCAATAGTCTTCACTTACCTTTTGTTGATGAAGTTCTCCAAAAGCTTTGGTTGATCTTCGCCTTCAAACGGTTTAACGCAAATGATGACTGATTCGTTTCTCAACTCCATTATCCTAGACAGAGAATTAACTAATTTTAGAATATAAATCAAGATATAGTTTTAACAACCAAATTTGACAACAAGCTTGATATAGCAACACTTGTGAGTTCGACCGAGCAATGCTCTAACAATGAGAGGCCTGACTAGCATCTATCTTATCATTTTTCTGAGAAAATTCGGTCATGTACCTGTCATGGTAAGGGAGTGCCCATATCTTATTATAGTGTGTAGTTATCTTAATTAATGTTTACCTGTAACGGGTGGTTGAGATGTAACCACGTGGAGGGTTAGTAGTCGTTAGATATTTGAGAGAGTAAGTGAGTTATATATATTCTCAAGTCCCTGTAATGAACCCCTAAGCAAATTATTAATCAAATTAGAACATTTTTTCTTCTTAGGCTGCGTTCCTTGTGAACCAAAAGGCTTGATCCTCCGGGATTAAGAGAGGTTTACCTCAATTTATCTATTCAATCCTATTATGTACACCTAGGTACATAACAAATTCATACATACCAGAGTTTGGCTTTGCTTTACATTGGACCCCGTGGTTCCTTTCCGACACTAACATCAAAGGTCCATAAGCTTCTCTTTTGGCTTCATTCTGATTTGTACTTGCAACCAGAGTCGGATTAATATTAGTAGCTTGAACCAATAATGGACATTGCTTTTTTTCTGTATGATAATTTTCCACAGCGGAAACACACCAGACCAATGCCCGCATACTCAATTCTTTGCTTGAAGTTACCAATACGAATGGTATATTATAAAGGTTGATTAATAGCCAACTCTACACAAAGACGAGCATATTTTCCACTTAAAATTGACTCAGTAATATTATCAATCTTTATGGGAATAGAAATTTTTGATGCAATTTTAAAGAGTACTTTATGTCAAAATATTCAATCGGCAACTCCGGTAGTCTTGCCCAGACTATTGTCTTGTTAATCCTAGCATCAGAAGGCTTGAAATTTGGTTCCCACCTTTGAATAGAAATATTATGTCCATTGATGAACCATGGTCCTTCAAGTAGAGCACGCTTGAAATCATCCTAATGTTCAAATTTAAACATGAAATAATCTGAACCCATATCCAAAATTTGCATCTTTCCAACAAGCCTCCATATTTCCTTAGTCTTGGAATAAATACATTTGAATTCCATTGTTTTTCATATAAATTCCCAATTAAACCTTGTTTCCATGGTTGAATTATTCTTATATTTTTTGTAGCATTAAATTCAATACTTGGGATACTTGAATCTTCATCCACACCAACCCTTCCTTCTGTTGTTTCAAGATTCTCAAAATCCTCCTCTAATTCCTCCAAATATGAATTTTGAAATCGATAATTCCAGCAATCAGAAGATCTTAGGAAAGCATCTTTGTATGAGTAATGGACTCTCTCACTTGGATTCGAAGGCCCCTCTTCTATCTGATCTCGCTCAATCTTCTTTGCCGTAACAATTTTCATTTCAGTATCTTCTTGATTCATAATCGCAGAATTAACGTTTTGTTGTGTTCCTCCAGGATCTATTCCCCCATTCATGGTAGCTTGATTTTTGTTATTCATCGAAAGTCGAAACCTAATTTTTTTTTTTGCAAGATTTAGAAAACAATTTAACACCGATTCAATCGCCCGACTCGCGGAGCTGGATCTGACTTGAATCTAAATTAGTCTTTTTCACTCAAATTATTTATTTATTTTTTAACGTTTTAAATAGGGAGAAAAAACTAACAAAAATGATTCGAATTACCACAAACCTGACAATAACAACACGTATATAAAAGGTGACATTGACAGTGCTCTAAAAAAAGAAATCATTCCACACAACAACCAATAACTTTACAATATGTAAAAGTTCTCGTGTCTAAATAAAGATTTAATCCTACACAAGAACATTATATGTGCTATGTGCCATACACAACACTTATGAAAACTAAGTCCTTACAACCAACACTATATTTACCATATATACCATTAGTGTAACAGGAGCTGGTTTCTTGTATTAACCACATCTATAGAAAAACCAAACCAGATACCTCTTGCAAAAGGGTAGAATCGAATTCGATGTGAGTTACACATTGGACATTATATATTTATGTTTGTATTATGTGCCCCGGGTCTTAATTTCCAGATGAATAATTTAATTCTCAGTATTGCTTGTATCTTCCATATCCTTTGCCAAGGGAAATCATTTGCGTTATCGTTTCCTTGGTCTTGACTAGTGAGAAAATTGTATTTATTTTTTGCCGAGAAGTTTCCTGGATCATGATGGATGATGTGGCCATCTAAATTTTGTCTTGCTCTTGACTCTTTGGGGATAAAGCTAGGATTTTTTGCTTTAATATCTGAAGGCTAAGTAATCATCTAGTTTTTCTTGGTCCCAACTATCTTCAGGTGATATAAACTTATTAACCCTTTTTAGATCCGACTCTTGAATATTCGTGGGTTTTGGAATTATGTATGAATTAGGAACTCATTTATCTTCCCAAATTTTTATGGAAGCTCTGTTAGAGCATTGCTCGGTCGAACTCGCAAGCGTTGTTATCTCTAGCTTGTTGTCAATTTTATTTTCCAAAACTACAAGTCTTGATTTCTAGTCTACTTATAGCTAAGTCTAGGATTAGGATATAAAGTGTAGTTGAGCATTAGACTTCACGGCATTCATCGATCAAAGACGAAGAACTACTAAGGGGAGCTTGTGAACTTTCATTAACAAAAGGTATGTGGAGACTTGAACTCATCTATCACTCAAAAGTTTATCTACTCTATCTTCTACTTGAGACAAAAATCGTATAGCTATATAAAATTTGATTATACACATTTGATATTTCGAGCTGAATTTAACTCGCTTACATATTTCTCGAAATATGTGTTGGTAAACTTTCGCTTTAACCAAGTTCATCTTATATTCTTGACGAAAGTCAAAAGATGATCATGTGAAAATCGCCTTGTAACATCTTACATGATTTGTGTGAGACAGTCATTTGATGTAGACTCAGAATGTTTCATATTGATCATTCGATCACTTGAAGATTGCTTTGAAGCTAATAATTTGTGTGAGATAGCTATTGTCGTTTTCTAAGAATGTTTCAATGATTGAAATGAAAGTTCATAACACTTAACCATAATTAGCTTATAAGCACAGTATGCGTACTTGCATCTGTGTTGATCCAAGACCGGAATGCAGTATGCATACCCGTATGCCTACTAGCGAGGTCAGGTAAATCCCGTGAGCTAGAGTATGCGTACCTGTACGCGTACCAGCGAAGTCAGTTGAAGTCCGGGTACTGCAGTATGCGTACATGTACGCGTACTGGATTCAACTGAAGTTTGGAAGTGTACGACAGTATGCATACCGGTTTGCATACTGGCGAACACAGTCCAAGTCCGGCTACTTAGGTATGCGTACCCGTTTTCATACTCTAGTAGGTTATGTTCTAAAATCGGTTTGTTCATGAAATAATACATTTGTACAATAAAGAATGCAATCTTTTGCAAACTGTGGCTATAATGTTCATGAATTGGTTCGAGTGAATCAAAATCGATTTTGCTTCTACTGTGTCTTGTATACTTCTATGAGAATATAAACAATTGAACAACTCTAGAACTAGTTTCATCTGAGTCATTTGGACTAGTTATGGTTAAGATGAATATGGTTGATATGAAAGTATTCATATGGCTAACTTCAGTTAACTATTGTTGAGCCAACAAAGGTGTACACATTTAGGTATGGTTACTCATATCTAAATGAAGTCACTTTTCATTTGTGTGTAAAAATCTAAGTTCGATCTAACGGTTGAAAGTTATTAGCTTGAGTCTAGTCAGGTTTTCATCTAACGGTGAATATTGAATGCTTTGTTACCAAGGTAACGTTGATTGCAAACCCTGATTTGAAGACTATATAAGGGAGAACTCTAGCAACTGGGAAACCTAATCCCCACACCTCATGTGTGATACTAGTTGCGACTAGAGTCAATTCTCCTTTAACCTTAGGCTTTTCTAAAACCCTATAGGTTAACGACTTGAAGACTTCATTGGGATTGAGAAGCTAGAACCAACTATTTTCTCCATAGTTGCATGTTCTGATCTTGCTGTTTTCTATCGTGATTGAGTACTATCTTTTCTAAGATTTGCTCGAGATTTAATCTCCGATAGGCAAGATAAAAAGTAGTCACAAACATCTTCGTCTCATCGTTTGTGATTCCAAAATATATTGTTTCGCTACCATACGATTAAGATTATTTTGAGGTGATTGATATTTCTAGGTTGTTCTTCGGGAATATAAGTTCGGTATATCAATTGGTTCCTGTTCACCTTGATTTATCAAAAGACTGAATAAAACTCATAGGTATATCTGTGGGAGACGGATTTATCTATTCAATAAACTTTTCTGTGTGAGACAGATTGGTTTATCAAGTCTTAGACTTTGGTCGTAGCAACTCTTAGTTGTGGGTGAGATCAGCTAAGGGAATCAAGTGCGAAGAATCCGGCATGGTTCTAGAGGCGTAAGGAGCGCGACTGTACCTTGATTAGCGTGAGATTGGTTAGGGATCAACTACATACCAGTCCGAAGTTAACTTGGAGTAGGCTAGTTATGTAGCGACTTATTACAGTGTGGTGTTCAAATATGGACTAGGTCCCGAGGTTTTTCTGCATTTGCGGTTTCCTCGTTAACAAAACTTCTGATGTCTGTGTTATTTCTCTTCCGTATTATATTTTCTATATAATTGAAATATCACAGGTTGTGCATAAGTTCAATCAATTGTGAATCCAAGTTTTGGTTGTTGATTAAATTGATTGACACTTGGATATTGGTTTTTGATACCATCCAAGTTATTTCTTATATTCAATCGGGCTCGCAAATTCTTATTTGTTTGATTGCAGATTGAATTGAGAAATAGAGATATAACTCTTAGATATACTTTTCTTAAGATTGAGGATGTCTGTCTAGTTGATTCTCTTGAAAATATATTGGATTTAGTCCATACAAATTGCTAAGCAAAATATTGGGTGTGGTTGTTAGACCCTCGCTTTTTCAAGCTCCATTTTTTACTTGCCAGACAAAATTACCTTTAATAAGGTTTAACCCATTTCGTATGCTTGTTCAGATCCAAGATAAATTAGAGGACCTAAAGAATTCTAGTGGATACGAGTTTGTGAAGTATTTAGCTTTAAGAAGTTGCACCCATAGTTGGTATTGATCTGTAATTAGCCTGCTAGCTATTTTTGTTAGTAGAACTATATTAAATTGGTGTGGGTTTTTTATTCCTAGACCTCCTTGAGATATAGGCTTGCAAATGCTGGCCCAGGCTTTTATATATCCTCCTCTACTCTTGGGCTTATATTTATTCCACCAGAAGCCTCTTTGGATTTTATCCAATTGATCTAGAATTTTTTTTTGGGAGAGTTAATACTTGCATCTGATACGTTGGAAAACCTTGGAGAATAGATTTTATTGTAAGTGTTCTGCCTTCTTAAGAAAGCAGTTTTGACTTCCAATCTTAAAGGGTAATATTATATTTTTGGAGTAGAGGCTCGATTTTTTTTTTTTTTTTATAATAATCAGGTTACAAATTTAGCCAGCACAGTTAATAGACAATAAACTGGAGGATGAACCATTACAGGGGATAACACATGACAATAAAAGTAAGCTAATACAACAACAAGGGAAATTAAACAAAGGGAAAAACATATATGCGTCGAGACAAGAGTTGTTGCAGCCAGATATATAAGAACACCATCACTTAATCTAGCTCTAACGAAGAAATCTTCGATTCCGCCGACTTTTCATCAGCGTCACTACGACCATGATTACAGTAAACCACTATTGGAGCCCATTTCAAGACATGGGTATGTTGACGTTTAATTCTCATAAACGAGCCACACGTGACATACATGTACATCATTTCTACAAAGAGGAGGATGACTAACAAAGTTGAACCAAGACCAGTTCCTTCCAAGCAGGAGAGTGCCAAAAGGTTGATTGAAAAAAAAGAACATAGTGAAAATTTCCTCGAAAACCTGCCGAGAACAAGACCCAAACCACTGAAACATCCACTCATACCATTTAAACATCCACTCATATCCCTTATGATCATTAACATGATTCATCTTCCACCTATACCAATCATAAATATTGCCATCCCAAGCTCTGTAGGTGTCTACTGGCTTAAGGGTATGATAGCGAAATATGTCCAACATAAGAGTATACCGAAGCTCTGCATATCATCCCAATAAATAAGAAAAGTAGACTGTTTTAAAGAAATAATTGTAAAAGATAACATCCCGAAGAACTGATGCCTAAACCACTAAAGTCCCCAAAAGAAACCAGGGACAAGCCTTACATCTAACCAAAATAACCTCATCAACCCATCGAGAATAAGCATTAACTTTTCCTTCTATAATTATTTCAGAACCTAAAGAACCACAAAGATGTACAACTAACCAGAAAGGACTACCATCACTGATATAATAAGACAACCAAATAGTCTTATCCTCTAGATTAAACATACAACTCATATTATACTCCTTAAGGGTCTGAGAAATTAAGCCATTCCACACACGAGAGAAATAATAAAGATCTGATTTTATCTTTCGAGGAACAACCAATTTGATGGATGAAAGCTTATAGAGGGATCTACAGAAACAATAAAGAACGAGATCATCTTTCTGATTCTGGCCTATGGCATGACAATCCTTATCATACATCTCATATATCTTATCAACCCCACTATAGTTCAGAAAAAGGAAAATTCTCATAAAAATCACTAGCCAGAGAATATTGTCCTCCCTGTTAATATGACTACTCAAATGACATCCTGAATAAGAAATCCACAAAGCAAACTCGTCTTCCAAAATATTCATACACCACGAATCATACTTTCTAAGGGCCTGAATACTAAAACATTTCCATTATCGAGAAAACAAGTAACCATCAGGTCTTGTTTGTCTAGAGGCAGCAATATTTCCAACAACAAGGTCCTGGTAAGTTCTAAGAATACGGTTAAGAACAATACTATCCTTAAATTTCAATCCTAGAAAGCAATGATCCATATCAACCGAATAAATGATCAAATCAGCCTCATGGGGGTGTACTAAATCACTGAGCCCCAAAGAAGTAATCATAGACAAACCAAAACTTTTATCATTTTTCTCTAACTCGTAAAGGCAGTAATCAAGTTGAACTTGTCTTAAGATTATAAAGAAGTAAACCACCACAACATTCATATAAGAAAGTATATAGTTTCCAGAAAGGTAGTATAGGAAAAGTATCAACAGGTTTCAGAAGCAGGGCACAAGAAGTCATAAGAAGTTCTGACTATTGACTTGACCCATCAGTTGACTTGACCATTCCAGGAATTGACTTGACCAATCGATTGACTTTGACCATACCTCATGTTGACTAAGAAGGACTCGCAGCTGAATTCACCCAAAATTAAGTCACTGTATTCATTAGTACCAGAAGCCAGAAAACTGTTATAACTCTCTGGATTTTCGGTAGAATACCTAGACAGACTACATTGATGAGCAGCCTGAACAATTTTGATATCGTCGTCAGTAATTTTAAGACCATCCAAGAGATCACACAAAAAATTAATCTCAAAAGACAGATCAAGAAAGGAGTTTTGAGAACTAAGATTTAAATCCAGATGATGGAAGGATTTTAGAATTCTTATCAAAGGGAAGTGAAGTCCAAAGTATCTATTATCTTTTGTCATCCAAGAACTTTTAGAATTCTCGCAATGCTTTTCCCGTTCTAACTCGTTAATTTTAGGACTTGAGAAAGCAGTTAAACTGGTAACTGAGTGTTGTTTTATCAAACACCCCCTAGTAATAAGTATCTGGAAAAAAGAAAAGAAAAGGATTATATACCTAAACCACCCATGGGAACAAACAGACGTGACATCGCTGTTTGGCAAAGCATTGAGGTGATTACTGCTTAGGTTAAGCATGCGCGTAGTGCGTAATGCGTAGCTGTACCTCATTTTCTGACACACAGTAAATAAATGTCCGGAAGGACAGATGTTAACAACTCAACCGTTCACCAAACCAAATATGGGTCCTCTATAACCTTAATCTACCGTCTATAAAGTAAAAACAAACCTCTTTTAAACATTGTACCTCGCTGCGCATTTTAGCAACAAAGCACATTCAATGTTCATAAATGGAGCGCGATTTTGAATGGAATGTAGGTACAATAAAGGTGAAAGAGCAGAAGAGGAAAACAAAAAGGCGCGGAAATTTCTAGGGTTTTGAGTTTGGGAGTTGCAGGTTGAAGAGAAAAAAATGGTGAATCCAAGATGTTTTATGGATATTAGTATAGGAGGTGAAGTTGAGGGAAGGATAGTGGTGGAGCTGTACACTGACATTGTTCCTAAAACTGCTGAAAATTTTAGAGCTCTTTGTACTGGTGAGAAAGGAATTGGACCTCATACTGGTGTTCCTCTCCATTTCAAGGTAATTATTATTCTCTTTAAACCCTAAACCTAATGTTAGTTGTATTTTAGTAGCTTCTCTGAAAGTTTCTGGTTGAAGGATTTGCTTGTACGGTTGGATTTAGGGGTTACGTCATGATAATGCACGGTCTGGTCTTGATTTGCATGTGCTAAAGAAATCTTTCTGTGATAAAATCGGCCGTTAAATCATCTTTGTATAGGCGTTGATGGAAGTGTAAACAAAGTGTAAGAAATTTCAATAGTGAACTTTTTCTTAGTTTTATGACAATTTTTCATCAACAATGTTGTTGTGTTGGAGATTTAAGTAAAGCGCTAGTGAGCCCTAAACGCTAAGAAATTTATGGGTTGCTTATGTGGAGCTAATCGGTGTCCAATTCTTGTTTCAACAAGTTTTCTTTTTTCTTTTTCTTTGGTACCTTAGTCTTGTTCTCTTGTGCATTTATCAGTATTGTTGTAAAGGGAGTTAGTTTTTTTTTTCCTTCTTTTGATACCTTAGTCTCGTACTCTTGTGCAGTTATCACTATTGTTGTAATGGGAGTTCAACTAGTCAGAGATTTCAATTTATATATATATATATACAGTTCAAAATTTTAGGTTGATATATCTTGTCAATTACTAGGATTACAATGTGTACTTAGTTTGAAAGAGCCGTCTGAAGCCAATGGGCAAACCCTGAACATGTTACTGAAAGTCAGTTTGTATGCCCTTCCTTGTTTTTCCAATTCAGACCCCCCACTTTTCTTTTACTCATGAACTGATTATTCAATTTCTTTGAGCTCATTTACCTTTGAAAGTCCTTCTTAAGGAGTGCCCTGTTACCCACAAGTTCTGTTAAGTAATAATATCATGTTGCATATTTTTTTCAGGGTAATTGCTTTCATCGTGTTGTTAAAGGTTTTATGGTCCAAGGAGGAGATATATCTGCTAGAAATGCTACAGGGGGTGAATCTATCTATGGTTTGAAGTTTGATGATGAAAATTTTGAAATGAAACATGAAAGAAAAGGAATTTTGTCCATGGCGAATTCCGGGCCTAACACAAATGGGTCTCAGTTCTTTATAACTACTACTCGAGCTCCTCATCTTGATGATAAACATGTTGTATTTGGGAAGGTAGTTAAAGGTATGGGAGTTGTTCGTTCCATTGAGCATGTTTATACTGCTGATAGTGATTCTCCTACACTTGACTGTATAATTGAGGATTGTGGAGAAATTCCGGAAGGGGCGGATGATGGAAGTCTTAACTTTTTCAATGATGGTGATACTTATCCGGATTGGCCCATTGATCTTGATGAGAAGCCAAATGAGATTTCATGGTGGATAAGTGCTGTAGATTCTGCTAAGTCATTTGGAAATGAGCACTACAAGGTAAATTATCTGAAGCTATCCATCTCTGTTATCCATGTGTTTGTTCAGATGATATCTAGCATGTTATTTGTCATTTGTTTCGATCAATGCTACCTACAAGCAGCTTCTATGGTCTCTCTCTCTCTCTCATATACATGTTGTTGCATAATTGTTCCTGGATACAGAAGCAAGACTACAAGATGGCTCTTAAAAAATATCGAAAAGGCTTGCGCTATTTGGACATCTGCTGGGATAAAGAAGATATTGATGAAGGTCGGCATTCAGCTTCATTTTCATATTTTTTTTTTGGCAACCTTTAGTATTAAAACTCTTCTTTCATTATCTTCTATTGTGTAGAGAAGAGTGCATATCTAAGGAAGGCAAAGTCACAGATTTTCACAAATAGTTCTGTAAGTTTCTCACCATCATTGGATTAATTTATTAAACCCTCCAATATATATGTTAACAGCATTGCTCAATTATGATAATTGTAAAGAAAGTTATCTAATTCAGTGGGACTTTCTTTGTGTTGAACACCTCCATTTTTGCATACTATATAAATTGCAATGTTGCATAATTTAGGTCATTAAAGACAATGGTGTCACAGAACCTAGGGGTATGTAACTCGAGTGCTGAACTAATTATCTTGAGTGGCTTTTATTTTTATTGATCCATTTGAAATTTTCAGCATTTTTGCACTTCGCTGACTGTGATCGATTGGCATTTCCTTGTTCTTCCATTTGTGTTTTTCTTCACATATTGATTTGCAATTGCACATTGTCTTTGTCGCTTTCTGCTCTTACAGTGCTCAACTTATTTGTGGAATTCTTTTGTAGTTTAGGCCTTGAGGTCTATCCATTGAGCTCCACTCTTAATCTCCTTTTACCTGCATTTCCATGTGTGGTTTACCCATGTTAGGCTTGCAAGCTGAAATTAGGGGATCTGGAAGGGGCATTGTTGGACACTGATTTTGCTTTGCGAGATGGAGAACCAAATGTAAAAGCTCTATTTCGGCAAGGCCAGGTATGTAGTGTCACTTGCGATGATTATACTGGACAATTGTGGTTTCTGTGGGTGAATTAGTGCTGAATTTTTACTTCAGTTGTTTCCTACTCATCATACTATTTATAGTTTCAAGAATTTGCCACTATGATATTATTGAATGTCAAAGTTGATTCACATATGATGGTATCTTCTCAATTTTTTAAGAGTTGGATTTGTACAATATTGTTACAACTAACGGTTAAGTGGTAATCCAGATACCATGACGTGATAGTGAACCATTTAATGTTGATCCAAATAAATTCTGATGTGTCTCAATTTGGCTGGTCGAATACATGGTCTGTCAACTTTCTCTTAATAGTGGTTCTGTTCATCACCAGGCGAATATGGCTCTGAATGCTATTGATGCTGCAGTTGACAGCTTTAAGAAGGCATTAGAGTTGGAGCCAAATGATGGTTGGTTTCTATAACTTTTAATTTTTTTTCTTCAAGTAACGCTGCATTTAATGGCGATGCAAAAGATTAGTTGGTCTATCTGAATAATCTGTGTCTTTTCAGGTGCAATAAAGAAGGAGCTTGCTGTTGCGAAAAAGAGGGTAAATAAATGCACCCATTATGACAACTTATCTGCTCACATTTTTTTTAGCTTTGTTTTGAAACATAGAAATATGGATTACAGATTGCTGATAGACGCGATCAGGAGAAAAAAGCTTTCTCCAAAATGTTTGGATAGTGCGTACCCACATCCAGGTACTGATAGTTTTAAGTCAGTTTCTCCCTTCCCATCTTCTTGATTCTATTCACAGTTGACAGTCAGACATTTTTGACACCTTAGTTGTTATCTCTTTGGGAGACACTGCACCTGAGGCATTGACGCTCTGATTAGTTATATACCAAGTCAACTGTTTTTTTTCCTTTTTTGTTACGGATGTCAGCTAATATGTTTCTTGAATTGCAGGTATCCAAATAAATTCCTTTATGAAGTTTTCCCTTGTACTATTATGCATCGTATATATATTAACTATAATTGTAACCTCCTGACCAGGCACTTTTTCTTTCAGGTTCCTACCAAGGGGTGCTGAGGGGCTGCAGAGATACCAGGTCTCTTTTTCTTTCAGGTTCCTACCAAGTGGTGCTGAGGGGCTGCAGAGGTACTAGGTCTCTTGAACAAGCGAAAAACATCACAACACTATGTTGAACCAAATTTTGTTCTGAACATTATCTTTTGAGGGAATTAGTTGTTGTTTTTGTTTTGACCAGCATAAAGCTGAACGAGTTTTATTTTATAGAAGCAAACACTTATATCTTTTCAATTGCTGTAGGGATAACAACTGTGCGGAAATGTCAATTGCCTTGTACCCCTCTCACCATCTCTCTAATACACACCTTCGCTTCAATGCTTGGCATATTTGAGATGAAATCTGAGAGCAGACGGAAGGTGGCAGAAATCCTTGAAAATGAGATGAAAGAGAAGTGTTAAAACCTAGCTATGTTTTCTAATTTTTTTTCTTTTAAGCTAGCTTGCAGATGTGCCAATTTGGTCAGAGCGCCAAGATACACATTTATTTGCACAATTTTAATCTCAACTAACTGCATAATATTTACAGCCTTACAGGACATTTCCTTAAACAAAACTGGAGGGATGTGAATCTTGGACATTTCCTTAAGATAACTGGTACAGTTGGCACAACATGCCATGCTTGAAAACTTGATAGAACAAAAACCACAACACATGACACACATTGACTCACCATGAAAATGGAAGGAAAATAGGGTAAATTACTGAAATGAAACAAGAATCAAAGTCTATGAATTGTAATTATCTAGTCCCAGATCTCTCAATGCATCAGTAGCAGCAGCCTTACAGCTCACATGGTTTTCTTTAGCCTTTCTTATGATCTTCTCAATCCCATTGGCAAGCAAAATCGTTCTGCAAATTTACTAATGTAAATTAGTATACAAAATACTCAAAGTGAGGTTGTGATGCTCAATAAGAGTTTTTTTTTTTTTAGTTTTCAGTAGTGCAATCCTTTTAGCGAAGTTGCAATGCTTGCCTGTTTTCTGGGTTCCTAGCAACAAGATTTCGGATCATGAGACATGATTGCTTTTGCATCTGCTGTGCAGCAGGAAACTTCTGCATGGATTGGATTGCGAAATCTCCAACTCCAGCCTCAATTGCACGCGCAGCATTCTCTGGGGACCTCAAGCATAACACACATATAATGGACATAACCTGTATTATAAATTATAATGTTATAACATTTGATGCAACATAAAAAGATATCCAAACAAGAATGTAGCATTTGATACCAAGCTTTGCATATTAACGAACTTAGGGACTTTTAATACCTCAGAAATTGGAAATTCAGCTTGATATTCAATTTCTATAATATTGAAAACAAGAATGCCGTTGATGCTCAATCAGAAATTGACTATAATTGAATATCAGCTTGAAACTTGAGAACTAATTAAAGTCGATATTATTCAATTTCTTATTGAGCATCAACGGCGTCTTTGCATATTCACAAACTTCGGGACCTTTTAATACCTCTTGCAGAACTAAGGGATCATCAGAAAATCGAGATGACAGTTTGATTAGTTTATCCATTCCCCCCATATGGACAATTGCACTCTTGTTTGCATCACTGCCTGCCAACTAACCAAATACAGAGGAATTTAGAATAAATCAGTCTACATACTCCAGCCTACATACATACCAACAAGAAAGAGCATCTTAAAAGGGAAATTCATAAAACTGATAACCTTGCTTTCATGAATTATTTTATAATCTGAAAATTGCTCAAGTCTTGAGACTTTTAAGAGAGAAGGATGGCTCTAGCTTCAAACCTTAGACATTAATGAGCAGCAAGCTTTGGCCACAGCTTTGTTGTTTTGTTCACCGCTATCTTCAATACACTGAAAGGTCGCATTGATGCCTCCGTTGTCTGCAATTGATCTGCATATTTCATCCTACACAAAAGCAAGCATCGTAAGAGGCAACGAAATATAAACATACACCCAATTTAGTTGAAGAAGACAAAGCTACAACTTCTAAACATGAAGCTGTCAAGAGAAAAACTAAAACGACGGCTTCTATAAGTCAAGAAGCAGTTACAATTCTGGTTAGGTGTGAACTGTATTTCCAAGCAAATGGTTTTTAAATAGGAAGTCTTCTAGAATAGCTGAAAGACTATTGTCTGCATAAACTTACATTGACAGCAACAGCCTTCAAAGCGATACAAGCTGAAAGCAAGTTTGGAGAGCTAAATCCCTCATGAAGTGAATCCACAAGCACTCCAGCAATTCCAACCTCAGCAAACTTGCGAGCATATCCATAAACCTGGAGTTTGCATACATTCACATTATGACAAAGTAACTTTAAAACACAACTTCAACAACAAATATTTCCCACATTTTTGGTACACCAAATTGGAAGTCCTACAAGGTCCAACAAACTAACTTTTCCTTATGTTATATGAAGAGTGAAACCGACATAGTAATTCGTCTACACATTCTTTGATCATGTTAAGTTTTTTTTTTTCAAATCCCGAGCTACTTTCGTGTTTAACCTAATGCCAATTTTTCCTTGCTGCTACAGTCTTGCACTATATGGTTTGAAAGTATTGATAAAGCCTTCTAATCCAAACACTTAAAGATAAATAGATGGCTCATACAAGTGATGGATTCACTGAACTAAACAACATTACAAAGAGGAAGTAAAACAGAAACTTATCTTAGTGCATAAGTTCTACACTTACTTGAGAAGCCACTACTCGGCCATCATCAGGTGTTAATAGTATCCGTATGGCATCATACGCACTTGGGATGCTATATTTAGAGTTTTCACTCAAGATTTTCACGAGAAACTCATCAATTTTCAACTCCATGAATGACTCCTTCACTACTTCATTACCAGTTGAAGCAGCAGCAACAACTGAGAAAGCACTATTCAGGATGCTAACATTTTGACCACCATCATTCATGATATTCATCACGATCTTCACTCCACCATTTGTTCGAAATATTTCCGTACATGAAGGATCTGCATAATGCAAAAGATACATAATTAAGTAAAACCAACCCTGCCCAACACTAAATAATAATAGAGAAACCCAATTGACACTGCACAAACAAGAGCTGAATGTGGTATGAGTAACACGACTAATGTATAAATAAAAATTCATACCGTAGATTAAAGAAGACAATGCATTCAAAGCAGAAACAAGACAGTGTTCATGCCGAATTTGAATCTTAGAACAGATTAGAACAACCAGATCTAATCCACCATTCTTAACAGCAATAGTCGCATTCCCAGATCCTTCAGTAGAACACATATCTTTCAATTTGACCAAAATTTCTCCCATTTCATCGTATCCAGCTTTGGACAAATCATCATCATCTTCTTGATACTTCATTTTCAAATCAATATCTCTTAATCTATCTAAGCATTGAATAACAGGATTATCATTGATACTACCAGGAATACAAGTAACAATACCAGAGAGGTTGACTCCTTGTAAAGTTAGGGTTTCAATAGCGTCTTGTAGAGCCTCATCTGGATCCATTCCTAGATCTTCCATGTTCTCTTTTACTAATCCTTCGAATGCTTCTTGTGAGATTGTACGGTTGTTCTTTGAAGGACCCATAGTCGGGAGAAAGATTGATGAGAGTGGAGACGTCGAAATGTTGTGTGAGAAGTGAGAAGAGCGCGAAGGAATTGATGAGTGAAGTGAATCTCTGTGTCTTTGTGCAAGGGATTCGAAAATATTATTTCGAATTCATTTTTGGGAATTTGGCACAAAGGAAAGAAAGGTGAGTGATGTATACGCCAGTGTTTTAAATTAGGGATACCAGAAGGGTGTCCCTTAGAGCAAGGGCCGTGGAGTGAGTGTTCCCAGAGTGTTCCCATTCAATACGAATGAGTATTGGATTTGTTCAAATTAGGTGCTACCGTGGAGTACGAACACTCACTCATTCATCAATAATCACTCATACACTCATTGGATCGAATGAGTGGGAGAAAATGGACACTAAATGGCTTAAGATCTGCCTCTCAAATCTATTTTAGAGTTTTTATTAATTTAAAACTCTTGTATGCAGGACCCACGATTAGGTTTTATTATTTAAAATTTTTTTTAAAAAAAAGCTATGAGAAGGCATATATTCAGCCGATTGTGAGAATTTTTCCCTCCAAGTAGATAAACATAGTTTATTAATTTAGACTGCCATGATCACAAAAACACTCTTTTACTCGGTCTCTCACTCAATTTGACAATGGAAAAACACTCATTCCATAGCACTTGCTCTTAGAGAAAGTCCAATCGGACATGACTAAATAACTCATTTGATGGTCTGTATGAATGGGAAAATTTATTTTCTCACAGTGGGAAAATAGTTTATCTTTGATGGTTGAGATGATCGACCAAACCGGTTCAACATGAATCGTTCGTCGGTTAAACTAGAGCTCATTGTCCTTGGGTTGGCCGATAAAGGATACAGTTTTACCTATATAAATCTACACCAATTTCTTAAACATATTACTTGTTTTCAATCATTTTAATCTTTTTCTATTGGATCCTCATTTCAAAAATGAGTAAATACACTAAGATGCGTTAATCTTTCTCCAACAACAACAAGCGTTTTATGCAGCAGTTGGATCAAACATGGATAAAGATTCAGAAAGAACGATGACCAACACCAAGATACAGTTGTACACGGGGAAAATACCGCGAGTTCCGATAAGTGCTTAATTTATATGATTTTAGTGTCCGTTCCACACTTGTTTTAGCTATATTTCTTGCGTTCTATATTGTATGACTCTTATGTTCTTTATTATTTGCTTCCTTAGGTGAATCATCCGAAAATCAACGGAATTGGTGTTAAAAAGAGCTAAGAAGGGGAAAGAAGTTCATTCTGGCATGAAAAGAAGAAGTTGGAAGGCTCAAACACAAATCTTGAACACAAGTTCTGGGAGAATTTATGGTTGGTAAGAAGAATCCCAAAGCCAACCGTAACTAAAGTTCAATTCCTACTAAAAGTTCAAGATGAGTTACGGTTGATTCCAAGCCAACGGTAACTGGATTTGAAGATATATAAAGATTTTGTCACTGCATCTTATAGAGGACGACGATACAAATGCAACAAAAAAAGAATGAGGTCAATCCGACATTGAATGAAGAAGTTACGAACGAAATGGCGAAGTACAAAAAAGTGTCCAAGGGGAGTTACGGCTGGTTTGGAGGAATTAGTTACCAACCGTATCTCTGTAAGTTTCAACAAGATTTTCTGGACAAAGTTACGGCTAGTATGAAGCCAATCGTAAATTTGGGGATTTTAATTTAGCGAATTTTGAAGTTCAGGATTACGGTTTGTTTGAGGTTAAAGTTACCAACCATAACTATTAAGGGTATTTGGCACGTGTCCAGGGATATGCATTAAAGAGAACACGGTCTCAGAAGGATTTTGAAGACCTAATTTCGTGAGAACTATATAAAAAGACCTCCTAAACATTAAAAAAAAACATCTTTTAATACAACTTTGCAAGTCTTGGAGAGGGGGAACATCATAACGGAGCAAAAGATAGGGTTTTAGAGTGGTTCACATTAATCGTAACGATTTTTGTTTACTTTTCGTATATGTATAACATGGATGATACTACATACATGAGTAGCTAAATATCAATTGATTGAGGATGAATTCTAAGTTCTTGATAATATTTGAGTTATTATATTAATCTATTTTGAAGTTCTTCATATGATTATCGCTTGTTTATTTTAAAGAATATTTGTGATTGATTAATAGATTGTTTAGGTCCCGAACTAAATTGATTTATTGATTTAATATAATTCTAGTATCGAGTTAGAGAGATAAGTAATCGTCGAGTAATTCGTACACAAGTAGAGAATACGAGACCTTGCAGAGGGATTTTGTGGAGCGATTGTGTGTATAAACAACACTAAAAAAGTGGACCTTGATCTAAGAGTCTAAATAGTAGGATCAACTTATAAATTCATAAATTAAAGCATTCAACTAAATTACACTTTGAGTGATCTACTATTAGTTGGTTTAGACGAATAGAATCTGGTAATCGAGAACTTCTCTATCCAGTGACTTAAGGGATTTAGGGGACAACACTGATCTAGATGATATTCTATTGTTGGTGATATTCAATACTAATGATGAATGGATGAATATAATAACTCGGTGGCGGTTTAGTTACGAAGAAGGATTCTCGTTCATCTCTCTCTCTATTTCTTACAACTCAATTTCAATTGTTTTTTTTTTTACTTTGTTTAAAATCTAAAATAAAACCCCCTTTGTGACGTTTTTGAACAACTAAATCCTACTGCTATTCGTGGGACGAACTTGAATTTCATTATATTACTTATTGATTGAGTGAAATAAATATCCCTAATTTGTTGCACCCACGACGTGCATCAAGCTTCAGAACTAATAAATGATGTTTGATTTTAAGGACATCAACAAATGCTACTTGATTATTGTAAGAGAAGATGTTTGTACTCTAATGAATATGTTCAACGTCGCGTCCGTATTACGTAGCACTTCGTCTTTAGGGTTATTGGAGAGATTTGTCGGGTAAACTATAAATTCAACTATCAATTTGATGCACGAAATGTATGAGGACATAGTCTTGAACAAAAGGCTACCGCATCCCCAAGGATTCAAGGTTATGGTATGCCAGCGGATGCTTGTGATTAGTATATTCGTATGGCAAAAACAACAACGTACGAAGATCTCAGTATATTTTGTGAAACTGAAGTCAACCATTTTGGTACACGTTTTTTTACGAAAACCAACGCAAGAAGATGTTGAACGACTATTAGTTAAAAATCAGAAGAGGGTTTTCCCGGAATGCTATGTAGCCTTGATTGCATGCATTGAATGTGCACATAGATGTCCTTATCCTTGGAAAGGTAAGTATAAGGGTCACTACTCAAAACCAATTATTTTTCTGGAAGTGACGACTTCTTATGATCGTTGGATATGGCATGTTCTTTTTGACATCCCGGGTTCAAATAACGACATCAATATTTTGTATAAATTATCTTTGTTTGAAGAACTGAAGTATGTAATTGCACCAACTGTAAATTTCATCGTCAACGACAATAACTGTAACATGGGGTATTTTCTGGCGGACGAAATTTATCCAGCGTGCGTGGTCAACTTTAGTTCAAGCTTACTCTGAGATTCCCAAACACGAGGAGAAATGGTAGAAGTTATTTTAACAAGAAACGAATAGGGTGTAGGAAAGGATGTCGTACGAGCATTTGGAATTTTGAAGAATAAGCTCCATATAATTTGTGGTTGTGGACCATAACGTTCATTTAAACCAATGTAAATGAACAGACTTTTGCTCACCTGCATCATTTTACATATATGGTAATCAAGGAAAGTCGATGAGATACCAGTTAGAATGGTGGAAATATTTTACACATAATTTGTGGACCATAAAGATTTGAGGAGAGAAGTTCAACCTCGTCATAGTGTGACTGCAAGAGAGTATAGAATGGTACAAGAGACAAATCAAAACAACGGTTTATATTTAAGACTAAGGGATGTTCTCAGTGCGGACAATTATGCTGAATTCGGAAGAAGAAATCCTCATGGATTTTTTTTATATATTTTTTTACTCTTTAGTTATCAAGTCTAACTAGCAAAGACGCATGCGCAATGCGAGTCCCCATTCTGTTTCAACTACGAACTTTTCATTCAAAAATTTTTCAACCATAAATATGCATTTGCAGAAAATGGTTGGTTCTATATTTTCTCTTGTTTTTTTTACTCAAATTCTCTTACTGGAGTGACATTTATTAAGTTTAAGAAACTGAAAAAATATTCTGCAACTCAGGAAAAAAATGTATGAAACATAAATAATATGATCCTTTCACAGGCTAGAAGTGTAATTTACAAATAGGAAATAGTTCATCTTTACCTGTTAACAGAGACTGACCATATTGACAGTACAATGAATAGAAGGTCATGACCCTGTCAGCAAGAAGTTGCCTTTATAAAATCAAGCTCAACAATAAAAACAGTCTTCTTGGCATGAAGGAAAAACCTCTTAATGACTTTTAGGGCAACAATACGTTGCGTTGAATCAAGATAATCACTTGGATCATCTATCAGATGTATATCCATGGGTTGCACGGGACATAAAATATTGTAAAAATGTAATGAACTATTTTTGCTCTAACCACAATCGAATTAAATTTTGCTTATAGGATCTTATCCAACTGTCGTAATATGAGAAATGTACCAACATTATAACAATGGAATGTGATTGAAGATCAAAGTAAAAAGAACTGAATAGTCAAACCTTCCCAAAGCAAAGACATAATACAACATTGCAGCGCTCCACCTGAGAGATTCACAACTTCTTGCCTATTAATTGTTCAATTTGGAATGGTTTCATGACTTCTAACACAAAATATTAGTCAGTGGATTCGTTACTAGAGTGAAAACCAAACTTAACACTGAAACTTATGAAAAATTGGTCTTTTAAAAAGACCCAAGGAAGAGTAAACCAAAGTCTAATGTTATGACATACGTCTAATGAAGACTATCGTCTATGGTAAATCAACATGTGGAAAAATAAATCAAACCCAGACCATACCGGTTGCTATTATTATTGGCATCACATTATATTTGAGAGACTTCACCTTGGTATACATCCCGATTGACTAATTAGAAAACCATGTATACTTCCCAATCTAATGCATTTTAGTACACTTATGGCAGCGTGACCAGCCTACGTAGATTTGATAATATTATACCGCATTCAATTATGTCCACTGGTCACATATTATATATTTTCAACCGTTTTGCTTATATATTCTCGGGACTTTGGCACTATCTTTCAGGATAAAGAGGCTTGTTCAAATCTTCGTTGAATATTACATAATAACAGATTGATGAGATCACATAGATGGAGTACAACGACTAAAATCATTAAAATTATAACAACACCTTTTTAACAGAAGTAAGGAACATAATCACGAGATGCACTATCGAATATGAAAACACCAATGATATTATCCAGTTTATCATTTGCTAATATGAAATGTAACTCTATATATCAATGTTCTATATGTTATTTCGTCAAACATGTTGAATGCATCCATAAGGTGTACTTCCATTATTCGTCAGTTAGACTAAGATACTTGAAACAACAACCTTGGAAGATCGACATTCACTTTAGAACCCAATTTTAATTTAAGATTTCCAACGAAATATTGAGTTCCAAAACAGCTAGAAGCCTAGAAAGTGCAAAATCAAGAGAATGATAAAAAAAGAAATACGAAATAATGTTTTCATTTTGACTTACTTTTAGGAATGGAAGATTAAAAATTTATCCTCTAAGTACCACCAGCACATTCAACCTCTCTACTGCCAGCACCAATTACATCAACCTCTTCACTGCCAACAACACCCATCACCACCAACAACAATCCTTTTTCAATAAAGAACTCCAAATTTATAAAATTATTTTTAAAAAGAGATTATTCTTGATGTTGCGCACTAAATATGATTTTGAGAATTATTAAAGATTTGTTCTCACTAATGATTTGATAATAGATAATATAGGTTATTTTCTACTCGATACTAAATCCATTACTCTTATCCCCGATTTGATCCGTCGTTGCTGATGCTTGCTCTAACTTGTATTTTAATCGAATTAGATGCATACAAAAATAGGTAAATAACAAAGTAAAAATTAATGTTGGCGGGGCTCGAACCACGCACCGTTATTTCACTGTTTTATATATTTATCCCTCATACCTTTCCATATTTACGAACTCCTGGGCGGAACAAAATAAAAATACGGAGGACTATTTTTGTCATACAAAAAAGCTTCACCAAAATTAAGGCTTCACCTAACAAAAGGGTCTTTTCTTTATTATATCATAAGATAAGATGTAATTTGATTTTTGTAATTTGAATTAAACAAACACTGAACTTCAAACAAAGAATCTCACTGGGAAAAAAAACAAACTAAGGATCATATTAAATTTGAAACGAAAGACTATTTTAAATTTGAAACTAAGAATTAGATTGAAATTTAAACTATCACATCCATAATTTAAAACTAATAACTAAACCAATGTAATTAAATTATTGTTATCCTCATCTAAAGTGTCTGTATCAAAATCAATGTCAACTGTTGTTGAGCGTAGTCCTGCCTTTTGTGCTTGAATTTCATCAAACTCATCTTGCCAAAGTCGAAGTGGTGCAGGATTCATCCTTGACATGTTCCAAGGATTCTTCTCATGTGTGCATTAAACAAATTTTGTTCAACCGCCTTACGACCCTTCTTCATTTCTGCAACCATTTTCTTACGCTCTACTATTTTAACAATATTGGTATTTTCATGTTTTTCAAAATGTTCTTTTATGTTGAATTCTGAATTTGATGATTTTATAGAATCTTGAGCTTCCTTTGTGTTTATTTTTTCTTTTTTGTTACTTGGTCCATCATGTATGTCTGGATTTTCATTAACATCAAAATTAGAATTACCATGCTTGGATCAGCCAGTGCTGGATTAAAGGTTTGAGTTTGTTTATGGTTTAGAATAAGGAGACCCGAGTTGTTAAGAAACATTTGTAGTCTTGTAAAGGTGATTCCCTTGGTACTTGATATCCATTCAACAGATCAGGATTATATCAATGCAACTTTATGAGAATGTGGAAACATGATTCGTTTATGAAATTCAGATTTCTTGTTCTTTGCCATTCCTCTAAAGTGTTTCGTTGTTGAAGTTTGAACACTTATAAATTAGTTACTAGAAAAAACATAACAAGTTTTAAAAATCAATTAAACAATTTGAAATGCGACTTACCACATTGACTTCAGTATCACCGCTTCTTTGCAACAATTGATTTGCATTATCACAACTACCCAACTGTTTATGTCTTTGCTGGTTGTATTAAAACGACCTGACAATCTAGCAGCATCACGATATTTTATGTTCCCAGTTTCCTTACTAAATTGTTTTATTTTCCTCGAAAAATCTATGTTGTTTTGGAGCACCATTGACTGAATCAAGCATAAATGCTACATAGCCTATGCACATAGCTTTATCTTTATCCAGACTATACTTTGGACCGCGAATTTTTGTTGTTGAACCATTTTTTGTTAAAGTATTTTGTGTTTGTGATATATTAGGTATATTGTTTGGGATTTTTTTTCTTCTTCCGATTAAGAAATTATAAATTGGAGAATGAAAGTGAAATTATAAGAGATTTTGGGTGTAGAAGGTGTAATTTTTAGAATTGAAAATGGTTGAATCCGAGGTAATGAAATTAGATTCGTTTGATGGACTAGATTGCATCATATCATAGAAAGATAGTCGTATCAATCTAAATGACAACTGTTTCAAGAAGATCTGAGATTTGGCATATTCTTGGATGATCGGCTAAGGATTATTTGCTCGAATCAACTTGATATGGGATGAGAAAATACTCGGATTTGAGCCTTCCCACCCAGTTTGACCATTTTCCTGCTCCATTGTGGGGTGAGAATGGGAAAATTATCTCATTTTCCCGCCTCACTGGAGTAGCTCTTAGTAGTTGGATGAAAAGTTGAAAACCCAAATGAAAACGAGCAAGTTTTTATCTTTACATGACTCGTTTTCATTCCAACTATCGAATTGTATGTTGAACCACGATTCAGAAATTCATAGCTAATTTGGAAAACTCTATATCTTAATATATGAGTCTATAAATAACATTAAATAAATTAAATGAATCGTACAATAAAGCCTTGAACTTTTATGTGTTATTAAGATATATAAATATATAAAATAATTATACCAACAACAAGTATTGTAGTACAGTGGTGGGAAGTGATCTCTTTTATAGTTGAGGTCCCTGGTTCGATCCTAAATTATCCTAATGTTTGAGGGTAAAAACTGTTTCTGCTGGTTTTGGTAAATTTGGGTGTGTGTAGATGAGAAACGAATCTAAACCCTAAACAAATGCACTGCATGGGAGTACTTTAGATTCGAGAGATCAATCTGTACAATTCTGGCCTAAACCAAGAAATGGACGTTCCAGACTTGCTTCGGTCACAAAGTGAAGGAGATGAGGTTGATCTTAGGAAGGGAAACGAAGAAGGTATTGATATTGTGAAGTGTTGGATGTTTATGACTTGTATAAGAATGTTGAACTGTCTTGCATAATGTAAGCTATCAGTTCTGGGTATTTTCTGGATACGTAGTTAACAACACTTGGTTTTCTGTCTCATTTGAAAATAGGTGGAGGACCTATTTATACAAGTCATTGAGCGCAACCCTCATCTCGTAGGAAGTGGAGGAAGTGGAGTAGTGGGGTCGTGTAGGTGATTATCGCACGATCATGCCTTTGACCACTTCCCTCATCATCGTTAACCGTCCATGCCTCCTGACACATTTTCGTAATGGGAGCGTTGCACGCCTCACGTTGTAAACCGCCAGACCAATACCCCAGTAAGTATACCCCAGTTTGTGACATGTTTGATGTCTCGAATGAGCGAGTCGTGAGACCCGCTGTAGGAAATAACATGTAGTGCTATTAGGTTAAATAACCAAGTTATTTATGGACTTGATATTCATGAATCATCGTGCATGCTCGATGCATGTAATGCATCGCTTTTAAGCAAGAAACTCAAAACAATCGATATGCATGAAGCATCGTTGTTTTATAGCTTGATAAAGTAAGTCGCGGATTAAGTGTCTTAAAATAGAAGCATGTCCAAGCATATTCGAGTGATCGTTTGAAGGCCACATGGGTGGACCATCATCTGTTCGATCACTCCACTGACAGAGTGACAGACGGCGATCATTGAGGCACTTCATTGATTGCCTAATTTTTAATCCAAGACGTCCGACCAAGTTGGCAAAGTTGGACGGACGAGATGATTTATGGCACATGTTTGATGCCGTTAAAAGAATTTAGGGTTTTTAGAGGTGTTCTAACATCCCTCTTTGGATTGATCGAATTCAAGCATTGGCGCTATTTTTGAGTGTGCCGATAAGGCATGCGTAGAGACGGCTCACTTGCGTGCATGCCTACACCTCTCGGTCCCACAAAGATTCGATCTAGGCCACTCAACTTGACCGACAAAGATGAGTGGTTGTGAACGATTTGTGACAGAAATACATTGTCGCAAAGAGTTTAAAAGCCGTATGGCATGCCACCTTTGGGAAGCATGTTTCGAGATGCCGGGCCCTAGTCTGCATAGGCCGGCCGGTCACATGCAAAGGTGGGCCCACGGTGATCACGTTGGAATCTTTGGGACCTCTTGAGTCTATATCTACACCGTCCGTTTAGGCTGGTGAAGATTGATGGTCACGATCAATTTACGACAGATGTGCATTACCGCAAACCCTAATTAGGGTTTTGAAACAACCATGCCCACACGAGTTTGGCCAAGCGGTTTGGCACGGTGTGGGCCTCCTTTGGGGAGATCGATCATGTGGGGCCAACGTTGGTCTAATGGTGAACGCATGTGCACCTCCCTGATGGTCCTAACTGCGATCTAAGCCATCCAAATAGGCTGCTAAGTTGGATGGTTGTGATTAATTTAAGACACTAGTGGAATTCCGTGATTCTTAGAAGCATCACGCCCGCCATGGTTTGAGTAAACTTTTCATTGCTCCATGGCCTCATCGTGAGAAAACCGATTGGGTAAGGGAAAAGTGGGCCCACCAACGTGTGCGTTAGCGCTTCCCTAATCATCCATGGGATGATCTAATCCGTCCAACTAGGCTGGCGAAGTTGGATGATTGCAATGGTTTTAAGACTGCCCTGGACAGTCTATGCTCGTTTGAGCTTCTCCAAGCCGCGCGGATACCTTACTTTCCGCTGGCGTTTGACGGTTTGACGGTGCTGAAGAAGTGTGTGTGATGTTCGACCGACTGGGGCATTAGTGGGCCCGCTGGTGGTCATCACGGTGATCGCCTATTCCTGCCAGGGTTTGGCTAGGATAGTTAAATCACGCGGCCAACTTGTGCGGCCGTGATCGTTTCTGAGACTGACATGGACAGTATAATTTCCCTTAAGCATGCTCGATCGGGCTAACCAAAAGCGCGTCGATACGAGATTCTCTTTCTTAGAGAATGATGTAGCCTATGTGGGTATTTCACGCATGTCTCAATATTGGTACGGAGATTCATGCTACTCTGTTGAGAGTGAACACTCAGTCATCACGTCATGTCAAATGATGAGAGTTCGGCTGAGAACATAGCACGGAAAATACTAGGCAAATCATACACTAATTAATAATGCTAATAAAATTCACAGAATATTTGGGATTGCTGTTGCACGCACCATTCTGGGTGAATTTCGTGTATTTATTGAATTGCATCAAATAAAGTGAAGAGGTTTTTTGTACTCATCACTTCTTAAATGGATTTTCCATTTGCAGGGTGACAACGCATAAAATACTGGTTTTACAATTTTAACCCTGAACTAAAATCCACCATCAACACCCAACACCTTAGAGGTTCATCTTATCAAGATCGATCATTTGACCATTCCGTCATTCCTAAATTATCCCAACACCCAGAGGTTCATCTTATCAAGATCGATCCCAAATTGTCCTAACACCTAGAGGTGCATCTGACCATTCCTAACACCTAAAGGTGCATTTGACCAAGATTTAAAATTGGTTATAGATGTTTGAAAAACTGGTCATAATCGTTGACCAAATTTTCTAAATAGGTGCATCTGACCAGGACTCAAAATTGGTGAGACGGGTTTTAAAATTTTTGGTGTAAATCAATAACCAAAATTGCGTCTTACTAATATCATTTTATACCTTACTCGTCAGGTGTATATATCCGATTGGATTTACAAGTTGTATATAATCTTATTGAAAAGACGAGGGTATCCAAACATACCACAATCTTAAACTTTTCCACCTTTAGGTCCTCTTAACGAAAGTGATTGTCTATGGAATGAGTCGAGACAATACAACGAATCGGTATTAACACTTTGTGTGATCGTCTATGGATAAGAGATTGAGACAATACAACAATCAAAGTGTGATTACTTGATAATAGGTTCGGACTTAACCAAACTCTATAGGATCACTATCAAGTAATACAGAGTTAACGTTTGTGTAATTTACTTTAAATTATAATAACAATTATAATTGCGGAAAACAAAAGTAAATGACACAAAAATATTTTGTTAACGAGGAAATCGCAAATGCAGAAAAACCCTGGGACCTAGTCCAGAATTGAATACTCTCAGAATTAAGGTGGTATACAAAATCAAACCAACTTCGTATAGTTGAGACCAAGCAACTAAACCTATAGTTCACCTAGTTTATTCAGTATCCATGCGCTTCCGATATTCAATAAGTTGTTGATGGTGGTTTTCAGTTCAGGGCTAAAATTGTGAAATCCTGTATTTAATGCGCTTCCATCCTGCAAAGGAACTAAGCTAGTTGAAAAGTAATGAGTACCTAAGCCTTTTCGCTCATATATGTATTGAGAAATTCAATATATTTGTATATATAAAATTTATTCAGAATGGTGCATGTAGCAACAATCCCAAATATTCTATAAATTTTATCTTGCACCGTCATTATTCACTAATGCATGGCCTGCTTAGTATTTTTCTATGCTATGTTCCCCAACCGAACTCTCAACATTGGCATGGCATGACGATTAATGTTCACTCACAGCGGAATATCACGAATCTCCCGAAGTGTTAGTATTAAGATCTGGGTGAAAATACTCAGGAACACATAGTCTACGTCACACTCTGATAAAGAGACGTTCTTTGCGTCAACGCGCTTTTAATTAAAATTTATCATGATCGACGCGCTTAAATTCCTTAAGGAAAACATAGACTGTCCATGTCAGTCTTAAGGAGCAATCACGGCCACACGATTTGGCCAGTCAATTCAATAAGATTAGCCTCTTCATAGCGGAACCAAGTAGACCTCGTGATGTCCACCGACGGGCCCACTGTTGTCCGAGGCAATCGGAATATCCTTAGATCGTTAGCAGCATCCATGGTCACTAGCCAGAACATGGTATGATCACGCTGTTGAGAGAATCTTAACGAACTAAAGACCAACCATAACGGTCTCAAAATCCATTATGTACGCTCAACTTAGCTAGCCTAGTTGGACGGTTTAGATCTTCCTTAGAATGATCAAAGAGGTGCCGGTGTGATCACCGGCGACCCAACTCCATCCCTGGCCAATCGACTTGCCCATGAAAATCCAAGAGTGCATCAAACCGTTTTCTCAAAGTAGGGAGAACGCGTTGTTCCAGAAACCACAATATGCGTTGCGGCAGCATGTTGCTGTCGCATAACGATCATAGACGTCCATCTTCGCCAACCAAATTGAATGGCTTAAATCCAATTTTAGGCGGCACAAAATATGTCAGCATGCTCGCCGGAAACCCGCCTTTGCATCTGTCCAATCGACCTGCTCAAACCAACGCCCAACGCTTCCAATTGATTAGCCTCAATAGGGTTGGCCACACGGTTTCTAAACCCTAAATTGAATCAACGGCAGTACGCAACTACCGCAAATCATCTCGTCCATCCAACTTCGCTAGCATAGTCGGATGGTCTAGATTTATTTTTAGGAGGCCAACAGGGTAACGCCGTGATCACCGGCCATCCCTCCTCCACAGAAAACGTTCGGCCAAGTCGTGGCTTGCCCATAAAGTTCCCAAATGATCGTCCAAAGGAGGCCATTCGCGCTGCTTATATGCAATTCTAATGATTCAAAAACATTCATTAACTGCCACAAATCGTTTCAACCACTCAACTTGGCTGGCCGATTCAAGCGGTCCAGATCTAACCTGGATCGACCGATAGGATTTTAGAATGGCTACCAGTCGTCATTCTCCTATAGGGACCGACCATCCAGCCTCAGGCACACACGCACAACTCATACTATCTCCCTGAAAATGGCCGGTCACGCTCCTTTTAAGACGTTAAGCTCGCGACTAATTTGGACGAGCTCTAAAACAACGATGATTTTTGCACATCGATTATTTTTAGTGGCTTATCTAAAAGCGATGATTCATGTGCATCAATTATAAACGATGATTTGTAAATATTGATTCCATAAATAATTTTATTATTTGACCTAAAAAGCACTATATGATGTTCTAAGCGGCGAGCCTCACGACTTGACCCACTCGACAACTTGCTGTATATATTAGAGACTTCAAACAATGTCACAAACTAGGGATGCTCACTGGGGTATTGGTCTGGTGGTTTACAGCGTGCGGCGTGCAACGCGCCCATTACGAGAAAGTGTCAGGAAATGCGGATGGTTAATAGAACTAAAGGAGTAGTGGGAGTAAGGTTGACCGGTCATCTCCATGATGGAGACACGATTGTCACCACTTTACACAATCCCCACTTCTCCACTACTTAACTGCCTCCACTTCCTACAATATCAGGGTGTGCGCTCAATCATGACTTGTATAAATAGGTTTTAACTTATTTCGACAAAAAACAGAAGTGATCAACACAAGTGTGCAGAAAACACCGAGAACTGATAGCTTACATTCTACAAGCCAGTTCCACATTATGATACAAGTCCTAAAACAATCACACCTCAACTATCTAATCTCAACACCTTCTTCGCTTCCCTCCCTAAGATCAACCCTTCTCCTTCACTTTGTAACCGAATTAAATCTGTAACTGCCATTTCTTGGTTTAGGCCAGAGTCTTATAAATTGATCTCTCGAATCTAAAGTACTCATGTGCAGTACATTTGTTTAGGGTTTGAATTCGTTTCTTATCAACACACCCAAATTTACCAAAAACAACAGAATCAATTTTTACCCCAAAACAACTGGCAGCCACAGTGGGAGATTAATCTCTCGGTTGCAAAATTAATTTCTCAATTTTCATTCCAATCTTCCCAATTCCAAGATGGTGGATCTCAGGTCGGGATCAGTAACAAATCCCAATGTCACTGGCGCTGAAAACATCCCTGGTATCAACATTCCATCTGGTGACACCAATATACCGCCTACCACCATGATCAACACTTCTCGTGGCGCTACAACCTCTACTGCCAACACCAACGGCACAGGAAACGTCCTCTCCGGCTTGACACCTCCATCACCAGAGCCAGAGTCGCTGCCGCAATTCCCAATGTTTCTTCAAGAATAACACCCCCAGTTGTTACTAGAGCTACTGCCACTCTTCCATTAGGACGAGAGGCTGGAGGGACCAGAGGAAGCCAACCCCTATTACCATTTTTGATTTTATGGAAAGACAATAAGTTCTCGCTAAGGCTCAGACGAACATGGCTATGACTCAGAAAGAGGTATTCACTTTCCTCAAGACGCTAACGGAGCGACTACCACAAGAGCCGCGTCATTCCATGGATCCAATAAGGAGTACTTTCAGCACTCCTGGTGCAAGCACTTCAATGGGGCGTGCCTTCATAGATGAGGAAGTTCGTGTTGCTCCTGAGCGCTCAAGGGAGAGGAATCAACCGTCCAACTTCATCACACGTGAGGATCTGGAGCGTCTCCTCTAAAATCGAGGCAAAGAAAACCCGGTGGACATTCACCAACACCAACCTCCATATCCTCCTGATGTGCAAAGAGTTCCTCTCTCGAGAGGATACTCCTCTCCTCAGTTTTCCCTCTATGATGGTACTGGTAAAGCTCGTGAACACATCTTTCTTTTTCTGGAATCCTTGGGTGAACACGAATACAATCATCTCCTCCACCCGAAAGAATTTTCAAAGACGCTTACCGGAAGAACGTATACCTGGTACAACAACATCGCACCAAACGTCATACCCAACTGGTATGAGATGGTCACCGCTTTCTACAAGAAATATTTCTTCGTGTCTGAGAAAATCATTTTCTCAGACTTAGGAAGAATGTTTCAACGAAACAACGAGCATTCAAACGATTATGTCAAGAGATTCAGAATTCAAGCATTGGATTGTCATGACCCAAATGTGACCGAACAACAGTTGGTAGAAACATGAATTAACGGTATGGTTCCCACCTATCATTCTTTACTGGAAAACCTGCGTTTCCAGACGTTCTCTGAACTCCATGAAGTTGTTAAGCGGTCGGCTACAACCGCACCAGTGCTGTTAGAAAGAACCAGACCGTCCAGGGGTAAAGATGCACGCGAAACTCGAGGAAACATGCGCCTCATCAACAAGCAATATAACACCGGTCCTTCTGTAAGCGTAGTAGGTGAAGGAGGTAAAAGGAAATCTCCAGCAGCGGAACAACAACCCAAGCGTGCAACACCAGCGCAGAAAACTCCATCCCGGAAAGCCGCGGCTAAGACCCCTGTGCAACAACAAGAAACTGGAGATGCTGCTCCAGACTTCCCATTTCCAATGGATGAAGTCATTGAACTTCTGGAAGCATGGATTCAAGATGACTCCATCAAGATACCTCCTCTCAGACGTCCACCAACCGAGGAAGAAATGGCAAATCCCAAATATTGTCGTTACCATAGGTTCGTCAATCACCCAACCAATGACTGGCGCATTTTCAAAGAAAAAGTGGATTCCGGAGAACTCCAATTAGGAAATGAAGGTGTTCACAGAGATCCCCTTCCTTTCAGAAGCTGCATGATTTCTGGGGACTCCGTCCACAAAACCATACAGTCTATGATGGAGCATTTATGTGAAATTATGTATTTCTCCAAGGCGCAGCGTCAAGACATATTTGCAGTTCTCAACCGTATTGTATCAAGCAACCATCTGTTTCCAGTCAAGGAAGTCGCTCCCAAACCCAATTCTTTCTCGGAAAGTGCGTCTGATAGATGCAACTGGGGACTCCCACTTGAAGGATGTCGAGTTTGACGTCACACTGATTGACACGGCCTCTGATTTCAACATTGTCACCATCAAGACTTTGAGAGCTGCAATGATTTCAAAGCAAGAGGCTGTGCACTACCCAACCATGATCAAAAACTCAGAAGGAGAACTCAGAGACGCTTACGGGTACATCAATCTCGAAATCAAGGTGGGAGATGCTCTAATACACGCCAAATTTCATATAGTTGAAGAATACCCAAATTATGATATGGTCCTGGGGCGCTCGTGGATACACGACAACAAGGCCAAGCTAGGAGTATGTCCTTTGCCAGTGTCTATACCTGAAAGGGTCTCCAACAAGTCATCCAATCCAGAAGACTATTTGTTGTCGTATCAACAACTTGCAAATGTGACACAACTGCTTGAAGAGAGCGTATCAGCATTTGTTCGCAGATTCCGAACACAATTAAGTCTTATTGAACAACCCTTTTTGCAACCAGTCACTCCTCCTTCCGCCAAGGCTTGGGGACTCAATCCGATTATCAACCCAGCTGTCACTAGGAGATATGAATGGGATGATGGCCCTTTCAAGTATTTTACCAAGAGTTTAGAAGCTATCACAATTAAAGATAAGGAATCTGGGAAAGTAATGGTGCAACACTAAAACCCATTCCAAATTGGAGATATGGTAGTGAGAGTTGTGGCTCAGCCTGGTCCGTCCGATTCCACAAAAGGGAAGGACGAACCATACCTAGTGGCGGAAATTATTCTGGGAGGTTACTGCAAGCTCATCAATACTGACAAGCTATAAGGCGTAGTAATACTGATAGACGCATTTATGTGTCTATTTTCATCTCTTTTGTGTATTTTGTTAGTACCCATTTTTGCTTATTGTGGTGTTTTTATATTTGTTTAGGTGTTTTTGGAGAAATACCCCTTGTGTAGAAAGAGTTGCTCAATAAGTAATGTTTTACACCCCGGAGAAATGCACTGAAAGGCACCCCAGAAATGCACCGGAAACGTCCCAGAAATGTACCGGAGGATCCCAGAAAAATTATCATTTCCACCCCAAAAATTACTATTTCCACCCAAATTACTATTCGCACTCCAGCACTCTGGATAAGGGGCACCTTCTTCTCAAATTCAAATAAACTTTTTGGCGGGAAAATTGGTTCATCAACTGGCAGAATTTCAATCGACAAAATGAAGGTGTTTTGGTGCGATTCAATGGCTCAAACTTGGTAGGAAAATGTGATATAGGTTAAGGAACACGTTTTGGGCTTTTGGTTCGATCAAATTTGGCCATAATTAGCTGGACAATTCACGGAAGCAAAACAGGGAAACACGGGTTGGACACGGGATTGGAGAAGATTTGAGCGTGTTCTTCTCATGCATGAGGGCTCTAGAAACGTTTTGGGTCGTGTTTAAGCACTTCTAGAGTGACCAGGATGGAAATCTATGCGTACCAGAGCAAGAATGGAAAGAAAATATTCCCAAGAATATTTTTCTTTACTGCCGAGTTAAAGAGAATTATATGGAGTAATTGAGGGAGATTCAACGAGCTATAGGTGTATAAATATGTTCCCTGGGAGTACTAGAGAGGCTGTCGAGAGTTGGGAGGAGAGAAGGAACGCTGCAGATCGAGAACCATGATTTCTCTCTGCTGCTGCTGCTGCCATTGATGAAGATGAAGAACACGAAGAACGGACTCGCAGAAGCAGTCGTTTATCAACAGTGTCTAAGACGCACACGCGTGGGTCGTAGTTCTTCGTACAACAACAGTTATCATTTATCGTTCTTTTTGTAACAGCTGAACAGCGCCTTTGCAACAGTTATTTCTGTTGCGATTTTTCTGTTCAATTGTTTTACTCATTTTTATCATTTGTAAACAACTTTTTGAGCAATAAATAATTATTTTGAGAGCATTTTTACTATGATGAGCTAAAACCCAACACTGGGACGACGGAGGAGGCCAAACTTCATACTTGGGGTAATTTCATTTAATTCTTTTTTATGACTTTTGCATTAATTTAAAATTGAAATATGATTTGAATTAATTGGTTGTTATTTAATTTGATGATGTATGCTTGGCTTAAGTGTTTTGATACATTATGCTTAGGACTTACAATCAATGTTTTGAGAATCAATCTTGGCAAAAAATTAGAGTCGATATATTTAATATATTTTTTGAGCTATTATTGATAAAAGAATTATTATTTGAACCTTAAGAAATGAAATTGGCGGAATCCTAGTCCCAGTACCTCTCGCCCATTGTGACAAATATTGTGTATGTATTTTCATTTTTAAATCTTTACAAGTCCGAGCAACGAACTTTTACTTACCTCTTGAAAAATACTATAATCAAAATGGCGCCGCCGACGCAGACTTGTATATAGATTGATTTATTTTTTTTAGGTTTATTATTTTTTTAGAATTGTTTGTTCCTTTTTACGTTTCTTTTTTTCTTTATTTTGCAGGTTCGAAGTGGAGCACTAAGGACTTGGAGAGGAAAAAGCTTAAAGCGAAAAGCGAAAAGAGAAGAAAAAAGGACAATTTTAGGATTTAATTTTTAATTTTTATTTTTTTTTAGAGTGTGTGAGGAAAACTGTAATTATTATTTTTTAATTTATTTTGGACTTTATTCTGGACAATTGGACTTTATTTTTTTTAACCCTACGGAAGGGTATTATTATTAAAAAAAAAAAAAAAATATTATATAAACTGTGTGCAGGGAAGGACGACGATTACTATATCGTCTCGGCCCCTCGGGTTCGCACACGGCATAGGAGTCGTGGCCCGAGTCGACGACAACGGTTCATCGCCCGTCTGGTACGGGAGGTAAGTCCAATCGAAACACCCGCGAATCTCCTGCAAGCGGGTTACTGTCTGCCTTAAGGTGATAATTGTTTGAGGACGAACCGGACTGTCTTTATTTTCCTAGTAAAGGGCAAGGCCTGGCCTAAACAAGATAAGGGTTCGGATTTCATCACCGCTCCCTTCTTGCCCGCCTTAGGAAAACGAAACCTAACGCGAACCCAAGCTTTAAAATATGGAATAGAACGAGACCGATAGGGTAACGAGCTTAATAGGAAACTCGTTCGAAAAATATTGGTTGCTCTTTAAGCACACTCCAAAGTTCATGATGGTTTATGTGAGTTGAATGCGTGACTGCGCCGCCTTGTGATAGCGGTGAGGCCTTGGGTATCAAAGCTCCACTGAGCTTCCCTCGCCTCAATTCTACTTACTTTGACTCGGATTGATTCCAGAGGGGTTTTGCTCAAATTGCAACGAATTCCCTTTCGAAAGATAGAAGCTGGTCTAGAAACAATCTAAGTGGAGCCATTATGCTTTTTTTTGCTAGAAATCTTTAGGTTTGCTTTGGTGGAGTCGAGTCGGCCTTGTTTGTGGTTGTGTAGAATTCCCTTGCAATTAAGAATGTCGAACTGGTATGATAGAAGCCAATACAATGAGTATCGACCTGAATTTGAATATGGACATCATCAGTTTTATGACCATGGTGGGAATAGTAGTTGGGAACGCCAACCTTTTCAAGGTTATGGTTCATACCATGGTGATCCCAATTACTATCCACACATGCATCAGTCTTACGAGCAAGAAGATTATAGTACTAGTTCTTCGTCTCTAGAGGATACAATCAAACTATTGAAAAGTAGTCCTTTTTATGATCCTTCTGATAATTCCTCTTTACTAGAATCAACACGTAAGTTAGCTGAGTCGACGCGTAAGTTAGCTGATATGAATAGTATAATTATAGACGAAAGAACTACAATAATGAGTGAACCTTCTTTAGAAGACCACCTCAAGCGGATAGCTGAGACGAACGAAAGAATTGCTCGAAATTACTTGAATTGCCAATATAATGTATCCAATAATACCCTTGAGAATGAAGATAGTTATTTACACAATCAAGAGAACGAGGTTATAATTGGTAACACTACTTATTTAGATAAGGTTCAATCATCTTCGTACTATTATGATGATGAGGATAGTAGTGATGAAGAATCTGAATTATGTAGGCATAGTGATCAGGAATCTAGTAATCCAATTGAGCTTTATAGTGATTATATTATTTCTACTTCAAATCCAAATAATTTTTATGATTATTCACCTATTCAAGAGGACGAGGATTTGATTAGGAATACCACCGTTTTAGACGATGTAGTATTTCCTTTTGATTACGAAGCCGATAGTGGTTTAGAGGAACGGGTTTATTCTGAAAATGCTGTTTTAGAGTCTAGCGACTTAGAAACAATAATCTTGAATGAAGAACATAGACTCGTAGAGATGAGTAAAGATGCACTACTTGATAATAAATTAGAAGAATCAATTGACCATTTTCAAGAATCTTATGATCCAGAAATTAGGGAGATTGTAACTAGTCTATCTAGAGACACTAAAAACTCTAAGTTTGGGGGTGATTATCACCTTCATAGTGCCTTACCTTTAACTCTCATAAAGTCCCTTCACTTAGGACTTGATATCTCTGCCTCGACAATTTTACAAGATTACCTTCATACTCGTTTTCCCGAACCTAATGATGTCCTGAAAAAGGTTCAGTCGTTAGAAACCCATCCTATGGTCGATGTGGTTTGCCCAGGCTATGATACCCAGATTGACTTTGTTTTCCCACCAAATAGTTTTCTTCCAATTGTGGGAACATATAGATTTCGAATGTGTCACTTATTAAGTTCTGAGACTAAGCCTAAGTACTTTAGGAGATTAGGGTCGACACATCTGTTTAAGGAAGACCACCACTCTCTTTGTGGTCAACTGTGTAAGTCAAATCTGATTGACTTTAAGGATCCCCATTTATTCAGGTTGTTATTATTTTTAATTGAGTTTTTCCAGACTTTTAAACCTGAACTGTTGGATCTTAGCTATGAGGAAGTGCATCCAATGAAAATTTTCTATCAAGATCCTTTCATAGAACCTGAACCTGAACCACAACCACAATGGGACATAGGTATCTTAATCAGGAAACTAGATAAGGGTATGCAGTACATGTTCATTTTCTTGGCTTGTTGCAGATTCCTTTTACTTGTGATAGCTCTATTTGGTTTCGATAACCCACAATTATTTCGGCTATTGCTATATGATTCGAGGAGATTAAACCTTTCTTAGTCTGGCTGAAGACTTTAAACTTAGCACTTCTTGGGAGGTAACCCAATCTCACGCAACACGGTAATATCCTTCAATAAATCTTTTACTTCAAATAGTAACTGTTTCTCCTTGTTCATGTTTTTTAATTTTACTTTAGAACATTGAGGACAATGTTAGATTTAAGTTTGGGGGTATGAGGAGAAACTTTTTAGTTGCGTAATAAATAAACTCCAGAGCCTAGAAATTTACGCCTATTAAGGATAGCACTAACCAATCTAAGTGGATGGAAACATTTTTGTTTTAGGAGTTGAGGACCAATCTGACTAGATGGAAACATCTATAGAGTCTATTCATAAAAGCACAGAGCTCAGGTGTTAGAAATAACATGATAGTTTCGCCATATCTCGTCGAGTCCTTTTCACTTTCTATTTTTAGTTTTCTTTTATTTCAAGTGATTTGGTGGGGCACACGATTCAAGTTGTTACCTTTGCTAGGGTGAAATAGAGTGACTGAGTTACCTTTTCAAAAAAAAAAAAAAAAAAAAAATTAGACCGGACCAGTTAGACCAATCGGAATAAGTATTAACACTTGGATAGCAATATGCGTGTGTTCTCCCTGTTTCCGTCGCCTAAGCAAGCGTGGAATGCAGGACCCGTGGGAACTATCGTGTAATCTGCTGACAAGAAGCATGCGCTTGGATCCAAAAGATCTATTCATGCCGTTATGAAAAAAAAAAAAAATGGTTATTGTTATGTGTAGTCAACTGCTGGTTCCCTTGTATTTGCCAGTTTGTTGATCTAGATTTAAGTTATTGACCACTGGTTCCCTTGTATATGCCAGTGTGTTAATATTAGTCAGACCGGTATCTCAGTCATTTAGGTTAGGTTCATCTTGGCAGAGGCCTTCAGACAGATATGGGAAACACCGTTCACTTTTCAACCATCTACATTTTTCTTTTTCCATCTTCTTAATCTTTTCATGTGATTAGTCTGACTCCGAGTATGATGTCCATCGTGAAACTATCTTAGTAGAGCTCTGTCACTTATATGGATTTTAGTATGCTTGAGTGCAAACTCGTGTACAGCAATTGGAATTTCGCATCAGGGTTCTTCCTCTTAGAGTCAATAATTGTATGCCAACCAAGGAGGTTCTTTAGTGCTTTCCAAGGTTCTGCGTAGATAGCTAGGGTCTGGAGTATTGGTTTTTGTGGGTACACCTCTGATAAACCCACCCGAGATTAACTCGGTCACTTTTCAAGAATAAATTTTGCTCGAGGACTAGCAAATAATAAGTTTGGGGGTATTTGATAGACGCATTTATGTGTCTATTTTCATCTCTTTTGTGTATTTTGTTAGTACCCATTTTTGCTTATTGTGGTGTTTTTATGTTTGTTTAGGTGTTTTTGGAGAAATACCCCTTGTGTAGAAAGAGTTGCTCAATAAGTAATGTTTTACACCCCGGAGAAATGCACTGAAAGGCACCCCAGAAATGCACCGGAAACGTCCCAGAAATGTACCGGAGGATCCCAGAAAAATTATCATTTCCACCCCAAAAATTACTATTTCCACCCAAATTACTATTCGCACCCCAGCACTCTGGATAAGGGGCACCTTCTTCTCAAATTCAAATAAACTTTTTGGCGGGAAAATTGGTTCATCAACTGGCAGAATTTCAATCGACAAAATGAAGGTGTTGTGGTGCGATTCAATGGCTCAAACTTGGTAGGAAGATGTGATATAGGTTAAGGAACACGTTTTGGGCTTTTGGTTCGATCAAATTTGGCCATAATTAGCTGGACAATTCACGGAAGCAAAACAGGGAAACACGGGTTGGACACGGGATTGGAGAAGATTTGAGCGTGTTCTTCTCATGCATGAGGGCTCTAGAAACGTTTTGGGTCGTGTTTAAGCACTTATAGAGTGACCAGGATGGAAATCTATGCGTACCAGAGCAAGAATGGAAAGAAAATATTCCCAAGAATATTTTTCTTTACTGCCGAGTTAAAGAGAATTATATGGAGTAATTGAGGGAGATTCAACGAGCTATAGGTGTATAAATATGTTCCCTGGGAGTACTAGAGAGGCTGTCGAGAGTTGGGAGGAGAGAAGGAACGCTGCAGATCGAGAACCATGATTTCTCTCTGCTGCTGCTGCTGCCATTGATGAAGATGAAGAACACGAAGAACGGACTTGCAGAAGCAGTCGTTTATCAACAGTGTCTAAGACGCACACGCGTGGGTCGTAGTTCTTCGTACAACAGCAGTTATCATTTATCGTTCTTTTTGTAACAGCTGAACAGCGCCTTTGCAACAGTTATTTCTGTTGCGATTTTTCTGTTCAATTGTTTTACTCATTTTTATCATTTGTAAACAACTTTTTGAGCAATAAATAATTATTTTGAGAGCATTTTTACTATGATGAGCTAAAACCCAACACTGGGACGACGGAGGAGGCCAAACTTCATACTTGGGGTAATTTCATTTAATTCTTTTTTATGACTTTTGCATTAATTTAAAATTGAAATATGATTTGAATTAATTGGTTGTTATTTAATTTGATGATGTATGCTTGGCTTAAGTGTTTTGATACATTATGCTTAGGACTTACAATCAATGTTTTGAGAATCAATCTTGGCAAAAAATTAGAGTCGATATATTTAATATATTTTTTGAGCTATTATTGATAAAAGAATTATTATTTGAACCTTAAGAAATGAAATTGGCGGAATCCTAGTCCCAGTACCTCTCGCCCATTGTGACAAATATTGTGTATGTATTTTCATTTTTAAATCTTTACAAGTCCGAGCAACGAACTTTTACTTACCTCTTGAAAAATACTATAATCAAATACAAGCCAGGTGTCTCAAACACTTCAATACCTAAGATGAAACGCCGCCCTTCCCTCCAATGTTCCTTTTAGTATTTCCTCTAGTAATTTCCCTTTTAATGCAATATTTGTAATTCCTCCAAAATGAGTGCATTGTTTGCATTCATAATTAGGGTAAACAAAGCCTTAAATAAACTCGAAACCCTCAAATACAAACAAAACTCAAAGCCAGAAAATTAAATTATAGAGGAAACATCTCTTACCCCCCAAGACGCACCGAAGAGGGAATACATGAACAAAAAGCAAGGTGACCAAGGGAAATTATAAAGCATCCAGTACACGATTTTGGGCAAGTATCCTGAAGAGCAGCCTGCTTCATCGTGCCTAGACCCGAGAAAGAAGTTTCGCCAGATTGTGGAAAATACCTTCACGGAATAAAGAAGCAGTGAACTAGCACACATGGCACTCCCGGATTGCAACTACTTCCTCAGATGTATGCTATTAATTCTTCAGACGTATTCAATCACACCACCAAATTGGAGATATGGATTTCTGGTTTCGTGTTCTCAAGAGCACAACTCGTGCGATATATGTGGATAATGTCAAATGTAAGTTACAGGTTCGTGTCCGAATAATTGGTTCTCATCCCTACATACCCTACTTCAAGCTATTATTATTAGGGTTACGCATAATATATTACCATGGAAGCGGTATCCGGTTACATAAAAGGAAAACACATCACTGCTTATGTGTGTCGCATTCCCATCGGCTGCACGCCTCGATAGAAGGAGGATTCTATTGTAACCCTACCGTAGAGTGCTACATCTAGAGTCTCAAGATAGCACGAGTAAAGAACTATTATTCGATAAAGTTCAGGCTCCAATCACATAAACAAAAACCACCGAGTACAAAAAAAAAAATCTACAAGCCATGAGAAGATGCTCATCTACGAAAGAAAGTAACAAGTGGGAAATCTAATTATCGACGAGATCAACAACGCCCTGCAGCCGTTATTGAAGGCTGCTTCAATATCTTCTTCACGAGCCGCTACCACATCCTCTTACGAAGCTGCCTCGACCTCCCTTTCAGAAATTGCACCGACACCCCCTGCCGGAATTGTTTCAACATTCTCTCCAGAGGTCACTTCAGCATCTTCTCTGGAAACTGAACCAACATTCCCTTGGAGAACTGCTCCAACATCCTTTTCAGAAACTGTTTCAACAGTCTTTTGAGGATATTCTTCGGGATCGGGCTAGTCCATATCGGAATCAAAGATTATCAGGGCATTGTGAATATGATATTCGTGTTTATCCAAGAATTCAGGTTCGTCCAGAAGCTGCTCATGCTCTACCCTTCGTCGTTTTAGCCGAGCTGCAAATCGGCCAGTTCTAGCGCTCGTTGGATGGGATTCTTCATCACACCTCCACTTCTCCTCCATAGTAACTGAAGACAGAAAAGCTTGAACACGCTCTCGGACGATGCGTAAATGCACTAGACACATACCCTATATGGCACGACCGGCATCACTATACAGAGAATCTATTTTGTCCAACACCTCCTCGAATGCGGAAGCCCTGGGTTTGTCGACTTCAAAACTTTTCTCTGGAGAATTAGAAGAATAATCATCACTAGTGGTTCCTATCATGTACTGCAAAGAGGTGTTATGGTTTTATCAACAATCAACGTGACAAAAAAAATCAGAATCAAATCAAATCACATGAGAATATGGATCAATACCTGAAACGAAGAAGAATACAGTTCTGTGATGATTGGTATGAAAATAAAGCTCAATTGTTTCTTTTTATATCCCACAAGTCAGCAAGATCCCGGGAAGAATTGGAGTCTCTACCTGCCGTGAATAAAGGCTTCAGATGCGGGATGACAATCACATAGATACTTATCTATCTGGAGACAATTGACGTATGCTAGAGGAAAATTTTCTTTCTCAAGGGCTGAGCCGACTTCTATCCTGGTAATGTACGCCAAACTCCCTCATGAATTTTCTTGACTGTCACCATTTAGTGCTTACCCCGCAATAGCGTCACTATTACGTACTAAGCAAGGGACTTAATGTTGATGGTGGTTTTCAGTTCAGGGCTAAAATTGTGAAACCCTGTATTTAATGCGCTGCCATCCTGCAAAGGAACTAAGCCAGTTGAAAAGTAATGAGTGCCTAAGCCTCTTCGTTCATATATGTATTGAGCAATTCAATATATCTGTGTATATAAAATTTATTCAGAATGATGCATGTAGCATCAATCTCAAATATTCTATAAATTTTATCTTGCACCAGCATTATTCACTAATGCATGGCCTGGCTATATAAATTTTTATCTTGCACCATCAATTCAATATATCTGTGTATATAAAATTTATTCAGAATGATGCATGTAGCATCAATCTCAAATATTCTATAAATTTTATCTTGCATCAGCATTATTCACTAATGCATGGACTAGATAGTATTTTCCCATGCTATGTTCCCCAGCCGAACTCTCAATATTGCATGACATGACGATTAATGTTTACTCACAGCGGAGTAGCATGAATCTCCCGAAGTGTCTGTATTAAGATCTGCGTGAAAATACTCAGGAACGCACAAGATACGCCACACTATGATAAAGAGATGTTCTTTGCGTCAACGCACTTTTAATTAAAAGTTATCATGATTAACGCGCTTAAATTACTTAAGGAAAACATAGATTTTCCATGTCAGTCTTAAGGAGCAATCACGACCACACGATTTGGCCAGTAAATTCAATAAGCTTAGCCTCTTCATAGCGGAACCAAGTAGAACTCGCGATGTCCACCGGCGGGTCCATTATTATCCCGGCCAATCGGAATCTCCTTAGCCCGCCAGCAGCATCCATGGTCGCTATCCAGAACAGGGCATGATCACGCTGTTGAGAGAAGCTCAACGAACTAAAGACCAACCATAACGGTCTCAAATTCAGGGAGCTAGTATGAGTTGTGCGCGTGTTCCTGAGGATGGACGGTCGGTCCCTATAAGATAATGGCGACTGGTAGCTATTCTAAAATCCTATCGGTCGATCCAGGTTAGATCTGGACCGCTTGAATCGGCCAGCCAAGTTGAGTGGTTGAAACGATTTGCGGCAGTTAATGACTGTTGTTGAATCATTAGAGTTGCATATAAGCAGCGCGAATGGCCACCTTTGGGCGATCATTTGGGAACCCTATGGGAAATCCACGACTTGGCCGATCGTTTTCTGTGGAGGAGAGATGGCCGGTGATCACGGTGTTACCCTGTTGGCTCTTGAAAAAGAATCTAGACCATCCGACTAGGTTAGCGAAGTTGGATGGACGAGATGAATTGCGGCAGTTGCGTACTGCCGTTGATTCAATTTAGGGTTTAGAAGCCGTGTGGCCAATCCTATTTAGGCTAATCGATTGGTAGCGCTGGGCATTAGTTTGAGCAGGCTGATTGGCCAGATGCAAAGGCGGGTTGCCGGCAAACATGCTAACATCTTTTGGGCCTCCTAAATTTGGATCTAAGCCATTCAATTTGGCTGGAGAAGATGTCCGGAACAACGCGTTCACCCTACTTTGAGTAAACGGTTTGATGCACTTTTGGCTTGTCATGGGCAAGTCGATTGGACAAGGATAGAGTTTGGTCGCCGGTGATCACACCGGCACCTCTTTGATCATTCGAATGAAAAATGGCCGGTCACGCTCCTTTTAAGACGTTAAGCTCGCGACTAATTTGGACGATCTCTAAAACAACGATGCTTCTTGCACATCAATTAGTTTTAGCACTAAAAAGCACTAAAAAGCACTAAAAAGCACAAATAATTTTATTATTTGACCTAAAAAGCACTATATGATGCTCTAAGCGGCGAGTCTCACGACTTGACCCACTCGACAACTTGTTGTATATATTCGAGACTTCAAACAATGTCACAAACTGGGGATGCTCACTAGGGTATTGGTCTGGTGGTTTACAGCGTGCGGCGTGCAACACGCCCATTACGAGAAAGTGTCAGGAAAGACGGACGGTTAATAGAAGTAAAGGAGTACTGGGAGTACTGGGAGTAAGGCTGACCGGTCCTCCCCATGATGGAGACACGTTTGTCGCCACTTTTACACAATCCCAACTTTTCCACTACTTGACTGCCTCCACTTCCTACGAGATCAGGGTGTGCGCTCAATCGTGACTTGTATAAATAGGTTTTAACTTATTTCGACAAAAAACCGAAGTGATCAACACAAGTATTCATAAAACACCGAGAAATGATAGCTTACATTCTACAAGCCAATTCCACATTCTGATACAAGTCATAAAACAACCACACCTTCGTAATTCAATATTCTGATCTCAACACCTTCTTCGCTTACCTCCCGAAGATCAACCCTTCTCATTCACTTTGTGACCGAATTGAATCTGGAACAACCATTTCTTGGTTTAGGCCAGAGTCTTACAGATTGATCTCTCGAATCTAAAGTACTCATGTACAATACATTTGTTTAGGGTTTGAATTCGTTTCTCATCAACACACCCAAATTTACCAAAAACAGAAGAATCAGTTTTTACCCCAAAACATAAGTGCACGCACTGGAACAATTCCTTTGGTTCGTATTCCAAACAGTAAAGGAACAACAAATTTGTTCGGTAACAACTCTATTCAATCTCAGTGATATGAGTTAGACAATGATAGACACATATTTGTGTCTTAATTAATCCTGATAATATATATTGTGGGTGCTCATTTTTGTACTAATTTGGGTTATTATTTTGTTTTTGTAGGTAAATGAATAAAATGGGCTCTGGCAAGAAAAACAACTAAAATTGAGCTTACATGCAGAGAATATGAGTTATTGGATACCATGAAGAAAATTGACCCAAACTTGAATGTCAACATCATTTTTTCGTAATATTTCTTACTAAAAATGAAAGCGGAAGAATGTTAAATGCGAACTTCATTCATAAAGATGCTCGAATAGGACACATGCACATGCGTTAGAGAATTATGGAAGAATATTAATCAACACAAAGATAATAAAACAGAATTTTCGTGGGTCCTGTGGAAATATCATTTCTTTCCTTTGGAGATCAATGTCCATGCATGTAACATTATGAGCCATATAAACAAAATACGTGATAATATTTTGTGGAGTAAAATCAAAAATATTATGTGACGTGGAATATTTTTATTGGGTTGATGATGTAATAATGAGAATTAAAATGGAAGTTAGGATTCTTCTGACCCTATATATACCGTGTTATACAATCAGAAGGGGAGGCTGGTTCCGCTGAGCATTAGTGTAGTTTTCTTTCGTTTTCGTACCTTTCTTCTTCTTTTGTAATGGCTAAATAATCTCTCTACTAGGGTTCACGATGAAACCCGATGATGTATACGAGAAAATGTAATTGATTTTTTATAATAATTCTTTTGGTCTCATATTTTCGTTTTGTCACGATAATAATTTTTCTTCATGTGCCCTGGTGCTTTGATAAATGATTTTAATATTCTTGTGTAGAGACCAGCATCTTAAAATAAAGAGAATTGTTAGTATATTTAATATGCAAGAGTTGGTTTAAACGTTTTATCTTCCGAGGCGTCAAATGTGTCCTAAATCGTCTTGAAGTAATTAAAAGAATTTTATAGAAATTGGTTAAATTATCTAGTGTACACAATTGTGGTGGAATCGGAAGCCCTGGTATTTTTCATTATTTTATACTTTTATTATCTTTTATTATTCTACTTATCATTTTCTTCAGTTAGAAATTGAAAGTAACAATTTTAGTCCCCGTGGAACGAACCTGCATCTGTATACTGTCCAATTGGCAGCCGTACGCTTGCGGTACAATTAAAATCCCATCAGACAAAGGATCTTCTGTTTAATCCAATAAACTCTTTTGTCGGGTTAGATCTATCTATCCAAAAACTACCAAAGTAGCAGGGTTTAGATTTTGCAATCAAATATAGGATCTACCAAGATGTTATATAGTGATGCCGGTCTATGCAACTAATCAATCAAATCTATCAAGGATAAACCGATTATAGTTCGATCCCAGCCGATCAAGTTTTGTGCACACCAAAGATTATGAAACCAATAAGAAATCTTTTCCGTCTTCAAATCTTATTAAATCTTCAATAAACACCTGCGCACCACAACTTGAATCTCTTGTGATCAATCACGCACAGAACGGAGTCCGTTAACAATGGATTATCACAATACGTCGTTAGATCTACAAACAGTTCTAAAGATCCCGTCGACACTTTGATCTAGCTTGAGTGAATCTTATATCAGAAGTGAAGATTCTCAAGAATAAACAAACTAGGTGCAATCAAAGTTCAACAACCGTTAGTCAATCAAATCAAATCGAAAACTAATAATACTGCAATTATCTAGTTTCACACCAACGATACTCGTAGAGCTTCTTGATCCCACAGAAGTCTTTAAACGAGCGGTCGAATTTGCCTAATTAGGGTACTTTCCTCTCCGAGTAGACGGCTCCACCACTAACAAAACAACATGGTAGTGTTGCTGGCTTTTAGGATAGTTTGATCGAAATACAAACTTGGGTATTTATAGACCAAGGAAGTTTGGACACCAAGGAATTTCCAAAACCGAAATATTCTTAAGATATGCAATAAATTCCCAAAATCGGGTTTTCATAATTCCTGGAATGCTCTGTCCAAAATTAACCGAAATCCTACTAGAAAATATCCAATTAGTAAATGCACATTAGCAATTTTTATTTCCCAAAGATATGCATTTTAATTGCTGGTAATTAAAAGCATATAAAATTAACAACCTTAATTAAAAGATTCTCAACTTATTTCGGTCCGGGATCTCCTTGAGTTATTAAGGAATATCTTTGAACAATAAAATATAAGAGTTACTGAACATGTTCAAAATATGTCGACATCTTATTTCTTTGTAAATCCTTTTTTATATTTACAATCTTGGAACCGATTATACCACACTTCCAAACAAGTTTAGAATTGGTTCATCTGACTTCCAAGAACTATGTGATTGATCAAATATCAACACACTAATCATGGATTTACGGTTCTACCTAACACAAGGATCGGTTCTACCTTAATATGGTTACCGGGACTGGTTATATCAGTTACCAGGATCGGTTACATCAATTACCAGGACCGGTTACCATATTCTCTTGGTATTACTTGTGATCGGTCACACCAGTTACCAGGATCGGCTACACCAATTACCAGAACCGGTTACACTAATTACAAGGATCGATTACACACTCTTTTGTGATCGGTCACACCACTTACTAGGATCGGTCACACCAGTTACAAATATCGATCATACCATCTTAGGTGATTACTTAGGATCGGGTACACTAATAAAAGTCATACCAATACATAAGTCAGGCACTGTGACTAGTTTTATCAAGATACATAATAAGTTATGATTGGTTCTACTAACTCACACATATTGGTAATCCAAAGATATGAAATGAATAAAAATACCAATAAGCCTAGCGATTTCCCGTTCGATTCATAAAACAAGTTCATGAATGTACTTCCTTTAAACGAATGTAAACATTGTTTCCTAGGACGAAATCTTCACCCATACCCATACACATAATCACAATAGCATTCACACTATTATGTCGATGTCTTATATACGAAGTTCAAAAGATAAGCGTTATACTTCGTATTGTAATTCCTTACCACTATGTCTACTAGAGCATAATCATTCACAGCTTCGCAGTTATGTTTCCAATATAGCGCGACTTGAAAGATACGTTAGGAATGAAACAGTTCAATTCACAATATTGCTAACCTCAAGAGGAAGGATGATGTCGTCGATGTATCTTGTTACTTCTTCGCATTCTTCAAGTCTCCGAGTAATACTTGTATGTCTCATAATCCTAATCTTTCTAGCCTAACCTATACGAAGTTGTCTCTAGTATATAATTGAGCGAATATTTAATTGAATTTTGTTTTACTAAAATATGACAACCAAACTTGACATACCAACGCTTGGTGGGTTAAACCGAGCTATGCTCTAACAATCTCCTCCTTTGTCAATTTTAATGACAAAACTCTTACAATCATATGGATAAACAAGTTACAAAAATTCATTACACATATGCTTGATTCCAAGTTTCAACAACACAATAACCTGCACATATTCAATCCATAAATGCCGCCGTTGACATTTAAATAACAAAGATAATACTCCCCCTAAAGGTAAGCTAGGTATATTTTCAATCCGCACATCTTTGTTATTTCCCATTTGTAGTCCAAATAACTGCAATCATCATATGATATGTTTCTCCCCCTTAGTCAATACTTTACTCTTTCGTTAGATATAACGTGCACAATTGTCCTTTCCTTAGTGATTACAAATCACTTGTTTACTCCATATATTTCTCCCCCTTTCTGTCACAAACTGACAAAGGTCCGAGAAAATACTAAAACCGAAAGGATCTTACAATCTAAAAGAATTATACAACATATAAGAGTTAAGCACAAAGGTTCCACATACCACTTTAGATAACCAATATCAAAACCGAAACTACAAGTAATTTGGTTTTAATATGTTATCAAGGAAACAATTACCCGAATAAATTTTTCCTAATAGTTTAACAAATTGATTAAGAAACTTAGTTCCCTTGATAAACCGATTGCACAAATATAATCGCTTATTTTGATAAGACCAAAATAAAGATCAGAATTAACTTTATTTTTCTCATCAGGATCTAATTATTCAGACAATAACTTAGACCTTACACTTTATACATGACAAATACTAGGTTAGTTAACTAATATTTCTTGTCAAGGCATTCGATTAGACTTGAATAACCGAATCCTTTACTTTTGATAAGTTTAACTAAGATCAGAATTAACTTAGTTTCTCTTATCTGGAATCGAATTGGACTAAACAAATGATCCCGTATTTTGCTAAGCCATAAACAATACATACAGACCAAATAAATTGACTCGCACAATTATTTCTCTTAACCGGAAGCAATTGAAACAAACATAGACATTAAAGCACCGCAATTGCACCGGAATTTCGTTAAGTCTAAAACAATTGATATCAAACAATAAAGAAAAATATCAAACCAATTTTTTTTAACCGGAAATAATTGAATCACACACACATACATCCATACACATATAATGGAATAAATATCAATTTTACCGAATTTTGTTAAGCAAAAGCAAAATATATGCAATAAACTCAAGCTTTTCTTAAACAAGAAAACGATTAACTAAAAAATTCGTTACCTCAAATTCCGCATCCTCTTCTCCCCAGAAATATATATCATTAAGCACAAGTTCAAGTTAGAACTCTCCCCCATTGTGTTGTCATCCTCTCGCAAGAACAAAAGAACAACAACAAAAGCAACCTTTACCAGAGAAATGTTGAATCGGTTTTAACTAATGCGTGCCAATAGCAAAAATCAACATATTGTGACTTTTTCACATATGAATTTCAATCGGAACACCTTATTATCCTCTGGTAAAACCTACAACATGGGCTAGAACTTAATCCCGTTAAATCAAAAACCCACACAAACCATAAGGGTTCACACATATGAGATCGAATATTAAGGTTATGAAAACCGAAATCAATCATCCCATAATATCAAATGCAATACACCATAAATATTCAAAAAATATTAAAGTATTGAAATTACCTTAGTCTTGTAGGAAATTGAATTACGAAACCAAATAATGAGGTCATTCCGAGTTCGGACGAAGAAGTCATGGGCAAAACAGTTTTACAATCCTTCATATGGACCGATCACACCAATCACATGGATCACACCAATCACATGGATTACACCAATCACAGGGATCGGTTATAACAATCACCAGGATCAGTTACAACAATCACCAGTATCGGTTACAACAATCACAGGGACCGATCACACCAATCACACGGATCACGTACGAAACTGTTTTAGTTATAACTTTTGCATACAATGTCCGAATTCAGTGATTTTTGGATAGTTTGAACCGTAAAAACAAGAGATACATATATATTATCAGCATATATCAACATCATAAACTTCAAATTACAATTTCTATCAAAACCTCAAATATAGATAGATAAGGTATGAGTATAGAAGAAAAGAAATCTCCCTAAAGATGTTAATTAGTCATATAATAACCGAGAGATCATGTGCTCAGTTTTCATGTGCTTCCTCCCCTTTAAAAAGATTGAGCACCAAGGTGAGCATGCACATTCTAACACAACTAGGTAGTGTTGAGTTTGAGCCTTGTCTTGTTCATTACGAGTGACTAAGATAGAATCATCATTCTTGACCTCTTGCTTGGTTTGTTTTCTCTTGTTTTTCTTATTTGACTTGTGATGAAGAGTGTCATTATCACGACGTTCACTAGTACAAGAGACTTTAGACAACATTAAATCTTTCTTTAGTCTTTCAAAAAGACTCTTGTAAACATTGTTATCAACATTTAACAGCTGAGAGTCATTCTTGTGACTGAATTTTGGTCTCTTTTTGGCTTTGGAGGACTTTCGGACCTATTTAGAGTTGGGTTTCGCAGGAGCATCTTTCTCCTTCATACCATCAGGACAATTTTCCTTTTGATTACTTTGCGAAACAACTTTTATCCATTTACAAAGTCATTTACAAAGTCATCTTTGATTACTTTGGAACATAAGATCTTGTCTTAGCATTTACAAAGTCATCTCTCTTTCTATATTCGGGTCTTTTATGAGATGGCCTTGTCGAGCGATAGGAAAAATTTAAACTTATCATTATAATAATTCTTTTTCCTAAACCTTGGACAATATAGATCCGAGTTCCTTTGGGGAGAAAACTTAACCAATTCGTTTGGTACAAAATAAAGTGTAGCTTGCATCCGCATTGCAAATGCCCTTTGTTACCACAATAATAACAATGCCTAGTAACATACAAAGTCTGAGTTTGAATGTTACCTTTTTGTGGATCCGCTTGCATTGGAGCTTGACGAGTTTTCTTCTTTTTCTTATCTTTGTTCAACATTGTAGGTTTCTTGACATTAGCAGAAGTGCTCTATTTGATTACTGCTGGTTGAACACAATTCTTAGGCTTAACAGGCTTTTCTTCCTTACAAAACCTAGGAGCAACTTTGACATCAGTGGAAGCCCCTGGTTGAGAAGAATTTGTAGCTTTAACAAATTTTACCTCTTTGCTAATACTTGAAGCATCTATTCCATTATAGCCCAATCCTCGTGTATTACGATGATTTCTACTTGCTTCTAACATTGAGGTTAACTTGTTTGATCTTTCATTGGATTTTTTCGATTCCAAATTTTCTTCTTCCGATATATTGAATTTAACAAGAGCACTGGCTAAATCAGCCTCAAGGCGCTTTTATCGTGAGAGATATTCACCTACCTTCTCTTTAAAACTCTTTTGTTGAGAGTTAATCCTTGCATCAGATTCAACAAGTTTCTCTTCCAACAAATGTACTTTTTCAAGAGCCGCATCATGATCTTTCTCAAATAATTCTGCTTGAGAAAGACTACCACATACTTTGTCTTTAAGACTTTGTATTTGTTGTGAGAATTTTTCTTTCAGCAAGTTATGCTCATCATAGATATTTTCAAACTTTAAAGTTAAATCTCGTTCTCTTTTAAGTGCCGAAATAAGTTCATTAGAACAAATAGGAAATTGTTTTCTCAATTCCTTTAGTTCAGATGTTTTTACACTTGATCTTTCATCAGAAATCTCAAGTATAGAAATCAAAAATTTCTCGTTAGAGACATCATCAAATGAGCAACTTGAAATTGAAGAACTATCTCCTTTGAGTACATATCTTGTGACACGTTAACTGAGTCTTTCTTTAGTTTTCTCTCTCGCTTAACTCTACTTTGGCTCATGTATTGTAGGTTGGATCGCATCAAACATAGATTGTTAGATCTTTTCGTGTTTGCCTGCTTTGATACCAATTGAAAATACGAGGGTACCCAAATATACCACAATCTTAAAATTTTCCACCTATAAGTCCTCCTATCGAAAGTGTTTGTATATGGAATGAGCTGAGACAATACAACAAATCGGTATCCACACTTTGTGCGATCGTGTATGGATACGAGATCGAGACAATACAACAATCAAAGTGTGATTACTTGAGAATAGGTTCGGACTTAACCAAACTCTATAGGATCACTATCAAGTAATACAGGGTTAACATTTGTGTAATTTACTTTAAATTATAATAACAATTATAATTGCGGAAAACAAAAGTAAATGACACAGCAAGATTTTGTTAACAAGGAAACCGCAAATGCAGAAAAACTTCGGGACCTAGTCCAGAATTGAATACTCTAATAATTACGACGCTATACAAAATCAAACAAACTTCGTATAGTTGAGACCAAGCAACTAAACCTATAGTTCACCTAGTTTCTTCAGTATCCCTGCGCTTCCGACATTCAATAAGTGCACACACTGGAACAATTGCTTTGGTTCGTATTCCAAACAGTAAAGGAACAAAAAATCTGCTCGGTAACAACTCTATTCAATCTCAGTGATATGAGTTAGACAAAGGCTTTTCTGTTTAATCCAATAAACTCCTTTGCCGGGTTTAGATCTATCTATCCAACAACTACCAAAGTAGTAGAATTTAGATTTTGCAATCAAATATAGGATCTACCAAGATGCTATATAGTGATGCCGATCTACGCAACTAATCAATCAAATCTATCAAGGATAAACCAATTATAGTTGGATCCCAGTCGATCAAGTTTTGTGCACACCAAAGATTATGAAACCAATAAGAAATCTATGCGTCTTCAGATCTTCTTAAATCTTCAATAAACACCTGCACACCACAACTTGAATCTCTTGTGATCAATCACGCACATAATGGAGTCCGTTAACAATGGATTATCACAAGACGTCTTTAGATATACAAACAGTTCTAAAGATCCCGTCGATACTTCGATCTAGTTTGAGTGAATCTTATATCAGAAGAGAAGATTCTCAAGCATAAACAAACTAGGTGCAATCAAAGTTCAACCACCGTTATTCAATCAAATCAATCTAAAACAAAAGATAAACAAACTAGGTGGAACCGATTATACCACACTTCCAAAAAAATTTAGAATTGGTTCATCTGACTTCCAAGAACTATGTGATTGATCAAATATCAATACGTTAATCATGGGTTTACGGCACTACCAAACACAAGGATCTGTTCTTTCTTAATATGGTTATTGGTACCGGTTACATCAGTTACCAGGACCGGTTACGTAAATTACCAGGACCGGTTACCATATTCTTATGGTATTACTTGTGATCGGTCACACCAGTTACCAGGATCGGTTACACCAATTACTAGGACCGGTTACAATAATTACAAGGATCGATTACACATTTTTTTGTGACCGGCCACACCAATTACCAATATCGATCATACCATCTTAGGCGATTACTTAGGATCGGTTGCACTAATAAACATACCAATACATAAGTCAGACACTGTGAATAGTTTTACCAAGATACATAATAAATTATGATTGGTTGTACTAATCACACATATTGGTAATCCAAAGATATGAAATGACTAATAATACCAATAAGCCTAGCGATTTCTCTTTCGATTCATAAAACAAGTTCATGGATGTACTTCCTTTAAACGAATGTAAACATTGTTTCCTAGGAAGAAATATTCACCCACACCCATACACATAATCACAATAGCATTCATACGATTATGTCGATGTCTTATATACGAAGTTCAAAAGATAAGGGTTATACTTCGTATTGTAATTCCTTAACACTATGTCTACTAAAGTATAATCATTCACAGCTTCGCAGTTATGTTTTCAATATAGCACGACTTGAAAGATACGTTAGGAATGAAACAATTCAAGTCAAAATATTACTAACCTCAAGAGGAAGGATGATGTCGTCGATGTAGCTTTTTACTTCTTCACATTCTTCAAGTCTTCGAGTAATACTTGTATGTCTCATTATCCTAATCTTTCTAGCCTAACCTATACGAAGTTGTCACTAGTATATAATCAAGCGACTCTTTGATTCACTAAAATATGGCAATTAAACTTGATATACCAACGCTTGGTGGGTTCAACCGAGCTATTCTCTAACACTTATTATTTAATAATTTTTAGTGAGATTTAGAAGAGTCGGTTGGGCTTGAAACAAACAAACACATTTTAGCTGAAAAAACAAAAAAGTGTAAATAGAGAAAAATTAAATTAAGAACGATTTTTTAGGGACCATGTTTTTTTTGAGGGGACCCTGGTTTTATTAGGCCACCTTCTCTGTAGTTAATACTTTACTCTTTCGTTAGATATAACGTGCACAATTGTCCTTTCCTTAGTGATTACAAATCACTTGTTTACTCCATATATTTCTCCCCCTTTCTGTCACAAACTGACAAAGGTCCGAGAAAATACTAAACCCGAAAGGATCTTACAATCTAAAAGAATTATACAACATATAAGAGTTAAGCACAAAGGTTTCACATACCACTTTAGATAACCAATATCAAAACCGAAACTACAACTAATTTGGTTTTAATATGTTATCAAGGAAACAATTACCCGAATAAATTTTTCCTAATAGTTTAACAAATTGACTAAGAAACTTAGTTCCCTTGATAAACCGATTGCACAAATATAATCGCTTATTTTGATAAGACCAAAATTATTTTTCTCATCAGGATCTAATTATTCAGACAATAACTTAGACCTTACACTTTATACATGACAAATACTAGGTTAGTTAACTAATATTTCTTGTCAAAGCATTCGATTAGACTTGAATAACCGAATCCTTTACTTTTGATAAGTTTAACTAAGATCAGAATTAACTTAGTTTCTCTTATCTGGAATCGAATTGGACTAAACAAATGATCCCGTATTTTGCTAAGCCATAAACAATACATACAGACCAAATAAATTGACTCGCACAATTATTTCTCTTAACCGGAAGCAATTGAAACAAACATAGACATTAAAGCACCGCAATTGCACCGGAATTTCGTTAAGTCTAAAACAATTGATATCAAACAATAAAGAAAAATATCAAACCAATTTTTTTTAACCGGAAATAATTGAATCACACACACATACATCCATACACACATAATGGAATAAATATCAATTTTACCGAATTTTGTTAAGCAAAAGCAAAATATATGCAATAAACTCAAGCTTTTCTTAAACAGGAAAACGATTAACTAACAAATTCGTTACCTCAAATTCCGCATCCTCTTCTCCCCAGAAAGATATATCATTAAGCACAAGTTCAAGTTAGAACTATCCCCCATTGTGTTGTCATCCTCTCGCAAGAACAAAAGAACAACAACAAAAGCAACCTTTACCAGAGAAATGTTGAATCGGTTTTAACTAATGCGTGCCAATAGCAAAAATCAACATATTGTGACTTTTTCACATATGAATTTCAATCGGAACACCTTATTATCCTCTGGTAAAACCTACAACATGGGCTAGAACTTAATCCCGTTAAATCAAAAACCCACACAAACCATAAGGGTTCACACATATGAGATCGAATATTAAGGTTATGAAAACCGAAATCAATCATCCCATAATATCAAATGCAATACACCATAAATATTCAAAAAATATTAAAGTATTGAAATTACCTTAATCTTGTAGGAAATTGAATTACGAAACCAAATAATGAGGTCATTCCGAGTTCGGACGAAGAAGTCATGGGAAAAACAGTTTTACAATCCTTCATATGGACCGATCACACCAATCACATGGATCACACCAATCACATGGATTACACCAATCACAGGGATCGGTTATAACAATCACCAGGATCAGTTACAACAATCACCGGTATCGGTTACAACAATCACAGGGACCGATCACACTAATCACACGGATCACGTACGAAACTGTTTTAGTTATAACTTTTGCATACAATGTCCGAATTCAGTGATTTTTGGATAGTTTGAACCGTAAAAACAAGAGATACATATATATTATCAGTATATATCAACATCATAAGCTTCAAATTACAGTTTCTATCAAAAGCTCAAATATAGATAGATAAGATATGAGTATAGAAGAAAAGAAATCTCCCTAAAGATGTTAATTAGTCATATAATAACCGAGAGATCATGTGCTCAGTTTTCATGTGCTTCCTCCCCTTTAAAAAGATTGAGCACCAAGGTGAGCATGCACATTCTAACACAACTAGGTAGTGTTGAGTTTGAGCCTTGTCTTGTTCGTCACGAGTGACTAAGATAGAATCATCATTCTTGACCTCTTGCTTGGTTTGTTTTTTCTTGTTTTTCTTATTTGACTTGTGATGAAGAGTGTCATTATCACAACGTTCACTAGTACAAGAGACTTTAGACAACATTAAATCTTTCTTTAGTCTTTCAAAAAGACTCTTGTAAACATTGTTATCAACATTTAACAGCTGAGAGTCATTCTTGTGACTAAATTTTGGTCTCTTTTTGGCTATGGAGGACTTTCGGACCTATTTAGAGTTGGGTTTCGCAGGAGCATCTTTCTCCTTCATACCATCAGGATAATTGTCCTTTTGATTAATTTGCGAAACAACTTTTATCCATTTACAAAGTCATTTACAAAGTCATCTTTGATTACTTTGGAACATCAGATCTTGTCTTAGCATTTACAAAGTCATCTCTCTTTCTATATTCGGGTCTTTTATGAGATGGCCTTGTCGAGCGATAGGAAAAATTTAAACTTATCATTATAATAATTCTTTTTCCTAAACCTTGGACAATATAGATCCGAGTTCCTTTGGGGAGAAAACTTAACCAATTCGTTTGGTACAAAATAAAGTGTAGCTTGCATCCATATTGCAAATGCCCTTTGTTACCACAATAATAACAATGCCTAGTAACATACAAAGTCTGAGTTTGAATGTTACCTTTTTGTGGATCCGCTTGCATTGTAGCTTGACGAGTTTTCTTCTTTTTCTTATTTTTGTTCAACATTGTAGGTTTCTTGACATTAACAGAAATGCTCTATTTGATTACTGCTGGTTGAACACAATTCTTAGGCTTAACAGGCTTTTCTTCTTTACAAAAACTAGGAGCAACTTTGACATCAGTGGAAGCCCCTGGTTGAGAAGAATTTGTAGCTTTAACAAATTTTACCTCTTTGCTAATACTTGAAGCATCTATTCCATTATAGCCCAATCCTCGTGTATTACGATGATTTCTACTTGCTTCTAACATTGAGGTTAACTTGTTTGATCTTTCATTGGATTTTTTCGATTCAAAATTTTCTTCTTCCGATATATTGAATTTAACAAGAGCACTGGCTAAATCAGCCTCAAGGCGCTTTTATCGTGAGAGATATTCACCTACCTTCTCTTTAAAACTCTTTTGTTGAGAGGTAATCCTTGCATCAGATTCAACAAGTTTCTCTTCCAAAAAATGTACTTTTTCAAGAGCCGCATCATGATCTTTCTCAAATAATTCTGCTTGAGAAAGACTACCACATACTTTGTCTTTAAGACTCTGTATTTGTTGTGAGAATTTTTCTTTCAGCAAGTTATGCTCATCATAGATATTTTCAAACTTTAAAGTTAAATCTCGTTCTCTTTTAAGTGCCGAAAGAAGTTCATTAGAACAAATAGGAAATTGTTTTCTCAATTCCTTTAGTTCAGATGTTTTTACACTTGATCTTTCATCAGAAATCTCAAGTATAGAAATCAAAAATTTCTCGTTAGAGACATCATCAAATGAGCAACCTGAAATTGAAGAACTATCTCCTTTGAGTACATATCTTGTGACACGTTAACTGAGTCTTTCTTTAGTTTTCTCTCTCGCTTAACTCTACTTTGACTCATGTATTGTAGGTTGGATCGCATCAAACATAGATTGTTATATCTTTTCGTGTTTGCCTGCTTTGATACCAATTGAAAATACGAGGGTACCCAAATATACCACAATCTTAAAATTTTCCACCTATAAGTCCTCCTATCGAAAGTGTTTGTATATGGAATGAGCCGAGACAATACAACGAATCGGTATTCACACTTTGTGCGATCGTGTATGGATACGAGATCGAGACAATACAACAATCAAAGTGTGATTACTTGAGAATAGGTTCGGACTTAACCAAACTCTATAGGATCACTATCAAGTAATACAGAGTTAACATTTGTGTAATTTACTTTAAATTATAATAACAATTATAATTGTGGAAAACAAAAGTAAATGACACAGCAAGATTTTGTTAACGAGGAAACCGCAAATGCAGAAAAACCTCGGGACCTAGTCCAGAATTGAATACTCTCATAATTACGAAGCTATACAAAATCAAACCAACTTCGTATAGTTGAGACCAAGCAACTAAACCTATAGTTCACCTAGTTTCTTCAGTACCCTGCGCTTCCGACATTCAATAAGTGCACGCACTGGAACAATTGCTTTGGTTCGTATTCCAAACAGTAAAGGAACAAAAAATTTGTTCGGTAACAACTCTATTCAATCTCAGTGATATGAGTTACACAAAGGCTTTTCTGTTTAATCCAATAAACTCCTTTGTCGGGTTTAGATCTATCTATCCAACAACTACCAAAGTAGTAGAATTTAGATTTTGCAATCAAATATAGGATCTACCAAGATGCTATATAGTGATGCCGATCTACGCAACTAATCAATCAAATCTATCAAGGATAAACCAATTATAGTTGGATCCCAGTCGATCAAGTTTTGTGCACACCAAAGATTATGAAACCAATAAGAAATCTATGCGTCTTCAAATCTTCTTAAATCTTCAATAAACACCTGCACACCACAACTTGAATATCTGGTGATCAATCACGCACATAATGGAGTCCGTTAACAATGGATTATCACAAGACGTCTTTAGATATACAAAAAGTTCTAAAGATCCCGTCGACACTTCGATCTAGTTTGAGTGAATCTTATATCATAAGAGAATATTCTCAAGCATAAACAAACTAGGTGCAATCAAATTTCAACCACCGTTAGTCAATCAAATCAATCTAAAACAAAAGATAAACAAACTAGGTGGAACCGATTATACCACACTTCCAAAAAAATTTAGAATTGGTTCATCTGACTTCCAAGAACTATGTGATTGATCAAATATCAATACGCTAATCATGGGTTTACGGCTCTACCAAACACAAGGATCTGTTCTTTCTTAATATGGTTATTGGTACCGGTTACATCAGTTACCAGGACCGGTTACGTCAATTACCAGGACCAGTTACCATATTATTATGGTATTACTTGTGATCGGTCACACCAGTTACCAGGATCGGTTACACCAATTACTAGGACCGGTTACAATAATTACAAGGATCGATTACACATTCTTTTGTGACCGGCCACACCAATTACCAATATCGATCATACCATCTTAGGCGATTACTTAGGATCGGTTGCACTAATAAACATACCAGTACATAAGTCAGACACTGTGAATAGTTTTACCAAGATACATAATAAATTATGATCGGTTGTACTAATCACACATATTGGTAATCCAAAGATATGAAATGACTAATAATACCAATAAGCCTAGCGATTTCTCTTTCGATTCATAAAACAAGTTCATGGATGTACTTCCTTTAAACGAATGTAAACATTGTTTCCTAGGAAGAAATATTCACCCACACCCATACACATAATCACAATAGCATTCACACGATTATGTCGATGTCTTATATACGAAGTTCAAAAGATAAGCGTTATACTTCGTATTGTAATTCCTTAACACTATGTCTACTAAAGTATAATCATTCACAGCTTCGCAGTTATGTTTTCAATATAGCACGACTTGAAAGATACGTTAAGAATGAAACAATTCAAGTCAAAATATTACTAACCTCAAGAGGAAGGATGATGTCGTCGATGTAGCTTGTTACTTCTTCACATTCTTCAAGTCTTCGAGTAATACTTGTATGTCTCATTATCCTAATCTTTCTAGCCTAACCTATACGAAGTTGTCACTAGTATATAATCAAGCGACTCTTTGATTCACTAAAATATGGCAATTAAACTTGATATACCAACGCTTGGTGGGTTCAACCGAGCTATGCTCTAACACTTATTATTTAATAATTTTTAGTGAGATTTAGAAGAGTCGGTTGGGCTTGAAACAAACAAACACATTTTAGCTGAAAAACAAAAAAGTGTAAATAGAGAAAAATTAAATTAAGAATGATTTTTTAGGGACCATGTTTTTTTTGAGGGGACCGTGGTTTTATTAGGCCACCTTCCCTGTAGTTATATGGGGTGTCCTAAAGTGTTGAAATGACTAACCTACCCTTAACCTAATTTATTTAAAACCAAACTAATAACCACATATGTATATATATAACCACCACCTCCTCCTCCCACCACCACCACCACCTCCGATTATCACCACCACCAACCACCGATTACCACCACCACCTCCGATTACCACCACCACCAAACACCATCACCTCTATATATATAGCTTAATTTAAAACATTAACAAAGATATTCTCACAAACCCATTACTTGTCATTCGTTTTTGGTTGAATAAATGAGAAGTAATCATCAAAATGAGTTGAAAATGGAAGTCGCAGAGAGGATTAATGGAGTTTTTTTTCAGAGAAAAGTTCGGTTACGTCGCAAAAAACAAGTCTCAGCCGAACTTTTAGTTCGGTTACGTCGCAAAAAGTTCGGTTATCACGAATTAATTTTTTCTTAACCGAATTCAGAGTTCGGTTGATTCGCAAAAAATACTTTTAACCGAACTCCTTGTATTAGAACAACACAAGTCTATAAGTTCGTTTCCTTTGCAAAATAAGGATATTACCGAACTTTAAGTTTGGTTGGTAGAGAAATTTGATATGTAACCGAACACACAAGATGTACCTAAATAAATTGTTAAGTTCAAAGTTCGGTGACCTACCATTTTATACTAGGTAACCGAATATAGCACTGTAACTTTGTTTGTTTTTTTTATCGGTGAGTTCGGTTAGATTCGTTTTTGGATAAAAGTTTGCGAACCAACCGAACTTCTTACACTTGGAATAATTTTTTTAACGTAAAGTTCGGTTGGATAGTTGGTTGGTATGAACTTTGCGTACCAACCGAACTATGTACAGTTGGTAAAATTTTATTTTCACGTAAAGTTCGGTTAGTTATTGTTGGCAAAGCAACCGAACTTCTAGACCCTAAAGTTCGGTTACGTTGCGGGAAAACCAAACAGTACATTGTACGACAAAAACCTCCATTAACGAGTGAGTTCGGTAACCTGCGTGTTTGGAAAACGTAACCGAACTATACTTTCAGGTGTGTTCGGTTACATGTTCTTGACACATGGTAACCGAACTGGCCCAAATCTACATAAAAATTTTCATTTTTTTGAAAGTTTGGAGCAATTAAACCAACATTATCTAAGTTTGAAGCATACCTGATAACCCAAATGCTCTTCCTCCGGTTGTGGTTGGTAAAATCCTTTGTTTTCATCTTGAGATTGAGTTTGGGGAAGAATACAATCACCATCTAAGAAATAACTCATATCCGGATCATTGTGAAGATTAACAAATACTCTAAGAGAGGAAGGAGATGAAGATTCAGATGTGCTATCATCAATTGAATCAGCACTTAAATACTCAAGATTAGTGAACTCAATTTTTTTTTATTTTCCATGTTTTTTTTCTTCATCTTCTCTAACTTTACTCTCTCAATAATTCTACTTCTTTAGCTTAATCATTTCACTAATGATTTCACTAATCATTATCCAAAATTAATCAGGAGGATAGTTTAGGTATTAATATAAATATCTAGATAAGGGGTGACCTAGATTTACTTCTAAATATCTTACTAAAAATAGAACCATGGTCTCCAAAAAAACCATGGTCCCCAAAAAATCGTTCTAAATTAAAACCCATTTGGATTTAGTTGAATAATAATGGGCTATGTGTATGAAAAGCCCATGCACTTAAGGAAACCACTTTCGTGCCACAGGCCCACAGTGGTCGCATTTGTCTAGTTTCCATTTTGTAGACTGTAGTGGAGTAGTTTATCAACCACAAAATTGATTAAAAAGACCAAAATCAATAATTTTCGGGTGAAAAGGATATTTAGATTTTGATACTGTTTAAATGGACAAAAATGTAAAAATAGTCAGGATGTAAACAGTTTCATCCTACCCATTTTCAAATACTTTTTTTATTTTTAATTTACATCAGGGTGCATCCAGTTTCATCCTTGCTACTCCTTCCGTTCCATTTTAGATGACGTTTTAGGGTTATTTTTTTATTCCACAATACTTGAAAGTTTTCATATTTTTCCATAAAACTACCAATAACACCCTTGCATTTTGTCTTGGAACTATAAGTTTATTTTTAAATGCACTAATAGCAATTAATGTTTGGTAACTTTTTTCAAGGATATAGATGGAAAATATTTTATATCTCTCTACATTTCTTAATCTGCGTGAAAACTCCAAAAATATCATCTAAAATGGAACGGAGGGACTATTTTTTAAGTTTAAGTTCGGATGAAACCAGTTTCATCCTTGCTATTTTTTTGGTGTCCATTTCACTAATACTAATTTTTACTCGTCTATTTGGACCATGTTTTAAAAATATTTGGACAAGTGACTCATTTTCCGTTTATCAACGTCATACTACTTGCTCTGATAAACATTACTGATCAAGTAAAACACTTGCTCTGGTATATATTAATGTAAAGAAGTACGCTTCAAAAAAAGTGTAAAGAAGTTTTATCAAAGAATACTGATGTATGTTGTCCACTTGGGCAGCCCTAAACTGTTCCTATGCCTGCGCGTAAACATCACGTTTTGGATGGGAAGTTCTTATAAAAGTAAGTTGATACTAGTTAAGTCAAAAGTTTAGCAAGCATAAACCCAATTGCAGTGTGTGATCAAGAAAAACAACAAGGTCGGGAGAAATTCACTAATGTAACTTCTTCAGACTCATTAGATATTATTAACACCAACCCACATAGCCTTCCCCGCAATTACTTGCTTAATTCTCCATGTTTCATTTCAACCCCAAAAGACCTTTTATTTAAAAAAAACCGGATCCCCGATTCACACTTAAGCTCAATACATCAAGCCATTAAGAGGAGTGTTTCCCGAAAACAATGTACATGTCCACAAAATTCTGTTGGTATACTTGATCACAAACTAGAAATCTTGAGTCAACCCATTGAAAAAACTCATTTTGCAAGTAGTGTGATATATCTGCAAAAAATTTCTTGTTCTGTCGTATTTTGACCTAGCAAAGTAAGAAAAAGTTCAAAAGTGATGAATTAACTAATCCTTCTCTACCACTATATAAACCTTACTCATGCATCGTATACTATCATCAAACCAAAACCATTCCAACAACATCCCTTCCTCTCTTTACAAAATCTATCTATACCCATCACAATATCTTTGGATTAACAACAACATTAGTCTAGAGTTTAATTATTTGTCCAGAGATATGGTTGCGTTTTCTGCTAATCAAGGGATAATCCTTCTACTAGCTATAGTTCTTACACTTTCTTACTCTTCCATGTTGGCATTTGGTTTTCCTCCAGGTCATAGTTTCAACAACAGAAACAACAGACCCAGAACTATCAATGTCGGGGGTTCCGAAAACTGGCGCTTTGGGTTGAACTACACTGAGTGGTCCATCCACAACGGTCCTTTCTTCGTTAAGGACACCCTAGGTAATCGATTGAGCATGCAAATTTTATTTACTCGCTTAAATATGTGCACACTCTGGATTGCTAGATTAACATATAAGTTTTGTTTTGTGTGTTGCTGCAGTTTTCAAATATGAGGCGCCAAATGCGACAACACCTCCCCACAGTGTCTACTTGTTCCGTGACTACTGGAGTTTCTTGAGTTGCAACCTTAAGAGAGCCAAGATGGTTGGGAACTTGAATCAAGGAAGTGGCAAAGGATTCAAATTTGTTCTTCAGAGATTTCAACCATATTTTTTTGCCTGCGGTGAACATGCTGGTCTTCATTGCAATCTCGGTATGATGAAGTTTGCTGTTGTTCCTTTTCCTCGCTGGAATAATGGTTATTGATAAAAGGTTTTGACGCGTCCCCATCCGCAATCATATAGCTAGTCCTGGACTAGTTACCAAATAAGCGAGTCAAGTTCTTTCTTCTTCATGTTTTGTGCTTCTGTTATGTTTGTGTGTTTTTTTGTTATCGTTTAAGCATTTATTTTCGAAAGTATTACTATGATTTTATTAAGGAATTAATGTATTGAGATTTAAAAACTATATTAATGAAAAAGAAGACTCCATTGTATTTCCATACAAGTCTAACTTTTATTGCGAATGATTTAGAATCCAGATGGAAAAGAAATAGCTCGTTATACTTGGCATTTTCGATTTAACGGGCATCGCAACCAACATTATAATAAAAAATGATTAAGATCTCTTCATTAATTAAATAAAATTAAATATCCCGCCAACAAATGAGAAGAAAAAGGAATAAATGACAAAATGAAAGAGAAAATGACCTTGCATTTACTCACACAACAGAATGAAGGATGGTTTTACTATTGGGCGTCAAAGGTTCTCCAAAATCAAATTTATGTGAATCCTTAAAGAATGACAAATGTGGATTTCCGGCGGTTTCACAAAATGATCCTGCAATGCCATTTTTGCCTTCTTCTTCCGATTGAGGTGGTTTGTAATGCATACGAGCTGTTTGTGGGCAATGCGATTGAAATCTTGCTGCAATTCTTACCCCTGTATCTAACATCTCCACATATTTCCCCATTTTCTTTTCCAATCTCTTTTTCTCCTCTCTTTTAATAGTTAATCAATTAGACCCTCTTAATCAAGTTTCGGAGATCAAAAAAAGAAAAAAGACGAGGATTATGATTAGAAAACCTGCCACATTGAAGAGCCCTTAAAGCTTAGGGATTCAAATGGTTTAGCAGGAGAAGGACAAATATTGAGTATCACCCTGCCATTTATACTCTGTGTAATTAAATTGGTTAAAAGGGTATTTTACACCACTAATTTTCTCTAATCTTTAGGCAATTAATTCGTAAGTTATACACAAGAAAATTGATCAAGTCAATGATCGGTTTTTTTAATCATTCAAGGTCTTTAAAACCGGATGGTAACATGTCGGTATCCCAACATAATGGAATGAACACACATACTTGTCATTTCATTTATTATTCAACATGCACTCAAAGAAAAAGATATAAAAATCTTTAACAAGACTTGAAGAAAGACTAATGGATAAACAAGATTGAAAGGATGCCTAATGCGTCTTGACTCCTAGTCCTAGTGTGACTTTTGGCCATGTCGAAGCCGACGTTCATCAGACAGGAGTTTAGCGAACCGAATAAGAGCATCTTGATTTGTTCCTTCACCTTTAATCTCATCAAATTTCCCAGTTTCCAAATTTGATCTCGAAATAGGTCGGCTCAATAGTTTCTTACCAATTTCTTCAAGACTTTCTAAATTTTTCTTTGTTGATATATCTACTGAAGATGCATCTCCTGTCAATGAATCATCTTGAATCCGAAGATAGTTTTTCTCACATTTCAGTGCTTGGAAAAGAACAGATGTATGGATGTCAACGACATCTGAGCTGGCATGAAAGAAACTGTCTATTAAGGGTGTTGAGCCATTGTTGTAAAGCCAACCCAAAATCCCCCATTTAGCAACTAAACCTGCAGTAAAATTTTCTTCTACTTTAGCTGATCCAGTTCCTAATGAAAGTACAAGGAATTTTCTACAATCCATAGCTTTGATCGGATAAAAGTCTGGATTCTCCTTTAGTATTTCCTTGGATATATGACTCATCGCCATTAATGTCTGCACGTGTATTATGGCAAAATATTATTAAACTTTCGGCTTACGCATCAATGCATGAGTATAAAAAACGCCAAGGAAGTCGTCCCGGTCTTACAGGATTATTAGCTGCAACACCCCCATCGATCAGGTTATATGAACGAGAATTTCCATTGTCATCCACAGTATCAAAGAAATGAGCTGGAAGATAAGTTGGAGCTGCAGATGTGCTGATGCGTACATCTGACATTAATGGGTTTTTCAGCCGCTCTAGTTTCGCCTGTACTCACATAGTATATATTATGATTAAGTTGGGAAATGTAAGATTTCCCAAAAGAAATCGAACTCTCATATTTTTCTAATAGCAACTGCAAGATGAAACTTAGCTTATATAAAGACAACTCTCTTTATTGATGTTTAGAAAATCTCTCAAAACTAAACACAAGCTCTAATCTTGCTTATATGATCAACCACAATTTTGGTGATCATATATATATATAGAACTATGAATTCCTTTTCCTAGTCCTATTACCTTATTACATGTCTTTCCTTTTCTTAGAACTAGATGACTTCTAATTCCCTTAGGATTACATCAATTTCCTAATCTTGTCCTAACCAGCTTATTAGTGACTTCTATGTTGAAGTTTAACCAACATTCTCCCCGTTAAGCTTCAACCTTACCCGTGACATATCTTGTACTCCAATCAATTGTCTCATTTCTTCAAACTTGATCCGAGCTAATGCCTTTGTCAATATATCTGCTTTCTGCTCAGTTCCTGGTATGTGTTCAACGTTAATGACCTCATTCTCGATGCATTCTCGTATGAAATGATACCTTTTGTGAATGTGTTTCGTCTTCCCATGAAACACTGGATTTTTAGTGAGTGCAATTGCAGACTTATTATCAATCTTGATGAGAACTTTTTCAGGTTCTCTTCCTTTGATTTCACCCAACAGTTCTTGAAGCCATATTGATTGTTTAGCTGCTTCTGTTGCAGCCATAAACTCAGCTTCACAGGATGAGAGGGCTACAGTGTCTTGCTTCTGTGAACACCATGTAATAGGTGCTTCTCCTAGATAAAATATATGACCAGTTGTACCTTTTCCATCATCTTGGTCAATATTATGACTGCTGTCACTATACCCAACAATTCCTTTTGATCCTCCTCGACCATACTTCAACCCACAGCTGATTGTTCCTCTTAGATATCTCAATATCTGCTTTATTACATCACCATGAGACTTGCGTGGACTCTGCATATAGAGGCTTGCTACTCCCATAGAGAAAGCCAAGTCTGGTCTTGTGTGTAACAAGTAGCTAAGGCATCCAACATTTCTTCTATAACTCGTTGGATCAATCTCAGCTTCTTCTTGTGCCTTTGAAACTTTAAGTCCAAACTCCATTGGTATCTTAGTTGGATTACAAGTTTCAAGTCCTGCTTCTTTCAGAATTCTTCTTGCATAAGCTTCTTGTTTAATCTGAATCCCATCTACTCCTTGATGGACTTCTATGCCAAGGTAATAAGTGAGTTTTCCGAGGTCTGACATCTCAAACTTTGATGACATTTCTCTCTTGAACTCATTGGTCACCTTAAGGGAGTTTCCAGTCAAAAATAGATCATCTACATAGACTGCAATCACAAGAAGCGTTCTCTTTTCTTCTCTTCTGTATACTGATGTTTCTTTAGAGCATTTAACAAATCTGATTTCTCTTAAGATTTGATCTAACTTTGTATTCCAGGCTCGAGGAGCTTGTCTTAGACCATATAGAGCTTTTGATAACTTATAAACCTTATGCTCTTGTCCTTTTACTTCAAAACCTTCTGGTTGTTCAACATACACATCTTCTCGCAATTCACCATGTAAGAATGTTGTCTTAACGTCTAAGTGGTGAATTTCCCATGAGTTTGATGCTGCTTCTGCTATTAAGAGACGAATTGTCTCTAGTCTAGCAACTGGTGCGAAAACTTCATCAAAGTCTATGCCTGATTCTTGAACGTATCCCTTAGCTACAAGTCTTTCCTTATATTTGTTGACAGTACCATCAGCATTCCGTTTTATTTTGAAGATCCACTTAAGACCAATCACTTTTACCCCACCTGGATTATCAACTAGAAACCAAGTCTTGTTTCTGTTGATTGAAATAATTTCTTCTCTACATGCTTGTGTCCATTTAGTCGAGACCTTTGCTTCCTGAAAATTCCTTGGTTCATCATTAACAGAAAGTAGCATAATCTCACATTCTTCTGCAGCTTGAAGAACATAATCCTCCAGATACTGTGGCTTTTGTATCTGTCTTGTTGATTTTCGCAGTGGAATGGGTTGAGTTATTTCATCGATCTCTTCTTCTTCTTCTTCTTCTTCTTCTTCTACTTCTTCGTTATTCTCAGTGTTTTCATTATTCTCTTCTTCTTCTTGATTAACATCATTGTTTCCATTGATATTGATGATTATGGGTCCTTTGCCTTCATCAATTACTTGACCCCATCTCATGTGAAACATTCCTGGATCCCTACTTGGTCCATCATTAGTTTATTTCCAGTTCCAGTTTGCTTTTTCATCGAATACCACATCTCGACTCACTATTACTCTTTTCGTTGTTGGATTGAATAATCTGTAAGCTTTGGATACAGACTCAATTCCTAGATGCACAAGAGTCTGAGATCGATCATCCAGTTTCTTAAGAGTTGCAGAATCAACTTTTGCGTATGCTTTGCAACCAAACACTCTTAAATGATCTATGTTTGGTTTTCTCTTTCGCAAACTTTCATATGGAGTTATGTCTTTCAGAGCTTTCGTAGGTATCCTGTTTATTAGGTATGTGGAGTGTCGTACAAATTCTACCCATAGATAATTAGGTACTTGCATAGCCTTTAAAGAACTTCTTGTCATCTCCATTAGAGTCATGTTTCTCCTCTCCACCACCCCGTTTTGTTGTGGTGTAATATGACCACATAAATCAGCATGAAGAAGCTCTAATGGCTTTGAGGCTCTGAATGTTGTTGCTTTTGGGAAACCTTGACGAGTTTGTTTCCCAACTAAACATGATTCACAGATTTTTGCTTCATCATTTATCTGTGGTAGTCCTCGAACCATCTTGTTCTGAGACATAGTTTTTAAGGTTCTGAAACTTATGTGTCCTAACCTTGCGTGCCACTTCCATGTCTGATCTTCCAGTCTCATATTCAGACATAATGACCTTCCAATCATGAGACTTATCTTGTAAAGTATATTCTGTGAGCGTGAGACTCTAACTAAAAGTCTTCCACTTGGGTCATGAACTGTTAGATAATCTTGTCGCATTCTAACATCACATCCAACTTCTGTAGCTTGTCCTAAACTTAGAATGTTTCTTTGTAAGTTTGGGATGAAGTAGATGTTTGTGACAAGCTTCTGTTCTCCGGTCTTGCTCTGAAATAGAATTGATCATTTCCCTTCAATTTCTACAGAAGATCCATCCCCAAACTTCACTTGACCTTTTATTTTCTCATTGAGTTCAAAAAAGTAGTGTCTCTTACAAGTCATGTGATTGCTGGCTCCATTATCTAAATACCAGATTCCTTCTTCTCCATCCTTTGATTCGTAGTTCTTTGGTATTAGTTTCCATTCGTTTAAGAATACAACTTCGTGCATGAAAAGAGTTGTATCTGCTTCCCTTGTTTCATTCTTGTTTGCTTCTTCCATCTTTTGTATTCTTTCAGGGAATACAGAGGAGAAGTGTCCTGGTTTATCACATCTGTAACAAATAATGTTTGATCTATCCTTCTTTTCTTTCCCTTGGTTTTGATCATTCTGACTTGTTGTTCTATCTTGTGAGTTAAACCTTCCTCCCCTTCCCCTTCCTCGGCCTCTGTTTCCTCTACCACCTCTTCCACGACCTCTTCCTTTTGTCGCAGAATTTTGTTGGTAAGAGTTTGTGTACAAGAGTTTTCCTTGAGTTTCTCCATTGTTTTCTTCATCAAGGATTCTCTCTTCATATGCTTTCAATCTTCCAATTATATCTTCATAGCTAGTCTTCTTTAAATCTAAGACTTGTTCGAGAGAAGCTATGATATGAATATACTTGGATCTTGGTAAACTATTGAGAAACTTCTTTACCAGTTTATCTTCATCAATGGATTGTCCAAGTGACGCAGCTTTTGAGGCTATCTCTGATAGCTTTCCTGCAAAGCTATCAATAGTATCAGTGTCTTTCATCTTCACTCTTTCAAATTCAGACATTAAGGTTTGCAGACGGGCTTCTTTAACTCGATCAGCTCCGAGATTACGTTCCTTTATTGCATCCCAAATTTTCGTTTGAAGTTTCCTATTCACCAACTTGTAGAACAAGACATTCTGGTATTGCTTGAAAGAGTAATCCAATGGCAACATTGTTTTTGTCTGGGTCCAATGTACCAGGATCAATTGTTTCCCAAACTTTGTAGATTTTCATCAGTACCTTCATTCTCATGGCCCATACTGTGTGGTTTGTGGCGTTGAGGGTTGGAACTTGTATTGATGGTGGCGTGAACTGTTTTGCACCCACAATGGTAGTTTCGTTTTCCATGGCTCAGAAACAAGCTCTGATACCAATTAACGGCAACTGCAAGATGAAACTTAGCTTATATAAAGACAACTCTCTTTATTGATGTTTAAAAAATCTCTCAAAACTAAACACAAGCTCTAATCTTGCTCATATGATCAACCACAACTTTGGTGATCATATATATATAGAACTATGAATTCCTTTTCCTAGTCCTATTACCTTATTACATGTCTTTCCTTTTCTTAGAACTAGATGACTTCTAATTCCCTTAGGATTACATCAATTTCCTAATCTTGTCCTAACCAGCTTGTTAGTGACTTCTATGTTGAAGTTTAACCAACATTTTCTTCAGAAAATGAAAATCATTGAAACCAACAAGTGGTGTAAAATTAGAAAGAAAAAAACAAGATATGGTAACTAAAATTAGAAAGAAAAATGGGTTAGAAAGGCGAGTAATTAAGTAAAATTAGATATGCTCTTGTGGTTAACTGATAAATACGTCGACAGCTGAAGTGATACAGTGTATACATACGTCGTGCGTGGAGAAGATGGTGGGTTGAAGGATCTTGATGTCTAAAGCTGGAATAAGAACGTTGGTTAACGTTTGGTGGAGCTTGATATCCCCAAGCAATGTGCCCAGTATCTTTCTGAGGTATTTGCCATTATATTTAGGACCCGCTATTGCACCAAACAAGCTCTTAATAGGACCCAAAATTATCGCCTTTCTGATCAATATCATCATCGAAACAATTATAGCATCATTATCACGAGTATTAACACAATGCAAACGCTAAGTATTTTAAATATTCAGTAACACTTACGCGGTATGAGGGAAGATTTTTGGACAATTTTCGTGGTAGAACTGAACAGCGCCTTTAGCTGTGTAAAGCGGTCGATTGTTCTTATCAGGAACTGTAAGCATGGCTGTCAATAATCCTCCAGTACTGGTCCCTGCGATAAGATCAAAATAATCTGCAATTCTTGCATCTTCTCCGTCAAGTTCCTGATTATATACAGTGTTAAAGGTGTCACCGGAAAGTCAAGTAAACATTTTATTCTTCTTCTTCTTCTAGGAGATAGATAGTCAATTACCTGCAATTTAGATTCAAGGAACTCGAGTATAGCTGCAGGAATTAAACCACGAACACCACCACCATCAATAGACAATACCGTCACCATTTTTCCCTCACATGGTGGAGGTAAATTTGTAGCACTTATACTAACACTTCGATCAACCTGAGTGTTAGCAATAGTAGCATTAGTCGCCATAGTATTGGGAACGCCACAGTTGGAGTGAAGCCTCTTACTCTTTCTACTTTCTTGTGCGTACCATTTATAAGAGATTCATTGCATCTTTATCTTATTGTTCATGTTGTTGTCCGAAAATAAATAAAAAAATTATTATTGTTGTCAAAAGAAAAAAAAAAAGAAAGTTTAGCCTATTATCTGTGGTTGAAGCTTTAAGTTAACCCTCGAGTACCTCTAGTAAGGCGTATTTAATAACTGATGTTGACTTTACGCTACTTAGCTTTTGTGATAACTTCTATAGGACCCAAGTTGGAGGCTTGGGGTTTTCTTGAGAGGAATTGGGGATAATTGCGAATATTGCAAACCGTGACTGATGCAACTGAGTACTGGAAACAAAATATTTTGATTATCACAATAGCTACTGATTATTGCTTGTGGAAAATGCGATTTTCTCTTATATTTCTTGTGAAATTTTCAATTATTATATATGTAAATTTTCAATTGCTTGTGAAAATTTCAGTTTTCACCTTTGTTGAAAGTGATAAAATTATATTTTCACCTAGAGATAAAAGTAAACAAAATCATGTTTGAAAGAAAGAATAAGAGTTATTTTTAAGGGGCTGTCTTGAGAGTAGGGGTGTAAATTGGGCCGGCCCGGGTAGTCCGGTCTATTTATTAAAAGGGCCGGCCAGAACATCTTTTATCCATGAAATTAAAAGGGCCGGGCGGGCAGGGTTATTTATCTACAGTTAGTACCCATGGTCTATCCAAGCCTGTTTTGTAATTTGGGCTCGGACGGGTAAGGTCGGGAGGGTCTTGAATATTACAAACAAATATATATTATACATATATATTATTAAAAATAAAAAGAAAATAATGATAATACACAAGTTTTACTTAAAATTCATAATCAAATACGAGAATTGAGATGGGAATAAGATAAACCAAACTTCCTATAATTTTTCCTGAATTGAATCATTAGAAAAGGAAACTGCGTTACATTTTGCTCAATATTTTCTCTATATGGTTAACAAATTTAGACTCTTATGGAGTAAAAGTTAAGAAATACATATGAGAACTATGAGGGTTAACTGTATTAAGTATACGTACCAAGTATATTTTAGGATAAAACAAATGAGAACACTCACTTAAGCTAGCTAAATGGATAACACTGGCGGGCTAACAAGGCGGGTAACATTGACGGGATAATAGGGAGGGTATTGGGTCGGGCAAGAAAATTTGACTTGTGGCCTGTGTCCGCCCTCTTATTTAAATGGGCTAGGTCGGGCCAGCCCGTAAAGGGCCACGATCACCCATGAATTGTCATGGGACAGGAGGGACGGTACTGGGCTTCGGACTGTCGGGAAAAATTTACACCCCTACTTGAGAGTCTATAAAAGGGAGAGATATTTAGGGAAGTAAAACAAAGAAGAGCCCTGAGCAGAAGGTTTGAAATCAAATTTTAAATTGAAAAGAGAAAAATATTGATGGTTTATTTTACTATTTATGTCAATTGAAAGATTTGGAATCAAATTTGGACTTTTATCATATGCTATGGGATTTCTAATACAAAAAAAAAATCGCCCAAGGAATAATTTCCCCCATTTAAAAATATCACATCGTCTCAACCAATTAAAGAGGAGATATATCTGACACAGGAATGTACACAATATTTGCAAGCAGTGTATACAAAGAGTGGCTGTCGATTGGGATTATAGCTTAAGATAAAAATCTAATGTAATTATTTATGTCTAGTGTAGATGCCAATATCGAGACCAATTTCACTAGTTTTTAATCTCAGGTCGAGTCGATTTTGAAAGTCAATTTTTCTTCAAAGAATCTATTATTGTGTTCCCTCAAACTGACTCATCATATTGTCATTGTAGGCCGATGTACTTTCACACAAATTACCCCACTCGAGATAGGCCTCTAACACTCCAACCTATTGTCAAGTCATACAATATCTTCACAAATACTCAAACACCAATCTTGCAAACATCAAATACTGTTGGGATATATATTTAATAACGTTTTTGTATATTTATATTAACATTAATAGCTTGGTCCAGTAGCAGAATATTTTGGTTTTTGAGAGCGAGGTCAAAGGATTAAATTGGATTTATATGCATATATACGTACGTGTATATGACATTAGACCCGGAGCAGGGCCTCGGAAGGTTCTTAGATTTCGAAATTATGTTTCTCTGTTTTTTAAAAATGATTTCCCAAAATATTTTATTTCTTTTATTACCTGGAAAATCTGACTTAATTTTGACATGATTTATTTGTCCGTTCTTTTTATTGTCGAATGAATGGTACAACAATAAAACCTAAAGTTACTTTCTATTAATTTCGTATTTAATGTTTGAGTTATAAAACAACTTTTTGAGAAACAAAAAATACTCAAAAAAAATTTCTATTGTTTTTCCTCAGAAACAAGAGGCTAGCTATTGAGCAAGATTTGAGAGAGCAAAAGTGTTTGACTTCTCATTGTGCGTGACATATTGAAGAGTTTTTCTCGGTTGCTTTATCTCGGAAACATCGCGACAAAGAAAGAATTACTTGCACAAAACTTAGGGGAAAGCCACGAAACATCTTAAAGAACGCGAGTTAGTCGTGACTCAGCAGTCATCTTGTTTGTTGTGTTTGATCTTTGTTTTGAAATGTGAAATCAAAAATTATTCCGACACGTACTCGCCTGACAATCTTACAATTGGGGAAGCATGTAACCTAATAAAAACACTTATATATAAGTAGATTTTCTTTTTTGTTACGCAAAACAACGAAAGGATTACAAGTTATCCCTTAGCAATCATTGATCACCATATAGAGAATGCAAAATCCAAACCAGTGGCACTAATCAAAGCATATGACTCTTATTAAGAGCCAAGTCATGAGATACTCTATTAGCAATTCATTTAGAAAAAAGAGATAGACTGGAATTTAGATTTAAGAGTTTTGATATATTGAAAAAGGAAATGGGTTCTCTGATCCCATAAAAACATCTTCTTGTTAGTTTCTTCTAAGATTGCTGAACATTGCTGTTGACAATGATTTGATCATGCTTCTTCTTCCAAACACACTTTAGGGAATCTCTAATTGCCCGAGTCTCTGCTTCTTCAGATGAAAAACAAATCAGGTAAGTTGATCGAGAAAATATAAATCCTGATATGAATCCCTGATGATGAACCTTATTCCTCCATTTTGGAAATATAAATTCCAAGCACCATCAATACTTATCTTAATCCAATCTCTTGGTGGAGCAACCCAAACGGATTCTAATTTTCTAGCTCTGATTGCAGATATACTGTTCAAGATTAGGGGTTTAAGAGAGTATTTATTAGCAATATTGATTTAGATCTACTGAAGATTTCCAGAGGTTTTTCAGAACTTTCATTGTGCACAATCTCGTTCTTACTTGTCCATATTGACCACTTCAAGCAAGAATTTTTTAGGAAGAAACCAATTGTATCATAAGAGTCCTTATAAGGTTTAAGTTGTACCCAATACTTAATCTAGCGTTCAAAGGTAAAGTTTTGGAATTGCATATTTTGAATATCTTACTATAATAAATAAAAGGCTGCCTTTCAACGGACCGACAGGAATTGACCACCGTACCCCTCTGTGTTTTCGATTCTACTACTGCAAAGACAGAACAAAATATCAATCGTGGCTTGATGTTCGATCTAAGATTCTCTTTCAAATGCGACCAGGTTTCCAATCTAGCCTTCCTTTTTGAACCCCAATTGATGATATTCAGACGACTTTTACATAATCTTGATGCATCCTCCGATTTTGAATTTAGTTTTTTCTGTATCCAAAATTAAGTTTGAGTCTAAAATCAAATTACATCAAACAAAAAATTGATGCACAATTGGATCAACATTACAGGTAAGTCAGATTCTCCGTACTTATGAATTAACGATTTCTGCGATTGTTTAAGTTCATGTTAACTCTCAATTCGACTCTCTGCAAACTCTTGATTAAACTCTCAATCATTCATCATTCAAATTATACCTAAGTATAAATTGTAATACGTTAAGTTCATTTTAGATAGAACAAAGCATAACCTAGAAATTCAAGTGAAAGACTAGACCAATTAGTTCGGACATGATAAATATGTTGAATTGATTGAATCAAGTTTAGAGTTTAAATTGAGTCTTAAGCTTTAATCCATGATTGAATTAAGTTTGTCAACTCTATTTTTCAAGATAAGCAAGCCCATTTCAGCTTAATCTGATCCTAATGCGATTTCTTTGAGTTTACCAAAATATTCACTCAAAGTGTTTGTGAAAATGCTTCACTGATAATAGGATGAATAACAACTTAGCAATCTCAGTATCAATAACAACTCATATGCCCATGCGAAGATTAATATCCTCAGACATCGTCGGCTATTTGAATTTAGACTGAAAAGTAAATATGTGACTTCAAATGATCATGAGGCGTTTTTCAAGTGGAATACTGAGCTGAAATATTTGCAACTGATTCTGATACAATCCCCAGTAGCAAGTTCAACTTCATAGATTTTCAAGACTTAGGGTCCAGAATCAACAAGCCACATGTAACAGATATCTTATTTTAGGTGTGTTTTCGGTTCAGCTTTATGAACTAAACATGAGCTTCCAAGTCATGTTTTTCATGTTCACGACTGACCAATTTTAACCTCACTTTGTCAACATGCGCACTAATATAAGATTACCATGTCGGGTGGGACGACTAAAGGGCTCAGTCGTAGCCTGGATGAGCTAGCATGCATGGAGTTGAGCAAACTACCTATGGACGTTGTTGTTTCATCATCATATGTCAAAAAACACGTAGGTTCATCTTCTGTCCAATATGCATATGCTCTCGCATTTCAAGACGGTTTTAGTCGTTGATTGCTTACTACCGTTGTTATGTCACCACTACTATTACTGTTGGATTAACTTCAACATAGAAGTCACTAACAAGCTGGTTAGGACAAGATTAGGAAATTGATGTAATCCTAAGAGAATTAGAAGTCATCTAGTTCTAAGAAAAGGAAAGACATGTAATAAGGTAATAGGACTAGGAAAAGGAATTCATAGTTCTATATATATATGATCACCAAAGTTGTGGTTGATCATATGAGCAAGATTAGAGCTTGTGTTTAGTTTTGAGAGATTTTCTAAACATCAATAAAGAGAGTTGTCTTTATATAAGCTAAGTTTCATCTTACAGTTGCCATTAACTACATTGTTTGATTATAGTTTTTCTTTTTTAATCCGGTAACTCAATGCTTTACCCGATCCTCCGTTGAGGTTTTTACGGACATTAAAATAAACTGCAGGTACTTATATGACGTAAAACAACAGGTAATGGACGATGTGGATTGATCCTGGAAATTGGTCATACATAATACACGGACCAAGCACAATGATGCGACAATCCATAGTTACTCAAACAATTTCTCCGTTTACAAAACAATTTGGTGCAATTGGGTTTTTATTTTCAGTAATTCCATTGAGTTACAAGTTTTTACAAGCTTGAGCAATGCAGATTTGGGATACTAAAAACTTCTGCAGTCCAGTGATGTGTTTTGGGTCAAAGTTAAAGGGCAAGGTTGCAAAGGTTGGAAAAAGGAAAATGGTTCCAGATTTTGATTTTGTTCTCCCCATCTTACCATTTGCTTTTTTGGCATGGACTCTGTAATATTATGGTTTGGATATATGCTGACCAAACCGCTGCAGGAAATGCTGATAGTGCAGTGATGGATCATATTGTAATACAATTGTTTTATTACTTTTGTTTTTGAAATGCAAAGAATTTTTCAGAAAATTATTTTATTACTTTCGCTTATGTATTTTGTCGATGAACATATCACTTACCTTCATGATTAATTTCTTTCAAATCATTAAGTCTTCTTCGGACATGGAAATGGGTTTGGAATTTGGGATTGATGCTATGTAATTTTCTTTCATAGAGGATTAGTGATTGGTGTCAGTAGGCAAGGGTATCACTATCAAATGAATGGAGTTCCAAAAAAAAAAAGAAAAAGAGTATACATTGAAAAAGATATCCACGGCAAGCGCATCGCGCGTGCATATTTATTAGTCTAGTATTATCCAAACCCTATTAATTTATTTTTAGGATACAAGTGAATGCATGATAGATTCAGATTCCGATTTGCATCTAGGACTAGGGCTGTTCATGGTCGGTTTTGGTTCGGTTTCTAGCCAAACCAAAACCGAAACCAATATTATTGGTTTCTAAAAATTTAAACCAAACCAATCCATTAACCATTGGTTCGGTTTCCAAATGGCTCCAGTTGGTTTCGGTTTGTCCCAGTGGTTTTTGGTTAACCAATAATTATGTCAAACCAAAAAAAAAAAATACAAATTTACAGATAAAAAAGTCGTAGTTGCCGATAGTATTGGTTTACACAAATATACAGACAAAAAAAAAATCAAGAATAGTTAAAGCTTACTCTAATTCTAGAGATCAAAAGAAGATATATAATATATCTTAATTTAGTTATTGACAAATAAAAAAGAAGGAAGACGGGAAGAAAAAAGTCGAGTAGCAGCAGCTGTTGTTGGGGGTGGAGAAGGGAGGCGGCTCAGAGAAGGAGAAAGAGAAAGAGGGAGAGTATCATAATGAAATATTAAATTTAGGGTTTCTATTTATCCTCTAAATTAATGGGTAGAATCTAATACTTTTAAATCGACGGTAGAAACTAAGTTTAAAAATTAATCGGTTCCCCAATGGTTTTTGGTTCGGTTTTCAGGTCAAACTAAAACCAAACCAGTAATGTCGGTTTTTCAACTTTTTTTACCAAACCAATCCAAATCTAAATGGTTTGGTTCGGTTTCTTGCTTATTGGTCTGGTTCGGTCGGTTTCCAACGGTTAACCGACACCATGTTCAGCCCTATCTAGGACAGGTATAGTCAGGGATGTGGGTGCCGTTATGAAGGATCTCCTTGACCGGTATGGCACCTTTCAGTGCTTTCCAGACAAACAGACTCACCCTAGAAGATAAGTTTTGCTTCCACGAAGATAAAAATCTTTAATAGAAATATACGTTTTTGGCGTTTGTTTACCGTTTAAATTTAGATCATTAGTACTTAATCCTATTTAACAATTGAAAAGAGGATCGGAATCGAGTTTGTTACGTGTATACATACATGTATACAGAAAGGATTATAGAAATCCAATGCACTTGGCAGGGATACTTCTTTTAAAATTACAAGTTGAGAGCCCGTGTGTTGCACGGCGGCTTTCGCACTCTTGGAATTGTAGGGGTGAATTTAGAAACATATATTTGTCTTCTTAAACTATCAACAACAATTATTTGAGTCGCTAATATCACTAGATTCACAACAGATATAAGAATTCCTAAGGCCAAGCACTATGGGAGAGGGCATCACTTCCCTATCCCTCATATAAAGGGAAGGGATATAGGTCACAAGGCAGCCTCACTATGATGCGCGTTTATCCCTTTCGTACATGAAACGGTAACTCAGTTACCGTTTAAGTCAACTTATTGACTTGACCGAAACGGTAACCAAGTTTCTGTTTTATAGGTTCAAGTTTACAGAAACGCGCTCGGACTTCCCATTTCTCCTTATTCTCTATTTTTCTACCTCTCAAACCCCTTTTATCCCCTTTTGATTTTCATTGTGATTCATTGCGAATCTTTGGCTTAAATTAAAAGGGTCTAATCGTTACTCCAAGGTGAAACAAATCCATTCTTCAATTTCGTATTCCATCCACAAAATCATCAAAGGTGGGTGTATCTAATCTTAAGGTTTAAAATTAATTTGATTTTGATTTTGATGAAATTGTTGATATTAGGTTGGTTAGGTATGTAGTATGCAATTCAATAATATAATTAAAACATATATTTAGTGAAAAATACATGATTATTACTTGTTGTGTGATGCATCTCTTGATTTATGTTGAATGAAATGTTTGTAAACTACTACTCTATCGATGTATAACATTGATTGACTTGTATTTATGTATGGTATTAGACAAATTGATATCATGTTTGTAGTTATGAATGGTACAAAATGAGTCTAATGCGTGCATATGTGAGAGTTAAATATGGAATCCATTTGGATACTTCTAGTGATGAAGAAGAAAAAACTTTGCTAATGTTTACACAAATGTGTTTGGATGAACATTTACGTCTTATTCAACAACCGGTACCTAGGGAGGTACAAACACATAGTATAATTATGCGTGACTCTAGTGTGGCATGATGCGAAATGATGAATGATTATTTTACACCTGGAACTAGAAATACCTCAATACAATTCAAACAACGTCTAGGCATGAGGCAAGAATTATTCGAAAAATTGTTAGAAAAATTGCTTGAAGTGGATCCAGAATGGAATCAACGTCCGGATGCAACTGGCACTATGGGGAATTCTCTGCATATGAAATTAGTTCCCGTGATGAAATGTTTATGCAAAAGTACGACAGCTGATAGTGTTGATTACACTCGTATGGGTGCCACTACAATATACTATTATCTAAAAATATTTTTCCACACCATTTGCATGAATTTTGGAGAAATATATTTGGGTGAACCCACTCCTGAAGATGTTCAGAGCTTACTAGATGAGAGTACGAAAAGAAAATTTCCTGGAATGCTTGGTAGTATTGATTGTATGCAATGGCCATGGAAGAATTGTTCGATAGCTTGGCAAGGAACTTACCGAGGTAAAGAGAAACATAATATTATGGTATTAGAGGAGGTGGCATCAAATGATCTATGGTTTTGGAATGTTTTTTTGGAATGCCTGGATCAAACAACGATTTGAATGTTTTGACACACTCACCCCTTTTTGATAACATGCTAAAGGGTGTAGCACCTCCATGCAATTATGTCATCAACAGTCACCAATACAATATGGGTTATTTCTTAGATGATGTTATCTATCCAAATTTGACTACAATTGTATAAGCTTTCAGTCAGACATTGGACATTCCCGAGTATGTGAGATTCAACAAGTATTAAATGGCTAAAAAAAGGATGTCGAACGTGCTTTTGGAGTGCTTCAAGCTAAATTCAGAATTGTCGGATCACCGTGAAAGTATTGGAAACAATCTGACTTGATCCTAATTATGAAATGTTGTCTTATTTTACACAACATGATTATTGAGCATGAACGCCGAGAAACGGATTGGGGCAGATTTGTTCCCGTTTAGATTCCGGAACCTACCAATGATGGTCGTGTTTTTAAGTCAAATCTGAAAAACCTAGAAATGCACCTACAACTACGAACGGATCTTGTCAAGTACATTACTGTGCGTCCTGGTAGAGGAGGCCAGGCAGGGGACTTGTCTAGTTTGGAGGGTTCAGATTTGGAATACATGGTACTTCCATCATCAGATGGAGAGTATGATGATAAGACTTAGGAGATGAAATTGTTCCTGGTCAAACCGAGGATGGTGCATTTGATTATTATGGAGATTACAATGACCAAATCCCAGATGACTTTGAACATCCAGGTGAACATGTTTATGGAGACGGATATGTAGAAGACGAATATGAAGATGATCGAGATGATGATGATAATGACGATGAGGACGAGGAGGTTGCGTACTATGATGAGGATTTGTATGAGAATGATGATGTTGATTCATAGGGTGTATGATAACCCTTTCAGTTTGTGTTTAAAAGTTTGAATGATACATGCATATGTAAGAGGGATTTTAAATTATTTTTGGGCTTCAATTATGTATGACAATGAATACGTTTTTATTTGATGGCTATGTGGTTTACAATTACGATGGTTGTTTATTATAAGTGAAATCAGTGAAATTTCTTTGTACATAATATGGATATGTATACTTATCCGTGAAATCTCTCTGTACAGTATATGGATATGTATATTTATCCGTGAAATCTCATTGTACAGTGTATGAATATGTATACTTATGCGTGAAATCTCATTGTATTGTGTATAGATATGTATACTTATCATGTATAAATAGATCACCAATGGTTTACCAGTGAACACATTTCTTCTCCATCTATAAAAATAAACACTTCTGTTGTCCAAATTATTATTTTCAAAACAATATTTTTTTTTTAATTATGCTGGGTTATAATCCGCAAAAGACTTAGAGATTGTTAGTTCATGGGTCGAAGTTTTTGTAGAGAATGAAGATGAAGTTCCACAACCAAATAACACAAACATTTGGGAGCAGTTGCTGGAAAGGTTATTCTACATACCTGGAATCCAAATGAGCGAATGATTAATTATCTACAAATAAGATTAAACGTTATCACTTCAGAGATGAAAGAATATGTAACGATATAAAAAATATTATACCTATTCAGGGCTCCAGTAACTGAGGAAATCGTAAGTTACTTACCGGTTACCTACCAAGTATGTGTAGTAAATGGTTTAAATAATATAATTGTAAACTGATATTGTTTTCTTTTGTTGTAGGAGGAGGAGGCTAAAGGAAGTTATTCAAAAAAGTTCGGAAAACGTTTTAGATTTTATAACTGCTACTTGATGTTGAAAATCATCCCGGAGTATAACCTGGAACCCCTAGAAGATTCATCCTCTGAAGATTAGACGAAGAGTAAACAAGTTAAATAAGGATAGGTTTTTTGGGTATATCTCTCTGCAAACCCTCATGGGAAAAATAATAACATGTGATGTGTTTAAAGCAATCGTCCACGACGTTAAGATGTTAGGGGAAGGCATTACACGCTTTAATCGAATGATCAGTTGTAATTTAGTTTTCTAGTTATTAATGAACAATGGTTTAATTAATAAAAAATTATTATAAAACTGCTAGTATTAAATTAAACCACAACACAACACAGTTGATAAACACTTAATATAACAAACATAGAAGCGTATTAACTACGAGGATTTCAATGACAAACATTTCATTTGCCTCAAAATGGACGAACGAATACCCTCTTATTTGTATCAGTTCATTCATCGCACCCTCTCTGTTGTTATTGTGATTTTGTAAACACCTCCTGAATGTCTTGCAATTGTTTATAATGATCTGTGTCGTCCTTGTAAACTCAGATACATTCTACTATTACCATTACCGTTAAAACACAACACGGACATTCTCCAAACATGTGACCAAAAACGATCCCCAGTTTCCACTAAAGTTGTTCGGCGAATCCTCATAAATCTACAAAGACTACGTATCAAATCGGTATCCTCCTTGAGTGTGTACGGTGGATTTGGTGGATGCATGTTTATATTTTGAGAAGGAAGGAAGAAATATAAGTATGATTGATTTTGTGTTTTGTTGAAAAATATGAGAAAGTCTTTATATAAACAAAATATGTAACGCCTCTATTATTTTAAAATTATAATTTGAAAATTGAACTGATGGTTACTCGAAATTCAATCCTTTCATTAATCCAAACAACAAATAAATTACAAGACTTTTTAAATTAAGTTAACAACTATACGAACTTGAAATAAAGACAACACTTTTAATTGAAAACTAGACTAAAAATTAAAAATGAACTCAATTAGAAATGATAATAATTAAAGATGGATTACATCATCATCTTCAGAATCTTGAACACTGATTATATTCATCCTCTTCAAAATATCCTTTTTCATGCGTCGATAGTATTTTTTTCCTTATGAGCTAACTTACTAAGATCCATACCCATTATTACTTTTTCTTGATCAAGATGCATTTGTTGCTGATGCATTTGATAAGTCTGTTGCTGGGGCCTTTGCAAATTGATTTGTTCTTCCATTTGATAAGTCGATTGTTGAGTAGATTCCCAAATTGTTTGGTATTAGGATTCTTGTTCCGCTTTCATTTCTGCCTTCCTTGATCGTGTTTCCTTAAGATATTCCAAAATATTAGCACTTTGTTGATAGATCTTATCTTCTTCCATCTTAACCGAAGAACTTCCCTCATCACCTTCTATAAATATACATTTCTCGTGATCCTTCTTCTGTATATCTTGCATTTTGGATTTTTTAGTTCCTATAGGACGAGCATTATACTTGTAATTCCAATGAGTCTCTCCGTTGGGCAGAAATTCTGTATCATCTTCAACTGGCACAACGTTACGATGATTATCAAACAACTCACTATTTTGGGCAACAATGAGTTCATAATTGAATCCAGGGACCTTTTCTCTAAACATCTCATAGCATGCATCATACTTGAAGGGTTGTCCTGTTTGTTCCTGAAATTTTTCTCGTCCATCTCGTGTCTGAAAAATTACGTCAGAAAATTTTAGTTCATCATTATTATCACAGAAACAGGAAAAACTTAATAAATTAGGAGAACTTACCAAATCTTCGTGTGACGCACCGCTCTTGGTTTGCCGATATATAGTGTTAAGGATGGACACGAATTCTCTGACATATTTTTTGATTGCTTTCATCTTTGTTTTTAAGGCACCCCAATCTCTTCCATTAGGATTGCCTTTGCGTTGGACAAAAATTTGGTGAATACGTATCCAAAATAAAGCTGTTTTTTGTTGTGCACCTACAAATTCATCACAACTCACGTAAATAAATGCAGCAGTAAGATCAATCTCTTCCCGTTGCACAAAATTATTAACCATATTGAATCAAACTAAAATATAAGAACTTGAGTAGTAGAAGATAAAGATAAAAATCAAAAAAGTATAAATAAGAAATCAATTGATTTGGAGTGATTTGAATAGAGAACTAGAGTTGTATTGATAGAGGATTTTGAAAAAATGACAGTTAGAATCCGACGGTGGAGAAGACAGAGCCATTATGAATGATGGATGGGTAGGATCGGGTGTGAGAGAGGTGTAAAAGACAAAAAGGTCCAACAAAAAAAATTACTGAAACGGTAACTCGGTTACCGTGTAAAATGTCACGGTAACTGAGTATCCGATTCAACTGCCAAATGGATACTGAGTTTCCGTAAAATAAAATTTTACACGGTAACTCAATTTTCGTGTCATTTCCCTTTCCTACTACCTGGATAAGATGTGATCCACTTTGACAACTAGGAAAGAAATATCCTCATTTATGTGGAGATATGAGAGATCATATTGGATGAATTTTTAGGGTATCCCCTACATTTAAGGGATAGAAAATGAATAAAGGGCAGCATGGTGCTTGGTCTAACCGGTTTTCGGTTGTTATCATAAAGCAAAAATGCTCGAAACAAAGCCACCGCTTTCAACTGGCTATTTAGCGGGTAATGGATTGGTGGCGCCGTGGTGGATTCACCTTCCCCATTTTTTATTCAAAGGACAAATGATAAAGATCCCCTCCAGCAGCCCACGTGGTGAGGTTCTCTCACGTTTTTTTCACTTGGTTGAAAAGAGACGGGGTAAGGAGGAAGGAAGTGTCATCTTTCATCCATAGTACAATTATTGTCAAGGAAGCAATCTTGATAGTGTGCATCTCGTGTAAGCGAATTAACTCAAAATTTCAATTCCGGATATATTTCACCCGTTCGGTTGGATGGAATTGGTCAGATTTCCTTGTGATCGGAAGGCTTCAATTTCCCCAACCAAACATGCTATTAGTAAAAGCAACAATGATTTTCAATTTTCATCATTTATGTTGATGGCATTTGAAATTAAAATTCAAAGAATCTTCCGCTCAGTAAAACCTCCATAAAAAAATAAGACATTGAAATGAAATACCTAATTAATTTCAGATGAGACGTCCCATAGTGCCACTGATGTTCTAGCGTGAGGAATTTTTTCTGCATAGCAATCTAAAATTTATTGACTCGACACTCATTCCATATATTTTCCAAACTTGTAAGTTGTATTGCATTTCATGTCCAATCCGATCAAAGGAAATGGTGTAAGCGCTCTTGAATCCACTTTCAACCAACATATGATAACTTTCAATCATGATGTCGGACTGTTCAGTTCAAATTAATGTTATGTTATTGGGGTCACACTCCATTCAAGTGGCGTCACCTAATAAAACAAAAACGGATCATCCATAAATAATATTAAAAACTCTTTATCTCAAATAATTTTGTAATGACCAAACAACCCTTGTTTAGCTAATTTTAATTTAGTTTAATTATTATCTAATCTAATTAGATTAAGAAGATGAATTTTGATATATATTTGTGAATTCTGGGATAAAGTTTTTGTGGGAAGAAAAACTAGAGAGAAGAGAAAAAAGAAAAATTCTTGAGATTTTTTTTCAAAACCTAGATTTTTTGATTCACTCAACCAAAATGGATGAAACAAGTTACCAATTCGAGGTGGGTGAATTTTTTATGATAGAGAAAACAAGTTTTACATTCCTCATGTTGGAGACCAAGAGATGGATGATTTGTTAGATGGTAGAGAGGGTTTAACACAAAGTGATGATGAATCTCCACCAATTGAAGAAATAAATCAACAAAGTGAAGAACCAATGGTTGAAAATCAACATGTACACCTCTAAACTATCTCCCATGGGATCAATTTCGCTCAAAACTAGCTTAAGTACGTAAAAAAATCAAATTTTTAGACTTTCATGGCAAATTACGTCTGGGTTTGGCTTCGTTTCCAACCGTAATCCAATTTTACGCCTGGGTTTGGAAGAACTCCAAACCGTAACTGGTTTCCAATAAGACAAAAATTGAATTACGTCCGGGTTCCCCAACCCAACCGTAAATATGTTTTGCATGGGTATTTATTACCCGTTTTACGTCTAGGTTAGATTTTTGGATTTCCAACCGTAATATAGAACGTCTGGGTTAGATTTTCTTCAAAAACCCAGACGTAGATCAATGTAGTTAATATCGGATATCAGTTTATCTCGTCCAGGACCGATACACTGGTACGACTTTATATCGGAGATATTATCGTTCAAATATCGGTATAATATCGGTTCCAAATTTAGAGACTATAATTTTATAGCTACCATCAATTTTATCAAAAACACAAGAGTAACTTCAATAACTTTGAAATTTACTACCTAAAATGATTAATAAACAAGATCAAATTAGAAATAGGAGAGTAACTTCAACAACTTTAAAGTTTACTTCCTAAAATGGTAATTAAACAAGTACAAAGTTCAAACTAGAAACAAAAGAGTAACTTCAACAACTTTAAAGTTTACTACCTAAAATGGTAATTAAACAAGGATATTACAATCTTATTCAAAATCATACGAGCCACTATAGATATCATCATCTTCAGTAACTCCATTAGCTCCATCAAGTAGTCCATAATCAGTTTCTAACATCAATTGATCAGTATCATATCCATAATAATCAGAGTCGGTTGGGTAAGTAGACTTACTTCGAGAGCTACATGCACCTATACTACCAACTGGTCTACTTTCTTCACCAAGAATATCTTGCGAATCATCCAAAGTTCCATCAAGAATATCTTGAAATATCCCCGATATGTCGGCCGATATTGACTACATTGGACGATATTATCGCCAAGATATCGTATCGTCGATACAATGTTTATCCTACCGCTCCAAGGCCGATATCCGAAATATCCCCGATATATCGGCCGATACAGACGATATTGACTACATTGACGTAGATAATTACGTCCAGAAAAAATAGGCCACGAACCTAGACGTACACAATTACGTCTGGAAAATCAACTCACAAAACCTAGACGTAATCCAATATGAGCGAAACTCTCAAAAGATACAGGAACAATTACGTCTAGGTTAGCCTATAAGATAAACCTAGACGTAATTTCAATTCTACGGTTGGAACTAAGGGAACCCGAACGTAAACCAACATGCAAACTATTTATACGGTTGGAATTTATCCAACCTATACGTAAGTTCTTCATAAACCAATATTACGGTTGGCGAACCTAGACGTAGCACTAACAGTGGAGGAGAGGAAGAGAAGAAAGATGAAGGAAGGAAGATGAGCAGTCTTTTTCTTTAGGATTAGATTAGAAAAGATTAGGTTTTTATGTTTTTATTTTAGTTAAAAGGTATTCTAGACATTTTGTACCTAAGTGAAGGATATCCCATAACCACTTTTTTAGACACTAAGAATCCAAGTGAAGCCCCTATAAAGGAGTGTGACGCCCCAATAATAGCCTTATATTTTAATCCAACTCCGTTAAAGATCATGCATTGTTGCTGTTAACTACTCCCTCCGTTTCTAAAAAATAGGTTGTTTGGTTTTCACAAAAAATAAGAAAACTAATCATTAGAACTACTTTTCCATGTTTTTTCCTAATTTATCCTTTGGTCCCCACTCATTTGTTATCAGAGAAAGAGGAGAGATAAGTGGTCCCCTTTTTATATTAGGAGAGAAAATGGAGAGAGAGAAGTGATCCCTCTATGGGTATGGTAGTAAAATCATAACATTTGACTTTCCATATATGGAAACAAGCTTATTTGTATGACATATCCAAAAAACAAAAACCTGCATATTTTTTAGAAACGGGAGGAGTAATATTTTTTTCCTCGATCGATTATGAATACCCTCGGGCCTCCCTTCTGCGTTAACGCATAACAAAATTACACTACTCAGAATCTGTAGACAAACATTCGAAAGAGGTATGTCAAGCCAAGAGGGGGTATAAAAGACCTAGGCATGTACAGTACTTAGTAACTATATTGGCAGGAAAGTTAACTCAAAATTGGTGTTTTGGATTCCATTGGTCGGAGACGGCCTGTATTACAAGGAATCAATATTATTTCATTTGAAATGACTAACGTGTCCTTTTTTAGCAAATAAAATTTCATCAAAAATTAATTAGGTCTCATTCACAATATTGGATTCGGGAACTTTAAATTCATATGATGTTAGCGAGTCAATCATCTTGTTCTCCAAACATAATCCAAATATGTTCGGCATTGCCACAACTCTGATAAACACTTCTAAGACATCTTTGATTATTAAATTATTATGTGTTTGTGAATCATGATTTAAAGTCTTGAGTGTTAAATGAACACGATTATGTATACACGTTCATATGGCATACTTTCCATGAACTATCATTGTACACGGTTTCATTACCCTGGACCATAGTGTATATTCTTCTAAGTAACTTCACACATGCTTACAAGGACTCCTTGCAAGAGTTTCATCCAAACTGAGAAAGTGTTAGCTTAAATCTCAAGTTATCTTAGCTTCAATTCAAAGCTACGTACCTGTAGTCTTGAAAGTCTATAATAAAGAGACTCAAACAACTGGATATTCCAGTCCCTGTCATTTCTGTATCCCAGTTGTATGCTAGAGTCGTCCTTTATTAACCTAGTTTTCTTTTAAGAAACAAAATTAGGTTTATGAGTTAAAGACTACACTTAAGGATTCGTGAAGCCAGGTCCGACTATCTCTTTACCTTGATATTTCATGTATCCTGATTTTATTGATTGTCGAGGTTTTCGTCAATCTCCAATCAAGACTGAGATAGATAGAAATAGCAAAGTTCTCTTCGTCTCAGACTTTGTGATTCCTCAAGATAGGTATCCAAAACTCTTCTTTGTTGATCGGTTCAAGATTGTTCTTGTTAGGTGGTTAGTGATCCAGGATTCTCATCTAACTAAGTGTAAATATTTCGGGTTCATGAGGTTTGATTTTTTTTAATTGCGAATGATTTCCAAGCCTTTATCTAAACGATCTAAAAGGAAATCAAATAGGATTATCTGTTAGAGGCAGATTGTATCAAAAGTCTTCGCTTAGGTTGGAGCAACTCTTAGGATGTAAAGGACGATAACTAAGGGAATCAACTGCATAGAACCTTGCTAGGTTCAAGAAACGTAAAGCATGATTGCGGCTGAATTGCTTGGAGCATTAATTCGATTTCAACTACATTCCAGTCCGAAGTATGATAGTAGGCTAGTGTCTGTAGCTGGTTAATATAGTTCGGGGTTCTTCTGCAAGTGCAGTTTTCCTCGTTAACAAACTTGTGTTTTTTCTTTTTCGTATTATATCGATTTACATTTATAATAGGATTACAAAAGTAGTACGCATTCAATCCATGTAGTTTAATTTCTTATTTCTTGTGATCGATTACGAGACTAGTTCTTGTAAAATTCATATCTTGAAACGTAGATAACAAGTTTCATACTTGGCAAAATTCAGATCCTCTTGATCTGGACTAGATTTATCTTGGATATTGATTTGTGAGATCGTTCAAAAACTCTTGTACACAATCAGGTTCATGGACTTTATTGTCTAGACATATTGATTGTGAAAGAGATAAGAGAAAACTCTATATATTCAAAAAAAAAAAAGAGATAAGAGAAAACTCTATCATTGCTTTGTCAATGACTGGCTTGGGTCCTTCTCCCGATAACTATCAATTCAAAAAAGAAACCACCAACAGAAGGATATATTAACGAAGACGATGACTCACTCAAATATGGACTCGCATTTAAGAAAAATCCAGGATTATGGATGTTACTTTTGATTACTTTGTTTATCCTGTTCTGTATTGTCGTAATCCAAACGATATACGGAGAACACCTGATGGTCATAATAACTGCCTCATGTCACTGCTTGTTGCTGTCTTGGTTTCGGGTGTCATCACTGATTACATGGGGTCTCCAGTGGTGTTTGGGCCATACATGTTTGGTTTTATGATACCTAATGGTTCTCTTGGAACCGCATTAGTCGGGAAGGTTGTGCCTCCGCTCTACTTCGTCACTACAGGGCTCAGGACTTAGGTGGCATATTTCAGAGCTTACTGAACGCAGAAGTATGCCTGAAATATGCACTGAACGAAGAAATATGCCTACAGGGCTCTGGACTTGGGGGGCATATTCCTATACAACTGTCTCGTCTTATTCCAGCATGGACGAAGAAATATGCCAAGTTGCGCAAGAGAAAAGGAATTGCTTTCATTATCCTTCCTTTCCACATACAACAAACTATAGATGGTGGAATGAAAGAAACCAATCCATTCGTTCGTGACATCAACATAAGTATCTTAAACAATGCACCTTGTAGTATTGGAATCCTGGTCGATCGTGGCTTTGGTGGCACACGCTGAGCATTGCAAAGAAGATGATTATTTTTCACATAATATAGCCGTACTGTTCTTTGGAGGACCTATGATCGAGAAGCTCTCTCTTTTGCTTATAAGATGGTTAATCGACGTAATGTGACGGTAACAGTCATAGTCATACGTTCTGTCCCTATGGATGATACATCGAAGTACAAACACAATTTATCAAGTGAATACTGATCATTGGTAGCAAGAGGGAGAATCAAGAAGACGACAGTTACATAAGCCAATTTAAAAAGCAAACATCCAACAAAGAATCGGCTATGTGCCAAGAGAAACAGTTTAGTGAATCTGATCAGATCGGCTGATAACTTGCATGAGCTCTTCGTAGTATGGAGGGTGCGTGGAGTAGTAAACCCAAACATTCGAGCATGATTCATTGGACTGAGTGGCCAGAACTGGGCCAATAGCTTCACAAGATTTTAAAACAACTTCTGTTCTGGTATGTAATGCAACAATACCTGAGTATAGAAGTAGGTTCGAGAAAGGAAACACCTAATAGTCAATACAGCGATTTGTATGATAGTAGCTTCTATAATGTTAATCAAGTATCGTCTCCTCATAGTTCTCAAGGTTTGTCTCAAACAAGGATCTCAAAACTTGGCTCTGAAGAATGGCATTAGGTGATCCACAAAACTCAATTCCGCTATATTCTGAGATCCGTCTCAAGTGCATCTGTGACATGCAATTCGTTATGTATGTACAAAACCAAAAAGTTTCGATATACCACTTTTAACAATCCGTTGCTTGAAGAGCCGCAACAGCATTGGGGTTGATCGACCTTACACATTTCAGAGAATATCATTCATTTGTACCAACGGTTGTTACATAACAGTATTCGGAAACCTGGCCGACACACACCAAAAAAAAAGTTTTAACTTGCACGAAGTTACAGCTCCGCGACCTGCCCAGCAACTAGAATACAGAGTAGTGTTTGATTTCAGCCACTGCAGATTAACCTCACTATCAAGGTGATCCTATTCCTAGTGATGATACTCAAAAACTTACGTATTATTTAATCAATAGATTTCTTAATTAAAAAGTGATAGCACTTTGCTCTAAATAATACTTAGGCCTGAAGAAGCATCCTTCAAAATTAAAGACTCTTACAGGCCAAAAAGACAGGCATTATGCTTTAATTTGCATACTGCTGTAGAACAATTCTTATCCTTGTATGAAAGTTACTATTTAAATCCCTCTTAGTTAGAACTGATTTTCTTATCATCCGATTAAGAAAAGAAAACATTTTGTAGCTCATTCATTTACATAAGAAAGAGAGTGTAGTTATATTATACGGAGTACTATATAACATATATGCTACTAGTTCAAGGATATATGGGGTTACAGAATGAATTTTATCATCACTGCCTGACAAAAAATATGCACAAATCAGGTCCGCTTGTACCATCCGGATTGATCATGTAAAAAGCTTCTGAATCCTTTGATCCAACCACTCTCTCGAACCGAGCCCTCAAGTAGGTTAGCTCCCCGTCAATCAGTGTTTCTTTCTCATTTGGGCCAGCAGGAAGAACTCCAGCTCCCATGGATACTCCTCTTAGAAGTTGCATAACATGTAGTTCATCATCATAAGTTTGTTTCCTCCTGATAGAATAACCAGTTTTTTTACCATTACAGTAAACAGCCCACACATATTCTTCAAGCAATTTCCTCTTTGAAGTTCTTGTTTCGCTTTCAAGAGCAATTCTAACCAACCCGGATGCCATTTCTTTATGTAAAGCATTTGTAAGTAATGGTAATTCTATGACAAAGTTTGGGAAACATTTTGGATCATCTTGTATTGCTAATATTACTCTTCCATTTCGATAGCCGAAGAAAGTCCCCGTTGTTGCGTTGTGGGTAAGTAACGCCTTCCGTGGACGACCTAACAGCGCTACCATCTTGCAACCTGAACTCAAAAGAGGGAAGAGTTTGAACATTTTAAAGAATGTTTTGCATGAACTTGTCTTTGGTTTCTTGAGTGTTGAATTCTGCCTAAGCAAAGACTGTAATGCTGCATTCTCCATTGCTTGCTTATTTTAGATGGAAAAGAATGCACAGAATGGATATATATAGAAAGAGGAAGAGAAAGGGTATATATTGCTAGTTAAAAAGTTGTAGAAGGTTATTGTATCACAGAGTTAAAAGATAACTTGTGCGTGTGTATGCATATATATATAGATATACAAGAGAAGGCAGAGAGAGAGAGATCAATAAGGTTCGGGCTACGATGAAGTTAGCCAAGAAGATTGAGAAGTGGTTAGAATCTTTAGAAGTGGGGAGACGAGTCCCAAGTTGGGTTAATAGTGAAGGGGGGAAAGTCTAAAGTTTGATGTGGCCAAGTTTAGAGTGATGGAAAAGAAGGGTGGATTGGATGAATGTGATAAGATAAAAAGAGAATTGTTAGGACTTAGGACCACTAGTTGAGAATGTGGGGGTGGGGGGAAGAAGAAGAGTAAGTGAGAAAAGAGAAAAGAAATGAAAAGATGAAAAAAAGTATCTCTTGAGTTTTCTCTAACTGGTTTGCATGTGCTTTTCTCTGTTTAGTACTTTTGGTATCAACATCTCATTCATTCATTTCATTCATTCGTTCCTTCACACTTTATGCTTTATACTCAAATCCCATCCCAAAACATGTACTAGCCAACTTAATTATTGAGGTTTCATATCCATACCACACAAGCCAAATTATAACTTATTCAAGATGGTGATAAACATATTTGTTAGAGAAACTAATAAGTGGAATTCCACCTTACTCATTCATTTGTTCGGTTTGTTTGTATTACTCAAGAAGTTGGAGCTGATTTTCCCATCCTAGCTACCAAGAAACCTTTTTCATTAACAATTCACTTTGCCCCATCCTGTTTTGGGGAATCTTCACAATTTTAATGGGCAAACATCACATTAAAAACCATGTTGCCAAATTGTTAATGATGGATACCCATGATTAATTATTTTTATATTGTCGGTAACAAGAGATAAAATCAGATTAGAAAAAGTGGTTATCAATCTAACAGATGTTGTTTTGTTTGACATATAGAAGTCAAGTCTTATCTATCTCTAGTCAAATCATGATCTCAATCAGTGCCTATGAAGTTAATATGCGATATCGGTTTATCTCGGCGGAGACCGATATACTGGTACAACTTTGTATCAGGAATATTACTGTTGAAATATCGGCACGATATAGGTTCAGAATTTTGTACCTATAATTTTTATAACAAACATTTTCACACATTTTACGTTAAGGTATAATAAATACCGTCAATTTTAGGAAAAGAACCAAGTATTCATTAAAACACAAGAGTCTCCGTACGAAGCTCAAACGGGAAATGAAAGAGTAACTTCAACAACTAAAATAACTAAAATTCGCTGAGATTTGGGATTTATCCATTCCTTATTCCTAAAAGACCTAAACTACCCCATTCTTCACCTAAAATGCTTAAAACATCCTCATATCGGAAATTTCGTTTGACTCGTATAGGTATATATCCGCCGATATTATAGTGCATGTTTCCTATCGCGATGTTCTTGTTTTCTTATCGCAATATTCCTGTTTTCCTATCGCTCAAATGGCGATACCGATATTATCGGCCGATACGCCCGATATTAACTACAAAATTTATGGCAACTTTTATGGGAAAGGGAAAAAACATCCACCGGAATTTTACTGTATAATACAACGATAATATCCACTTCATTTCATCCATTTTGTGGGAAAAAGTTAGGAAATTGTTTTTTAAAGCTCTATCGTAAGGAAAAGGACAATACAAGAAAAAGTACTAAGGCCTAATGCCTCAGCCAACTTATTCTTGCCATTACACTTAAGAGTTATAGCCCAGTTAGAAATGCAGTTATAAGGATACAAAAGTTGAGATTTTGGTGCCAGTAGTTGCAAGGATATAATAGGTACTTCCAGAGAAAAAGATTATATACCTTTTTGCGGGAACAAAAAGATTCCCAAGAAAAAAATTTGATTTCTGGTGTTGTTGTTTTTTAAGCATGGAAGATATTATTAGAATTAAGCGGAAATTACACGAGGTAGGTGATACTTACGGAGTCATCCATTACAATTTGATTAATGCATGGTTGGATTGTTCGATCCCAAAATAAAGTTGTAAGGTTCTCCGATTGGTTGTTGTCCGCCGCTAGATTGACCAGTCCATCCGTCGCCTTATTGCCTTCCCTGTAGTTGTGTTTGACGATGCAGTGGGGGATCTGTCTCATGATTTGTTTGGTTTCAGATATCATTCCTGAGATGTACCAAGGAGAATTGTCGTCTGAGGTTAGGAATCGAAGCAAGTTTTCTGAGTAGGTTTCAAATTGAACTTTTGGCCAGCTTCGTTCTTTTGCCTTCCTGGTCGCTATGAGCATTGCCCATGACTCAGTTGTGAGGCCGGTAGTGATTCCTAGTGGTTGTGTTACGACTACCAGGGTGTTAGCAGAAGCATCCCTACAAATAAACCTGCTCCAGCTATTCCTGGGTGTCCTCGCGCTTCTCCATCTGTGTTGATCTTGATTCAATCTAGATTAGATTTAATCCAGCCTATGAAGATTGTTGTAGACGTTCGTGTTCTATTTCTTGGGTTTGCAGGATCTGGTATTCCATGTATTACAGGAGGGAGGTTCTCTTGTGCCCAAGAGAATTCTTGTTGCAGACTGATAGCCATCTGGGACATGTGACCTAGATTTGGTTTCCTTTGTCGATAGATGTAGTCATTCCTAGCTATCCATAATGACCAAAAAAGAAACAGAAGGCGGTTTTGATAGAGTAATGAGTTTTCAATTGTAGAATTTGTGTAATTGTCATTTGAGGGTTTGGAAAGTTTAGAACATTTGTGTTTGAATGAATAGAGATTCTTATGAGGAGGATGTTCCATGAGTCCACTACCACTTGATAGTGAAGGAGAATATGACCAGCAGATTCCGGATTGGAGTTGCATTGTGGACAAATATTGATATCAGTGAGGTGGATGTGATTTAGAATGGTGAAGGTCGGGAGGCCTTTGTTGATTGTATTACACAAGAAAATATGTAATTATGGAGGACATGGAAGTGTCCACAGAAACTTGGTTGGTGGGAATGATCCGATAAGCTGGTTAAGCATTGATATCCAGATGATGTAGTATACTTTCTAGATTTGGTGTAAGGCCAGATGATTCTATCAGATGAGTTATTTTGGGATAGGTAGATATTTACGATTCCTTAGATCATATGCAGCGGAAGGAGGTCTATTTTATCATGATTCCAGGTGTGAGTGAATGAATCAAAGAGGTCAGCGACTGCCTGGATTGGGTATCAGTTCGCAGGGTCCAGGGAATTAACGAATTGCAGGATGTAGTTTTCTTGAATAGGGGTTGTTAATACATATCTGATTTTGTGGAGGGAATGAGGGATGCTAATTGCCTCCATTGGTGACTTATTGAAGATGGGGGAGCTGAATAGGGGTTGTTGCTTAAGATATTTTTCGTTGCAAAGGATAGAATAGATTGAATCCGGTTTCTCATGGATATTCCAGACCCGTTTCATGAGTAGCTCTTTATTATGATCGCTGATTCTTCGAATTCCTAGCCCGCCTTCTGCTTTGGTCTTAGTCAGCTTATCACAACCCAGTGGGTGAAGCTTTTTGATTGAGGATTCATGTCCCCCAAAAAAGTTTCGGGTGATGCGATTTATTTTCTTATTCACATTGAAAGGAAGAAGTTATGCTTGCATGATATGGTTTGATGTAGGGTTTGAGAAAATTTTATTAGAGCTAATGTTCCCGAAGGTGTTAGGTATTTCTTCATCCATCCCTTTGCCTTGCACGCCAATCGATTTAACATGGGTTCAAAAATATGGCGAGAAGATCTTCCATGTTTGAATTGGATTCCCAGGTAGATCGAGGGTGTCCAGGTGGTGGGCATATTGAAAGCTTGATGAAGATCAAGTAATTGTTGTTGGTTGATCTTTGGATGATGGTGGATTTTGAAGAATTAATGTGATGACCTGCTGATGTGATGTATGCTTGGAGATGGTTCTTGAGTTGATTCGTTCCTTCCGTTGTAGCCTTATATGTGATGAGGAAATCGTCCGCATACATAAGATGGAGAGTTTATGGAGCCTTTTGTGAGATGGGTAATCCCTTCACAGCTTTTTTGGCCTAAAGGTTTCCCAAGTTTGCTGAGAGAATTTCCGCACAAACAATAAACGCATATGAGGAAAGTGGATCCCCTTGTCTTATACCTCTACTTAGAGTGATATATCCATGATTTCTGGTGTATAACTATAGTTAAGTGTATAGTTTGCTGGCATCACATCTTTGTTATCTAACGGCCATTAAGGTGCTATTTCGATATTTGCTCGCGCGCCGCGCGATCATTTTTTTCTCTCTCCGAGATATTAAAAAACTATTTGGGTAGGGATCTCCATATGTAGATCAGTCTATTGATCTTATTTATGATCTCCTCTTTTTCCTTGTGTCTATTGTTAGTCATGACTCTGTCATTCTCTCCATCCCGACTGTCCACATAATTGCAGCACGGATGAGTGGCCATATTTTCCTACTTCTGTTTTTCTTTTATTATCGAGCCATTCATCCAGGTGCTCTTTTACTGTGGGGCTTGAAAGTCATTTTGATATCAATATGTGATAGAAAGTAGTCCAAATATGCTTAGTAAAGTATAATGTAGAACCAGGTAATTCATATCTTTATCCACAACATTACATAGACTGCATTTCATCTCTTGAATGTCACAACATCATTTCTGGATATTATTAAGAGTGGATATTTCATTGTGCAGCATAGACCATATGAATACTTTTTGTTTTACAGGAACAAATCTAACCCAGACACATTTGTGTCGGAAGGAGCCTGAGTCTTGTGTGTTCTGCTATGATATTATCCATTGATGTCCTTCTTTTATTGTGAATTGAGTCATTGAGTCCTCATCTTGACTCAAGTCAGATGTGTCTCGTAAGTGTTTTGTAAAGAGCCCTTTTGTAAATCATTTATTTCCTGCATTTTCTCCCCATTTGGGTTTTTATTCAAGGATGTTTTCCATATGTCACCATCTATGAAATTTGCAACTTTGGCCTTCTTATTGACAATAATTTTGAATACCTTCTTGAAGTAAATAGACGATGGAGTATTTAATAACCATCTATCATGCAGAACTTAATGGATTACCTATTTTCATTTTTATTTTTGTGGGTTTTATCCATTAACCATTTTTCCTTTTAGATGTCTTTCCAAAATCCCTTGCCATGTGGGAGTTTAAGCTCTTTTGTATTGAGAGCAGATTCCTCTAACTTTTCCTTATGTTGTACAATCCTCCTCCACAATTCATTTTTTCTCTGAGGATTTCATGTTGAGTTGCTTAGATTTCTTCAGTAGCATGGTGAGGATTTCATCCACTAATAATAACATAAATGGATACATAGAGTCTCCCTGCCTCGGACCTTCCTATTCAGAGTACAAAGGATTGAGTTGATGCAAGAGTCAATTGTATCCACTCCCTGCATTTAACACCAAATCCAATATCTTCAAGTATAATATCAATAAAATGTCAGTTGACATTGTCCAAGGCTTTCTTAATATCCAGTTTGCATAGAATTCCTGGAGATTTGCTCTTTAATATTTCATCAATCCACTCTCCAGCAATGAGCATACCATCATGAATATGCTTACCTTTGACAAAAGTACCTTGATGCTCAGAGATAAGCTTAGGCAGAACTTTCTTGAATCTGACAGTCAAGGTTTTAGAGATGATTTTATATGTGTTGTTAACCAAACTTATTGGTCTGAAGTGTTTTATTCTTGTGCATTCTTCCTTTTTGGGAAGTCCGAAAATCGTTTCTCATAGGAATTTGCTTTTTTTTTTTCCCTCCAATCTCTTCAGAGCTGATCTTGGATTTTGTTGTTAAGAACTGCGGTTACATGAGCAGTGAGATAGGATCTATCCAAGAAAGTTGGATGCAATTGTATCGAATAAAAAAAACGAAAACACTTGTGGATGATCTATAAGATGTGGGCCACAAAAAATAAGTGTGAGAAAATATACAATCCACAGACCAATCATGTCCAAATGAATTAAATTTGAACAATACCTCAATTAGCCCAGAATGTCACTGGATGACCGTGCAAAGTTTTCAATCAGTGATATTTATAAGAATTAACCTTGAGTTGTGGATGTTTAAACAAAGAAGCCATGAAAATTGCAAACACATTTGAATATCATTGATATTTAATTTACCACTCTAATTTTAGAGGAACTACCAAGTTAAATACAAATTGAGTCAAATACATGTAAGTTTTTTTTTTTAAAGAACTCTTAAGTCTTGACTGAATCTTATGGACTCCAGGTGTCACATACCACTATTTTGTAAATAATTAAATTCTTAAAGTTTGAATATTATTGTTATCCAAAAATTTTCATACACTATCTATTTCATTCTCACTTTAATTAGAATGCATAAGATATAAATTATAGTAAAAGTATTAATATTATGGTGAAAATTTTGTTTGTCTTAAACTAAATTATAATATAAAAAGAAAAATCGAACTCATAACTATGGTTAAATAAGAATAATAGTATTTCATTTTCTTGGATGTGGGGCCATGATAAGAACACCAGGAAAATGCACAGTATTGGACGTGATAAACTGAATCTCCCAATGGCTCGGGGGGGCTTGGAATCCGAGACAATAAGAAACACAACTTGGCATTATTGGGGAAACGAGTATGGAAACTACATGCACAACCAACAACAATATGCAACAACATGTATAACACCAAATACCTCATCAAGAGACCATCTTAACCTCGGCAACCAAACCCCCTGAATCTGCAACCACAACTTAGAAAAATCTACATAAGGTGGCAGGGCATATCAAGGAACATTGTGTTGTACATATTGAGGATGGAAACACCACTCTAATAAAAGAAAAATGGATTCCAGCGTATGGGAGCACAATAACCTCAGGAAACTGGGGTGAAAATATGGTTAGTACTCTCATTGAAATGTTTTCATTTACTTGGAAACAACAGTTTCTAACCCACTTATTCACACAAACCATTGTGGACTCAATTACAAGCATTAACATTCCAAACCCTCGCATCTCTGACTGCATGGTATGGTCACACTCAAAAACTGGGAATTACACGGTCAAAAGTGGGTATGGAATCCTAAGAAATTTTGCACAAGATGCTCAACCAAATATGCCGGCAAAGTCTGCACCAAGGCAATCCACTGCAACAAATCCACAAAACATCATTAGGTACAAAAGGATCTGGCAGGAAAAATGCCCTCCGAAAATCAGACTTTTCTTGTGGAAATTCAGTCACAGAGGTTTACCGACTTTTGAGGCGTCATATGTCAGAAACATCATTAACAGAGCCATATGCCCAATATGCAATACACATACTGAATCAGTTCAACACTATTTGTTCAAATCTAATCATGCACGGGAAACATAGAAACTCATGGTGGCCTATCTGGAATCAAGTGGAAATGATATGAGATTCAACATGTATGACAACTTGATGGTACCACCACACCCGCTACCAAATATGATTGGCCAAGCAGTAACTTCGAGACAAGGAAGTCCAAACTTCCAATCACAACATCAAGCTCAACATCAAAGAAGGGGGCTACAACAACAAAGTGCAATAGTAACAATATGACACAGGGTGCCAAAGGAATTACAGAGTTTTCCACGTTTGCACGAGACAATGATTCACGATTTGAAATATCTGGTTGGCTAGATATGCATGGGTATACAAGAAAATCATACATATACCAAATCAGACATCTCAAATTGATTTTATTATCACACAATAATACAGGTGGGCTCACAAGCATATCCATGACAGGCAACACTCGACTACGTCCATACAACAACAAATCCACAATAGACAGCAACCGGAAAAAAACAAAGATTATATGGGCTAAATGGTTACCACCACCTAACGATTGGCTGAAGATAAATACGAATGGAGCAAGCAGAGGTATTACAGGTGACAACCCAGATATTGCAGGAGCATGATGGATTTGCAGGAACACACAAGGGTTGGTAGTCATGTCAATGGCCTCACCAATTAGAGCAGCGACAACATTGGTGGCGGAAACCTGGACATTTCCACTTGCAACCACACAAGACTGGAGGAAAATATGGTTTGAAATAGACTCGGTTACACTATTTAAACTAATCGAAAACTCTGAAACACAAACACCATGGATCATATCAGAATATGATATAGGAAATACACTACCACCTATACTGGATAGGAGAAGCCAAGCTAACGTACACCTATAAAGAAGCAAATCAGGGAGCATATGGATTTGCAGATTTTGCGAAAGAGAGACAACTACAACCACAAGGGAAGACAAACACTTGTATCTAGGATAATGCATGCCCAACCTTTCTTGATGTAATTGTAATGAATGATTATATTGGGAAATTGTACCCCAGAAGTTTCTATTTAATAAAGGTAACTTTTCTTTCAAATAAAAAAAGAAAGACACATATATAATCATGTAATTCATAACTTATAAGTTATGTTCAGAGAAGCACGAGTAGTTTTCGCAATAAATAAGTAATAGGCATCTTTGAGGTTCAAACTTTAATACAATTTTTTTAACTTTAACCCAATTAGAAAGAAAAACTATTAATAAGTTTCCACAAGTAAAGGCGAGTATAAGTGCCGAAATTCTAAGCAAGTATCAGACAAGACGGTAAAATTGAAAGCAAATCACGAATCCACTCAATAAATTTATTTGAAACATGCCAAGACATTCTGTGACGGATCTCGAACTCCCATAGATACGTTCGGAAGCTGATACAAACGTGCTCGAATAGATATGGGACAAGAGCTGACAGCCCCTAGGACCATAAATTAGCAAGGGGTGCTTTTGCGTGTAGCCACGGATGGGTGCCACGCCGCTTATCCTCTCCCTTTCTCCCTCTCTCGTATCGGGACCGTCTTTTTTGCCTTTGCTTATCCTCTCCCTTTCTCCCTCTCTCGTATCGGGACCGTCTTTTTTGCCTTTGCTTATCCTCTCCCTTTCTTCCTGTCCCATAACAGGACCATCTTTTTTTCCTTTGCTTTTGTCCCGTGTTTAGCATTTTCCGGTATTAGCAGTAAAGTTACTGTTTCAACTACTAATGTCTTTTAATTATTTGAGGCGGTGACCCAGCATCTTTAAACTTCCTCCTAATTTGTTTTAAAAGTGAAAACCAATTAGGCATTGATTAGAACTTATTGGAAAATAAGTACCACATGTAGTCAAGATCAACCATCACAATTACTTGGATATAGGCATCCAGCTAGTTTCTTTAGGTTTATATCACTAAAGTGTACAGCATTCTAGCTAGTTATATCTAGTCCCCATTTCACCATCATTTGAATAGCATATTACTGTACGGGGTTGATGCCATCACAGATCACTCACTACCCACACACACTTACTGTTTTGCGCTTGTTATCATCGTATCTTTATCAAGTATCCACAGTAGTTGCTCTCTTATATATTGTGTTGTCTTTGTAATGTGTAGTTTAAGGCAGCTTTAATGAGAATATAGCCATCAAATAAAGCAAGAAAATCTAAAGAGTGGATACATTGATAATGTTGCCTATTCGTAAGCAGGCACCCGCTTTAGGTGGGTGTACAGTACCCTATTCAAGGCTCTTAATGCATAGCCTAAAAACGATCATAGCCTTTTAGTTTTAGACACCGACAACTCTACTTCTTTCTACTCTCTCTTTCTTTGCAAGTCCACTTGCTTGGTATTTTACATCCGTCAGGTTGTTTAGAAAAGCTTTAGCACCGTCCATCTATTTTTGAGGAGTAGATTCACTTCCTTGCATTTTGGAACTGGTGATGTTCTTAGCTTCCATCCGGGCTTCACCACCAAATATGTATTCCGGCTAACGCACCGAGAAGATCATTTTGTAAGAAACTAGTTTTTAGTTATTTTTCATGTAGGTTCACCAATCGAACAAAATCATAATTAGTAAAATGGGACAAAATATCTTTCATGGGAGAGACTAACTTCTAAATGTTATTTCGTTCGTTCCAAAATAATATGTTATTTTATTTGCTACTTGAAGTCGGTCTGTTATTTTAAAACGGAGAAAGTAATTCGAACTCATTTGCCGTTAGGTGATGAGCTAAAATCAAATCAACTTCGTGACTTGTGGAAGTTTATTAAGCTTGGGACCTATCCAAAATGGTGGGGTTTGTGTAGGATTGGTTTGCTCTAATTAGGTCAACTATTGGATTTGGATTGATTTCCTCTTGAAAAGAAAAATTGGTATATGGTCCATCCAACTAATGAACGTCTGCAATTCTGTTGTGCATTGTGTAAAATGTCCATTAAATTCATTGGTGGGATCCACGATGCTTTCTTAATCACCTATAGGTAGTGATTTGTACCTTTCCATATGCAAGGGTCTCATACTTTTCTTCTGCAACCATCTTTTTTAAATGTCAATTGTTTGTTGGAGAATAACACAATTTGTGAACATGGTTTTTCTTTGATTTTTTTTTATGGTGTCAGTAAATTGGTGAACGTAGACAATAGTCCATGTACTCTGTAGCTTCATTCACCGAAAAGTTTTAGCTTTTAGGTCAAAGTATTTATCTTCTTCAAAGGACTCAGCGAGGAGTTTAATGTGCATACAGTATGTACTGTATAAGACATGTATGTTTTTGTTATACTCCCTCCGTCCCAGTTAAGTGATCTAGTTTAAGTTTGCACAATTTTTAATGCAAACAAGGAAGAGAGTACTTTTAACAATTTTTTACAATTATACCCTTATAGATAATAAGTAGTGAAATTTAAAAACGATTTATCTCCCAAACTACTCCATGGAAATTCGCAAACTTCATACCATTGAAAAACATTTTAAAACACATACGTAACGAATATAAACATGACTATCAAATTATGCATATTTTTTATATTTTTTATAATTAACTAAAAGGATAATTTTAAAAATATCTCCTTATTTAGTGATATAGATCACTTATTAGTTGGACAAAATCTAAAATCAGATAGGTCACTTAACAGTGGGACGGAGAGAGTAATTAGCAACAACAGTCTTATGCCCAAATTAGAAGGGAAAGAAAAAGAAGATGGTCCATCTACAAACAACAGCGCCTAGCTATAACTACATTTCTACTCAAGATTGGTGAATTAGATGGATGTGCACTGCTAACAGTACATATGTGCAGCACAGGCGTGTGCAGCCTTCTACCAAGCCTCCTGCTGCCATAACTGTGGCGGCACATAAGAAAAGTTAGGTGTACCTTAGGTATTTGGAAGTTGACCTCACCGGCCTCTAGGTACCTCGTATAATAAATTGTAAACGCACGACACACGTAGGAGAGTATATTAATTTTTTTTTATACTATCCGTAGGAGAGTATATGGAATATACCTTGGAGCGGCTTCTGGCATGGTTAATTTAGCTAACTAGTCATTTCTTGAATCCTCTAAATTATATGCATATAATACGACAATTAAGAGCTTTTTTTTAGATGAAATGTAAAGAAGAAAATTTGAGAAAGCAAACCTGCCACAATATGTCTAATCTTTTTTATATTTTTTTGTGAACCAGTCTAATCTACCTACATGATCCAAAATTGGTCTCGTGTCCCAAAATTTGGGAAGAGTCCAAAAATATGCCCCATAACCTAAATATATCCTTGTAAAATCCAACAACATATTACCCACGACCTGCCTTGTATCCTGAAATTATATTTTATGTCAAACTATGTCATTTTATGATGTAGGATTTATATTTTTGTTATTAATTGTTATTGTTTAATAGGGTTTCTTCGATATTATTTTCCAAGTTAGGTTAATTATAGTTTTCTTAGAACTAGGATTCTGTTGTTACCTACGAAAAGAGACAAGTCTATTGTAGTTTCACAACATTAAATTACTCAATGAAAACACGAGTTAGTCTCACTCATCCCTCTTTTATTCTATATTTTACATTTTTGTTCTCCGTCAAGTGGCATCATAGCCTGTTTTCGATCTTCTGGTTCTTTTAGTCAGGATTCCTTAATATCTCTTCTACCCATTAAGATCTATGTGTCTTTTCATCTAATCTAAAATATCAATTTGTTCTTCAATTTTCAATAAGAAAAGATTATTATAAACTCACTACTGATTGACATGGTTCCCGAGTTTCGCATCATATTCATATCGGTAAAAAAGGTACAAGGTTAATATCAACCTATTTCTTCCAAATATTATGTGTCTCCTGAGTTATCTTAATATTTTAAGGAAATAAGTTTTGGAGATTGGGATTCCAATGGTAGTTTACCTACCTGGGAGAATATTCTAATAGACCTTATTTCAGGATATTCTCCATGAACTACTGCGACGTACTTTTTGGAAAATCATGGTTTTCTAACAATCCAAAAAGTGTAATCGATAATAAAGAGGCACATAGTTTCGATTTTATATATCGCGATACACGCTTTAATTTATTGGGAGTGCTAATCGATTTCTTTCGTTTTAACAACCTGAAGTTTCACCAACATCAATAACTGAGATTATTATCTTCATGTGAGTCGCCTAATACCCAAGTTAAAACGTCTTTTTATCTTTGTTATTGAAGGTTGGAAGCTAGTTACAAAGATTTACGTCGATCGAAAGTAACTCCAAAAGAATTATTACTAAGACTATTCCCTACGACGTCGACGTCAGTTTTTTGTGTTCATCTATCGATTTATTCTATGGTGTTCTAGTTTACGATCATTAACTTGTTCAAAGTATATTATTCGACGGATGGGTCGTCTGCAATATTTGGTGAATTCGAGGTTCAGTTCTTTTCCAAATAGGGGGATGATGTAACACATGTTCTTCAATACTTTGTCAATTCGAGATGAGTTCTTTTCGAGAAGGGGACCGATGTAGGAAATCTATTAGATTTAGGGATTTTTGTTGAGTTATTTTGTGCTTGGGTCATTAATTTTGGTATATCTTTGCATTTGGGTCGTAAGTTTACACAATTTAGTGTTTTTTGTCGTTGACCCATTAGTCAACTAGTTGTTTTGGTCAAATTGTTAGTTATAATTAACTTCAATTAGAAAAGTTTACCACTTTGTTAAATGTTTGACACCACCACTACCCTCATATTGATTATTTTTCTTTAAGTTTTTTTCTTCTTCTTGATAACTTGAACAACTTCATTCTCCTCTTTTTCAACATTTCCATTAGCTTCCTCATGTGACAATGATACTAATTTTCCCTTCATTTTTTTCTAGAGCCTCTCTCGGTCAAACTCACAAGTTTTGGTATGTCAAGCTTGTTGTCAAATTTAGTTGATCAAAATTGTATCTTTCTTTGTAGTCTACTAAAGTCGGACTCAGACTAGGTTTATAGCATGGTATTTGAGTATTAAAATTCACGGATTGACTCTTGAAGATTGAAGATTAGATAACAAACGAAGATATCTACAAGGACTGAATCAACAAAAGTATGTGAAAACTGACTATCCTATTTACTCATATTTTCTACCATTATATCTACTAAGACAACATCGTATGACTTTAGTATTATGATGAAAATTACAACAACAAAAATTTTGAGTTCAAGCTAGTACTTGAAAAATCTCAAAATATAAATTCAAGCAATGTAAGTTTCGAAGAACTTATCGCGTAATAGGTTGAGGATAATTTATTATTCAATTAATCGTAATTGTGCAAGAAGTTCATATGAGACATCAAGTTATATTCATGTTCAAGAGCTGATTTGGTTAGTTAGCGAGCTTTGAGTTTATTGATAATATACTTTATGATCAGAATCTCTTATTAACTCATGTACACGAACTAATTTGGTTAGTTCATGAACTGGTTGATTTTGAGATGTTCATAGACACTTTTGAATCCTCAAACACACGAACTGATTTTTTCAGTACGCGAACTGGTTGATTTTAAGTGGTTCTAGGACACTTTTTCTAACTCAAGTACACAAACAGATTCAGACGGTTCGCGAACTTGTGGATATGGAAATTTCCTGAACTCTGAAGGTATATACGAATTATTTACTAACCGTTTTGACGAAACTGATTATATCTTAAAGAGTTATCGAAATCCATTATTGCTTGATGGTTTCTGGACAACTTAACCATGTTCTTGTCAACTTAATTATTTAGGCAGGGGGCTTACATTGATAGATACTCGTAGTGCACATTTGTATTTGTAATTTAAGGAAAACTTCTTACATGCTTACATGATCAAATTATATTGGGAAGTTGAGGTAACTTGGTATCAAAGTAATTCGTAAACATGGAAACTAGTTCACGAACTCGGATTTGGTTGTAAGCTACCTAGCATTGTTCATCATTATAAATAGGTCTGCATACTAGAATCTCAATCCCGGCACGCAGTGTCCTGGTTTCTTAGACCACGGATATCCTTTAGAGACCTAGTTTTCTTTGTAAAAATATATCAGGTTACGACTTTGAAGACTTCACTTAGGGATTTGTGAATCCCGGTCAGACTATATTTTATCTGGTAGTTCTTGATATCTGGAATCTTATCTTGATCATTGTTGTTTTTGTCTCTTTAAAAGTTCGTTCTACTATACGCCATTTAGTTCCCCAAGGATTGACATGTAAAATTATTTTAGATTAATTTTGTGAGATAGAATCAATTAGGCATCGCTATAAGTTTTTAAGAGATTATACCCTAATTGTTGGGAATTGCTTTGATAACTCTTTTTCTAAAGAGTTCAATTACCTTAATCGAAACATATTTAAGAAAATAAAATAGGTGTCTTTTTGGAGGCAAGGTAGTGCTAGTCTTCACGAAGGACTGTGGAGTATCTTACGGCAATCTGCTAGAATATTTATAAGGGTAACTTCTAAAGATAATTTTGATTCTGCTAGGAGTTTTACAGGTGCTTAAATACAAGTGAAGTAAGGAAGCTTTGAGGATATACTTTGTGTTTATTACATCTAGTTTGAATTCTGGTAGTAGACAAATGGTGTAAAAGTTTAAGGTCCTGGGTCTTTTTACAAGATTGTAGTTTCCTCGTTAACAAAATATATGGTGTTTTATATGTTTTTTTCTGCATTATATTTTTTTGTATAATTGAAATACTACAAGTGGTTCAATAATCAAGCTAGATAGTTTTAGCTCGGTTTTTTTTATATCCTAACGAGACTTGTTCTCGTTGGATTCGTATCTTGAGAAAGATTATAAGACTTCGTCTTATTGGAATTCGGATCTTATACGATTAGGGTACATACTAGGTTGTTCTTCGATATTGATTTTTGAGATCGTAATTTCAAAAAAAAAACATTAATTAAATATTGTTTTTAACCTGAAGAAGTATATTTAGTAGAAGATAAAAACATAATGAAATCCATAAAATCAATCATCATTTATATTGAAGCAATATTTTTTATGAAGCTTGATATTAAAGACATCACATCCCATATTATTTTGTATTTTTTAATATTGCTACGTTCAATAAATTAGGTTTCGTTAACATATGTGTATAAAATTGCAACAGATTATAAAGGAAAGAAGTCTTGAGATTTTTCTCAAACAGTTGGTGTACTGTCTTGGTTGTGTAGAGAGGTGTTTGTTGTGAATGCATATAGCCTATTCCTTCGCTACAAATTTGAACGGGACTAATACCCAATATTCCTTCAATTACCAGGAGTCCAGAGCACGTCTTAATCTTCACCATCCATCAACAATAACATCAATTTCAGTCTCATCTTTTCGTCCAAATCTTTTCCATAAATCCAAGAACACTTTCTTCTCATAGCGCTTATAGTGTTAAATGTTTATTTATCTTCCCCTTCTTAAATCTTATCTACAATACTCTGTTAGAGCACTGCTCGGTCTCAAGCTTGTTTGTCAAGTTTAGTTGCCAAAATTATAAGTCTTGATTTCTAGTCTACTTATATCTAAGTCTCGGACTAGGATAGAAAGTGTAGTTAAGCTCTAGGCTCCATGGTGTTCATCATGCAAATACGAAGAACTACTCAAGGAACTGGTGGATCTTCATCGACTAAAAGGTATGTGGATACTTGAACTTATCTATCACTCAAAAGTCTATCTACTTTATCTCCTATCTTGAGACAAAAGTCGTATTGCTATATAGACTTCGATTATACACATTTGCTACTTCGAGCCGAGTTTATCTCGCTTATCTATTTCTCGAAATATGTGTTGGTAAGCTTTCGCTTTGTTCCAAGTTCATCTTTACAAGTGACGAGAGTCATGTTGATTATTTCAATATCTTGAAAATCGCTTTGATGAAAAATAGAGTGTGAATCACCTCTATATAACATCCTCTAAGAATGTTTCAATGGTTTAAATAAAGAGTTTAGAACATGTGACCATCTTTGGATATAAGCATATAGTGTGTTCGCACATCAGTGTATAAGTCCAAAACCGGGAACCAAATGTATGCATACTTGTGTGTGTACTAAATGGTTGATGGAGACTGGGTAAGTATGCGTACCTGTACGCATACTAGCGGAAGTTCACGACCGCGAATTTCTGTTGAGTTTGGAAATCGAAACCAACTCAATACGGTTACCTTAGTATGCGTACCCATACGCATACTGGCGGAAAGTTCACGTCCGTGAATTTCTGTTGAGTTTGAAAACCAAAACAAACTCAAATCTGGTTACTTAAGTACGCATACCCGTACGCATACTTAAGTGTGTTACTTTCTAAAATTGGTTTTTTCATGAACTAAAACATTTATATAATAAAGAATGCAATTTGCAAACTGTGTCTATAATGTTCATGAACCGATTCGAGTGAATCAAAACCGATTTTGCTTCAATTGTGTCTTGTATACTTCTATAAGATCTAAGCAATTGAACAACTCTCGAACTAGTTCATTTGAGTCATTTGGACTAGTTATGGTGAATATGAATAAGGCTGATATGAAAGTGCTCATATGGCTAACCATTGGTTAACTATTGTTGAACCAACTAGGTGTACACGTTTAGGTACGGTTACACAAAACTAAATGAACGTGCATTTCATTTGTGTATAACAAGCTAAGATTCGATCTAACGGTTGAAAGATATTAGCTTGAATCTAATCAGGTTTTCATCTAAAGGTGAATATTGAATACTTTGTTACCAAGGTAGCATTGATTTCAAACCCTGATATGAAGACTATATAAAGGAGAACTCTAGCAACTGGGAAACCTAATCCCACACCTCATGTGTGATACTAGTTGTATAAGTTAGAGTTGATTATCCTTTAACCTTAGGTTTCTATCGAGACCCTATAGGCTAACGACTTGAAGACTTCATTGGGATTGTGAAGCCAGACCCAACTATTTTCTCTGTAGTTGCGTGATATGATGTTGTTGTTTCTATCGTATTGAGTACAATTGTAAAAATTGGCTCGAGATTAATTTCTCCGATAGGAAAGATAGAAAAGTAGTCACAAACATCTTCGTCTCATCGTTTGTGATTCCACAATATCTTGTTTCGCTAGTCGATTAAGATTATTGTGAGGTGGTTGATATTTCTAGGCTATTCTTCGGGTATATAAGTCAGGTATATCAATTGGTTTCTGTTCACCTTGATTTATCAAAAGACGGAACAAAACTCGTAGGTATTTATGTGGGAGATAGATTTATCTATTCATGTAGACTTTTCTGTGTGATACAGATTTGTTTATTAAAGTCTTCGGCTTTGGGTTGTACCAACTCTTAGTTGTGGGTGAGATCATCTAAGGGAATCAAGCACGTAGTATCCTGCTAGTATCAGAGACGTAAGGAGCGCAACTGTACCTTGGATCAGTGTGAGATTGATTTGGGTTCAACCACACTCCATACCGAAATTAGTTTGTAGTAGGCTAGTGTCTGTAGCGGCTTAATACAGTGTGTGTTCAATCTGGACTAGGTCCCGGGGTTTTTATGCATTTGCGGTTTCCTCGTTAACAAAACTTCTGGTGTCTGTGTTATTTCTTTTCCGCATTATATTTTGTTATATAATTGAAATATCACAGGTTGTGCGTTGAATCGATCAATTGGTAAATCCAACCCTTGGTTGTTGATTAAAATTGATTGATCCTTGAACATTAGTCTTTGGTACCGTTCAAGTTAATTTCTCTTGTATTCAATTAGACTCGCAGATTGTTATTTGCTTGAGTAAGTATTGAATTGAGAAATTGAGATATAACTCCTTGATATACTTTTCTTAATATTGAGTCTGACTGTCTAGTTGATTCTCTTGAAAGTATATTGGAGTTAGTCCATACAAATTGCTAAGCAAAATATTGGGTGAGGTTGTTAGACCCCCACTTTTTCATGCACAAAACTCACAACAACAACATACTTTCTAGGTAATATTTTACTCGAACTTGATCCAAAATTATACAAATGATTTTAGGATTTTTAAATCTTTCGGCTTGAAATCAGAAGCTTATAACAATTATCCGAGGAACAACTAGCGATTAATCTACTTAAGAGAATTCCATCTGAGTCATTAGTATGACTTAACCAATAATAGTAGAAGTACTCAAACTTTACTATTAATTTTCCAAGAGACGTCAAATATGTCATATGGAGGGATATTCACCGGGGTATTGATATGAAGGCATACAGAAAGTGCGGTGTAGAAATTCTCACGATGAGAAAGCAATCAAGTCGTGGAAGTGATTGAGAAATTAAAAAGAGTATTGGTTGTACATAACTGCCAGTTTTCCTTAATATTGCGGGCACGGCTTCACCACCATCTCCATAGTCTCCACTCCTATGTAACTTCCTCCTCTTACGAGATATTCGTGTGTTTTTCTACTTCTATAATTAGGTTATTCTTCTTATTCACGAGGCATAACCAGACTTACAATTATAATTTTAACCCTTTACACAATAGTTCAACAACTTCACACTGCAAACACATCATACAGTGATTTCTCATGTTTATATGCTTCCCTTCTCTAAGATAAAACCTTCCCCTCCTTTGTGACCGAAGAAAAATTTGAAAGGATATTTCTTTTTTTAGGCTCATCTTGTACGAATTTAATCTCCCAAACTCACTCAATCATCAAATTACCCCATAGTATTAAAGTATATTTCTTTTACCCTAATACAATCTTGAAACCTTACTACTTAAATTTAGGGTTTAGATTTGTTTATTGACCCCGCAATAGTTATCTTTTAGAAAGGCAGGTCATCATTGTTATTAAATTGTTTTATCAATTCCCTCGCCTCTCCATAAACCGCCTTCAGAAACACCACTATCGGTTAATGTCCTTCAATTTTACTCTTTTACAATTCTACTTAATCCTTATTAAAATTTTAATTAAAACCACTTATACAATCGTTAAAAGATCAAAATTTTCAAAATTCATCAAAACAAAGCCTAGATATTTCATCTTATCTTTTTCTTAAATTGATTGGTAACTCAATTACTCATCTACAGAAGAAAAAAGTTATTTATTTTTTATTAAAATGGTTTATGCTTCGAAGAAATGTTGGAAATGATTTAGGCATTTTTCACATGATGATGTAGATGTGATTTCATATAATAAAATTCTGAGGTTTTGGTTTGCGTTCTTTTGTTCACCATCAACATCAATCATATCGATGGTAAATATAAATTGAATTCATATTTCCTTAATTAAAATGACAAATTTCATTAAATAACCTAAAACACGAAAACATGAAAACTAAACTAAAAGATTGAGAAAAAATAAAATAAATTTCCTAATCATTCTAAAATTAATCGGAATCGAAGGATTCAGTTTCAAAATTATTAGAAAGGAAAGAATGCATAATGATTAAATTTTCATAATATTGGATCTAATAAAAATGATTTTACATCCAATAGATGTAAAGTACGGGTTCATTTTTATGTCTCGCGCAGGCGCATGATAACAAGACTCAAATATTTAAATTACATAAATCTCCCAAGATAAATTTCGGAAAAAAAATTGAATTGGTGAAAAAGTATTGTTATCTAAAATGCAAAAAACCTTTCTAGATTAAACGTGAATCATGACTTTTTTATATGGACAAAAAAAATCCAATTCCAATTGTCTATACAACTCGAAACGGAAGAGTAACTGGTTCCAATACATACGTATTTTTGTAGTTGAAATTTCTAAGAATTTGGTCTCATCCGCGTTCAATCTACTTAGATGACGACGGTTTGTGATCGTCCAAACCTTTTGTTCTAATCCGGATTAACTTCTACAAAAGCTTCAATTTTACCTACAACAACAAAATAATTTGAAGTCATGACCGAGATGCACATTTCTCCCCACATAATTTGTGGGGATTAATCAAGAGAAATTGGATGCTAATTCTTTTTTTCTTTCAATCATATTCATTATTTTCTCTTTCTTCTTCCTATTTTATTACATTCTTCCGTAAAACATTGAATTGTACTTTGTTGAACGAAAAGAAGCTACTAACATCTTCTGTCGTAATATTTTATTTTAGATGAATTTTTTATTAACATTTGATTTAACTACTAATTTAATCGTATCAGTTCTAGTCGATATTGTTGATTATTCAACAGTGGTGGATCACATTAAAATTGGTTGATTGGATTTAAAAACGTTGATGATAATCATTTATTTGTAATTAAATTTTCTCAAACAACTAATCGGGGATCACATTAAAATTGGTAGATTGGTTTTTGTCGATTGATTTGTGAATTAAAATTCAACCGAAATCTTCAGTTTCATCATGAAATATACCAACAACTAATCGGGGAGAACAAGATAAAACAAAGTGTTCAATTATTTCAAGATATCATCTGAAGCTATTATATAATATCTAATAATAAAAAAGATTTATTTTGTGTTATATGTTATACCAACTGTATCACATGCACATGTATATAACACACATTTATATTTAGTATTGTCAAGAGATTAATAAAACTCTTGTAAATATACTAGATGACCATTTCCATGGTGGAGCAGCTGACTAAGAACCGGAGTTGCTTATGTTACTTTTCATCACTTTCCATCATCAGTACATTTTTGTAGAAGGCATTTCCATGATCCATTATAACCTAGATGAAGCCTTCATTAACAATAACACTACAACATTCCCATAGCACACACGTACACAACAATGCATACGAAACTTACCTGCGCATAAACTCTCCAATGAAATTTCAAGCTCGAGTTCTCTGCAGCATAACTTAGCACATAAACTTCACTCACTTCGTCACTCACGTTTTTGAGATTTTTTGGTGGCATAGCTTAAATTTACCAAAGCATCTACCAATTTAACAGAAAATTCTAATTTCACTTCTCACTATAGGATTCTTTATAAAAGTAATTCTTTATAAACCAATACAATCTCTGGAAAACAAGTTTATGCCTTGAGTGCACTTTTATCATTCCCAACATTCAGAATCTCACAGGTTTATGCCCCCAAGATTCACACATTCTAAACCTAATAACAAAATAAGTTTTCTAAGACATTTTATCAAACAGTGTTTGAGCACTTAGAAAAAAATGTCAAAGTATTTTATAGTACCATGAATCCACGAGTTCATTAATCAAAATAATAATACAATAATATTTATAAAGAACCACATTTATAAATTTTCCTATTCATTCATGAATCATGGATGTATTTTAGTTAGGATACAAACAAAATAGTTAAAGAGAGACAAGGTTTGAAATGAAGTACCATTTTGAGGGATGAAGAATCAAACTACCAATCATTCCGCTTCCACCAGTTGATTACAATTTCAAATTTTAAAAAATAATGAAAAAGCGGGGGTCTAACAACCACACCCAATCTTTCGCTTAGCAATCTGTATGGACAAACTCCAATATACATTCTAGAGAATCAACTAGACAGTCAGACTCAATCTAGATACAAAGTATATCTCTCGATTGATATATACTCAAGCAAATAGAAATCTGCGAGTCTTTATCAAATACTAGAGAGATAACTTGGATGGTACCAAAGACCAATATCCAAGTGTCAATCAATTTAAATCAACAACCAAAAGGTCGGATATTCTAATTGATTGAACAACGCACAACATGTGATATTTCAATTATATAACAAAATATAATGCGGAATAGAAATAACACAGACACCAGAATTTTATTAACGAGGAAACCGCAAATGCAGGAAAACCCCGGGACCTAGTCCATATTGAACACATACTGCATTAAGACGCTACAGACACTAGCCTACTACAAATTAACTTCGGTATGGACTGTAGTTGAACCCCAACCAATCTCACACTGATCCAAGGTACAGTTATGCTCCTATGTCTCTGATCCCAACAAGATACTACGTACTTGATTCCCTTAGCTGATCTCACCCACAACTAAGAGTTGCTACGACCCAAAGTCGAAGACTTTAATAAACAAATCTGTATAACACATAAAAGTCTATGGTAATAGATAAATCCGTCTCCCACGAATATACCTATGAGTTTTGTTCTGTCTTTTGATGGAAATCAAGGTGAACGGGAACCAATTGACAAACCAGAATTATATTCCCGAAGAACAACCTAGTATTATCAATCACCTCACAATAATCTTAATCGACGCGGCGAAAGAAGATATTGTGGAATCACAAACGATGAGACGAAGATGTTTGTCATTATTTTTTATCTTTCCCTATCGGGGATATAATCTCAAGCCAATTCTTTCAATTGAACTCGTACGATAGAAAATGGAAAGATCAGATCACACAACTACGAGAAAGTAGTATCGGTCTGGCTTCACAATCCCAATGAAGTCTTTAAGTCGTTAACCTGGTTTAGAAGAAGAAACCAACGGTTAAAGGAGAATTGACTCTATCTTAGCACAACTAGTATCACACAGAATGTGTGGGGATTAGGTTTCCCAGTTGCTAGAGTTCTCCCTTATATAGTCTTTCAAATCAGGGTTTCCAATCAATGTTAGCTTGGTAACAAAGCATTTAATATTCACCGTTAGATGAAAACCTGATTAGATTCAAGATAATATTTATCAACCGTTAGATCGAAAACATAGCTTGTTATACACAAATGAAATGCACGTTTCTAGGCTTGTGTAACCGTACCCAAACTTGTACATTAGTTGGTTCAATAATAGTTAACCAAATGGTTAGCCATATCATCACTTTCATATCAACCATATTCTGCTTCACCATAACTAGTTCAAATGACTCAAATGAACTAGTTAAAGAGTTGTTCAATTGCAAGGAAATCTTATGTACTACACAAGACACAATTGAAGCTTGAATCGGTTCATGAACTATATAGCCACGGTTTGCAATTGCATTCCTTAGTTTATATAATAATAAGTTCACAATCACTGTTTTTAGATATAACCTACTCAAGTTCGCGGACTGGGTTCGCGGACTTAAGTTCCCAGATGGAGTTCACAAACTCCAGCAAAAATTCTCGGGTCGAGAACTTCCGCCAGTTCGCTGACTGGGTTCGCGGACTGAGTTCGCGGACTTATCTGATGCACTACTCCGGTTCTCTTGATCAACAAAGTTCGAAAACTTCGGTTCAAGGAATAAGGACTTATACATGTATATGTTTCCATAACAATGCTTATATCCTCCAATGGTTATATAATCTAAACTCTCATTTCAATCATTTGGAACATTCTTAGAGGACTTTATTATATAGTTGTTATTCACAAACTATTTTTCGTCAAAGTAAGCAATTTTCAAAGTGATTGAAACTTGTCATGACTTTCGTCACTAGGAAAAGATGAACTATAGGCGAGATAAACTCGGCTCGAAATGCTAAATGTGTATAATCTAATTCTATATAGCAAAACAACTTTTATCTCAAGATAGGAGATAAATAGACTTTTGAGTGATAGATAAGTTCAAGTCTCCATATACCTTTTAGTCGATGAATATCCACCGGTTCCTTGAGTAGTCCTTCGTCTTGTATGATGATTGTCATGGAATTCTTGAGCTCAACTATACTTTTCCATCCTAGTCCGAGACCTTAGATATAGTAGACTAGAAATCAATACTTATAGTTTTAATCACTAACATTGACAAACATGCTTGAGATAGCAACGCATGCGAGTTTGACCGAGCAATGCTCTAAAAATCTCCCCCTTTGTCAATTTTAGTGACAAAACTATCAATACATATGGAATACAAAAAATATATAAATAAACTTTTGTAGCTCCTATTCCACATGCCTAATCTTCAACATTACTCGAAATCTTCGTCACTTCCAAGTACTCCAATGATCCCAAAGATTGTAAGTTTAGCATCATCGTTGTTGAAAATCTGTAGCTATAACAATGAGAAAACAAGAGTTCTCAATCATTGTTATATAGTGGCATAGTATCATTACACAACGTCAAAGTTCAATTGTATCACAACTTTAACAACAATACTATAGTGATATGTCACTCTCCCTTAGTCAATACTCCATCTTACATGGAAACCACTCCCCCTTACATAATGATCCAAAAACCATATGTATTTGTAGTGTAAACTACATATTAATTCTCCCCTTTTCTGTCAATAAAATTGGCAAAGGTACAAGAACGGATCCTAATGAAATTTCCGAAAGAGACATTTCATGACCAAAAGAAAGCATATATCATCTTATTTAGATGCAATCATTAAGCCGAAGCTAAATGCATTCATCAAGTAGTTTACAAGATAACCCCTAAAATATTCCACATCCGCACTCTCCACAAAGATTTGGAAATTAAGCACAAGTTCAATTAAGAACTCTCCCCCATAATATGTCATTCCCGAAAGAACAACAAGAGCGACCTTAATTTCACAAAGAAAAGAAGGATTTCTTTGGACATAACAAATCACATACAAGTATGAATTTGAATCCAAAATATTCAATTAAATTAACCATAAGAGAACCCACCATTAATTTAATCGAACATGCTCAACATAAGTAAACTTATGGAGACTTAAAAACACTCGATTAGATTAATCACAACAAAACCGATAATTAATATAATCGAAATACCAACTAAACTAATCACAAAGTAATCAATTTAATTGGTCATGCTCGACACAAAGTATCTCATGGAACAACAACTATGCCAAAACAATGACTCATTCGATAGAGATCAACACAAGACACCTTATGGATTAACATAGTATGTACACAAAAAATTGTGAATTGGAGATCGACCTTATACCGTGGAATAAACAAGGACTCATTCTATTTTCCATCACCATTTTCACAATGACATACAATAGACATAATTCTTGTAACACAAAAGTTCATCCTGTCTTCCATCAAATAATGACATAATAGGCTTAAATTTTGTATTTTTCAAAAGTCTATTCATTATTTTATCAATACATGCATATCAACTCATGAACGACTTTACTTTTGACAAGGTATGGGACAATCAAGTTCACGGACGCAAACATACATATCCCATAACAATATTGCAATATATAAAACCATAAAGATTAATAGTGCAAAAATTATCTTCCAAACAATTTTAGAATTTAAACCAATAAATCTAAAAACATGAAGATGAAAACGTTGGACATAGCTATGTGTAATCACAATAATGGGTATTCCAAACTCTAGTTATTCTTCTAAAAAAACAAGAAAAAATAGAAGATTTACTAGGCAAATTGTCTCTTAAGAGATCATGATTTGAAAAACGCTAAACCCGGTTAGCAACTAGAGATTGAACATGGACAAGCTCCTCAGTTGCTTTCTTCAGTTCGTTTTTCAGAAAATCAAAATTCCTTGTTGCAATCCCAAGTTGTTCACGAACGACCTCAAAATCCCGAAGAAGATTTCTTACCAGTTGTGATGACATCTGAACTGGCAGCTTGTTTTCATGATCAATAGCATGAAAGCAGGTTATGAAAACAGGGTTCTTGTGAAACTCGATAGGTATGTCCTTCTTATCATTGTCTTCCTTGTTGCACCCATCCATTGTAAGTACAAAAACTAGATGAACCTTGACGTTTCAGAACGTATACGTGCCAAAGCTTAGCATGGTACATGTGTATATATATATACAATTTTCTTAGGAAACCCTAGGAAACAAGACGTTTATGTGGGTCAGGTATACATATATTTGTGGTTAAAACTTTTCATGACCAAACAGAATGGAGGACCAAGGCAGAACTTCTTAATTCCAACAAAAACAATTGCAGAGGAAACAACATGGAATTTTTCTCTAGAGAGAATGATCATACTTTTCTTTAAAAAGACAAAAACTGGAGTGATACTCAACAGATTTTTAAGATCATATATTATACAACCTTGACAGCTTTCTCAAGACAAACTTCTTGAGATCTATAAGCATCCTTCTTTATCTAGAAGAGGGATGCTTCATTGAGCATTCATGGTGTATCAAGATGAGCATTTTTCTCATCAATATTAACTTCTTCTTTCTCTCCTTCAAGGGGATTTATAGACAAATTACTTGACATAGTTGAAGGATTTTTATCAAGAGAAGAACTAGGAGTACCTGAGCCAACCGCTTTCCATGTTTTCTTGATGCTCCGTTTGAGTCCGTTTATGCTGATTTTAAGTTCGGAGACTCGATTATTGATATGTATGAAATCTGGAGATGGTGTCTTGGATTTGCAGCCTTCTTCAAGGTGAGACAGGGAACTCGGCCTCTTTTTCTTTCTCCTATGCATTTTTCTCTTTTCATAGTTATTTAAGAAGTCAGTTACTCTTCTGCCTTTCTTCCTTCTACCATTGTAGGCATTTTTCGTTTCAAAAACACAATTAAGAAAAGACTTATCAGAGTATTTTTCTTGATTGTTGAAAATCCCTTTTACTCCAACAATGTGAGAGACGGGTTTGATAACTTCTTTAGACATCCATGCAAGAATGTTATGAAGTTTTTCATTCCTCGGACGATAACGGCATCTTCTCTCAGAATGTCCTTTATTCCCGCAATAATAGTAGTTGAAGGAATTATTCTTAACCGTTCTCGTGTGAGTAGATTTAGAAGGAGCAAAATGCCAACTGTTTTTCACCTGGAGAATTATCAATAGCTTTAACGAAATTGATTTTACTAGTTTTTGGAGTGTCTATTCCTTTATAGCCCAGACCACGTGTATCACGATCTTCTTTACATACTCCAAGCATAGAAGATAATTTTGTAGAGCTAGAATTGAATCTACTCAGACTCTCTTCCGGTGATTTTACTTTATCAAGGACAGCTGCAAGGTCAGTCTCCAAGGATTTTTCTTTAGCGAGAAGACTGAGTTCTTTGTCGTCAAAACATTTTTGTTGAGATTCATATCTTACTTCAGCTCTTCAAGTCTTTCTTTCAACGTGAAGAGATTTCGAAGAAGATTATCACATTCGGACCTTTTTGTGCGTACATCTTCTTCACGATCTTTAACGATAGATTGTAAGAGTTCATACCCACCATCATATCCTTTAAAGAGTTTTCTCAACTTTCTGTTTTCTTGACAAAGAGGAGCCATGTATTTTCTCAAGCAAGATGTTGACTTCTTTTCTTTCAAAGCATCGTCAAACAGCTCGATATATTAAGAGACTTCCTCATCAATACTTTGCCCTTCTTCTGAATCACTGTCATCCGAAAGCTCATCCAACTGTTCATCAAGGTATTTCTCCCAGTTGAATGCAGATTCAGTCAGAGGACACGAGTCAGAGTTTTTCTCAGAAGTTTCAGGACTTTGAAACTTATGCGTGAGACTCTGAACTGATGTTGTGTTATCAGAGATAGTACTCTTGTCCATAGAGTCAGATCGCTACAAACACAGACTTGTAAGGTCTTAAACGTGTTTTCCTCCTCTGATACCAATTGAAAAGGTGGGGGTGTAACAACCACACCCAATCTTTCGCTTAGCAATCTGTATGGAAATACTCCAATATACTTTCTAGAGAATCAACTAGACAGTCAGACTCAATCTAGATAAAAATTATATTAAAGAGTTTATATCTCAATCTATCGATTTGATATATACTCAAACAAATAGAAATCTTCGAGTCTTTATCAAATACTAGAGAGATAACTTGGATGGTACCAAAGACCAATATCCAAGTGTCAATCAATTTAAATCAATAGCCAAAAGGTCGGATATTCTAATTGATTGAACAACGCACAACCTGTGATATTTCAATTATATAACAAAATATAATGCGGAATAGAAATAACACGGACACCAGAATTTTGTTAATGAGGAAACCGCAAATGCAGAAAAACCCCGGGACCTAGTCCAGATTGAACACACACTGCATTAAGCCTACTACAAATTAATTTCGGTCTGGACTGTAGTTGACCCCCAACCAATATCACACTGATCCAAGGTACAGTTATGCTCCTACGTCTCTGATCCCAACAGGATACTACGTACTTGATTCCCTTAGTTGATCTCACCTACAACTAAGAGTTGCTACGACCCAAAGTCGAAGACTTTAATAAACAATTTTGTATCACACATAAAAGTCTACGGTAATAAATAAATTCGTCTCCCACGAATATACCTATGAGTTTTATTTCGTCTTTTGATAGAAATCAAGGTGAACAGGAACCAATTGATAAACCGGACTTATATTCCCGAAGAACAACCTAGTATTATCAATCACCTCACAATAATCTTAATCGACACGGCGAAAGAAGATATTGTGGAATCACAAACGATGAGATGAAGATGTTTGTGATTACTTTTTATCTTGCTCTATCGGAGATATAATCTCAAGCCAATTCTTTCAATTGAACTCGTATGATAAAAAATGGCAAGATCAGATCGCACAACTATGAGAAAGTAGTATCGGTCTGGCTTCACAATCCCAATGAAGTCTTTAAGTCGTTAACCTGGTTTAGAATAAGAAACCAACGGTTAAAGGAGAATCGACTATAGCTTAGCATAACTAGTATCACACAGAATGTGTGGGGATTAGGTTTCCCAGTTGCTAGAGTTCTCCCTTATATAGTCTTTCAAATCAGGGTTTGCAATCAATATTAGCTTGGTAACAAAGCATTCAATATTCACCGTTAGATGAAAACATGATTAGATTCAAGCTAATATTTATCAACCGTTAGATCGAAAACATAGATTGTTATACACAAATGAAATGCACGTTTCTAGGCTTGTGTAACCGTACCCAAACTTGTACATTAGTTGGTTCAACAATAGTTAACCAAATGGTTACCCATATGATCACTTTTATATCAACCATATTCTTCTTCACTATAACTAGTTCAAATGACTCAAATGAACTAGTTAGAGAGTTGTTCAATTGCAAGGAAATCTTATGTACTACACAAGACACAATTGAAGAAAAAACGATGTCATTCACTTGAATCAGTTCATGCACTATATATCCACGATTTGCAATTGCATTCCTTAGTTTATATAATAATAAGTTCACAATCACCCTTTTTAGATATAACCTACTCAAGTTCGCGGACTGGGTTCGCGGACTTAAGTTCCCGGATGGAGTTCAAAAAATCCAGCAGAAATTCTCGGGTCGAGAACTTCCGCCAGTTGGCGGACTGGGTTCGCGGACTTATCTCACGCACTACTCCGGTTCTCTTGATCAACAAAGTTGACAAACTTCGGTTCAAGGAATAAGGACTTATACATATATGTGTTTCCACAACAATGCTTATATCCTCCCATGGTTATATAATCTAAACTCTCATTTCAATCATTTGGAACATTCTTAGAGGACTTTATTATATAGTTGTTATTCACAAACTATTTTTCGTCAAAGTAATCAATTTCCAAAGTGATTGAAACTTGTCATGACTTTCGTCACTAGGCAAAGATGAACTTGGATAAAGCGAAAGCTTTACCAATACATATTTCGAGAAATAGATAGGCGAGATAAACTCGGCTCGAAATACTAAATGTGTATAATCTAATTCTATATAGCAAAACGACTTTTGTCTTAAGATAGGATATAAATATACTTTTGAGTGATAGATAAGTTCAAGTCTCCACATACCTTTTAGTCGATGAAGATCCACCGGTTCCTTGAGTAGTCCTTCGTCTTGTATGATGATTTCCATGGAGTTCTTGAGCTCAAATACACTTTTACATCCTAGTCCGAGACCTTAGCTATAGTAGACTAGAAATCAAGACTTATAGTTTTGATCACTAACATTGACAAACATGCTTGAGATAGCAACGCATGCGAGTTCGACCGAGAAATGCTCTAACAAATAGGAAGAATTATATTTGGCAATTTTTAAAACAACATATTTCTTAAATTTACTGACAATTTAAAAGACGGGACGGTACACGTACCCGTGTCGTGTTCAGATATTAGACCCTGCTCTTGTCATCTTCTAAACCGCGACATATTCGAATAGCTTGCGGTGTTCTCTGTTTTTCTAAATTTTCTCAAACTTGAATCAAATAAAAGATTAAATCCGTGAAATGGAAACTCCTATTCTTATTTTTGAAGGGAAAGTTTTATTCTTCTTTTGTTTTGATCGATTTAATGGTTTTGATCAAAAACAAAATCTGTTTTTTTTTTAAAAAAAATTTAATGAAATTGATCTTATTCGACCAAACTAAATGTTATTACGACTAATTTGTCATCTTTGATTGATTCAATTGTGAAAATTGAAAATATTTGCAGTTTAAGTGACCTTATAGAAGGTCTCCTTACTGTCGGCCAATAAGATTTTGTATTCACATTAGAATACGAAAATAGTTAGCGTCATTTTGTTTTCATTTGTAATTAGGAAACGAGGCCAATGCAACTCTTTTCATACCAGAGGAGAAGGTTTTCTCACTAAGTTGTGTAATATTTAATGGTATTTTCACATTTGAAAAACCTTGCATAAAAGTAAAAGAAATGTTGATGTTATATCATACATATATAGTCGTGTAATAAGCTTCAATCACACTGAATTTTTTGTTGTCATAGAAAAACACTAAACCCTCAGCACAACCATGTCGAAGGTACATCTGGAAGATTTGGAATGACCGTGAAGAAGCCTTACCAGATCCCTCTAGTTATATGCAATGTGGATCTCGATCAAGAGTTCTTGTTTCAATTTTTGAATATACATTTGAGATATGGGTTGACGTGTTGTATTGCTTGTAGCCGAAGTATGCATGAATCCAGTGTCATGTAGTGGGATATCTGATCAGTACATTTGAAAGCAAAATAAATGTGCACGAATTTATACATCTCAAAAGTTTGCATGAGTAAGCGACGAAGGAAAAAAAAACATGATTAATGTCAAATTGAGGAAATAGTTTCTTCTTTCCAGAATCAACTGGATCAGAAGGCCATAGGCCATGTATGGTGAAAGCATTTACTAAGTACATCTTAAAATTTTGATCACAAGTTTTAGGGTGTAGTAGGTGATTGCAAAGTAATTTCGGATATTGTATTCCTAAAATGTAAGCTTCGTAACCTAAAGCCGGATTAAACGTATTCCAGTATGATACTTTGAATGTGACATACCTTTGTCTTTCCAAATTATTCGTCCGATTTAGATTAAGGTTTTTTTGTTGCTATGAAGTGAAGTGTTGCATGAGTTTTCTCATTCGGTTTCAAAGTCAATATGACGTGATTCATATCAAATATTTTTTGAAAGCATCAGTTGATGGAAAGATATTGCACTAAACTTGTTATAATTAATCTATGTAGGGCATTCAACATTAACCAAGCTCATTCAATGGCTAAACACAACAACAGATTTAAAATAATTGTAACTGCGATAATTATGTAGTTATATTTTAGAGTGGGAAAGTGGAGGGGAGGAAAAATTCTAGACCTTGGATTTTCACTCTGGAGATTCAGATTCACAAAAATACAGTCATAGAGTTATTAGATGTAATCAGTCAAGTTGAGTTGTTATGAGTCTTGTATTGATCTATTAATTTATAGATGTATTCAGTCAATCAATCTCTTCAAATTCCATATTCATTTTGATATCTGATATATGAATTTTTTTAATTTGACTATTTATGAATGATAATCAATTGATATCACACAGGGTGATATCTTCCAATCCACCATCTCGTCCGTCTATCCACGGATGTCAAATTCGTCGGGTGACGACTTGATGTGGATAGGTATTTATTTGGACTAAATACGGGTAACACCAAATCCGCCAAATTTCTTCTGCTGCTCATCCCTATATCGATTCCAAATAACACTCTTAACCCATTATTAAAAGAACCATGAAAATTATGGGTGAGGAAAACAACCATACCCGGGGATTTCCCAGGCCCGATCTGAATGTATAAAACCGATTGTTTTTATGGGTTGGACGTGGGTGGTATATCACCCATTCATTGGACACCTGGCCCTAAGTATAGTTTTAACAAACCGAATCATGAATCTCATTATTGCGTTCTCGGCCCATTTAAAAAGAGACGACAACACTAACATTACAACGGCCATTATAAAAAGGATATTGATTTCGGTTCTTGACTAATCTACATCAATTATTTTTCAATCCTTGTTGGATATGATTTATAAATAAGCTCAAATATACATGATTTCGCTTAACAGTTTATTGATAAGGATACCAATTTCAGTAGAACGGAACATAAAGACGTCTAATACAAATAAATAGGCAAAAATACAGCCAATATTAATCTTCTAAGTTTTTCTAATTCTTCCCATCCTTTTTTTTGTTACATCTCTCTCCGTCGATCTCTTTTTCTTTTCTTTTTTTTTCCGGAGTAGTTGCTCATGTTTACTGTTACCAGAAGAGAGAGATTGAGAATCAATAACTATCGCTTCCTGGCGAAAGATGAAAAATGATTTCTATATATTTCAAATAAATATAATTTGCTTGGCACCAGAAGTTAGAAGTGAGTATGCATAATCAATATGTTTTTTTCCCCGAGAAGAAAGGGGTATATTTATAAGTGGAATAATATGTACAAGATTTTAGTCAAAAGACTCCCATGATAAAGGAATTCAAACTAATTACAAAATGACTACATCTTCCCAGTGATAGAATATTTGATTCATTAAGTAATCTTTAAAAATTTCGATGAGCCTCATAAACAGATATCCATTATAACTGAACGTATCAAATCATCCTTAGTTCTTCTTCTTCCACCATTAACTCTTTTGTTTATCTTTAACCATAACTCCCAAGTAATGGCAAAAGGTAACATATGCCAAATAGTTCTCCTTCTGACATTGTAGCTTCCAATTCTCCAACCCAGCATTAATGATATGAAGTTATTTGGCATAACCTACATTACTTAAAAGAAGAAATAAATAAGTTTCATAAGTTAGTAGCCCAACTGCAGTCAAGGAACAAGTGATCACTGTTTATATTGATGAATCACAAAATAAGCATAGATTTGATAGGATGACTAATCTAAGCTTCTAGTAGGAATAGAGTAATGCATGGAATCCCAAATAATAAATAATCCCTATGGAAGAGCATATTTACTAGTAGTCACTTTGCAGAACTCCTAGTCAAGTTCCTCTTCAGCCAGCTTTTTGTAGATAGATTTTGCAGTGCAGTCACCTTCCACAAAATCAACTTGTGCCTGATCGAGACTCACGTTCCTAAGGTCATACTTGATCTCCAGCAAGTAAACACTTCTGTAAAAACTAAAAATTCCATGTCGTATTCTTCATATTAGTTACAACTTCATTCTTCTGTTGACTGATTTTATAAAATCTATGATATTTCTTCTTGAAAGAACCTTTATGAAGCCACCAGTCATGCCAAAACCTTATGCTTCTGTCATTTTTTACCTATAAAGTAATAGAGTCATAAAAATCTTTGTTAGCTTTTTGAATTTCATTTCACATGCTGCTGCCAATTGGTTCTTTAACTTGTAAATGAACCAAACAAGTATCCTCCGTTTTTGTTTCTCATAGATGATTTTTCTCCACCAAGAAAACTTCTCAATACAATATCTTCTATGTCATTTAGCCAACAGTGATATGTCGACTAGTCTAATATTTCTTATACCTAATCCTTATTTTTTTCCTGGATTACAAACTTTCTTCCATGATATCCAGCTTATTTTCTTATTATTCTCCTCCTCACCCGAAAGAAACTTGCTCATAATGCTATTAAGCCTCTTCGCCAAAGAAACATGCATATAGTATAGCGAAAGAAAGTTAAACAATTACACTTTCCAATGAGCTTTTGCATTTTCTGAATAACAGTCTCCCAAATAGCAACACATCTCTTAGTAGCCCAATTAGGATTCCTAAATAGGTTATTGGTAGATTATCTATTTTGCAACCCAATTCAAAAGAAAGTTAATGTACTAGATCATCTTCACTTATACTAGTCATAGCACTCTTTTCCAAGTTCACTTTGAGGCTAGTGAGTAACTCAAACAACGTAAGAATAACAAACAACCTCCTAACCTCCACCTTAGAAGCATTCAAAAGAATAATTGTATCATCAGCAAACTATTAATGAGAAATAAAAGTACCACCCTCCACTACGTGAAAGACAGTGAATCTATTTGCAGCTACAACATCATTTATAAAAATAGAATGAACATCAACCACTAACAAAAACAAGAAAGGAGACAAAGGATCTCCTTGCCCGATGCTTTTAGATGGTTGAATCCTAGAAGTAGCTTCTCCATTCACCAAGATAGATATTTGTGCACCTGTAACACACCAATCAATCCACCCGATCCATCTATTTCTAAACCCATTTTTCTTCAGAGTAGAAAATAAAGAATTCCAACTAACATTATCAAAATCTTTTTTTCATATATTTCTTACAAAGAATATACTAGGTTTATTTTGTATAAATCTACTATCGCATTCATTAGCAATTAAAATGCCATCAAGAATCTTTTTCTTTTTGATGAAACCCCTTGAGCTTTAAAAATAAGACTAGGCATTACCACCTTCATTCTTTCAGCAAAAAGCTTGTATATTATCTTATATAAACTGCTGATAAGACTTAATGGTCTGAAGTCTTTAGTATTACTGAGTCTTCCTTATTAGGGATGAGTTTAAGGAAGGATATATTTAGTTTCCAGTCTAGCTTTCCTTTTTCATAAAACTCATTTAGCTGAAATCATGTATCCTTTTAAAAAACTCCAGCAAGCTCTATAAAACTCAATATTGAAGCTATCTGGACCAGGTGCTTTATCGTTGCCACTTTTTTTTCTATAGCCATTACCATTTCTTTTTCATCAATAGGTCTTTCCAGACAGTTTCTTTGAGTACCTTCTAAAGTTTTGAACTCCGTATTATCAAAAGAAGGAGAGATGAAATTAGAAGTTGTAAATAGTTTAGTTTAATCTCCTTCTTTATTGCATCTTGGTTAAACACATCAACACCATCTATTTACAACTTTTTTATACAATTTCTTTTTCTCTTAGCATGAGCAATTCTGTGAAAGTAGTGAGTATTCTTGTCACCCTCTTGAAAGCCTCTAACTTTAGCTCTCTGATAATCCATTCTAGCTCTAGTTATATTAACATTGTTAGATTAACTAAAAGATTATCTATATCTTCTCAATTTGCAAATTTGTCAAAATAACATTCTCCTCAGCTATGTTCAAACTTTTTATTATCTCTGTCAGTTCATCCTCTTTCTTCTTAACATGACCAAAGGTGGCTTTGCTCCAAGAATTTAAGAAAAAATTCAAATTTTGCAATTTCCTGAAAAGAACATATCCAGCTGGTATGCCAGAAAAAATCATAGGATTCCACCAAGGTTCAACTAGCTTCACAAAATTAGAGTGTTTTAACCAGTGACTCTCTATTTTGAAACTTGAGTTATTTATAATAGGAAGAGTCGATTCAAAAAGCAAAGGATTATGTTCAGAATTAGTTCTTAACAAGGTTGTTTGAGTAGCATTGCAGAATTTAACATTAAAAGCAGTACAAACCAGAGTTATCCAGTCTACAAAGCAATGTGTCATCTTGCTTGTTGCTCTAGGTAAAAGAGCCTTCATTCAAAGTCAAATCTATTAATTCATGATCATCTAAGAAGTCATTTAGAAAGCTCATGTTTCTTATGTCACCTCCAGGCTTGTTTCTCTCTGCATCACTTCTAACTGCATTTAGGTCTCCCATCAAATACCAAGCTTCAGAAGACCAGCTCCTTATATTATCCAGATCATTCCAAAAGACCTCCATTAATTTATAATCATATGGTGGATATGCATTAGTTATGATAAATTTAAAATCATTACTACTGAACCTGAAAACATAAGATATAGAATTGTATCCAAGTCTATTATCAAGCAGTTCCAACAAAGCATTATCCCATATAGTAATTAAACCTCCACTGTTACCAGAAGTACCTTAAGAATGAATGAATTCAAATCCAAAATTAGCATACTTGCCTTAAACCAAGAAGAAAAATTACCCAACTTAGTTTCTTGAATAACATGTATCAGACATTTGTGAGCAACAATCAAATCTCTCACAACTATTTTCTTATAATAAGCATTTAACCCCCTAATGTTCCAGTTGATGAATTTAGTTCCCATCACCAAGCAGGTTCTCCCTTGAGCAAACTTCTTCATCCTAATTATTCATCTCTCTTGAATAAACTGAATTATTTGAATCACGGTTATATTCTTACCGGCTTCAATAGCTTTATATTTATCCTTGTATTTAAAAAATATTTCAGCAATGAGTTCATTAGATTCATTCTCATCTTCTGTTGTATTACCAGACCTAAAAGAGCGTGGAATCTACTCGGGCACTTGAACCTTTGAGGCCTACTGACTCCTGTAAAAAGCAGTAACCTAACCTGTAACACAACTCAAATACCAGCTTAGAAATGGAAAATATCACTTCATTTGATTTAATGTTCTTGTTCTGAATATCACCAAGATTGATGAAAATCTGATCCTCCACCACTAAAAATAAATTATCAGATATTGTGCCAAGTGGTAGAGTATCCAGAACTTTATTAGGTGATATCCAAACCATAGCTTCGTCAACATAGTTCTCATGCAAAACCATTTGAAGGTCTTCAAGATTACCTAAAGAAGAAAACCCTTCGTTTGCATTCGAAACCAAATGGATGTTCTTATCCTTAGAAGCAGTAGGAACATCACCTTCCCTTTTACACACTTTTGGGATAAGCAAACCACGACTAACTGTATCAGTTAGTATACTAGAAAGTGTGAGAAATGCACCTTTCCTTGCATTCTCCTCTTCTAACCCACATGATTCAGCAACCAACACGTTATCAATTATCTCTAATCTTGATGAGTTGGGATCCCTTCCACCCACCTCATCAAACGATCGATGATTATTGGTAGCGTAGGTTTACCTCTACAATGAGAGATGTGGATTGCACCTTCACTTCCATGCAACTTAGCTGCAGAAGTAACATATATAATCCCATATGTTTGAGTATTAACTCCCTTTATGATATTACTCAAACCATGAGATTTCAAGTGAGTAGGCCCAACCTCCTGAGCCGCTCTTCTTGACGGAGACCCACCAGGAGCTATCGGATTTGAAAATTTCATATGCTTAGGTTGATAAACCCAGTTACCATTATCGATTTCAAATTCATGATTTAACCCCGATTTCGATCCATTAATCTGAATCGATTTAACCCCTGAAAAAGCGGAAGAAGATTGATTTGAATTTGAAACTTTCTGTTTTTGTAAAACTCAATAATCAATCAATTATACTCCTCTAATGTAGCCTTATTCTTATGATCGAATTTCAAATCTCATTCAATCGAGACAACCATCTTTGGTCTCCTTCTTCAACCATGAGAACCGCCAGAATCATCGAGAAAGCTCCTTTGACAGAGATTCTAAGAAAATTGAGTTTTCTAATTGTAGTGAGCTAGTTGCTACCTCAACGAAACCACATAATTATTCCCTTACGTATCTAAATAATTTGTAACTCCAATTTCGCAGAGGAATGCCTCTGATTTTCAGCCACTTCCCGAATCTTGACATAACTTTAATCAGAATAATATGTCTTTAATAAAAGTTGGATTTGACAGTTTTCTTATGAAGGTTCTTTCTCAAAGTATCTTCGCGAAATTCATAGATATGGACAACATAATTATCAACCAAATTTTTTTTAGGCTTTCATAAGTCAAGCCAATAATCATGTCATTTCTGCTGATTGGTCATCAATAATTTCCATGTCTATGAAAGACTCCTGAAAAAGTGGGGGTCTAACAACACCACCCAATATTTCGCTTAGCAATTTGTATGGACTAACTCGAATATACTTTTAAGAGAACCAACAAGATTCAATCAATTAAAAGTATATCAACGAGTTTATATATCTCTCTTGATTTGATTTACTCAAGAACCAAAGGTTGGACTACTCTAATTGATGATCTAACGCACAACCTGTATTATTTCAATTATAAAGATAAAACAATATAATGCGGAAATAGAAATAACACAGACACCAGAAATTTTGTTAACGAGGAAACCGCAAATGCAGAAAAACCCCGGGACCTGGTCCAAAGTGAACACACACTGTATTAAGCCGCTACAGACACTAGCCTACTCCAAGCTAACTTCGGACTGGACTTTAGTTGAACCCCAATCAGTCTCCCACTGATCCAAGGTACAGTTGTACTCCCTATGCCTCTGATCCCAGCAGGATACTATGCACTTGATTCCCTTAGCTGATCTCATCCACAACTAAGAGTTGCTACGACCCAAAATCGCAGGCTTTGACAATAAACAAATCTGTCTCCCACAGACAAGTCTACCAAAGGATCAATCTGTCTCCCACAGATAAACCCTAAAGTTTTTGTTCCGTCTTTTGATAATAATCAAGGTGAACAGGAACCAATTGATAATCCGGTCTTATATTCCCGAAGAACAACCTAGAATTATCAATCACCTCACAACAATCTTAATCGTATGGTAGCGAAACAAGATGTTGCTGAATCACAAACAATGAGACGAAGATGTCTGTGATTAATTTTTATATCTTGACTATCAGAGATATCAATCTCAAGCCAATCAATCTGATTGTACTCGTACGATAGAAGATGCAAGATCAGATCACACAACTACGATAAAAGTAGTATCGGCCTGGCTTCACAATCCCAATGAAATCTTTAAGTCGTTAACCTGGTTTTCGAAGAAGAAAACCAAAGGTTAAAGAAGAAACGACTCTAGCATGCAAACTAGTATCACACATAAGGTGTGGGGATTAGTTTTGCACACTACTAGATGGCTCCTTTATATAGTCTTTCAAATCAGGGTTTGCAATTAGGTTACCTTGGTAACAAAGCAATCAATATCCACCGTTAGATGAAAACCTGATTTAGATTCAAGCTAATATTTCTCAACCCTTAGATCGAAAACTTAGCTTGTTATACACACTTGAAAATGCACGTTTCTATGTTTGTTAACCGTACCCAAACATATGCACTTGTTGGTTCAACAATAGTTAACCAAATGGTTAGCCATATGAGAATCTCATATCAACCATGTTCTTCTTCACCATAACTAGTTCAAATGACTTCAAATGAACTAGTTATATAGTTGTTCAATTGCAAGGAAATCTCATGTACTACACAAGACACAATTGAAGCAAAAATGGTTTGATTCACTCGAATCGATTCATGAAATTTTATAGCCACGGTTTGCAAATTGCATTCCTTAGTATTTTTAAGTTTAAGTTAAGAAATAATCTTCAGATATATAACCTTCTCAAGTTCGCAGACTAGGTTCGCGGACTTAAGTTACCGGGCAGAGTTTACAAAATCCAGCAGAAATTCTCGGGTTTGAGAACTTCGCCGGTTCGCGGACTAAGTTGACGTACTTAGCTTCATGCAAGTAGTTTTTCAACTCCAACAGAAATTATCGGGGTTGAGAACTTCGATAGTTCGCGGACTTGGCTCACGCCATTCTTCCGGTTCTCTTGATCAACAAAGTTCGCAAACTTTGGTTCAAGGAATTGGACTTATACATAAATGTGTTTCCACAACAATGCTTATGTCCACCATTGGTTATGTAATCTAAACTCTCATTTCAATCATTGAAACATTTTTAGAGGACGTTATATAGTTGTTACACCATTTCTCGTCAAAGCAATTTTCAAGATGATTGAAACATATCATGACTTTCGTCACATGGTAAAGATAAACTTGATCGAAGCGAAAAGCTTACCAATACATATTTTGAGATATAGATAGGCGAGGTATACTCGGATCGAAATACCAAATGTGTATAATCCAAGTCTATGTATATAGCATACGACTTCTTGTCTCAAAGAGTAGGAGATAGAGTAGATAGACTTTTGAGTGACAGATAAGTTCAAGTCTTCACATACCTTTTTGTCGAGAAGTTCCACCGGTTCCTTGAGTAGTACTTGTACTTGTATGATGAATCGCCATGAAGTCCTTGAGCTCAACTAAAATTTCTATCTTAGAGAGACTTAGCTATAATAGACTAGAAATCAAGACTTATAGTTTTGATCACTAACATTGACAAACATGCTTGAGATAGCAACGCTTGCGAGTTCGACCGAGCAATGCTCTAAAAATCTCCCCCTTTGTCAATTTCAATGACAAAACTATCAATATATATGGAATACAAAAAAGATAAAGAAACTTTAGTAGCTCATATTCCACATGTCTAATCTTGAATAATCCTCGAAATCTTCGTCACTTCCAAGTACTCCAATGATCCCAAAGGTTGTAAGTTTAGCATCACCGATGTTGAAGATCCGTATCTATAACAATGAGAAAGCATCGGTCTCGATCATTGTTATACAGTGTCATAGTATTATTACACAGTGTCAAAGTACAATTATATCACAACTTCAACAATAATACTATGGTGATATGTATCACTCCCCCTTAGTCAATACTCCATCTCACATGGAAACCACTCCCCCTTACACAATGATCCTAAAACCATATGTATTTGTAGTGTGAACTACATATTAATTCTCCCCCCTTTTGTCAATAAAATTGGCAAAGGTACAAGAACGGGATCATAATGAAATTTCCGAGAGAGACATTTCATGAAAAAAGAAAAAAAAATACATACCAACTAATTTAGATGCAATCATGAAGACGAAGCTAAATGCATTCATCAAGGAGTTTAAAGATACAATATAACCCCTCTAATATTCCACAGCCGCACTCCCCTCAAGATATTACCATTAAGCACAAGTTCAAAAGAACTCTCCCCCACTTGATGTCATTTCCGAAAGAACAACAAGAGTGACCTTAATTTCAAAAGAAAATAAGGATTTTCATTGGACACCAAAAACCATAAGAATGATTTCCTATATCCAAAATCTCAATCAAATTAATCACAAGTAAACCCATGATTAATTTAATCGGAATACGCAATCAAATTAAACACAAAAGGTGATCAATTCAATTGATTATGCTCAACATAAGAGAACTTATGGAGACACGAAAATACTCAACTATTAATTACAAGAGAACCCATAATTAATCTAATTGGAATACACAACCAAACTAATTACAAAAGTAATCAATTTAATTGTCATTTTTTTTTCTCGACATAAGAATAGTTACGGAGCAATAACTAAATAACCAAACAAGATGATTAATTTAGTTTAATATGCTCGACATAACATATCTCACGGAACACCAACTAAGCTAATAAGTCAACTTGGTTGTATAGTGCTCAACAAAATATACATTACAGACTCTCACAGTAATACATAAAATATGGATCAGGAATGATCAATACAGCGGAATACACAAGGATTCATTTTATCTTCAATCACTATTTGCATAATGACAATTAATAGACATAATCCTTGAAAAAAAAAAGATTTTATCCTATCTTCCATCAAATATTTGACAATATAGGCTTAACTTTTGTATTTGTCAAAAGTCCATCCATTCATTTACCAGTACGTGAATACCGACTACGAATGACTTTACTTTTGACAAAGTATGGGATAAATATAGTTCACGGACGTAAACACCAATCCCATAACAAATTGCAATATAATAAATCATAAAGATTAGTACTGCAAAAACATCATCCTCCAAATATTTTTAGAATTTAAACCAAATAAACCTAAAAAAAGATAAGAAGATGAAAAAATAATAGCTGTGTAGTCACAATCATTGCTATTCGAAGCACTAATTATTTTTCCAACTAAACCAAAAAGAAGACATACTAGGCAACAATGTATTTGATAAATTCCTTATCATTCCCGAACTCCTTGTCGTCAACAGCCATTGAAATATAAGGTTTATGGAGGAAGGAGTCAATATCAACAAACCGTCTTGGCTGATGATGTCGAACCAGGGCCTTATGAATTTCCAAAGATCTTAAAACGCAAGACTTTATTTCACTAATATCCTTTATTACTTCCTCCAACTCATCAAGAACATTGGAAAACTTCTGAGAGTTAGAAGGGACAACCCTTGGCTTTCTTGTATTCCTCCTCTTTCTTTTCAAGGAAGGAGTTACTGGAGATTTCTCTTTTTCCTTGATTGATGGCTTAACAATCATATTGACATATTTTCCATCCAAAGACATGATGCTTAGAGAACAATTATAAACAACTGGTTTTTGTGAGTGGAATTCACAATCTCATCAAGCAGTCTTAAGATATAAAATATATCATAGAGGAAAAAGGAATGTAGGGTTCGCAACCTTTAAATAGGTTCGTGGAAGCCCAACTCTAAACCCTATAAAGAGTAGAATTGTCGATAATAACCTTTCTTTTATTTTGGTAGACAAACAACTAAGAAAAGAAGAAGAAAAACTTTTCCTAAAGCCTGATTGGTACACAACCTTGTCTCTTTTGATCAGGCACATGAGACAAGTTTTATCAAACAACACAATCAATTTATGTTGTGGTGAACAACAATTTGTCCACCATTTTCCTTTAGAGAGGAATCCTCATACTTCTGTCTATCAAAGTTATTTAACCATAATTTTTTCTCTAATAGTCTTATTTTGTCTTTGGAAACCAACTTCTTAGACGAAGATAAAATCCTACATACCTCAGCAGTCTTCGGAGCAAGTTTAAGCTTCCTTGCAATCGATTTGTTCTTCGTTGAAGTTTGTTGGCATGCCTCACTTGATGTTTATACTTGTAACATCTTGATAGTTCATGACCCTTATAAGAACAAAACGAGCACGTCAAACTTGGATAGTATTCAGACATCTGTGGTGTAAGCGCATCTAGACACAAAGTAGATCCTAAAACATTACAACCAGAGTTTCCAAAGGATGGGTCAATTGATTCTTCCATCTTGATTGGATTCTCCTCTTCACCGAAACCATCAAGGTTGATATATGTATTGCTACAATTATCAAAATCAATGTTTTCACATAGAAGACCAACACTTGATTTTCTGCCTTCATCACAATCATATATCTCAGACATCTCATCAAGTGTTACAGCGAGACCTTTGTTCCCAGTGTATTTTCTACGATTTGGGCACTCGTTTGCAAAATGACCAAAACCTTTACACTTAAAGCAGTGTGGCATGTCCTCGTCATCAGCCTCGTCAGCATCCTTGTTTTTAAGAGGAACCGATTGTGAGGTTTATCTGATGACCTAGGTTTGTCTCTTGAAAACTGTTTACTTCTCTTCAATAGAAGATCCCTAAACTGTCTTGTGATCAAGGAGACTGATTTGTCAATATCTTCATCCGAAAAATCATCCTCAGACCGATCATCCTCAGAGAATAAAAACTTTTACCTTTATCAAGTAATTTAATGTTCTTCTGTGCTTTAAAGGCAACATCCTTTCCGATTTTGGATGTTTGCTCATGATCAAAGATCTTTACCTTTCCAACCAATGTATTTCTGGAAAGATTATCAAGGTAATTTCCCTCAACGATGGCATGCTTCGTAGACTCGTATCTAGATGGCAGCGATCTGAGAATTTTCATCACAATGTCCTTTTCAGGAATAGTCTTGCCCAATGCAAAAGATGCATTAAAAATTTCAGACACTCTGTGATTAAACTCATCAAATGTATCTTCATCTGCCATACGAAGGTTCTCCCAATCGGAATTAAGGTTTTGAAGCCTAGCTTCCTTTTCACTGGAGTTACCTTCAAATACTGTTTCTAAGATATCCCAAGCATCTTTATACCTAGTGCAATTTGACACATGGTGCTGAAGATTTGGGGTAATGGCATGTATGATGGCATTCAAACCGTCGGAATTTTGTTTTGCAGCAAGTATCTCGGCAGGATTATATTCACCAATATTTTTGGGAACGTTTACATCTCCAACTGCCACAACGGGAGCATCATAGCCATTAACAACATATACCCATGATTGAAAATCACGTCCTTGAAGAAAAACTCGCATAGAAATTTTCCACCATAAGTAATTAGAGCCATCGAATACTGGTGGTACGTTAATAGAGATAGAACCTCTGTCCATAGAGTCAGATCACTACAAACACAGACTTGTAAGGTCTTGACCGTGTTTGCCTGCTCTGATACCAATTGAAAAAGTGGGGGTCTAACAACACCACCCAATATTTCGCTTAGCAATATGTATGGACTGACTCGAATATACTTTTAAGAGAATCAACAAGACTCAATCAATTCAAAGTATATCAACGAGTTTATATCTCTCTCTTGATTTGATTTACTCAAGCAGGAACTGCGACTTCTAATCAAATGCAAGCAATAACTTGGATGCTACCAAAGACCAATATCCAAGGATCAATCAATGACAATCAACAACCAAAGGTTGGATTATTCTAATTGATGATCTAACAACCTGTATTATTTCAATTATAAAGATAAAACAATATAATGCAGAAATAGAAATAACACGGACACCAGAAATTTTGTTAACGAGGAAACCGCAAATGCAAAAAAAAACCCGGGACCTAGTCCAGATTGAACACACACTGTATTAAGCCGCTACAGGTACTAGCCTACTCCAAGCTAACTTCGGACTGGGATGTAGTTGAACCCCAATCAGTCTCCCACTGATCCAAGGTACAGTTGTACTCCCTACGCCTCTGATCCCAGCAGGATACTGCGAACTTGATTCCCTTAGACGATCTCACCCACAACTAAGAGTTTCTACGACCCAAAATCGCAAGCTTTGACAATAAACAAATCTGTCTCTCACAGACAAGTGTATCAAAGGATCAATCTGTCTCCCACAGATAAACCCTAAAGGTTTTGTTTCATCTTTTGATAATAATCAAGGTGAACAGGAACCAATTTATAATCCGGTCTTATATTCCCGAAGAACATCCTAGAGTTATCAATCACCTCACAACAATCTTAATCGTATGGTAGCGAAACAAGATGTTGCGGAATCACAAACAATGAGAGGAGATATCAATCTCAAGCCAATCAATCTGATTGTACCCGTACGATAGAATATGCAAGATCAGATCACACAACTACGATAAAAGTAGTATCGGTCTGGCTTCACAATCCCAATGAAGTCTTTAAGTCGTTAACCTGGTTTTAGAAGAAGAAAACCAAAGGTTAAAGGAGAAACGACTCTAGAACGCAAACTAAAATCACACGTAAGGTGTGGGGATTAGTTTTGCACACTACTAGATGTCCCATTTATATAGTCTTTCAAATCAGGGTTTGCAATTAGGTTACCTTGGTAACAAATCAATCAATATCCACCGTTAGATGAAAACCTGATTTGGATTCAAGCAAGGTTCGAAAAACGGGCCACGGCCTAGGTCACAGGTACTAGGCGTGACCGTTATAACGTGTTTTGACGGGTGTGAGCACGTTTTGGGTCAAAAACGCGTTATATAGGAATAAAACACGTTTTTTTGACGTTTTTTTAAAATAACGGGTGTGATAACGGTTAAATAAGAAAAATAAATAATTTGTGATCTGAATTTCCTATGTAACGGTAATTACAGCTGTGAAAACGGTTACAACGGGTCTAAATAACGTTGTTACTACGTTTTTTCATTTTTTTTGGTTTAATTTATTTATTTGATTTTTTATTTATTTGTTTATGGGTTTTTAACATACAAATTTATGGATATCTAGTAAAATTCAAAGCCCTAAGTCTATGACTTATAACAATGCATTGTAGTTATCGTCTACCGACAATATTTATATACGCATACTATCACTATCCACTTGATATGTTCAAGTTGTCACTCGAATAGTTCAATGCATTCCCCAATATTTCAATAATGCATATTCGGATTCAAAAGCAGTCAAAACTTTGTTGTCAAATAATACTCCTAGGCTCTTAGCTACTTGCTACAAGACTAACCAACAAGGAATGCAATAGGAAGAGAGTCAGAGACTAGCTAGAGAAAAAGAGAGTGAGAGAGGGAAGTCAGGGAGTCGATTTATCTTTTTCTTTTGCATTTGGAGGTGTGTACAGTATATGCTACATGTGGTCTGTACTTTAGAGTTCAGACTCAAAAGTTAAAGAAATAAAACAAAAAAAAAGAAGTAAAAAGAGTAGTTGGTTCATGATCAAAGACATAGCTAGCCTGTGCTTATATACGCATGCAACGAGATTCCAAATGTTTCAAGAATATTTCGATTTGCTAGCTATTATGTCTTCTTGCCCAAAGGAATGCTATAAAAGGACAAGAAGAGAATTGAAATGAAATCAATACCTCTGGTTCTCTGCTTCTTGCTCAAAGGAATGCTTTACATTTTGAATTTCTCAAATACAAGTTTAAGAGGTAATATTAATTATTTTTTGTAGATTTTTCATTCAATTAGAGATATAATTTATTAATACGTTATTAATTTATTTATTATCGTTTTTTTCTTTCATGATGTTAGAGTAGTTAATATAGATGTTTGAGAAATATCGATGTTTTTTTTCATGATGTTTGAGAAATATTTAAGAAATGTTAAGTGAAGAAATGTTTCATTCTATTAACGTATATTTACTTAATAAATGTTTTATTTTTATCTAAGAAATGTTTTAAGAAATATAGATTTTTTGTTCATTTTATTATCATTTATTTAAGAAATGTTTTAATAAATGTTAATATTCATAATTAAATAGTCCATCAACTTGAATCAGTTGGCACGTAAAAAATCATTGTTTCTTTATAAAAAAAATGGCATGATGAATTGATGTATGGTATGTTTGTATTCCTGTTCTCAATCATGAAAAAATGAGAGGCTACACGATCCTTAATTTCAACTTTTAATATTCAAGTTGAGTAAATGACTAATGCAACTTGTGATTTCTAATTATAATGCTACTCTAACCATTTTTATATTGATGGAATATGTCCACTTAACTTGTATTTATATATGTCACTTATTGCTATGTGAAATTTCCTACTTACAGAATATAATGGAAGGATCAACATCTGCAAAACGAGATGTTTTTCATGCATATTGTACTGTAATGAGTGATGGTAAAAAGTTGAAGTGTAATTTTTGTGAAAAAGAAGTGTCTGCGGGAATTTCGCGTTTCAAAATGCATTTGGCACAACAAAGAGGTACAATTACTCCCTGCATGCATGTGCCACCTGAGATTAAAAATTTAGCAAAAGTATGGGTGCAAGACAGAAACAAAGCAAAACGGCAACGAGTACCAGAAACTGAATATGAAGATACAGAAATTCAAGATATGTATGAAAATGAACCGTGGAACCCTGTGCATGATATAGATGAAGAAGAACAAGCGCCGGTAACACAAAAGAAAATGGGCGGGTTATCGAAGTTGAAGAACCTTTTTGGACGAAAAAGTAAGAATACTAATGCCGGAGAAGGTACATCAACGTCCACAGGCCTCTATGGACATACCTAGTTCTTCAATGCGTACACCACACCAAGCACCTAGGATGTCTGTAGGGGAGGACAATATAATACTAATAGGGATTCTCAACCTAGCATGGCGAATTTTGGGAGAAGTAAAACATGCCGGGAAAAAGTTGATTCTTCTGTTGGACGTTTTTTCTATGCTAATGATATTCCCTTCAATGTGGCCAACTCAACTCAGTACCACGAGGCATTCAATGCAGTTGCAAATTTCGGAAAATCATACAGAGCTCCGTTCCTATAAGTTGTCGAACCCATTATTAAGGCAGGAAAAACAAAGGATTCAGAAGGATGTGGTGTCGGTCCAACGAAATTATTGGAGAGAGTATGGGTGTACACTCATGTCAGATGGTTGGAAAAACAAAAATAACCATACGATTGTAAACTTCTTAGTTTACAGTGGCCATGGGACATTTTTGAAAAGCGTTGACATCGAGCATAATCGGTTGACAGAAGAGTATTTGATGAGTTTGTTCAGACCGGTTATAGAAGATATTGGTCCGACAAATATTGTTCAAATAGTAACTGATCAAGGATCCCAATTCAAAGCCGCAGGTAACTATTACAACTTAATTTAATTACAGTTGTTTATTTTTATATATTATTAATTCATTTCTCATTTTGTTTTAATAGGTATGAGATTGGCCATAGAGTATGGTACATTTTTTTGGGTACCTTGTGCAGCTCATGTGTTGGATTTAATGTTGGAAGATACTGAAAAGTTCCCCTTTGTTAAAGGTGTGATTTCAGAAGCTAGAAAAATCAGTAAATTTATTTATAATCATGGTTGGGTTCTTGCTAGATTCAGACAATATTCTGGGGGACGCAATCTATTGCGCCCTGGCTTAACAAGGTTTGCGACAAATTTTATCGCAATCAAAAGTATCATTGATCAACGTAATGCAATCGAGAGTCTTTTTGTAGACCAAGAATTTGTGAACTCGCCAGAAGGAAAAACTCGTACGGCTAAAGATGTGAAAAACATTATTTTGAATGAGATGTTTTGTCACACATGCCAAAATGCATGCATGATGGTTGGTCCTTTATTTCCGGTACAAGTTGGTTTGTCTAAGTTTAAAATTTGAAGCACTACTGTCACTAGGTTACTTATTGTAAGTTTATAAAATTTGAAGTGTTTAATGATTATTTATGAAATTTTAGTTGTAAGTTTGAAATTAAAAATTGTATAAGAATTTCTCCAACTCAATTTTTTTTTCCTTAAAAACGGGTTTAACCGGTATGAAAACGGAAAATACGGTGTAAAAAACGTGTGTTAAAATGTTATTTAGAAGAAAAAAACTGAAATATTAATTTTAGAAAAACGGTAATCACAGGTGTGAAAACGGTTATAACGGGTCTAAATAACGCTATTTTTTCCTATTTATCGGTGTTATTTAGGTAAGCGTGTTGGTGAGCCTCACGGGCACGGTATATGGGCGTGAGCGTTATAACGGACGTTTTTTCGGAAAAAACGGCCGTTTTTCAAACCTTGGATTCAAGCTAATATTTCTCAACCGTTAGATCAAAAACTTAGCTTGTTATACACACTTGACAATGCACGCTTCTAGGTTTGTTAACCGTACCCAAATGTATGCACTTGTTGGTTCAACAGTAATTAACCAAATGGTTAGCCATATGAGCATTTTATATCAACCATGTTCTTCTTCACCATAACTAGTTCAAATGAACTAGTTAGAGAGTTGTTCAATTGCAAGAAAATCTCATGTACTACACAAGACACAATTGAAGCAAAGATAATTTGATTCACTCGAATCGGTTCATGAACTTTTATATCCACGGTTTGCAAACTGCATTCCTTAGTCTTTTTAGTTCAGAAATCATCTTCAGATATATGACCTTCTCAAGTTCGCAGACTAGGTTCGCGGACTTAAGTTACCGGGCAGAGTTTACAAACTCCATCAGAAATTCTTGGGTTTGAGAACTTCGTCGGTTCACGGACTGAGTTCGCGGACTTCGCTTCACGCAAGTAGTTTGTCAAATCCAGCAGAAATTCTCGGGTTTGAGATCTTCGATAGTTCGCGGACTGAGTTCACGGACTTGGCTCACGTCATTCTTCCGGTACTCTTGATCAACAAAGTTCGCAAACTTTGGTTCAAGGAATATGACTTATACATAAATGTGTTTCCACAACAATTCTTATGCACACCATTGGTTATGTAATCTAAACTCTCATTTCAATCATTGAAACATTCTTAGAGGACGTTATGTAGTTGTTACACCATTTCTCGTCAAAGCAATTTTCAAGATGATTGAAACATATCATGACTTTTGTCACATGGTAAAGATAAACTTGATTGAATCGAAAAGCTTACCAACACATATTTTGAGATATAGATAGACGAGGTATACTCGGCTCGAAATACCAAATGTGTATAATCCAAGTCTATGTATATATCATACGACTTCTTGTCTCAAAGAGTAGGAGATAGAGTAGATAGACTTTTGAGTGACAGATAAGTTCAAGTCTTCACATACCTTTTTGTCGATAAGTTCCACCGGATCCTTGAATAGTTCTTCTACTTGTATGATGAATCGCCATGAAGTCCTTGAGCTCAACTACACTTTCTATCCTAGTCCGAGACTTAGCTATAATAGACTAGAAATCAAGAGTTATAGTTTTGATCACTAACATTGACAAACATGCTTGAGATAGAAACGTATGCGAGTTCGACCGAGCAATGCTCTAACAACTCCCATTGCATCTGATTTTTAAACTCCCTGGCAATTCTTTTCCATATGGCAACAACATCAACACGGATTAAACCCATAAAAGATATTTTATTAATGTTGGCAGAGAGACCTCAAAATCTGCATCTGATGGTAAAATTTGTCTTGTCTTCCTTAGCAAGTTATTATTCTTCAACACCATGTGAATCTATTTGCAGAGAATAGCCCAGTAATAAAAGCTATCCCCACAAGGTACACAAACAACATAAGATCTTGCAGCATCACCTGTCCTTACTCTTGAAATCCTCAAACATCTTCCTTCTTCGTTTTCTTTGTCTTCACACAGAAAATAAGCTTCCCCTTTTCTTCTAGGCCATTTCTTCTTCCTACAACTACTATCCCTAGCTTCCTCCAAAACATCCACTAACCAACACGCTACATCAGCAGGCAGATGAACCCATGAGCTGAATCCCCTAGTTTTCTTCTCTTTCAGTCTAATTCCTTACCTGTTTCCTAGGCTTTCCATTGATAAGCAGACATCTCTCTGTCGAGATACAGAAAGAGCAGTTTTTTGCTCTTTCTCTCCACGAAAGTTAGAAGATTTTTTTTGTTTATCACTAAGTATTAATATTAATCGTTTGTAATTATGTTCTGAAATCCGCCAATTCACCCGCATTCACTCGGTTCATCCGTTTACCCATGGGTATCAAACATGTCGGATGCAGATGCATTTCTGAAAGGGAAAATTAGTCTAACGCCCGACCCATGGATAACCCATAATATGAGGCCCTTAATTAGAAGAAGTTTAAATCTGGGCATCGAGTTATTAAAATACATTCATTCCCTTTTATATATTGTCAAGCCCCAAATTAAATAAAATTTAAATTTAATCCCAAAATTATTAAATTTAGGCCGAAAATTATTAAAGTATAGTGTGAATGTGTAAACAGAAGTTACACATGCATATGGTATGTGTATCCAGAAGTTACACATCCTTATGCCATGTGTAACGCAAAGTTACACATCAAAAAATAGACATAAAAAAATGCTCATATATTACTTTAATATTCATTTACAATAATTTTTTAGAAGTTACACATGCTTCTGTCTAGTGTAACTGAGAGTTACATATGCATTTATCTAGTGTAATTGAAGGTTACACATGCATCTGATTTGTGTATTCAACGTCAACTCCAATTCCGACGAGACCATTATCACATTTTAGCAATTAGCTTTTATGAAGTTATTTGAAACCTGAAATATAACAACGAGCAATCAATATTTATAAGATTAAAATTAATAGTACGTACAACAATGTATATTCAGTTTTACCTACACGAAATCACATTCTATCATAAGGAGATGTGAAATCAAGTAATTAAAAACTAGAGCTTAAGAAACAACTTTGCTGCAAGAATTCAAATTTTTTGCAAACTCAAAACAAGTGCTCATTAAACACACCAAAAATATAAGCATATGCAACAGATACACATCCACATAGCATGTGTAACTCACAATTACACATTCAATTAGCATGTGCAATTTATAGTTGCTCATCCAATTAGCATGTGTAACTAGAAGTTACACATCCATAACGCTTGTGTAACTGGCATGCGTAATTTTTTGGTTACAAGGTTTGTTCATTTTAGCATGTGTAATTAAAATATATTGATGCATATGTATAGTGTAATTCAGAGTTCACATGCATCCTACTTGTGTAATTAGGAGTTACACAAGCATATAACATGTGTAACTAGAAATTACACATGCATCCTACTTGTGTAATGTGAATAAATGCGCAGTCTAGACACAGAACTTGAAACTAAAAACAACAAGAGATGGATCTAAAAAGGTGTACCAGCAAGCAAAGAAATGTCGTCTTCCCTGTCCCGTTTTCACCAAACATAACTACAATCTGAGGATCAGCAAACTCTCCCTCCATGATATGAAGCTCAAATTTTCCTATCTGCAATACGAAGTTAACGTCGAAAGATGAGGTCAAATCATGAACTATCGCATCCTTGACAAGGTGGTTAAACAATAAATACTTCAAACACATATGTAAATGGGAAAATAAACATCCCAATAAGAAGCTTCACCAACACTTTTCTTATACATTAAGACAACTGAAAGTCCTAATGATTCAACTAATCCAGATTCTTCAATTATGTCTTTAGTGAATGATATTTCATAGTTAAACAAGCATTTATAGGTACAATAGCAACTAAATCTCCTTCGTTTAAATCAAATATGGCTTTTACTGAAATCAAATCTTAACCATAGCATAAACTGAAATCAAATAATTACCTACCACGACTGTCACCACCACTTTCTAGCTAGCAAACGATCATCATGCATATAACATAGGGCGAGTTTGGCAACCAGGAAACTAGGATAACATATCCTAGTATAGGTTAACTTAATTTAATTTATGATAACCTTAACACTGGTCAGTTTAAGTGATGTTTGTCTGAAATTCTATCTTATCCTGGATTAACTCAAATTTTGTTTGTTCGACACGCTATCCAGTAGTAGGTTGACATAAATGATGTTCGTTTCAAACTCCAGAGTTTAATATGCAATATATAAACCAACATCGACATTTTAAAACAAAAATCGTAAAATGATAAAAAAAATCTAAAAATAAAAATTTCAAAATTAGAATTCGATAAAATAAATAAAAAAAATCTTAAAATAGAATTATGAAAACTCAAGAATTCGATAAGAACTAATCACTAAAAACTAGATGGTACGGCGACGACGTTGATAATTATTCCACATTGCGTATACAATTGAAGTACGAAGTTCTGAAGCTAAATCTCGCTCTCTATTTCTCCCGAGTCTAGCACCTTCATTATTGTCTTCCGGTACCTCAGGATCGGTTTCTTGTACTGGTACAACACCTCCATCATCAAGAAACAAATCATTTATACATTCCCTACTAATGTGGTTATGGATAATGCAACAGGCTAGCACAATTTTCACTTGTGATTCATACGGATATTGAGGTTGTACTTGCAAAATAGTGAATCGCCTTTTCAGTATTCCAAGAACACGTTCAACTACATTCCGTAATGATGAGTGTCGAAGATTAAATAATTCTTTGGCATCTCTTGGGCGATTTCCCCCATACTCCTTCAAGTGATAACGAACGCCGCGATATGGAGTAATAAAATTTGGCGTAAGGTCGAATCCTGCATTTCCAAGATAATATTTTCCTACACAAATAAAAATTTAAGATTATACTATCTCTATTATAAAGGAAAAAGAAATATTTAAAGTTAAGATCATACCATTTGGTACTATTAATCTATCGGATCTTGTTAAAGTTGAATCCAATATACGCCTGTCATGAGCGGAACCTTCCCAACCCGCAAGAACATAATGAAATTGAAAATCGAATGAGCATGCTACTAAAACGTTCTGAGAAATAAATCCTTTTTTTGTTCCGATAAACAGGTTGTTCATCCTCACTAACCATTGCTGGTATGTGAGTCCCGTCTATTGCTCAAATGCAGTTCTACGGTAGAACACATAATTAATTGGTTCATTATATCTAAATATAAATATACCTCTAAGAATAACATAAAATTAATTTTAAATAAGAAATAACAGTGAAAATCGTGTACCTTAAAATATGGATAAAACCTCGGATTTTCTCTTATCTCATCAGTGGTATTAGGCCCTGCTGGTTGTAAAAAATTATCTGCAAATTGAACAATAGCATCCAAGACAGCGTTAAAATGTCGACTGATTGTCTCACCTGAATGCTGAAAACGTTCTTGGAGTATTCTATTACGCTCATTGTGACCAATGGCAAGCATAAATATTGCCACCTTCTCCTCAACTCTAACTCCCTTGCTGTGTCGAAGCAACTGTTTTTCTTGTAACAACTCACATAATGACAAAAATACATGCTTTTCCATTCGAAAACTGTTTTGACATCACGCGTCATGTCAATTAAAAATTTCATCTACATGAGCCGAGCCACTAAGAATTGAATCATGACATACAGTCTTCTCCACAAAGTATTAATAATAACATGCTATTAGTGATGTTGTAGCTGCTGTGACGAGTACAATTGCATCTTCATCATCTTCGGAACTAGCCATAAATAAAATATTTAACGTACCTAATAAACATAAACAAACAAAACCAGATAATTAGAAAATTATCATTGAATGTAAAATCTAAATAAGTAAACATAAAAGAGTTTCATAATGCATAAATACTTTAAAAATGATAAAACATTGTCGACTGAAATTTGAAACTAAAAATAACTAGACACAACTAAAGATATCCATCTAATTATTTTGAAACCAAAACATATGAACCTAATTAAACTGAAATCATCATCCTAATCACTTCTGCCACTTTAATAGTAATCGGAATAACCAATTTCGTCTCCACTTAAGCTTTGAAAATAACCAATTTCATCTCCTGTCCCCACTTAATGCTATGAAAATCTTTGCTTTCTTCTAGTCTTCCAGTAAATCTAAACCTTGCATGAACAAAAAATCATCCAATTCAGGTATTTCCTCAAGTGCAGCAACTACATTTTTCTCTAGAGAAGAGTTTTTGTTTTCCTCTTTTTTGGTTGCGATATTATTAACAACACTCGCCATCAAATGAATTGCTTCCACCATCCCTTCTCCGGTGCTCTTTTTTGTCTTTCTAAATGAACGTGAACTAGAACCTATTGAAGTTCTTGTTGTTTTAGGCAGTTCAGGTGTATTATCATCACTAATATTACCGTTTCCATACGTATTCTCATTCTGATCTTCAGGATTCTCATTATGATCTTGAGTATTGTCATCCCCGTCATCATCGACCTCATGGTTGTCCTGGTTATTATCATCCCTAAACCTGCTATGTTGTCCAGTCGCCCTACTGTCACCAAAGATCATAGCTAGGTCATCATAGTGTGGAAGAGACCTTGTTCTCCATTGTTTGTATTCGGGGTGTGCCTACAATTAAGTTTAGCGTATAATTAAATTACTAGAAAAAGTAGTGATGATAAAACTTTAAATAAAAGAAATTTAACAAAATTATAAACCTTAATATGTCTTTCCCATACATCATCAGGTGCAGTCGGAATTTCTTTCTTCTTGTTCCAGCCAAAGCCACTTTGACCTCTAATACTACTTACAACATTAAAACTTTTCTTCAAAGTTTTCATGCGATTTCTCAAAACATCCTTATTAAAAGAAGGACCAAAGCTTTCTTTGAATTTAGTGATGATGTTTGTCCATACACATTTGCTAAATTGGCCATCCAGTAGTTGTTTATTAAGCACTTGTTCTACCATAAGTTCTATAAACATGTCATCCATTTGAGGGGTCCAAGTTGTTCTCCCGCCATTTTGGGCACTCGATGATTCACTCTCCATAAGTTCTATGTTGAAAATGTTATAATGAAAATGTAAAAACGTGATCAATAATAATATTGACAAAGAATCATCAATCCACAATAGTCTTTTTAACATACTAATGAACTCGTCTGCCCTATTAACACCCTTCGTTTATGCTAGCATCTTAATAACAGCTAAAAACGAACGCCCGTACAGTATACACAGCATAGAAAGAAGTTCGACCAAAATAAAATATATATAACAACATGTTGTTGCAAGCACTAAAGTTAAATTAATGATGTACTAGTACCTTGACGTAACCTGCTGTTAAGTATTCAACTTTTGTAATAAGGCCATATCCTTAAAACTACGTCAGGGATAAACCCCTGCTGTTAAATATCTACAAATCCACTAAAATGTAATCTAAAGGACAAGACCACTCTTTTGTAATGATGTACTAGTGCCTGAACTGAAATTATAATCTAAAGGACGATTGTTTACCGTAACACTTAATGTACAAAAAATCTTTAAGCTAAAATGTAACTAGCTGCAATATATATTTGGATTTCTCACAATATTTACTTGGTACCCACTAAAAAAAAACACAATTCATTTAAAGATAAACAAATTTCTATTCTCCATATCTACTGGTGATCTAAAGGATACTAACTTGTACCATGAGCTAACAAGGAAAAAAACTAGCATAAGCTAACAAGGAAAAAAACAAATAAGTTTAAGAACAATATTATGTGCGGCTAGACCCATGCACAGTAACAAGCATCGGACCCATATTTGTTGACAATGACCATTGTGAAACACTGTCACAGTAACGAGCATAAAATAACAAGTACTAGCATGAGTATTATGTTCAGTAAAGAGAGTAATCAAGCACCCGCATTTATGCAATGTTGGCTATGTTCACACATTCCCCTTTGTATATAAAGAACCATCCATTAGCTATCTAGTATGTTAGTACCAACCAGTCAGTACTTATTCAAGCGTATCAAAGTGAGCAATTTCATATCCAATCATAAATTTATCACAAAAAATTGAACATATGAAAGTTTTCTTTCACCAGTCCATAATGCATCAAAGACAAACAATACCCATTATCATCCACATAAGAAGACCAACATTTTTTCTTAAATAGCCAAAAGCTTGTTGTCTCTACCTGCTAGACATCAGCTGACCCTTATATATGACGTAAACTATTGTATTTAATATTTTCATTCTCTACATATGCAAATGGTAATCTAAAAGACACTAATCATTTTTCACTTTAGTATACCCTAATGAACTCATCTTCCCTATTAAATCCTTCGTTTATGTTAGGCATCTTTCATAACTCGTAGTAATATATTGATTTTTCAGAACTCAAAAAAAAAAAAAAAAAAAAATCAGAAATTTCCCATTGGGGAATTTTGTCAAATAGTTAAGGTTCTGACCATACTTTCAAATTCTCAATCAATAAACAAACAACCGTACCATTCTTATCGGGTAATTCATATATAACAACAAACACATTGTAATTTTCATGAAAAATCAACACAAAATTTTGAATAGATAATAACAGAGGGAGAGTGATAGAGTACCTGATGGGTTATAGGAAGAAGAAGATCTGTAAACAAAAACAACAAAAATTAATCAAATCTATAATCAAAATTGTATCGCTAGTAATCATTAAAAAAAATCGTTCGTACCTAAAGATTTCTTTGGAGAAAGGAATGTAAAGCTTGAAAGCATTAAGTGGAAGAGAGGGTACCTATAAACCCTTCGTGGGTTTAGAGTGGAGTGTTAGCACTATTCTTGGCTAGGAAACAGGGAGACCGAGTTTACGGGAGAATACCATAAACCTGCTTTTTTGGTGTTCGAGAATCATGAGAGGTTTTGATATCCCATTCCACGATTGGAGTATGCAAGAAACAAACACAAAATAACCGTTTTTTTAGGGATAACCCAACCTAGGTTGGGATATCCGGGTTTCCAAACTCGCCCTTGTATCCTATCCAATTAGCATGTGTATCTATAAGTTACACATCTGATTAGCATGTGTAACTAGTAGCTATATATCTGATTAGCATGTGTAGATATAAGTTACACATCTAATTATCACATATAACTAGTAGCAACAAGTCCATTTATCTTGCCAATTTATAACACTGCAAATATGATCAAATCATGAACTGTACAATAAACGTATAATGTATGTTGATGTATATAAGAAATCACAGACCTTCTCCGCAGAGCGATACATGGCATGACTATGCATTAAGATTCAGATACACCAGATTGGCCTCCAGCAATAAGCACGCAGTTCTGTACAGGAACTCCAACATAATCTGCCCCAGTGCCCAATGTAGTTACCATCTTTTCAGATATGAACGGAAACTCAAAAGTATTATATTCCAAACTCTCTCATATTTCTTTTGTTACGATCTGAAACAAAATAAACAAACTTTTCAGTCGGCATTGTATAAAGATCAACACCAAGCTACTCACAAAGAAAAACTTCAAAAAGAATTTGAGTGCATGAATAGTTTTTTTCCTTTTCATGGAAGAGTTCAGGGAGAGAGTTTTAGGATAAAGAATTGACCTGCTTTACCCGCTTCTTTATCTAGATCATCATCCAAACCGAATGATGGTCCTTTACTGAGAACAAGCTGGTCGTAAAGCAACTGCCAACCAATGTTATTGATAGACACATTTTTGTGTCTAATTTGTCCTCAATGCCTGTATTGTTGGAACTCTATTTTTGTACTAATATTGTGTTTTTATGTTTGTTTAGGTGTTTTTGGAGAAAATACCCTTGTATGGAAAGAGTTGCTCAAAAAGTAATGATTTACACCCCGGAGAAAAGTACTAAAGGCACCCCAGAAATGTATCGGAAACGTCCCGGAGGAAACCAGAAAAATTACTATTTCAACCCAAGAATTACTATTTCAGCCCAAATTCCTAAGGGGACACCACTGTTTGCTAAGGGGACACCTTTTCACGATTTGAATTTGAAAATGGCGGGAGAAATCAATCACGCCTGCATGAAATTTCTACTCGATTCCTTGACGTGTTTTTGGAAGATTCGATCGCTGGAAATTATTGGGCTAAGCCTGTTAAGGCTAAACATGCCGAATGCAAGTGATTTTAGCGATCGAGTTGGGCTGAAATGACCGGGAGAGAAGATCAAAGTCCAAACAGGGGAGCTGTTTTCACGGGAGAATATTTTGGAAAATATTGGATTCTGTTGGAGGATATACGTGTGTTATCTCATGAGATTCGAATATATCTAAGCTAGGAAAGATTGAGAGAGCGTCATAAGCCAAGAGAATATTTGGTAAACACGATTTCGATTAAACAGGAAAAAAATCAAAAATATTATTCTCCCGTATGCAAAGAATTGAAGAGAAGATTATATGGAGTTATGATGGAAGATATCGATGCTGTTGGGTATAAATAGCTCACTGAGGTCAAGGAGAAAGGGTGTAGAGAGTTGGGAGGAGAGGAGAGAAGGCTGCAGAGGGAGAATCACCATTTTTCTCTGCCGCTGCTGCTGCCATTGATGAAGAGGAAGAACACGAAGAACAGACGGCCAAAGACAGTCGTTCCCCAACAGTGACAACGACCGGTTACTGTGGGTCGTAGTCAGCTACGCAGAAAACAGCATCACTCTTTTATCGTTCTTTGTAACGGTGTTCTGTAACGCTTATAAGCGTTGCAGTTTACCGATTTTCACCCTTTTCTCCATTTTCTCTTCATTGTAAACACCAATTGAGCTTAATAAAATATTTTGAGAGGTATTTCACTATGATGAGCTAAACCCAAGCACTGGGACGACGGAGAAAGCCTTAATTCATCCATGTGGTAATTTAATTAATTCTTTTATTTACTTTTTGCACTAATTTTAATTGAATTAAGATTTTAAATTAATTACTTGTGATTTTATTTGATGGAGTATGCTTGGTCCTAGGGATTTTTGATGCGCCATGCTCATAAAATACAACTAATATTTTATAAAATCTATCTTGGCAATAAACTAGAGTTAATATTTGTTTTGTTTTTGAACTATAATTGTTAGAATTAATTTCTGAACCACTTGAAAATGAAAAAAACGGCCGTATCTTTAGTCCCAGTACTCTTGCCCATATTGTTAATATTTTTTGTATATATTTTTATTTTTAAATCTTTACAAGTCCGAGCAACGAACTTTTACTACCACTTTCAAAACTATAACAAAAATGGCGCCGCCGACGCGGACTTGTATATAGATTGATTTATTTTTTTTAGGTTTATTATTTTCTTTTAGAATTGTTTGTTCCTTTTTACGTTTCTTTTTGTCTTTATTTTGCAGGTTCAAAGTGAAAACTATGGACTTGGAGAGGAAAAATCTTAAAGCGAAAAGAGAAGAAAAAAAGGACAATTTTAGGATTTAATTTTTAATTTGTAATTTTTTTAGAGTGTGTGAGGAAAACTGTAATTTTTTATTTATTTATTTTGGACTTTGGACTTTAAACAATTGGACATTTTTTTAACCCTACGGAAGTGTATTATTATTAAAAAAAAAAAATTTATTATATAAACTGTGTGCAGGGAAGGACGACGATTACTATATCGTCTCGGCCCCTCGGGTTCACACACGGCATAGGAGTCGTGGCCCTAGTCGACGACAACGGTTCATCGCCCGTCTGGTACGGGAGGTAAGTCCAATCGAAACACCCGCGAATCTCCTGCAAGAGGGTTACTGTCTGCCTTAAGGTGATAATTGTTTGAGGACGAACCAGACTGTCTTTATTTTCCTAGTAAAGGGCAAGGTGATGAGTGCTAAAAAGTGCATATTTCTATATATTATTCTTGGCATTTAACTCATCTTTTGTGCGTTAATTCTACATTTTATCCCATATTCTGTATTTTCATTGTTTTCAAGAATAAATATTTTTATTAATTAATTTTGCATTTTTAGGTAATAAATAAAGTTCGGATGAGTCGCGGAGCGAAAAGAGCAGAAAAGTAGTGAAAAGCCGGGAGAAATTACGCAAGGAAGCCGCGAAGAATGGTGCGCACAACCTCATTTTCTACACACAAAAGCGCCTCCGACCTCAGCCATCAGATCATTTCTCAGAAGCATCCGACGGTCGCTCCTTGCTGAGCATCAAAATCTGATGTCTCTGCCAAGCACCACAGCGCTGAAATTCCAAGCCTTCAGATTAGATGGTAGCTGAATCCAACGGTTGCTCCCTTGCTGTTCATCAAAGTTTGATATCCCCGCCTTACACTACAACACCTAACCCCATCTAGAGCCGTTAACTTCGTTGTATCCCTTCATCCGACGGTCGCTCCTCGCTTGCCTCCGCATCACCGTCCGATCCACCTACCATCGTCACATCCTACGGACCAGATCGCGAAACATCATCCCTCGCTGAAACCGCTCAACACTACAGTACCAAACACCCATCGACCCAAAACAAACACCCACCTTCTTCTTCCCCAAAATTCATTTCCCCCAAATTTCTTCTCTTCCCCCGACCATGGCAGACCCTGCCATGTCTGCTCCGCCGTCTCCATCTCCACCACGACCACAAGGACGCCACCACCATCACCTACCTCTTCCCTAGTCGTGTCTGTCTTGTTCTTAGCATTAATTTTTGATGCTACCAAGAAGACAAACATAGCTAGGGTTTCACAGTGGAGAGAAGAAGGAAATTGGAGCAGCGTTCGAGTAAAGGATTAGCAGAGGAGGAGAAGTACAAGCATGGGTCGAGGCTATTTGCATCAGAGAGTGAGTTTAATTTCCAATTTAAAAATTAGGGTTTCCAATTTAGGGTTTCTGAAAATTTGGATATTTTGTAAGCTATAAAAGGGAAGTGATGTGAGATGTAAAAACTGTTCTTGGGCTAGCCAAGTTTCCCCCTAATTGGGTTAAGTTTGATGTTAATTTTTGCTGCACTGTTAATCATCTGCATATGTTTCTTCTTGTTATTGTACTGTGTATGATGTTGTAATATGCATTTGTTGCCATGTTGTGTAATTGTTTTGATGTATTGTTAGTTCAGTGCTCCTGTTCATGTGTAATTATGCCTGTTAATGTGCAAATGTCTTGTTAGTGCCACCCCTAGCTCACTGTTATGATGCTTATCATGTTCTAAATCACCCTGCTAGGGACTTGATGAAGCTTTATTGTTGTATTGTGCAGTATATTGACCACATTGCTCTAGAAAGCTAAACAAGTTTAGGTAAAACCTGAACTTAGCTCATCATCACCTCACTTTCACAATGTATGCCATGTATACTTTGTAGTTAGGATCATGAGCTGCTGATAAGCTGCAACTCAAGCTGAATTCATAATCTCTTGACTAGTTGTGCTGTAGAAAGACAATTAGTGCTTTGGAAATTATACCATAGTTGTGTTTAACTTCCTATAGGAGAATACACAGTAAACATTAGAGTGAATTCAACCCCTAGCTCCCTGTCATCCACAATTTCATCATCAACTGTTGGCTTTGTTCATGCTTTGTTTTGTTTTTGCCTTGATTGTTTCTTCCAGGCCTTGCAACTCTGTTGCTTTTCTACATTTTCTTCTACTGCATTTCTGCTCCCCCTACTGTTGCACTTCTGCTGCTGCACTACAGGGTTGCTGCTTCACTTCCCTGCAACTCTGTTGCTTTTCTTGTTGCTTCCCTTACTGCTGTCTTCTTTCTTTGCCCTGCATTGCTTCTTTCCCCTGTAGCTGCTGTGCAGCACTTGCTCCTGCTGCTGCCAATCCATTTCTGTTGCTGCTGCAGCTTCTTCTGCTGCTGCTGCCTTTCTGCAGCTGCTGCTGCCTTCCAAGGCCAACTGAGTCCAAGGTCCTAAGCCCAATTCACAGTTGAACTGTTGAGCCCAAAGCTCAAATCAGTTCACTGAAACAAAGCCCAACTTTCAAAGCTCAAGCCCAGTTTCTAAAACCAAAAGCCCAGAGCACAAATTGGGCTCATCAGAAGACCATAACCAAAGCCCAATTACTGTAAAAGGCCATTTCACTGTTCAGGTGAGATTGAGCCCAAAGCTTAAACAAAGAACCAAAGCCCATTTGCACTTTAAATATAACTGAGCCCAAGCTCAGTTCATTTTATGTTTAACAAACCAACTAAGCCCAATCCATTCAAAGGGTATTCAAACCCAGTAGTACATTAAGCCCAACACTTCCAAAGGGCTTCTAAGCCCAAAGCAAATCTAGGAACCCAATTTAGCTAAAACACTTCCGAAACACACCCGATCTCTGTGGATCGACCCGTACTTGCACGAGCTACAACTGACGACCGTGCACTTGCGGTATTACTGTAGGCCCGCGTTTCCATTGCATCATTTTTATACACTCTTCCGGGCCCATCAAGTTTTTGGCGCCGCTGCCGGGGATTGGTGCTGTGTTTTATCTGTGTTTTTCTTAGCTATTTTGCATTTCATTTCATAGCATTTGCATCTGCATCTGCTTCATTTCATTTGCTATTGGACCTGCTGATTCTGAACCTGTTTTTCCTCTGCTGGGACGCCACTAAGGAAAAGAACCAAAACCCAACTGGGTTTTTGCAACAATATCAGAGCAGCTGGGCTGTGCTAAAAAGGTAAGCCTAAACCCATTCAATTGAGAGAACCCAACCTGTGGGCTTCCAATTTTTTATTTGTGGGCTTGTAATAATTAACCCAATTTTTTGGGCTTTTTATTTTTCTATTTTGGGTTTGTAATTTATTTTTGGCTTGTTGTTTAATTTGTGGGCTTGTATTTATTTTGTGTGGGCTTGTTTAAATTCTTCCATTGGACTTGTATTTTGGACTCTGGGTTTAAACCCAGCTGAGCTTATAACTGGTTGTGGACTTGTAAGTGGACCTCGAAACCAAAGTTTTAAAACAAACGTCGGGCCTTAACCAACTGGGCCAAATTAAACTTTCAAAATTAAAACTTGGATTTTCGTAGGCCGCAGCCTTCATTTCATTAGAGGCTTGCACAGTGGGCTTGCTCCCATTTCAAAAACCAAATTTTTATTTTCTTCTTTTTATTAAAAAAAAAAAAAAAAAAAAAAAAAAAAAAAAAAAAAAAAAAAAAAAAAAAAACTTGCTCCCAGAAAAAACCAAATTTTATTCTGCTCCCACATTAAAAACCAAAATTTTCCCATTAAAACCAAATGGCTCCCGCCAAAACCAAATTTTCCCAACAAAACCAAATTTTTCCAAAAAGTCCAATCCCTTAAAAACCAAATTTTGAGCTTTGAGCCCAATCATGTATAGATCTTTTTCTACAGTTGGGGAATACAACAAATCCCTTAGAGAACTTGCGTGTGGACAAACTTCACGTTATGCACCTCCCATAGACCATGATGTCAATAGTCATAGGAATTATTATGGACATTTTCAAAGTCCCGAGCCGCAATACATGAACCCTAATGACTATTCATACATGCATCATTCGCCACAACGTGAAAATGAACATTTTGCTAGTGCCTCACTCACACAATCATCACTGGATCAATTAGAAGCTCGAATCGCAGCTTTAGAAATGCAATCACATGAGGAATCTGTCACATCTAATTTTCTTAGGCAACCTGAAATCTATGCATGTCCTGCATGTGGTAGTTTAGACCACCCTGTTGAGCATTGTCATATTTTGCATAATTTTAGGCAATCTAGAGAAAATCCAATGTATGAAATGCCCATGAATTGTGAGAATGGTAGTCATTGGGACCATAATCAATCCTTTGAGGGTTGCGATCAATTTGTAGACCCTAATGACCATGCATACATGTACCATTCACCACAATTTGAACATGAAGAATTTTGTACTCCCATGAATTTAGACTCCACCACAGAAGCTTTCAGACTTAGTGAGCAAAACTTCGATAGATCTACATCACGAATTCAGGCATATTTAGATCAGATTTTGCTTCACCTACAAAAGGAGGAAATTCATGAGGAAATGTATGTTGTCCCTAATGAAGTGTCTAGTCCCATTCATGTAAATGATGTTGAATATGAACCTAATTTAGAGGAACATGAATCGACTAACGACACCACCACTTTTAATGAGGACCAATATGCATGCTACCATGATGATGATTTATGATTATGATGATGTTAGAAGAACATGAAAATATTGTGGAACCTGTTGGTTCAATAACATATGGCTTCTCGCCCTCGACCTTCATGAATGTTGTTTTTTCTAATACTCATTGTAATTCATATGATTTTGATATTGACATGGGATTCGTACAATTATTCTGTGAAGATGAGCATGACATAGGAATAGTTGAATCTTCTGTAGACACTAATATGCATGAAAATATATTTGATGTGTCTGATTCTCTACCTAGGTCACATTGTGATATTTCTCCTGATTTGCCGATGCATGAGAATGAATTGTTGATGATGTTGATGATTCTAAGTGTGAACTTGCCAATGTGATGATGATTGTGAGCATGATGTGACATGTGTAGATGATTTAGAGATTTTGATTTGATTGATAATGATATGCCTATTCTTCTACCTAAGTCACAATCTGTGGCCTTCCACCCAACCTAGATTTGGTTTGTACCAATATTGTAAAACCAATTTTTCTGAAAATTCCAACCTAGGTTTGGAACTGTGTGCTTCCCAAGTCCTCTTGGACTATTTTGCTTCCAAATATAATACATTTGAGGAACCACAGTTGGAAATTAGCATGTTTGCCCGTCCCTAGCACAGTTCATTTCGAGCTAGACCTTTGCATGATGAACCCCCGAAACTGCGCGATTTTGTTTTCAAAATTATATCTTCTGTAAAATCCAGGTTTGGGGGTAGCTCATTTTGTTTCACAGTTTCACTTGCGTTTCTTTCCTGTTATTATTGTGTGAAGCTGTTGAAATGTCTACACTTCGTCTTTTGGGTTGATCCTCAACTCTTTAGATTGTTAGTGTATGGTGAATTTTTTGTATATAATCCAGTAGATAAAATTTTAAAAACCCTTTTGTTTTTTGTATATATTTTGCTAATCCAATATGATCTCGGCTGAAATATGTTGGATTTTTGCCTTGAATAACGGAGTTTTAATTCTGCTTTCGCCGAAATCGGGTATTCTCTCTCCTTTTACTCTACTCAGCATGTCCCTTTCCATATGTTGCATTTTAATTCTTTCCATATTTTGAAACATTGAGGACAATGTTTAGTTTAGGTTTGGGGGTATAGAGTAGATACCACGATAATATGCTATAATTGAAAACGAACTCCTTCTTCTTTTGAAAAAATTGAAAAATTCAAAAAAAATTAAAAAATCAAAATTCAAAAAAAATTAAAAAATGAAAAATCATAAAAATGGAGCTCATTTACCTTGAAATGTTGACTCTTGTGCAAATATGTATTTTATTAGGAGTCTTAGTCTAGATATTTAGGCACCCTGATTCTAGCACAATTCACATAGTGATAAGAAATTTGCACGCGCACGATCTACCAATACATGTATGGCCTCGATCTTCAAGGTGTTGGATAGGAAGTTACGATTGCCAATCACTTTAGAATACTGAACGAAACTTGACTAGCTTGTTCTTTGGTTGGTTGGGATAGAAGGTGGAGGTTACATTAAGAAAGACAACCATCGAATTTAACTGGGTGCATCAAAAAGGGCTACCTCTTGCAAAGTGTCATGTAATTTTTGTTTCTTCTTGTTATGTATCAAAAGTGTTTCCTTGTTAAAAAAAAAAAAAAAAAAAAAAAAAAAAAAAAAAAAAAAAAAAAAAAAAAACGATGTATATATTCAAAAAAAAAAAAAAAAAAAAAAAAAAAAAAAAAAAAAAAAAAAAAATCAAGTATTTATCAATTCCATCATCTCTTGTTCCAAAAATAAAAAGAGTGTCAATGTAAATAAGAGTCATGTAAATAGTCATTTTGTTGTTTTTGTAATAAGCAAGGAGGGTGTATGCCATTGATGTACAACGCGAGTAATTGTGAAATACCTCCAACTCATTCACAATTCTCGTAAAGTCCGGACAGCTAGCTAGATTTCGACCTCAGTTCTTAGCCTGAGAAACTATCTCTTGGTGATTAGTAGTCATAACTTCAGATCTTTCTTTACACATGTGTAGATACACTTTACACTCTTATCACATGTCCTTATTTGTTATCAGTGCTAGGATTGTGCCTTCGATAGCTAGATTGACATCTCCATTTTGCTGTGAGCTTAACTGTTTTGCACATGTCACGTTTGATGGAATATGAGCTATATTTTGTCCTTAGGTTTTGTAGGCACACCTCTGGTAAACCTTCACGAGACTTCAACTCGTCCACTAGGGACACTTAGTGGTTTAAAAGGCTTAGTGCATACGCTAAATGCATTCGAGAGACCAGCGACAGTGGTATAGGTAGGATTTTTAGTTTTGTTTTACTTGAGGACAAGTAAAATTCAGGTTTGGGGGTATTTGATGAGTGCTAAAAGTGCATATTTCTATATATTATTCTTGGCATTTAACTCATCTTTGTGCGTTAATTCTACATTTTATCCCATATTCTGTATTTTCATTGTTTTCAAGAATAAATATTTTTATTAATTAATTTTGCATTTTTAGGTAATAAATAAAGTTCGGATGAGTCGCGGAGCGAAAAGAGCAGAAAAGTAGTGAAAAGCCGGGAGAAATTACGCAAGGAAGCCGCGAAGAATGGTGCGCACAACCTCATTTTCTACACACAAAAGCGCCTCCGACCTCAGCCATCAGATCATTTCTCAGAAGCATCCGACGGTCGCTCCTTGCTGAGCATCAAAATCTGATGTCTCTGCCAAGCACCACAGCGCTGAAATTCCAAGCCTTCAGATTAGATGGTAGCTGAATCCAACGGTTGCTCCCTTGCTGTTCATCAAAGTTTGATATCCCCGCCTTACACTACAACACCTAACCCCATCTAGAGCCGTTAACTTCGTTGTATCCCTTCATCCGACGGTCGCTCCTCGCTTGCCTCCGCATCACGTCCGATCCACCTACCATCGTCACATCCTACGGACCAGATCGCGAAACATCATCCCTCGCTGCAAACGCTCACCACTAGTACCAAACACCATCGACCAAACAAACACCCACCTTCTCTTCCCCAAAATTCATTTCCCCCAATTTCTTCTCTTCCCCCGACCATGGCAGACCCGCCATGTCTGCTCCGCCGTCTCCATCTCCACCACGACCACAAGGACGCCACCACCATCACCTACCTCTTCCCTAGTCGTGTCTGTCTTGTTCTTAGCATTAATTTTTGATGCTACCAAGAAGACAAACATAGCTAGGGTTTCACAGTGGAGAGAAGAAGGAAATTGGAGCAGCGTTCGAGTAAAGGATTAGCAGAGGAGGAGAAGTACAAGCATGGGTCGAGGCTATTTGCATCAGAGAGTGAGTTTAATTTCCAATTTAAAAATTAGGGTTTCCAATTTAGGGTTTCTGAAAATTTGGATATTTGTAAGCTATAAAAGGGAAGTGATGTGAGATGTAAAAACTGTTCTTGGGCTAGCCAAGTTTCCCCCTAATTGGGTTAAGTTTGATGTTAATTTTTGCTGCACTGTTAATCATCTGCATATGTTTTTCTTGTTATTGTACTGTGTATGATGTTGTAATATGCATTTGTTGCCATGTTGTGTAATTGTTTTGATGTATTGTTAGTTCAGTGCTCCTGTTCATGTGTAATTATGCCTGTTAATGTGCAAATGTCTTGTTAGTGCCACCCCTAGCTCACTGTTATGCTGCTTATCATGTTCTAAATCACCCTGCTAGGGACTTGATGAAGCTTTATTGTTGTATTGTGCAGTATATTGACCACATTGCTCTAGAAAGCTAAACAAGTTTAGGTAAAACCTGAACTTAGCTCATCATCACCTCACTTTCACAATGTATGCCATGTATACTTTGTAGTTAGGATCATGAGCTGCTGATAAGCTGCAACTCAAGCTGAATTCATAATCTCTTGACTAGTTGTGCTGTAGAAAGACAATTAGTGCTTTGGAAATTATACCATAGTTGTGTTTAACTTCCTATAGGAGAATACACAGTAAACATTAGAGTGAATTCAACCCCTAGCTCCCTGTCATCCACAATTTCATCAACTGTTGGCTTTGTTCATGCTTTGTTTTTTTTGCCTTGATTGTTTCTTCCAGGCCTTGCAACTCTGTTGCTTTTCTACATTTTCTTCTACTGCATTTCTGCTCCCCCTACTGTTGCACTTCTGCTGCTGCACTACAGGGTTGCTGCTTCACTTCCCTGCAACTCTGTTGCTTTTCTTGTTGCTTCCCTTACTGCTGTCTTCTTTCTTTGCCCTGCATTGCTTCTTTCCCCTGTAGCTGCTGTGCAGCACTTGCTCCTGCTGCTGCCAATCCATTTCTGTTGCTGCTGCAGCTTCTTCTGCTGCTGCTGCCTTTCTGCAGCTGCTGCTGCCTTCCAAGGCCAACTGAGTCCAAGGTCCTAAGCCCAATTCACAGTTGAACTGTTGAGCCCAAAGCTCAAATCAGTTCACTGAAACAAAGCCCAACTTTCAAAGCTCAAGCCCAGTTTCTAAAACCAAAAGCCCAGAGCACAAATTGGGCTCATCAGAAGACCATAACCAAAGCCCAATTACTGTAAAAGGCCATTTCACTGTTCAGGTGAGATTGAGCCCAAAGCTTAAACAAAGAACCAAAGCCCATTTGCACTTTAAATATAACTGAGCCCAAGCTCAGTTCATTTTATGTTTAACAAACCAACTAAGCCCAATCCATTCAAAGGGTATTCAAACCCAGTAGTACATTAAGCCCAACACTTCCAAAGGGCTTCTAAGCCCAAAGCAAATCTAGGAACCCAATTTAGCTAAAACACTTCCGAAACACACCCGATCTCTGTGGATCGACCCGTACTTGCACGAGCTACAACTGACGACCGTGCACTTGCGGTATTACTGTAGGCCCGCGTTTCCATTGCATCATTTCTATACACCTTTCCTGGCCTGCCACAAGGCCTGGCCTAAACAAGATAAGGGTTCGGATTTCATCACCGTTCCCTTCTTGCCCGCCTTAGGAAAACGAAACCTAACGCGAACCCAAGCTTAAAATTTGGAATAGAACGAGACCGATAGGGTAACGAGCTTAATAGGAAACTCGTTCGAAAAATATTGGTTGCTCTTTAAGCACACTCCAAAGTTCATGATGGTTTCTGTGAG